>NC_073695.1:215434837-216634837 GCF_029784165.1 Wyeomyia smithii
ACTACCTTTGAGGATCACTTTCTTCCACATTGACAGTATATTTCTAACAAGGGACAATGACGCAGTTTTTTAGGGAATTTCATTCTGTAGCACTTATTCTTAGCTTAGTATGTAATCGTTTTCTTATTTTTAAGTGTTTACACGCGAAAGTTTAGGCTTGAACAATAATTTGAAATCCAAGCGGGCGACATTAGACTCTGGAAAATCAAAGATAACTAGTACAAGATACCTAACTCTTGCAGCATGCGGCGGACACGATTATGGCTGCGCGTGAACGAAAGTCGAACTAATCTGTATACTGGTAGTTTGATGATGACGGCAAGGTGGCGAAAGGTGAGGCATTTTTGATCAAAATCCTTGTATGGTCCTGCCATCTGATTTTCAATATCGTTGCACGTGCGGCCATCTAATTTTCAATATCCTCATACGGTGTTGCCATACAGTTTAAATTCTCATTTGGCGGATTATGCACGATAAATCAATTTTGCTAACAACTACAGTTTTATGCGCATTTAGGTTTTTTTTTGGCTAACGGACCGTTCACCGGTCTAGGGCCGAACGAATTAAAGATGTTCAGCTTCTTCTGTCTTGGGCAGCCGTTCTCCAGTCTCCCCGTACACCAGCAGATCGTGCATCTTCTTCCACCGCGCACATCCACCGCGTGCGAGGCCTACCACGGAGTCGACGGCCTCTTCCTGGTTCTCTACTGAAGATAGTTTTGGCGGCTCTCTCGTCAGGCATCCTGGCTACATGTCCAGCCCACTGAAGCCTGCCCCGCTGTATTACCTTCACTATATCACTATGTTTGTATACCTGGTACAACTCGTGATTCATGCGTCTGTGCCACACTCCATTTTCCAGTTTACCGCCAAGTATCGAACGCAGAACTTTACGCTCAAAAACTCCGAGCACTCGTCGATCAGCTTCCTTCAGCGTCCATGCTTCATGTCCGTAAAGGGCCACCGGGAGTATCAGCGTCCTATACAGCGCTAGTTTTGTGCGAGTTTGCAAACTACGGGACCTTAGCTGGTTACGTAGTCCGCAGAAGGCCCTGTTCGCAGCTGCAACTCGTCGTTTCACTTCACGGCTCATATCATTGTCACATGTCACAAGCGTACCAAAATAAACGAATTCGTCAACCACTTCAAATCGATCCCCATCTATTTCCACCTCAGCACCAACACCACGAGGACTCCCACGCTCTCTGCCAGCTATCATGTACTTCGTTTTGGCAGAGTTAATGACAAGTCCCAATCTCGCTGTTTCTCTCTTAAAAGGTACGAAGGCCTCCTCCACGGCCTTACGGTTGATACCAATGATATCGATGTCGTCCGCAAAACCAAGAAGCAAGTGAGATTTCGTGATGATCTTACCGTTTCTTTCGACGTTTGCTCTTCGTACTGCATCCTCAAGAGCGATGTTAAACGTCCAAGCGATGTTAAACTGCTGCGATGCTGATGTCTAGTCAGCTATCCACACGCACGATTGGGATCCCTCCAGTGTCATACGACTCAGCTTTATTAGTTTCGTAGGGAAACCGTGTTCCAGCATGATCTGCCACAGCTCGTTTCTTTTCAGTGAGTCGTATGCCGCCCTGAAGTCCACAAACAGATGGTGAGTCGATAAGTTGTACTCCGGAACTTATCGAGGATCTGTCGCAGGGTGAAAATTTGATCCGTCGTGGAACGCCCCTGTCGAAAACCAGCCTGGTATTCGCCAACAAAGGATTCCGTTAACGGTCTCAATCTGAAGAACAGGATACGGGAGAGCACTTTATATGCGGAGTTGAGCAACGTTATACCTCGATAGTTGCCACAATCCAATCGATGGCCCTTCTTATAGATAGGGCATATGAGGCCTTCCAACCAGTCGTTCGGCATTTGTTCATCCACCCAGATCCTTAGTATTATCTGGTGGATCGCGTAGTACAGCCGCTCGCTCCCTGCTTTTAGAAGTTCGGCCGGGATACCGTCCTTCCCAGCGGCCTTGCCGTTTTTCAGCTCACTAATCGCCTTTTTCACCTCCTCCTCTGTTGGTGGCTCCACAGCTTGTTCGTCACTCATAATCGTCAACCTGTTCCTGCTCTGCTCATCCGGCTCCTCACCGTTCAATAGCTCCTGAAAATGCTCCTTCCACCTGGCTGCAACCGTCGGTTTATCAGTAAGCAGGTTGCCGTCCTTGTCATTACACATGACCGGCACAGCGAAATTCCTGCTTCTGACTCTGTTGACAGTTCTATAGAATCTCCGCACGTCGTTTTGAGCATAGCTGTCCTCTGCGCTGGCGAGCACCTGCTCCTCGTACTCGCGCTTCTTCCGACGATGGGTTCTATTTTCGGCAGCTCTCGCCACCCTGTACCTCTCTCTGTTCTGACGCGTAGCCGCAGTTAGCATGCGGCTCCTGGCACGGTTCTTTTCATCTGTCGCACTCTGGCACTCAGCATCGAACCAGCCGTTAAGCT
This sequence comes from Wyeomyia smithii, assembly GCF_029784165.1. Taxonomy (NCBI): domain Eukaryota; kingdom Metazoa; phylum Arthropoda; class Insecta; order Diptera; family Culicidae; genus Wyeomyia; species Wyeomyia smithii. Next base: position 215,437,299 of record NC_073695.1, read on the forward strand.
GTCTTCCACGCGTCGTACCTACCACCTTTCTCGCAGTCGTTTCGATGGCGCCGTGAATACTGCTCCACAGCCCATTTATGTCTTCCACTCCTTCCTCCTGCTGTTCTGCGATCCGTTGATCCAGCTCTCTGGCGTATTCTGCTGCCACGCCATCAGCTTTCAACCGCTGAATGTTGAAACGCGTCGTCCTCTCTGTGCGAGATTTCAGCACATTCGACAACCGTGCGCGGATCTTACAAACGACGAGATAATGGTCAGAGTCAATGTTTGGTCCCCGAAAAGACCTAACATCAGTAACATCCGAAAAGTGCCGACCGTCAATCAGTACGTGATCGATCTGGGAGCAGGCTTCTCCATTTGGATACCTCCAGGTGTGTTTCCGAATATTCAAACGTGGAAAATAGGAGCTACATATGGCCAGTCCTCTGGCTGCGGCAAAGTTTATCAGCCTCAGGCCGTTTTCATTGGTTGACGAGTTGAGGCTATGCCTTCCAATGACCGGACGGAAAAATTCCTCCCTCCCAACCTGTGCGTTTGCGTCTCCGATGACGAATTTTACGTCGTTTTTTGGGCACTCGTCATAGATTCGCTCAAGCTTGTCATAGAATTAATCTTTGACTTCATCGGATTTGTCGTTTGTCGGTGCGTAGGTGTTGATTAAACTGTAGTTGAAGGATTTGCCCTTAATCCTCAACACGCATATACGGTCATCTACGGGCCTCCACCGGATGATTCTTGTTTTCTGATTTCCCAGCACTACGAAACCGACGCCCCGTTCCGCTGCTTTGCCGCCACTGTAGTAGATGTGGTACTTGGAAGAAGTGCGTGCAATAGGGTCAATTACACGGAATTCTTTTTCTTCGTAATTTGGCCACCGAACCTCCTGAATCGCTGCGTTTGACTCCCTACCGCTGTAGTTCTCGAACAAACAAGCCAGCCCGCGCCGGTTCATTGAGAGATCGGACGTTCCAAGTACCCAATTTCCAATCTTTCGCCTTAATCTTTTTCCGTGTTAGTAGCCTAGGTCTTTGCCAATTGATCCGTTCCGTATTTTTAAGTTCGTTGTTCGTGGTTGAAAAAGGTTTCGGTATGCTACCTCACCAGGGTCGCGATACCTACATCCTGCTGATGGGGCTGCCATCTTAGGTGTAGCTGGCGGGATACAGCATTCAATAATTCAGCCGCCCGCTCCGGGTCAGACGCTGTTTACGCCGCTCCTATGGGGATACAGCCGCGTACGACCCCCTTCCCAGTCAGCATACGACCACAGTTTCCACCGGGGTTGGTTACCCGATCACCGCTAATTTACTCGTATTCCGGTCGGCACCACGTGGAGGTTGGGATAGGAGTTGCTGGACAGAGGTGAATGGCCACATTCGGGTCTCAAGTTACACGTGCCCAGCCATTTGCCAACCGCGCATTTAGGTTATCAGGAGCAATTCTCGCTGAAACTAGGCCACTAGGTGCACAAGGTCTTTCAAATTCGATATAAATGCACATAGTCATTAGAAATAGAGAAAAAATGATAATGCCATTTTATTTTATCGAATTTGTTGACCCCTTGGTCACCAAGGGGCGGAAAAGTTTTCAAAAAAGTTGAAATTCTAGCAATTCTTGATGTATTATTTGAGCTATATCTCTAAAATTCGTTATGTAAAGTACTTCCAGTGGCACTTTTCTGTAAAGAGTAATGATAGTGCTTTCATTTGAAGTGATCAGAACTTAGGCCGCCATCTTGAATTTGGCCACTATCTTGGATTATATCAGAAAAATGCAATTTTGATCATTTTCGCAACTACCGATTTTCGTTCTGAGACCAGCATTGAAAAGCTGAGAAAAAATGCTATAAGAAACAAGAAAAAAATTAGGTGAGCATGTGTGTTGATCAATCAATTGAATCTATTTTCAAACGTAGTAACCTGTCTACTGAGACCAAGCGGATGATTATGGGTAACACCTGACGATGATTTTACATTTTTCTTTTACCTTTTTTTTTTAAAAAATATTTTAAGTGTATATTTTTTCGGAGAGACAAAAATATTAACTACAACTTTGTATAAGACGTCATACCGATCAAACAGACCGTTTTGGCCCTGAAAATATTTTTAATCATCAATTCTCTCCCAAAATAGCATTTTTCAATAGCTTCTCAAAAATGAGTCGTGTTGCAAAAAATTAACCCAGAGACTACATTCTAACATTTCTTTCATATCATCGTTTTTGTGCAGCACTGATGCGACTCGAAATTCGAGAGAAACGTGCTTGAAAATTTACGTTTAAAATTAACTTTCCTATTTCCTTGAAAATTCGGGCTTTAGGGATTTTCCATTCTAATTCAACTTATTTGGGTTTATTGTGTACATATTTTACGCAAGTTGTATAAGTTTCAATGCAATGGAATGAACCCAAACAAAAAGCCATCGGAGACTAACAACATTTTCAACGAACTGTAAGGACGTGTCCGTGGGATTGCATTGTAGTAGCGATAAGAGTGCGGGAGAATACCGAAGAGAAAGAGGATAGGAGAGAACAATGTTAGAGATTAAGTGTTTTCCTGCTATTATTATCGATACCACTCACCGTGCAACGCACGTGCTGCCTAAATAAATATCTGTGTAGTTCAGTCAATGGTCAATTCGAGAACAATATTCGAATTGTGATTTACCGCATGATAATAACAGTAGGGTGCCACGGAAATCGACTTTTCCAATTTCGTTTAGCGGTTGGTCTCAAAAATTTTATTGACATTCCTTCAACGGAATAAACTGTTGATATTAATTTTATCTCATTTTCCATGGTAAATAGGAATGACCGCATGACAGTAGAACTATATCTTGTTATAGCAGGGTGACATGTTTTGAAAAATGTAACAAGAAAGTGTCATTTTTAGTGGTTCAAATGGTTGAAACTTCGTTATACATTGGTTACCATTTGTACACTATTGTTTTCTTTTAACTTACAGTCACATAACAGATATGCAACTAAAGAACCAAAAACCTAAATTAATCCACCTAGCGGTCAGACTCAGCCTTTCTCATTCAAACTTTTTATTTGTAAAAATAGATTTATAATCCGTTTGCACAATATTCAATAGGGACTTATGGGGCAATAAGACCTTCCATATGACACTGATTTTATGAGAATCGGTCCAACCATCTCTGAGAAACATTAGTGAGATAAAATAGTCTCCAGAACACGTTTCTTTCCATAACTTTTGAACCACATGTTCAATCTTCATAAAAATCGAAAGTTAAGGGTTTTTATGTAGCCCGTTCATTTAAAATCAATTTTGTTCAAATCGGTTGTTCAAATCGGTTCAATCGGTTTCTGAGATATTGATGTTTCGTGATTTTTTCATTTTGATACAAAACCTTTAAACTAGAAATCAGATTACAATAAAATTCAATAGGGTCTTATGTGGCAACTAGGCCTTTCATTTGCAATTATTTACATTGAAATCGATTCAGCCATTTTTGAGAAAATCGAGTGAGATTGGAAGAGCGTTACACACACACAGAAAATGCTCAGCTCGTCGAACTGAGTTGAGTGATATACGACATTTGGCCCTTTTGAAAAAGTGAAATTATTGAAATCACTTAAAAAAAAGTGAAATGATAGAAATGACTTTTAATTTCAACTTCAATCCCGAGCAAGGCCGCAAACATTGAAATAGTACAATATCAAATATAAATGATGTTGAGGCCACATGTTTTGATCGTAGCTATAGTTTTAAACAGTCTGCGGGTTACGTTTCTTTCTATAACTTTTAAACCACATGTTCAAACATTATGAAATTCATTGTTTAAGGGTTCAAAAACTCATTAATTTGAATTCAACTATGTTCATAGCTTCTGAGATATAAAAGCGATTTTCACATTCTGATGTAGCGCCAAAACTAAAAGTTTGATTTCAATGAAATTCAATAGCAACATAAGCAGCAAATAGACCCTTAATTTGACACCAAGATAGAAAGAATCGGTCAGACCATCTCTGAGAAAAGTGAGTGAGAAAAAAAGGTGCACATACACACGTACACACCCACACACAAACATATACACTTATACATGCATACATACAGAAAATGCTCGATTTGTCGAACTGAGTCGAGTAGTATATGATATTCAGCCATGTGGATCACTTTTCTACCTTTTAATTAGCTAGTGATCGTTAGGAGAAAGTCAATATGTTTACTTTCATTATGTGATTTCTCATATTTATGAACAACGGACAAAATTACAATCCGATTACAATGAAATTCAATAGCAACCTATGGGGCAACTATACCTTTCATTTGACACTAATTTTGTGGAAATCGGTTCAGCCATCTCTGAGAAAAATGAGTGAGTTTAAACAACCTTAGGATAACTTTTCTTTACATAACTTTTGAACCATATGTTCAATCATAACGAAATATAAAAATTAAGGGTTCTGGAGACAGCCCAATCATTTGAAACCAGTTTTATTGAAATCGGTTATGTGGTTTCTCAGATATTGATGTTTCATGATTTTTACATTTTGATACATAATCTCTAAACTAAAAATCCGATTACAATGAAATTCAATAGCAACCTATGGCGCAACTAGACCTTCCATTTGCAATTAATTTTATGAAAATCGGTCCAGCCATCTTTGAGAAAAGTGAGTGAGAAAAAAAAGTTGCACATACACACACACATACACACATACATACATACATACAGAAAATACTCAGTTCGTCGAAGAGGTCGAGTGGTATATAACATTCGGCCATTGGGACCACTTTTATACCTTTGGTTTTTCCAGTGATTGCTATACCTTTCTAGGAGAAAGGCAAAAAGAGGCCAAAACCACTCAAAATTGTATTACACTTGTACCATTCATACCTGCTCGCGGTGAAGAATTATTTCGGCCTCTCTTGTCCTCATACAGAACCAAAAAGCAGAAAAACTGTGTGACCTCTCGCCGCCGTTTCATCGAGAGAATTCTTTGTTCTCTCCGGTGCTGATATAGCGAGAGTGCCTTTTCATGATAATCGTACAGTACTACCCGCATACGTGCAACGTTTTTTATGTACATATTTTTTTAATGAATTCCATTGTTGCCCGAGTTGAAAATCGAATATCTTGACGACCGACAATCGGTTTTTTACATTGTACCCAATGTCGCAAGCAGAGTGCTGTGTATAGCACGTCTGATATACCTTACTCGCAATGTTAGGTATAATAAACGGTACGAGAAATAAACTTACTGTCGTTAGTCGAGAAATTCGGTTGACAACGCCAACGAAAATATTTAAGTTATTTAACTATCTGGTTGAAACAGTTTCAACAGTCACTGGATGTACAATCCAAGAGAATTTGTTGAGCAATGTTTCAATGGTTGAGTTTTTTAGTTTATTTTTTTCTATTCACGTTTATTGTGAATTGTTACTGATTTTCCGCTTAAAATCTCTTGAATGCGGTCCTTTCTTAACTTGATTTTGATAGATTCAAGATCATGCTTGGTTTTTGTCTGGTCGTTGAATCAAAAAAGAATATATTTTTGTTGCATGTTCAAATTATTGGAGCGAACTATTCGAACGATGCACTGTAAAATCAATGTAGGATAGAACAGCGAAAAACGAATGCGAAAGCGTGGGCTAGTATTTGCAGCTGAGTTTTGTTCGAAGTTGCATATCTGTTCTGTGTTATAGTTATGCGAAAAAAAAATCGCATTGGAATTTTTTAAATTAAAATTCAACAAAAATATGTATAAACATATAATAAAAATAATGACATTCTTATTTTAGTTTTAGAATTAGGTTTATATGGTAGTCAGAAACAACGAAAAAAAAATGTTTGCGAAGTTTAAAACCAAAAAAAAAAACATTGTGATTTCAGTAACTCTTAAAGTAATGAAAAACTTTCCTTTTTACACCAATGAGTTTAATCGACAAAATCATGTAGGTTTGATGATACAATATTCTCCTGATACAAAATTCTCCTGAATAATTTCGGGTTTTATTACAAGGCAACATTGACAATTTTGAAAACCATGTTCAGAATAAAATTACTATAATTATAATCTTGAATTTATGTATAGAAGATACGAAACCTAGCAGCACTTTGCACAAAAGTTTTTGGCATTGTCGTTGACTTTTATTTTTCCCACATCGTTTCGAGTAAACTTTTTTAAAGAACAGACAAGATTGAATCCAGTACGAATCAGCAAAGTTAATCTTCCATCTTCGCTTAATCTGTGCGACACAATTGATGACAGCATTGTTTTCAACGCAGCCCGAACCGCACCTTTTGGAAGCTGGTTTCTGACACATACAAAAAAATGAGAATTCTAGATATCTCATTAAAGATTTCACACTCTTCCAATCTACGACAGACGGCTTAGAAACGTAAAAAGCCACAAAGTTTAAATTAAACCATTCGCCCTTGTCGCCGTCGTCGTGTGTGTTCGCCTGCAGTACCCAAACAAACGAAGATGTCTATCCGCAACGTAAAAATGGCCCACAATGAGATTACTTCATTTTGCAAAACCCGCCTAATCCCCGTCTCAAGTCTACCATGCAGGTCGGAGAGTGCGGTGCGGTTAATAAGCCGAACGTGTGAGCCTAAAGGTTGAAACCGACGTTTGTGCAATTCGTTTCAACGCAACGGTGGCTGACTGTTCAGATTCTACCAAGCGTACTCTTAGAGCGCCGAAGGTGGAATTTGCCGGTCTTCGATTTATTTTTTTTTGTACCATTTGAGTGGTAGCGGAAATTTCTATTAAAATTTTCCTCTGCTCAGGACATATCAACGGTACGCTTACTCACCAGTCGGAGAAGCACCTTTAATCCTGGTCAGAATCTCCTGGAGGCTTTCTTTGAATAAACAGAAAGTCAAAGTCAAGTGAAAAGACCGAGGGAAAACGAAAACTTGCTGAAAAGAACAAACATTCCGCCCGGCAACGGAGTACTCAGTACGAAGAAATCTCCCTATTTAAATTGTCAAAATCAAACAGATTATTTCGTTTCGTTCGTCTCGCCTCCGCCGGGCCTAGGATTGGCCGTTGGCTGGATTTGGTATGCAAGTTAGCAGTAGCGGCTGTAAGACTGTACGGGTCCGACCAGCCGCTGAGTGAGCCAATGATGCCGTGTTTGCCGTCAGGTTTTTCCCAAGCTGATTGGATCCAGGATCCAGGAAGCGGAAAGGTGGAAATCCGAGGGAAAAAATGGAAGCATAAGTATGTAGGAATATTTCAGGGATTAAATTAATCTCTGAAGATATTTCAATTCCATTTGCTTTCAGTGCTACTTAAGATGTTAGCTTTTAACTGTCGCACGAGTGAACGACGAGACGACGGGTGGGTCAATGTTTACACAGGGGAGAATCAAGAGGATGCTGCATGTGAAGATTGTCAGACAAGGTGCTGAGATAGCAATCGTCCTAAGAGTGTTGTTCTAAAATACTGGCAGCCGCAGATTCCAATACAATTCGTATTCGTAAGACTCTCTGGAAGGTAACACTTTCACAATCGGCAAAAAAAGTAAAACAGGAAATAAAAACGAGGAGATAATTGCATTCTCTGTGTATGACATTTAAATTAGGCTCTGGGATTTGAGTTTGAGTTCTTCTTGTCAGCTAGCTGATGGAATTTGTTTTGCGGCAACGTTCGGTCGTTTGGTGTGGCATTTATACTGAACCGAAACATCCCAACCTCTGCCGGCAGACTTGGTGAGAGATAAGACAAATACACGAACAGCAGTACTCCGAGTGTCTGAAGAGAAACCTTACTGCTGGTAGAGGCAAATTAAATTGACACTTTGCATTTGGTGAGACTCAAACGAGGCTCGGCTGACGTAACGCGAATCCTTCGAGTAGGAACGGATTCGGGTCATTACATTGAGAGGATCTCCCGCCTTGGTATAGCCGAGCAGTTAAGATATGGGGATTAACTGTCCGGAATAAATTAGACGCCCATTGGGGTCGCACCCATTGGCAGTCGTACCCGGCGGCGGTCCTAATTCCTATGGTGCTTCTATCGCATGCTAGCATTGCTGTTTGCAGCATGCCATTCCCTAGTGTCAATGAGCATGCTTAAGATGGCATAAAGTGCTATTATATCATGAAACGATTCGACTGGAAAGACTTTTAGCGGAGATTTTTTATTATTTTACCCATTTATTGGACAATAAAACGATCGAACAGAGGAAGCCATAAGTGATACAAAGTATCAATTGGAGAATGTTGGCATTTATTGCCTTGGCGATCTGACTGTTTAAAAACTTCGTCATTCAATTGTGTAAGTCGCTGTTCCGTGGGACGTTTTTTCTACGATGGATTGTTTCGAAACCTGAAAGTTACTCTAATGTTGACTGAATTATGCATTAACATAATTTATTCCAAGTTACGTCACAATAAATGAATTGGTCGTTAAGAAATTGCATCGGTTATGAGTATAAGAATACACCGGCTAGAGTGTATTGAAGTGATTATGCAGTATATTTATTCAATTTATAGCATAGTATAGCATATTTTGATTGCTTATTTGCTCCCTGTAATTGATCAATATCAGTTGAATTCATGGTGTATACATATAGGGTATTGGCTCTATTATCGTTAGGTTTCACCTATTATCGTCCGGGGGATTAATGAAGTCAAGCAGAACTAATATTTTGCAGAGAGGTAATCTGCATTATAAAGGACCATCATGCAAGATATTAACGATCTTGGACATCATTTACCCCGTGGACGATAATAGGTAAAACCTGACGATAACAATACCCTATTGATTTTAAACTACGGACACATTTTTTATCGCCGCTTTCGACTATAAGTTAAACTGAAGTTTTTTATTTTATTCAAATTTTATGTCATCATTGCACTTTCATTGAACCGAATTGTAAAAAGATCAGTCTCAGGGGCCAACTTTGAAAACGTTATTATCAATTTATATAGAGACACCTTTAGCTGTAACGGAGTGATGATAAATTATACATTCAAAAAAACTTTCACTTGTATATAGATAGATTTCAGAAGCTGTTGTTCGATTGATGTTCTGGATCCATTTTTTATCTAATAATACACCAGTTTCAGCAACATTTTTCTACCGTGTTTCGGACTCTCCGCTATTAAATTATTATTATTATTATTATTAATGTGAAAAAAAATATTAAAACTTAAAGTAAGAAGCACTTTAAGTTGTCCTTAAGTTGTCAAGCAAGCGCTTTATAGTGCATTCAACCTCAACTTTAATTTTGATCGGTTTAAGATCAAAGCTGATGAATGTTAATGAAATAAATTCCAAAAGTATGAAATGTTGCAGGTATTTGGAATTATTTGCAAATTAGGTATCCATAAAAGCTTTTATAACATGAATAATTGTTGTAGGGGAGGATTGTACAAAACGCACCAGTTAAGCGTTTACGCAATTTATAGCGCTTCTTTTAATTTTTAAGCGACATTGGACGTGAAGGATGATTGCAGGATCTGTATAATGCATCTTTATGACGGAGTTTATGAAAAAATATTCGATTTCAATGTTATTTTCGGTTAAACCTGAAACTGAGAAACCGAAAGTCGTCATCTGGGATGAAATGGCATGCGAAATCAATTACCTGTCTATGGGCGTCATTCTGGTACCGGAAACATTCATATTGGATGGTGTTTGGTAATTTTTGACTGTTTTCCAGACACCGGAAGTCGCCGTCTTTGGATTCAAAATGGTGTCTGTGATCGATTTTTAGCTTCTGTGTATCATTCTGGTTCCGGAGATACTAATATTTGGTAGAAATCGGCCGCTTTCGGCTGTTTGCCAGAAACCGGAAGTTTCCATCTTACAATTAAAAATTGTGTCTGAGGTCGATTAGCGGTTTCAGTTTTACGATTCCGGAAATACCCAGATTGAGTGGTATTTGCCATTTTAGATTTTAGAATGGCATTTGGAGACAATTTCTGGCCTCTGAGCGTCATTTTGGTTTCGGAAAAATCCCATATTAAAAGCCGAAAGTTTCCATCTTAAATTTAAAAAAGGGAATCTGGAGTTTTGGCTCTTGTGCATCATCCCGATCATTTTAGGCTGTTTTTCGGAAAAACTGCTTGAAACATCTCTTCCATTCCAGAGTACGGGAGAGTGTCAAACCATCATAAAAATTTGTGTTTGATTTGTATAAGAGCTCTTCCATCCAGAAGTGTCGAACCACCATGAAAATATATTTTACTTCCAAAAACCTCCACATGCCAAATTTGGTTCAATTTACTTGATTAGTTCTTGAACTGTGGAGAAACTCGAGTTTCTTTTGTATAAGAGCTCTCTCCTCCAGAAGATGGAGGGGTTGTCGAACCACCATGAAAATTTTTCATGCTTCCAAAAACCTTAACATTTCAAATTTGGTTGGTAAATACTTGATTATTTCTCGAGATGTGCAGAAATTTGTGTTTCATCTGTATGGAACCCCTCCCTTCCAGAAGAGGGAGAAGTGTCGAACCATTATGGACATATTTGTTACTCCTAAAAACTTTCACATGCCAAATATTGTTCCATTTACTTGACTCGTTCTTGAGATGGGCGAAATTTGATTTTCGTTTGTGGAACATCTCCCTTACGGAAGAGAGAAGGGTCTCGAACTATCTTGTTCACCTTTTTTGGCTCCAAAAACCCCTATACACAAAATTTCACGCCGATCGGTTCAGTAGTTTCCAAGACTATGTGGATAAGACAGACAGACAGAGCTGCATTTTTATATAAACGGTGATTTTTTTGCTATATGGTTTTTCTTGTATTCAGATTTGACAGTTGACGCGGGATTTCTGACAGCTGTCAAAGTCTAATGTACTCAGTTTGGTTTTCCATTTCATCATGAACAGACTTACCCCCTAGAGCCTGTACAACGCTTACAAATAATCGAATTTCATTACCAAATATCGTCATCTGTGAAAAATATTTTTCGCACATTACGACCATTTTATGGTCGTCATAATCGACCTACTGAGCTAGCATTCAAGCTATTGTTACGAAATTTCAAACCAGTTTTACTCTGTTGGACATAAACCCACCAACACATGCGTACAGAAGAAAATTTTGCTGCCGTATCAGCCAGTGTAGTGGAAGACCGTCAAATGTCAATTCGACGCCGTTCGCAATTGGGCTTGTGTTATTCGACTACATGAAAGATTTTACGAAAGGATCTTGGTGTAAAGCCTTACAAAATACAGCTCGTACGAGAATTGAAGCCGAACGACTTGCCGCAATGTCGATTTTTTGGTGTATGGGCCTTAGAACAACTTGCCGAAAATCCACTTTTTTACCGAAAAATTGTGTTCAGTGACGAAGCTCAATTCTGGTTAAATGGGTATGTTAATAAGCAAAATTGCCGCATTTGGATCAAAGAACAACCAGAGGCAATGTAAGAATCGCCAATGCACCCAGAAGAATGCACATGGCGCACGAAAAACATATGGCGGAGTGAGTTCGGTGAGCAATTCATCTCACGAAATGGACCGGTGAATTGGCCCTAGGCGGCCATGCGATTTAACACCGCTAGATTATTTTTTGTGGGGCTACGTTAAGTCTCTCGTCTATGCAGTAAGCCAACAACAATTCCAGCCTTGGAAGACAACATTACACGCGTTATTCGCGAGATACCAGCCGAAATGCTCGAAAAAGTGACCCAAAATTGGACTTTTCGAATGGACCATTCAAAACGTAGCCATGGCTAACATTTGAATGAAATTATCTTTAAAAAGTAAATGGCATAAACCAATTCATCGGCTCAAATAAAAATTTCGTACAGTTTTGTAATTTTTATGCGTTTTTTTTTAAAGAAATGCTAAATTCTTAAAAAATCACCCTTTATTTAGATATTGGCATATAATTTATATATATATTTCCCTAATATAGGTCATTCATTCAAATAATGGCTGTCGTCATTTCGTACAACTTTTTCATGACATCTCTGGGTTGAAATGTCGAGAACCATCACTGTTGATTTTTGTCCCAGTTTCACATACATTCAACGCACTGCAACTGTGCGACGTAGAAGCACAACCGGCAGTCCCATGACTTTCTGTTCTTTAGGTTGTTCTAATAAATCCATTTTTCATCACTCATCATGATGCAGTGAAGAAAACTCTTTCTTTTTTAGTTGCTGTTCCTGCTTTTGGCATGGATCCTCACCGCGCAATTCCCCTCTAGTCATGCAGGCAATCGTCAACTTCGAAATTATTTTAGAGTGACGAAACCATGACGACACGTTTACGTCTCTCAGGAAGTTAGGCTACGTAGGGATGTAAAATGAAAATCTAAATCCGGAACAAGTGAAAAATATGTCAAATTTTAAATGCTAATGAATCGGTTAGTTTTCGATGCATTTCCTTCGTTTTTGCAGCAATTTATTGGAAAATTTTCTAAGAGTCCTCCCAAATGCAGAAAATGGTAATTTGATTATTCGAACTATTGTACTATTGAAAATTGTCAAGCCTAGTCAAAACACAACTTTCGACAACTGATTGGTCGTTATATAACTGCTTTTCCAAGCACAGTCGACAGAAATATAGACCTAGTGATTCGGAATATACTATTCGACCTATATAAGAGCCTGTTTCAGCCGAAACTGCTCAGTAGCGACGAATGACCGCCACGGTTAAAATACCTTGAAAAAAATGCTCATATCATTTCTACAAAGCGACTACAACAATCCTTACTTAACAGCAGCAGCTGTGGCAGCGAATAGTATCAGCAGCAGCAGTGGTATTAGCAGCGATAGTGGCATGGCCAGCTGGTTCAGCAGAACTTCCTCTAGTAAAAAGCTTTTTTTGTGCGGTAGCGGGCAGCATCAGTAGTAGGTACATTAGCCGGCACTTCCTCTAATGAGAAATTTGCCGTATTTCGACAATACACAAACGTTTTGGAATACTGACATTTCAAATATGGAGCCGTCAAATTTTCAGTGTAACAACAGCTTTCAACAGTGCTATCAGAAAAATGCCTTGTCCCCTCTGTCGTGGTTGTCCAAGAAGGACAACAAACAAATTATTGAAGATATAATGTTTTCTCGTTTTGCGCTAGAATTAAAAGTAAAATGTTATTTTAATCTGCATGCACTCTGACTGTTGAAATTTGTTTTTGTTGTATAGGGTAACGGGGGTATTTCAGCCAGCTTTAGGAAGTGATTGTACAATTTATTTAAAAAAAAAAACGATTCTTTCAACATTAATACCTGCTCTATCATACCATTGCAAAATGGTCTAGAACCCAAATTTAAGGGGAACTTTGGGTCTAGAGCTCTATAGTAACATTTTAGAGAAAAACTTTCTTCTACAAAGTTGTTACATATGATAAAGCGCTTATCAAAAAATTATCAAAAATTAGGGTGACCAACATTTTCAATGCAAAAAAGTATCTAACTTTTTCATCTTTGTAGATAGGAGAAAAAATTTTTCCACAATGTTTTAGCTCAATCAATTTTAAGTAACTTTGTAAAAAAAAGTTTTTCTCTATCTTTGAAAACAACCGATTTACATGGAAAAAACCCATTTTACCCTCTAACTTTATTATTTCAAGATTCATCTCAAAACTTTCTTTGAACGACTTTTAAAGCTTTTTGAAAGGAACAATTTTCAATGCTCACATCGTAAATATCTCAATATTACTCAAAGTTATTAATATTTTTTATCAAAAACATGCGTTTCTCATTTGTAAGTCATTCTCTTTGGGGCAAACATATAAAATATCTCTTGGTCTCATTTTGAAAAGCAAACTTGACTCTATAAATGGAGGAACTTTTTGAAATACGTTATTTTTTAAATTTGAGTAAATTTATTTGAGTAATTTCAATACAAGTAATGTAACAGACAACCTCATGTAGAACTATGTCAACCGGTCGTGGCTTTACATATAACCTATGTGATTTTTAACTCTCGATGCGCTTTAGCCGTTCAAAAATGAAAACATTAACACTTCCTGCAAATGACAATGATCTTGCACAGAATCAGAAATTTGAACACAACTACGCTACTATGAAATTACTAACGTTTCAAAGTGACAGACAAACAGACGTACCACTACATACAAAATTCTAAGAAAATTGTGGTTCCTACTAACTTGTGCGACACCCACTGGATATATTCCGCAAAAGATAAACTTTCAGCTTTTCTGCTAATTTTCGCAGCACGGTGCTCGAATACTGTCAGCTGAGTTCAGAGGAAAAGGTACATCAGCGCCACCACCGCTGCGGCGGGAATATTCCGCATAACTAAAACTTATTTGAAATGACCGTTATTTTGATCCACGGAAATATATCTCGTGGTATGTCTCTTTGTGTGTGCTTAGACCACGAGTCTCAGCTTGTTTCAGAACATATAAATTACCCAGCAAACAAATTGGTAAATCTCTGCTAAGTAAATCCTTGTTTGGTAAAAATTACTTCATGAGATGCTTGAAATGCACCTATGTGTACAAATCTGGAAACCATATATGTACAATGTAAGAAAAAATTTGTTACTATTTTGAATAAGTTCGCAGGCTATCTTAAATGGCCTCATTTGAAACTTTAAATTGCATTCTACACGACTTAGAGCAATGACGCATTTTAGAATTTTATATGACACGTTGAATCGCTTTATATACAACGCAATGTTACGTTTCATAGGATCAAAATTTTATACGAAATAAATGATATACATATTTGAACAACTTAGAATTAACATCCTTATACGACTTCTGGTTTTTTTTTTTTCTTCATCGACTTCTGGTTTGCTGGGTATGATCTTTTCAGGCGGTTTTCTTTACACGCTTTTGTTATTTTGTTATTTTTATTGGTTAAATCATCTGACACATGGGTGGTCTTAAAGATAAAATTCTTAAGGCTAATACAAATATTAACATGTACCCCGTGTTATGAATTGCACCAATTGCAAGCAGTTAGGCCACACAGCCGCCTACTGCTGCAATAAGGCACGATGTAGCAAGTGTGGGGAGACTCATGCGGAAGATTCTTGCAGTGTTAATGCTGAAAAATGTATTCACTGTGGGGAAAACCAGCATGAGCTCTCCACATGCCCGGTGTACATGCAGCGCAGAGATAAAATCAAGCGGTCACTTAAGGAGCGTTCAAAGCGTTCTTACGCTGAGATGCTGAAGAAGACCGTGACCACTTCTACCATAACATCGAACCCCTTTGATCTGTTGCCCTCTGATGAAACCGATTCTGACGATTCATCAGCGGGAACAACTTATGCCAATCCTGGGGAGTCTAGGAAGAGGAAAAATGTTTCTTCTCCTAAACTTCCCCGTAAAGGTCCTAAGATTTCCCAAAGTGTAATGAAAAGTACGAACAAACCAAACAGTGCTGCGGAAAAACCGAAGCAAACTCCTCCTGGGCTTGCAAATTTAAAGTCCCAGAAGGAGTTCCCAGCACTACCAGGAACATCTAAAACCCCAGTTGTTCCTTTTGCACATCCAGTTGAGGAAACAAACTCTGGATTAGTGAAATTTTCTGACATTGTGGACTTGATTTTTGAAAATTTCAATGTACCCGATCCAATTAAAATTTTTCTTACAGCATTCCTCCCAACAGTTAGATCATTTTTGAAACAGTTGACTGCCCAATGGCCCCTCCTTGCGGCGATTGTATCCTTTGATGCCTAATTCAACCGCGTATATGAAGGATCCTATCTCTGTCTTACAGTGGAATTGTAGAAGTATTTTACCAAAAATTGATTTGTTTAAAGTTTTGATAAATAAAAACAAATGCGATGCATTTTCCCTTTGTGAAACTTGGCTTACTTCAAATATTGATCTCTACTTCCATGATTTTAATATTATTCGCCTTGATCGAGACACCCCATATGGAGGAGTACTTTTAGGTATTAAAAAGTGCTATTCTTTCTATCGTATTAACCTCCCCTCGATTCAAGGCATCGAAGTTGTCGCATGTCAAATGACAATACAAGGTTAAGAGCTTTGTATTGCCTCAATATATATTCCTCCCAGAGCACAGGTTGGGCAACGGCTACTCTTTGATTTAATAGAACTTCTTCCCTCGCCACGTTTGATTTTGGGAGACTTCAACTCTCATGGCGTGGCTTGGGGTTCCCCATACAATGATAACCGCTCCTTTTTAATCTATAACCTTTGCGATGACTTCGACATGACTATTTTAAACAACGGTGAAATGACACGTATCCCGAAACCTCCAGCGCGCCCAAGCGCTTTGGATCTATCCTTATGTTCGACGTCGCTACGGTTGGATTGCACATGGAAGGTAATCTTTGATCCTCACGGTAGCGACCATTTGCCTATTCTTATTTCAATTAATAACGGGTCAACTCGCATGCGACCAATTGACATTCCGTATGACCTCACACGGAATGTCGATTGGAAGTTATACGAGGAAATGATTTCAAAAGCGGTCGAGTCGATTCAACATCATCCACCACTTGAAGAATACAACCTCCTCGCGGGCTTGATTCTCGACGCCGCGTTGCAAGCCCAAACGAAGAAATATCCCGGCAAAAAAACGCGGATATTGGCGTCGGTTCGTAAACGAGACGTCGAGGGAGACATCAATGAGCACTCTTTGGAACACAGCCCGAAGAATGCGGAATCGCGTAACGATCAACGAAAGCGAGGAGTCTTCAAGTAGGTGGATATTTGATTTTGCCAGGAAAGTATGTCCGGACTCTGTTCCTGAGCAAAACATTGTTCGCGATGCGTCTCCGGGCCACGACGCGATTGAATCACCTTTTACGATGGCAGAATTTTCAGTTGCCCTCCTGTCCTGTAACAATAACGCGCCTGGGTTAGATAGAATCAAATTCAACTTGTTGAAGAATCTACCCGGCAATGCCAAGAGGCGCTTGTTGAACTTGTTCAATAAGTTCCTGGAGCAAAATATTGTACCGCAGGATTGGAGGCAAGTGAAGGTGATCGCCATCCAAAAACCAGGGAAACCAGCTTCTGATCACAACTCTTATAGGCCGATTGCAATGCTATCCTGTATCCGGAAATTGATGGAAAAAATGATACTCCGTCGTTTAGACCATTGGGTTGAATAAAATGGTCTACTATCAGATACTCAATTTGGCTTCCGCCGTGCCAAAGGGACGAATGATTGTCTTGCGTTGCTTTCAACAAATATTCAGCTGGCGTATGCTCGCAAAGAACAAATGGCGTCTGCGTTCTTGGACATTAAGGGGGCTTTTGATTCCGTTTCTATTGACATTCTTTCGGGTAAACTTCACCGACAAGGATTTTCTCCAATTTTGAACAATTTTTTGCACAATTTGTTGTCCGAAAAGCACATGCATTTTACGCACGGCGATTTGGCAACTTTTCGCATTAGCTACATGGGTCTTCCCCAGGGCTCATGTTTAAGCCCCCTTCTTTACAACTTTTATGTAAATGACATCGACGAATGTCTGGCAAACTCATGCACGATAAGACAACTTGCAGACGACAGTGTAATCTCTGCTACAGGAGCCAAAGCTGCCGATTTGCAAGGACCATTGCAAGATACCTTGGACAATTTGTCTGCTTGGGCTTTACAGCTAGGTATCGAATTCTCTCCGGAGAAGACTGAGATAGTAGTTTTTTTCTAGGAAGCATGAACCTGCTCAGCTTCAAACACAATTTATGGGTAAAACGATTTCTCAGATTTTGGTACACAAATATCTTGGTGTCTGGTTCGACTCTAAAGGCACCTGGGGTTGTCACGTGAGGTATCTGATGAAAAAATGTCAACAAAGAGTGAATTTTCTTCGTACAATAACCGGACAATGGTGGGGAGCCCACCCAGGAGACCTTATAAGGCTTTACCAAACAACGATATTGTCTGTTATTGAATACGGGTGTTTTTGCTTCCGCTCCGCAGCAAACACACATTTGATCAAACTGGAGCGAATACAATATCGTTGTATGCGTATCGCCTTAAGTTGCATGCAGTCGACCCATACGATGAGTTTGGAGGTCTTAGCTGGAGTACTACCATTGAAAAACCGCTTCTGGAGCCTGTCTTCTCGTATTCTTATCAAATGTGAGGTCTTGAACCGTCCCGTGATTGAAAATTTTGAAAGGTTAATCGAACTTAATTCTCAAACCCGTTTTATGACATTGTATTTCAATCACATGTCCCAAAATATTAACCCTTCTTCGAATATTCCAAATCGTGTCGACTTATCAAATACTTCTGATTCTACTGTGTTTTTCGATACATCCATGATAGAAGAAACTCGTGGAATTCCGGATCATTTACGCGTGCAGCAGATCCCCAAAATTTTTTCCAATAAATATCGAAACTTCAACTGCGACAATATGTACTACACTGACGGATCACTTCTTGATGGGTCCACTGGCTTCGGTATCTTCAATAACAATTCAACCGTCTCCCATAAGCTCGATAATCCTGCTTCTGTTTACGTCGCAGAATTAGCTGCAATTCAGTACACCCTAGGGATTATCGAAAAAATGCCCACGGACCATTATTTCATCTTTACGGACAGTCTCAGTTCCATTGAGGCTCTCCGATCGATGAAAGATGTTAAGCACTCTCCGTATTTCCTGGGGAAAATACGGGAACATCTAAGTGCTTTATCCGAAAAATCTACTCAGATTACCTTAGCGTGGGTCCCTTCTCACTGCTCGATACCGGGTAATGAGAAAGCGGACTTTTTGGCTAAGGTGGGCGCAACAAACGGTGATATTTATGTAAGACCAATTGCCTTTAATGAATTTTTCGCATTTGTACGTCAGAATACGATCATCAGTTGGCAAAATTCTTGGACCAAGGGGGAACTGGGAAGGTGGTTACATTCCATAATCCCCAAGGTATCGACGAACCCGTGGTTCAAGGGGTTGGATGTAGGTCGGGATTTCATTTGCATGATGTCCCGGCTTATGTCCAATCACTATAGATTTGACGCGCATCTCCGTCGTGTTGGGCTCGGGGAGAGTGGTATCTGTGCCTGTGGTGAAGGTTATCACGACATAGAGCACGTTGTTTGGTCATGCCCTGTACACCGTGACGCCAGGTCTAGATTAGTAGCTTCCCTGCAGGCCGAAGGTAGGCAGCCGGCTGTTCCTGTTCGTGATGTCTTGGCGAGCCGTGACCTATCCTACATGTCCCTTATATACGTTTTCCTGAAATCCATCCACGCCCCAGTTTAGTCCTATCCCCTTCCGCCTACATCCAACCAAACGACAAGAACACGTTAAGACCCCGGATCCGGAAACAGCAACTAGACCCTCACGATACTCTCAGGCCCCGAGGGAGACAACCCAATATGCCAGTCCGTAATATCTTGGCCCAGCAGCGGAACATATTCAATATGCTGCTTACCTATGGCGATGGAAAACCATCAAACAACAAATCAGTGCTTTTCATGCAAAACATTCTAGCTTAAGTTAGATTTAGTTTCAGCTCGTAGTCGGCAGCAAGGATAAAAAATTTGCTTTTAGTTATTAAGATACTTTAGAAAGTAAGCTACCAGATATAATTGGCGCCGTTAAACATTGAATTGTATTTGTGCCGTGTCAAATAAACTATAGATGAGGAAAAAAAAACAAATATTAACAAACAAAGCACTTAGGATTGTCCTCGACGGAGGAGTCGCCTGAACATTGGTATCGACATGTTGAAGTCAAATAGTGCTGCTACGTCGTTGAAGCTGGCTGACATAGAGCGTATGGGGTCGTGTTGCCCATATAATGCATTGCGATGTGGCAGAAAAAGAAAGTTCCTTCGTCTCAGTGGCCTTTCCGGAGAATACACATTTAGCTGCTGCAAAACTCTCGGGGCATCAGTTTCACCAGTTAAAATTTTGAAAATAAATACAGTCTGTGCTTCGAACCGTCTTTGCTGCAGTGTTTCCATACCTAGAAGTTAACAGCGATCAGCATACGCCGGTAACTGTTGCGGATCTCGCCACGGGAGAAAACGTATGGCATCTATTCTTGCAACCCAGTTTGCGTTCTAAGGACACCACACTACACAAGTAGTTTCCAGAACTGATCGTACCAGAGAGTAGAACAACGAACGAAGACACAGTGGGTCACGAAATTCCGATGCTATCTTGAAGATAAATCCAAGTTGCCGATTTGCCTTCAATATAATTTCATTATAGTGCGATTTAAATGATATCGCTGCATCCAGTGTAACACCCAAATCTCGAATCTGATTAACTCTAGTCAAAGTTTGACCAGACATGCTGTATCTGTACAGTATCGAGTTATTTTTTCTATTGATTGAGATCACACAACATTTCTGGATACTAACTGTTAATAAGTTGTTAGAACACCAGTCGTGAAAAATGTCGACTAGTCGCTGGAGCTCTTCACAGTCTGCGATATTCCGTATAATCTTTAACAGTTTAACATCATCCGCGAAAAACATGCGGCAATTTTCTGGCAGTACTAACGATGTGTCATTTATATATAACGAAAAAAAGCAGTGGTTCCAAATTACTGCCTTGCGGGATACCCGATAAATTCGAGAAACATGCAAATTGCTGTGACCCAATCCTAACGCATAACGTTCTATCTACTAAATAGGACCTTAACCATTGCACGATAGGTAAAGCTGCTCCCAATTTTTACATCTTAGCAGGCTTAGATTTTGTGGTGCTGCTTTCAAGTCCGTATAAACCTTTTCCGTGTATGTCACTTACTTATTTTTACCAGTCGTAAAACTACCTGGCACCTACTGTGTTACTTAAACATCATCTTTTTATGTTGTAGTTTTCGGATAATGATCGCTTAACAAGCGTTTTGGCTAAAATTCATGTATTTTTATTATAATCATTACTATTTCAACAGAATAAATTAAATAGTCGTGATAACAACACAAACGGAATATTATATCAAATATCCCAAAAAATAAACATTTTATTATCCTTGAATAGAAAATAAAAATAATAGCTCATGAGAACCCATTTTCTTGGCGCATTTGTTTTTCCTGGACTACACAAAGTCATATTAAACATTAAATTCGCTCGCATCCGGTAATTTAATTTTCAAAATCATCAACTCTTAGAAGGCGCCGTTTTATAATACAAAGCCTTACTCTTTATTGAAGAAAAATACCATAATCAGGCCCGATGCATCTACCTACCAATTTTCTCGTCGTTTTATTTTCTATCGCGTCCACACTACACCAACTTTACGTCTACCATGAGTCCAGACGAATCGCATCGCGAAGAGCCCCTCTTTGTTCTGTCGCATTTTACTTTATTTATTTCTGCCCAGCCTAAGCCACCATCACCTCAGCACTTCAGCCCACAATAAATTAGCCCAGTTTTGTTGGTAAGAAAAGCTGCCATTTGACTGACAGCCAAATGTTAACACCTTTTTGTCGCCCATGTTTTAATGAGTTATTCAGCATGTATGTTTTCTATACCCCACCTAACGTGGCTCGATTGACTCCTCCCACACTCGGAAAGTGGCCATACTTCTTACATGGTTGAAGTGCTATATCTTTGCAGTTGAAAAAAAAACGTTACTCTGATATGAATATGAATAAGTGTATAATGATTCAGTTCATTGGAGCAAAACGGATGGTTTAGCGAATTTCCTATGCAATATGGCGCAATTTCAGCTGGATAATTAAATGAAACGATGGCGTACCGCGTACGGCCAGCAAATTATTTCCAACGGCTATAAACTTAAAGAGACAATAAAATCAAACCTAGCAGCTGCGCCAAATCAAACATACATCATTAACGTGCAATTATCTGCTTAAAGTCACTTGCTCTGTTCCACCTTTTCCGTTTGGCGTTTCCAAACATGCTTCCGTCTGGTTCCTTCCGGACCCGAACGTACCTCCAGCAATAAGTTCTTCTGATGGTGCAACACACATGCACAAATACAGGTCCACTTAGGAAACAATGTTCCATCCCCGCAAATTAACTGCTAATCTATATCTTTTACATAAATACACAATCGACTGCAGCAAACTGGGCCGAGAAAACCTCCGATCATACGAATTATCATCATTAGGTGCTCTGGCTAACTAACGATGTGCTTCTCGTTTCTTGCTCGCCGAGGGCTTCGTGTGGCTCCTAATTCCCGTCGCGGTCGCTGCATGGTACCCACTTAGCTTAGCGAGCGGAGAGTCTCGTTAGTCCCCGAGGCGTACACCCGGAGGACCGCCGAAATGGAAAGCAACAAAGAAGAACAACCACCAGTCAGTCAGTCAGCCAAGTCAGTCCACACGCACCCTGTAATCAACGCACGGGTTCGCTGCTCTTTGCAGGTCCAATCTCTTCTCTTTCTCTGGATGACCAGACCTGATCCCGTATTTCATTTTTTGTTCTTCGGCTATAATTAATATTAATTCTGGTTCGCATTCTAAAACAAAGGAATTTAGTTTTGACGGGAGTCTGCGCCTGTCGACACCGCGGTAATGGTGGAATAATGGAACTGCAGGTTTTGGACGAGAAAAGGGAATGGCGATTTTGGGCTATCAAGAGGTCTGACGGGCGAAAGAATGCTATAAAGTATCTCAAGATCTGTCAACGGGACGGATAAAGGTGCAAGCTTAGAGAAATTTTGATTTTCAATTTTCAATTAAATTGATACAAAATTACCGAAAAGTGTTTATTTCAGAAAAATAAATTATTCCTGCATTGCAAAATAGATGTTTAAAAACAATAAAAGAAAGGAATTCAAACGTCAATAAATTTGAACTGCACAACTCGTAGACGAGCCATTAATTCTACAAAAATAACTGAGATAGAATGCATGTTGTCACATGCCCATGAAAAATGTTCGGTGAATTTTTCTAATCTATAGTACCTACGTTGAGCATACATCCTTCATGCACCGAAATTGTTCGTTGGTGATGACAATCTGCTAAGGATTGTGTTCTGTTTCATTGGTGATGACAATCTGCACTTCCAGCATCGTCTGCAACCGACGACATTCACGTGTGCTATTCCGCATACGACTCTGCCACTGGAACGATAGAAATTGCCGGGACAGCAATTACTGTTATGATCCCTCTGATACATAAAAGATTGATGCGAAACGACTGAAAACAGGCCACACTCGTTAAAATTTATCAGATATCTGGGGAAATTGGTTTGAACATTACGTTTCGTAGAAGCAGCAATTTTCTTCGACATTTTCATTCTACTTTTTACCGGGCATCACATGATAAAGTGCCAATGAATATTTTATTAGCCACAATCAGTAAACCCGTACTAATATTAAACTGTTATTAATTTCTGTAGTGAAACAACTGTGAACAAACAAACCGAAACATCTCCCAGTGAATGGCCGCTCGAGCAAGGCGATATTAATTTCCATTTCAAAGTCTGATTGCTGCTTGTTGCATGCCAACGGACGGCCGGCCCGCCGGGCACCGGAATGCCTTGCTGACTGTGACTAGGTGAATTTTTAATTAACATCAACCCACTCGCACTTGACCCCACTACTGTTCTGACTCTTCTCTGGTTGACTGCTTCGGGAAACCGATTCTTTGGTTGGACCAACAACAACCGAATGCTTTCACCTGGACGAAAAGCCTTCATTGAGAATTTCCGTATGATGTGGGTGGGGTTAAAAGCAAATGGCAGGATGAAAATTTCATTCACCCAAATCATAAGGTTTATTCCAGTAGAATGGCGTAAAACACCGAACGGGGTGGTAGAAATGGTGAAGTGGAATCCTTCTCCCTAAGGTGAGACTAAAACCCAATCTTCACTAAAGTTGACTCTTGGAAGGGCACTACACAACAAGCTCAAATGAAATCCCATTTAAAGTCCGGTTTCGCCTGTTGTTTCCGTTGTCTTAGTACGTTTTGGTTTCCGGGGGTCTCAGGAGAAATCTGGAAAATTGACTGTTTCGAAAGCGGTGGAGTGTAATTCAAATGGGAGAGCTGTAGCGATTTTACGCGTTCATGGTAATTTACATCTTTCGACTTTGAGGACGTAGGATTCGTTGCACAAACAAGTTGAAAGTTTTGTTTCCATATGTAAAAGCTAATGTGTAGTTATTAATTTAATTGGTAATATTCAATTGATACACAAAAATGTAGTTTAAATTATTTTATAGATTTTTATTGCTTTCGCAGATAAATGCATGTAAGCATGAATAAATTTAAAATATACTTGTAAAAAGTACTCAACCAATATTTATTACTTTTTTTTGTCAGCCAGTTTTTATAATTAAAGATAATATTATCAAGAAGAAATTGCTATGATGATAATTTCTTGTCTGATACTATACGCTTCTGTGCTAGCAGGTAGGCAGTAAGTAATACCATTAAATAAAAAAATAATGTTAACTCTTGTTGATTTTTGGTAGCACAAAAAACTTTGTGACATAAATTTTATGAGCTGATGATGATACAATATTTTTCGAGCAAAAACGGTTTGTTTGATAGGTAAAGTGTTTCTGGCAAAGTTGTAAATAGTTTCTTTGCTTTCAAAATAAATTAAAAAAAATCTTTTATGTTTGGTTCACATTTTGAAGTTTTTGTAGACTACAAGTTTTTGGTTTAAAAAACATCACGTCATTTTTTTCCTGAAAAAAAAAATTGAGAATACTAAAGAAAAGGCAATTAAAAAAACAATGATTTGGTGTGCTCGCGTCGCTCTCAATATGGGGTACTTTGTTGTAGGTATGAGTGAGAGAGAACATTAGAGAAAGTGGATAGGAGAGATCAAATCGTAAACGATGAAATGTTTTCTGCTCTTATTAGCGATTCCGCTTACTGTGCAACGATTTGTGCTGTTTAAATGAACCGTTGCGTAGTTCTGTCAATTTCGAATTTCGTTTGGAGGTAGGAATAAAAAATTTCGTCATTTCGATAAAAAGTCCCTATACAGAATCCCAGCTGAATTATGCAGCAGCGTCTTTCCCAGAGCTAGGTACAGTCACAAAAATCCATTCTAACACACAGACAGCCATTCGATGCAACGTTCCGTTGGAGCAGTAGATTTACCCGAAATTATTTAACCGATACTAGACACCTTGTTTCCCATGGAAATTAACGATAAAATAAGGTAATAACAAATAATAAGTAACGATGAGATTTTCCTTTTTTGGTAACTGTAAGTGACAGGGATGAAGTCAAAAATTGAAAAAGTAGAAAAGAAGAAAATCATGAAATTTTCGTTATCCGTCCCTAAAAAAGTTATAATCAATGATGGTATTGGGCACCACCATATTGGTATTCTCCTCAATATGTGAGACGAGCAGAGTGAATATTCCTCGTTTACTTCATGTCCAGCATGAGAGTTGCGTGTAACAATTTTTTGCACTACACTTTTCTTCCAGTTTTGTGTTGTGTCTCTATTGCTTGCAAAGTAACTAACATACTTGCTGCTTATTGCTGAAGTGAGAAAAAAAAATTTTGGGTCGAAAAATTTTATGATTAAACACTAAATTTTAAACACAAATTGAGAAACTTGAATTTATTTTTTTATTTCTTTAAGCAAACTTGATTTGTCTTTGTAAACGATTTGCTGTTCTTGTTGTTGATTTACTCGCTCTAGTGCGCACGCTCTTCAGAAATATAACTCGCAGTAGTCACGTATTAATATAATGCTAGCATGCAGAAATTTAGTCTTAATTTCCTATCTGATCACTGTTGCAATAGGATGATTTACTGGAGCGACGATTTCAAGTACATCGCATCTTTCCATAGCGAATGGACCAGAAGAGGAAGCAGGCAGATCGCGCACTGGTGATTGTAAATCACCTTCCACTGCGCTAGTTTTTGGGTCTCCCGTCTGTGTGGAAAGCACGTCGTCCTACAGACATTTCTCCACCTTTGTGAAGACTAAAACCAACCGTCCTTTTAAGAACGACTACATCTTTTCAATTGAAGTAGTAAAAATGAGTTCTCCACGTCTCAGGACTACAATATGAGTAAGTTTCTTATCAAGAAACGGGATGCTATTCACTGTTTGTGTCATAGTAGGAAAATACAGCACCTGCGGTTGGTTCGCAGTTGCTTTACTAAACGAATAACAAACAGATAATAATTTGAAATTAACGTTGTAAATTACCAGTTATATTTCCACGAAAATTTAAAGCTTACCGTTCTTATGGAACCTAGCTGGGTCTACTAAGTACAGTAAGTTTTTTTACGCGGGGGATAAAAAATTCGTAAAAAATCGCGGTAATATGAAAACTCGCGTAGAAAAACTCGAGTAAGTTCGAAAATCTGCGTAAAAAATCGCGTTAATACAAAATTTTGCGTAGAAAAATCGCGTTAATTTGAAAATCCTAGTAATGCAAACCACCAAGAAATGCTTTAAAAAAACCAAGTTGCTCTACGAACAGTATTTGAATTTTTTTTGTATGGAGCTTGTCGCAGTGAGACGACCAGAATCGTTGATCTATTGAGAGAAATGCCCGGGTGTCTGCTGTATGCCGCACTTCTATTATTAGCAATATCGCTATGAGCAATTTCACCAAAAAAAAACGGACAACCAATTTAATCGACCATTTTTGATTTAGCTGAACTTTGCATAGACGTTTCTATAGCCAAAAGATGCCATTTTGTGCTATTGGCTTAATTTTTTGGAACATTGAATTTTTTTTTCGAGGGGCATATTTTTTTGGAAGGGCAAATTGTTATCTACAGCTTCGTAAAAGACACAATCCCAATCATTCAAACCGGTTTGGCTGTATAAATATTTTCAATTTCCAATAGAGCACTCTATGGGGAATTAAAAAAACATTTCAGTCAAAACTGTTTGTTTGATTGGCATAGTCTCTTTGATAAAGTTTAGGATAAAAATTTTGTCCTTCCATACAAAATTTTGACAACATTGTACCCTGTGAAAAAAATTTTTTTTTTCAAAATATCATAGCTTTTCATTTTTGATTTCTCCATGATTGGTTGCATTGTTTAGGTAATCTTTTGTGGTTTTTATAAAAAAAATTGTATTTTTAAAAAATGAGCTTTTTTAGATAATTTTTAATCTTCTCTTAACTGCTCCTATTGAAAAGAGACATGCTTATTATTATTTCAACTGTGCTTGTGTGTAATGTGATTTTACCCTTCCCTTTACACGCTTTTTGCTGTACTATATCGAGCCTTGTTCATCCTGGCAAATATTGCTAATCATAATTCCCTGGAGAAGTTTCGTCATGCGTCCTTGTGGCCAGTTTCATTGATAAGAGGGACCTTTTTTATTGAGAGGAAATCACACCAAGGTTTCATAGAATACAGCGTAAAGAAAGGGTAAGTTAGTCTGAGAATATACACATGCTTAAGTCCTTTTTGACATCGAATGGCCTGATTCTATAAAGATTCGAACCCACGACTATCCGCGTAACAAAGCAGACTTTGTAACCTTGCGGCTATGCAGCTTTTCATATTGAAATTGTCCTCTTTGACGGTCATTTCGGATCTATCGGGGGTTATTTTTTTACTTAGTTTTTTACTTAATAAACAGTTAGCCGTATTTGGTTTCAAACCCACGGTAGTTCAAAAGTTTAAGTAATAAAGCTTGAAAAACCGTCGTTATACAAAAATTATTGCAAAAAAACACGCGAAAAACTACATAAAAAACTTGACTGTATAAAGGTTTTTGAAAATACGTAAGAGGTGAATCATCAATAATGCCATAAGTGTCTTTTCATACAAAGTATCCCAATTGGACACGACCATCACGGCTCTGGTTCTCAACGTAGGGACAATTATTCATTTTGGTTCACTCTGAAAAAAAAATCCTTATTATGGTGTCGATTGGAATACCTCACGCTCTGTGGGGCCCGTCTTTGTTGCAAATTCATCTGTCTGGCAACACTGTCGCAAAAAAGGAAGGATTTGGATTCTCTAATAACCAAAAAAATTTAAAAATCGTTTGTTTTGTAGTTCAATTATTTTCCAGGAAACACGATTAAATGTGATATGGAAAATATCAATACTGGGCTCGTAAAAATGGTATATCTGAAGACTAACTCATAATAGCTCGGAGTGATAGATGTTTCTTACTTGAAATTGTCCAAGGAACACGATGAAATTATCAAATTTGAAATGAAATGAGCAGCATTTGTCGAAAAATGTAGTTTCATTTTAAAATACAAACATATCTTACAACGCTTCCAGTCAAAAATTATATTATTCTGGATTGCCTGCTTTTTTTAATTTTATTTTATAATTATCTGTCAGTACTGTTGGGACATCTTATGTCTATGAATTATGAGAACAAGAAAAAAGATGTGTTTTGCAAAAAATTAGTTGATTTGGAACAATGAAAGGGGTCTCAAAGAGCTGTCCAATCGACAGCAAAATTGTTTATTTTATGAGAACCTAGATGAATAGGTCCCCCAACTTTCGTATGGAATGACCTATAAGTAGATTAAATTAAAGTTCCAACATATGCAAATAAAATGAAGTTTTACCACTGCAATGTTTTGGCGAGTGGCAGCAAAATTTTAACTACATCACAATCAAATGATTTTGGGGCGCTAAGAAGCGCCATTGGTGTGCCCAATGTAACACCCGGTAATTTTCTTATCTCAGCAGAATATTCTAGCGTTTTCAAAACTTTATCAGTCTTTAAGCATACCATAACAGCTGGCAGATAGAGGAACTCTCTAGCATCTAAGCTATTTTTTCGTACTGCAGACGTATTCGATTTACCGTGAATTAAAGCCCAGCACAAGGTTAAGGAGACTTTCCCTTCTTTCGTCCGCGACCTGACCTTACCTTCCATATAATACTGTCTTAAGAATAGATATAAACAGTGGTGGGCACCATTCCGCTAATTCGCTAATTCGCTAATTAGTGACGCTAAAATTCAGTTAGCGATTTTGCGGTTTCGCTAATTTTTGAGCTGGTTAGCGAAACTGTTAGCGTCGCTAAAATTTTGGCCTTCGAAACGCTAATCGTTAATTCGCTAAATTTTGTAGAGAAGCGACAATAGAAATATTTAGAAAAACTGTGGATTGCTGATGGCGTACGTCTATTTTAAATGCAAGTTAAATAACTTTTGTTATTCTTGTTTTTACAAAATCAAATATGAATACGGTTTCGTGAACCTCTTATTGTAAATACTTAGCTTTAAAAAGTAATTGTTTTCGTTTGTTTAACCAAAAAAGATCAAAGTGGTCCAAATCTTACAAAACACGAGCAATAAATATAGCGATATGACTATTTACATATTTAAAAGTTAGAGATTAGCGATTATCGAGCTAAATTTTCCGGTTAGCGGCTTAGCGATTAGCGTCGCTAAATTTTCGTTTAGCGGTGCCCACCACTGGATTTAAAGTTAAAATTTCTGTTTGCTACCTTTCATACCAGGCTTTGGGGAGAAACTCATAGAGAAGGAGGGGCCTTGCAGACGACAGAATGAAAGAGACAACGAAAAATTGCTTTACCGTTTTCAATGGATAATCTAGACGCAATTGAAAAATAAATGGAGTGTGAGTGACAGAAAAAAAATTTTTGCAGTCAAAAAAAAAAGTCGATCAAATGTTTGCGTATCATTTGGCATTGAAACGCTCTGCTTTATTTCTTCGCATGGACCAATGGTTCTCTTGTAGTCTGTTTCCAAAATGTTGACGTACAACTACGTCTCTCAGAAAGTTCGTAGTGTAAAATAAAATGTAAAATAAAAAATGAATTCACCTAGCGGGCAGATCAAGCCTTTCTCATTCGAACTTGTTTTTTGTTAAAACAGATTTACATGAATAACAAAATTTTGGTAGCAAATACATGAATATCATGTGTCGTGTAACATGTGTTATGTTACATGTAATGTTACACGTCACATGTTACATATGACATGCCATGTACATCATATAACATGTAACACTTGCCATTTTATACGAGTAAACGTCATTTTTATTTATGTTTATGTACATAGACCACTCTGTTCCGAAACGATACGAGGATTCCAGTAAAATATATATGAAGTCAGAGTGCTCTATGTACATCAGGATGGGGAATCGTTATATGGAAAAAAAAAACGAAACTTGATAGCAGAAGGCCAGAACCAAGTTTTTTATGTTCTTTTTGGGGCCCCCAACAATCTCAAATTTATCGGAAGTCGATTGGTTTTGTCTCCGCTTGGCGCATTGCATTTCAAATTTATATGGAGATTTGTATGGAAAAACCAACTTTTTTGCATTTTCCATTCTAAAGAGCTCAAAATGGCTCAAATGGTAGGTTTTTTGATGCCTAACAACTTGGCCGAAGACACTAAAAAGCTAGGGTGTCCCAAAACACTACTGGAGCTGTTCGAATTTGAGTATGTCGAAATTTATGTTGCAAATCATTTTTTCTTCCAACATTGCCAGTGTACCGGCGTCAGTCAGATTTCCATCAGAAGTGACCTCAGAAACACGTTGTAGATTCTACCTACGCCTAGAATGTTGACCTAAATTTGTTTGCTTGATCCAGCTGAGTGTATAAACTCGTTACGACAGGTTACTTCTGATGGGAATCTTGCTGACACCGGTACATTGGTAATGTTGGCAGAAAACAAGATTTTCTGCATTTAAATCGACATACTCAACTTTGAACAGCTATAGCTCTTCTTATGGACATCCTAGCTCTTCAGTGTCCTCGGCAAAGTTGTTAGGCATCTAAAATACTATACTTTAACATAATGTAGTGCATTATTAGAGTATTATCGAGCTCTCTAGAAAGGTAAATGCACAAAAGTAGATATTCTCATATTAATTTCCATACAAATTTGAAATGCAATGCGCCAAGCGGAGACAAAACCAATCGACTTCCGATAAGTTTAGGGTTGTTTGGGGCCCCAAAAGGAACCAAAAAAGCTTGGTTCTGGAGAATCGATCACTTTTCCCCACCCTTATGTACATTGGTAAGATAAAAACACCGATTTCGCAAAGAAACTGTTAATTTTATATATCCCAATGTTAAACCACTTCATAACCTTTATATTAGAACATTTTGTTTGAAAGAATCCGTTGAACAGAATTTTATTCAGAGATTTTTCGAAAATTGCTTCTCCTGAACAATTTGCTCGATGGAACATAGACCACTCTGTTCCGCAACGGCTCATATATAGACTCGATTATACATCATTCGATAAAACATCATTTTTGGTTCGATTATTTATAGTAGGATTATTTTTATATCAAATATGACTTTCATTTCATAACTTTAGAACCATGTGTTCAATCGTTTTTGCCATCGTAGAAGAACGTCATTTAGAACAAACACTAGAGCTGCTAAATACTCGACATCCGACGATCAAATTCACCGTAGAACAGGAAGTAGCTAAAATTGGGCATCTACCGGAAACCAACATCCACGGACCGATACATCACTTCGGACTCTAACCATTGTGGAGCCCAAAAACAAGCGGCTTTTCACTCCATGGCCCATCGCCTTGTTAGTGTACCGATGGAGAAAGATGAGTACACGATAGAGAAAGAAAAAATTGAAAAAGCGGCCAAGTTAAACGGATATGACGAAGATTTTGTGGAAAAAATTATCCGCACACACGAACGGAAACAACACAAACGCGAAGTCACCACTTTGCAACCAGAAAAAGAAAATTTAGAGAGGATCAGCTTGCCATTCTACGCAAAAGTTACAAACCGGATCAAAAACGCCCTTAAAAGGCACAGCTACCACGTAACTCACAAAAGTGAAAACAGACTACGTGATCTTTTGTGTAACGCGAAAGATAAAATTCCGTCTAATGAGAAGTCTGGAATCTACAAAATTGAATGCCAGGATTGTGCAGCTGTGTACATTGGCCAAACACGGCGCAAGTTCAAAGTTCGTTTAAAAGAGCATAAGAAAGCTGTGGCCAACAAACGAGCCAACGAGTCAAGTGTGGCAAGTCATGCTATTTCCCTCCAACACAATGTCGATTGGGATAACGCGAAAATTTTGAAAAATATTAGGAAATCGTCGCAACTTAATGCATGGGAGTCGATGCATATCATGACATCGGAACAGCCGCTTATGAACGAGGATGATGCTCCCATACTATCGCCTCTCTTCCACCTCACCAAACTGAAATTGTAACTCTCTCCTACTAATTAGTTGGACATCGCCCCGTAGATGGGTAACAGCTTACCCGAAACCGGTCGGTGAAAAAGGTAATTTTTTTTACATTGTAAGAACCATAAGTGTTTGTGTACCGTTTAATATTTATTCGCGAGTTCTTACGTTGCACTAAAATTTAAAATTTAAAGTGGTCCAACCATCTCTGAGCAAATCGAGTGAGATTGAAAAGATGCAAATACTCTCTCTCTCTGTCTCTCTCTCACACACACATACACAAACACACATACAGAAAATGCTCAGCTCGTCGAACTGAGTCGAGTGATATATGCCATTCGGCCCTTTGGAGCACCTTTATATCTTCGGTTTTGCAAGTGATTGCTATACTATTCTGAGCGAAAGGTAAAATGGAAAAAGGGAAAAAATGTTCATTTTCAAATTATAATAAGTCGGATAATTTCCAATGAACTTCCGTCGTTCTTGCATCAATCGATTGCAAAATTATTTATGTATTTACCTAAATGTAGAAAATTGAAATTTGAATCTTCGAACCATTGTACTATTAAAAATTATCAAGCCTTGTCAAAACGCAGATTTCGACCTTTTATTAGTCGCTTCATGCTTGCTTTCCCCGGCAAGATAGACAAAATCATGTACCTAGTAACCAGGAATGCACTCTTTGGGCGTTATAAGAGCATGGTTCAAACAAATCAATTTACTAGTGGATGGCTACTAGGATAAAAAGCGGTTAGCAGCAGTAGCGGCAGCGGATAACAGCTAATACCAGAAGCGGAAACTGCAGGTGTCAGCGTAGGTGCAGCGGCACTTTCACTAGTAAAACGGTGGCTTTTGTACGGCAGTGGCAGCACCAGCGGTGGGTGCATTGGCCAGAACTTGTTTCAGTGGAAAGCTTTACTGTATTGTAGGAACACACAAACGGGGCAATCAAAATGTGCCGACCGTCAAATTTTCAGTGTAAAAACAGCTTTTCACTGTGTGTCTTCTTTCTTCTGTCGGGGATAGCACGAAGATGCGATCAGCATCATATCCGATATTAAATTAAACAACAAATTGTTCTTTTCAGGACAAATTAAATACATAGTATGAAGAGTTGATATTTTCTCTTTCAATAATTACACTTCATTCATAATTTAACAGTGGTAGTGACAGTGGCAGCGGCAGACTTTCTATGCCAGCTTTCGGCTCAAATCATTGCATTATTGAATGATGGAATAGACGGTTCCTCCAGTAAGCTCTGCCTGCCGTCTAATGTTCAATTTAAATAATAGAAGGGTTGTGTGCAAAGTCACGGCCGTAAGGCTGACGTTGAACTACACATAGCTTTTCG
Source organism: Wyeomyia smithii (assembly GCF_029784165.1). Taxonomy (NCBI): domain Eukaryota; kingdom Metazoa; phylum Arthropoda; class Insecta; order Diptera; family Culicidae; genus Wyeomyia; species Wyeomyia smithii. The sequence continues at coordinate 215,470,547 of NC_073695.1, forward strand.
TTGCAGCACTTGCATTATTGAATTATCGCTAAGGTTACGATAGACTATCTTCACAATGTTAATAACTTTTATCCAACACTATTTATAGGTGTTAAGCTCTAAAAATAATAAGGTAACTTGTAAAACATTTGAAACGGCAACTGATATCGATTTACGGCCTATTAATATCGTCCTGGTTCCTCATACAAGCTGCTATTTGGCAACCTTTAGCTATTATACAGGAACATTATTTTTAGAGAGTTATTTTATTCAAAAAATGTAAAATGTAACAAACAACCTTATGTAGTTCTTCGTCATCCTTGTGGTCGTGGCTTTGCATACAACTTTTTTGTTGTTTTATTTCAAAAATTTCAGGATCGGAAAATTTTTTAGGAGAGATTAAATGTGGAAAATTGTTGGAATTTTCAAAAATTCAAATATTTCATTTGTCCGCACTTCTACAAATCCTACAGTTTTTTTTTTTTTGGGAAAAAGCTAAAATAAAGAGCATTGAAGATTGTATTTTTATGTATATTTTTTATCAAGGTTAAAAACAAACACATGAAAAAGTCGTTGACACTAGGAAAACTTTTTCCCAGTTTTTTCGCATCCTGCTATATATAGACAATGTTGGCCCATTTCGAAAAGAGATCTAGATTTGTTGTGAGATTGTCAATACACAAACTAGCTTCACCAGTATAAGTTACTCCGGTTAACTGAGGAATTGTTAAATGCGCGTAGTGAAAACCAAACTGCTTACTTACAATCAGAGCCGGATTTGAGGGAGGGGCCTAGGCCCCCACATTTTTGGGGCCCCCACAAAACGAGAAAAAGCTCTTTTCGCTATCAAAAATGAGAGTCAATCAAAAGTTCAATTTACAGCAAGAAAATTTAAACAGACCATTCCAAATTAAAATGTTATTTTACCATTCCAAATTTAAATGTTATTTTTTCGCGAGCGCCAATACCACAAGTACATCCATAAGAGTTCACCTTCGATTCTCTTGGAATGACACACATTAGCATACCATTTGAATCGAACCAGCGCGCATGGGAGGTAAAGCAGAGGAAGAAAATAATCCACAAGTTTTTTTGATGCATTGCTGTTGATTCCAAATAAAAATAAGCTTACTAGTCCGAATCAGGGATACCAGATGTGCGTTGCAAAATGCAGATTTTTAGAGTCCGTGTGCACATTTTTTGAATCGGCAGATGGTTGTAGTTTTTTCCTAGTTTCTGAAGATTATTGCCAGGGTATTAGGTATATTTGCGCAGTCTTTCTCAAATTGTGTGCAAACTTTTGCCTATGGATCGCAATTTTTTCAAATTTTTTTTAGATATCAAGCAAAAATTTTCGGATTTCGACAGTCAGATCTGGCTGTAAACAGTAAGCAAGCACATAGTTTATTATTACATTTGTTCAAAATGTGCGATCGCCACAAAACCCCGCGTGTATATCAAAGTGGAGCTTAAAAAAGAAGATTACATGAAGAAAAAAAATCAAAAACTCGTTAGTGCCTTCCAAAAATTATTTTATTTAAGGATTTATTTGAGCCTAATACCCCGTTCACACTACACTGCATATTACCTAATATCAGGCGATACGTGCTGTCGAGGCCATATCACCGTGTCATATCCATATCACCTGATATCCCATACAATCGAGCTGTCATTGAATATCACCTCGGCTAGATGGTATCGCGGATATCATGTTCGCAAACCAATAAAAACCAGATTTGCAGCAGTTGGCAACACGGCTAAACGACATTTGACGCAACACTACAAATTTCGAAATTCGCGTTGCATGCGAAATAGATGGAGGGAAATATTTTTATTCTTGTCATCCCGCACATTTGGACAATTGCATATGAGAGTTCGCGTTGGTGCGTACCAACTAGCTGAAATCTCTATCCTAATTACATTGCTCTTGTTGTCTTGTTTTTGCCTTGACCTGTTTTTGTTTTCTTCTCTTTTCAATTACGAAAGTAAATGTCAAACCATGTCATCTGAATGTTTTTTTAACACCCGAGGTGATATTCGATATCATCTGGCAATATCAGGTAATATGCGGCGTAATCTGAACAAGGCATAATGATTTCGAACGCAACTGGGGAAAGGTCTTTTTCGAAGATGAAGATGATTGAAGATAGGTTGCGTACGACTATGAAGAATGGAAGGCTGTCAAACTTAGCATTGTTAAGTTGAGAGTACGATATTCTGAAGGAGTTGAATGTTGATTATTTAGTTAATAAGTTCTCTGAAAAAAAAAAAAAACTCTAACAAATTTTTGGTTACTTTTCAATAACAAATGAATGTTTTTTTAACTCGTACAATATAAAAACGGTTTTGTTTTATTTTGGGGTCACCACTGTAAACTGGGCCCCGGGCCCCCACAATCGTAAATCCGGCTCTGCTTACAATTATGAAAGACATGATAATACAGGCAATCATAAACATTTGGACAATCGCCTCAATCGAAAATCATGCCAGTTGGGATCAATTACGATATTTTCTCATCGGCGCAACTGATAGGCTTCTTTCCAACGCAGAAAATGATTTCCGCTGCATTCAAAGGGTGTAACCATCCATCTTTATTGAGTGTTTACACCAAATTATGCTAATTCATCTCGGTCACAGTGATGCATGTGCAATGGCACGTTGGATCCCGCTGCCAACCCCGGCAGCTCTCGAGGCCTGCAAGTGAAACTAAACGCATCGTCCATCATAAATTCTTACCGCATCACTCACACGACGATAGTGGCCCGGCAATCGAAGCCCCCCAATCCATTCAATAATCGCTTCGCTACGTTGTGCGGCGATGAACTCAATCAATAACCTTTTTCCCGCTCGAGGACCGCAGGCTTTAAAGTCTCGCCAACTTGGGGCTCTCGCACGAGAATACCACCAAGGATGAAATCGTGATATGGAGCCGCCGTCGCCGCCTCCACTTGCGCTAACTCTGGCGTGAGACAGGAGGGAGAGCGATATGCAGCTGCATGCCAGCGTCGATCGCTGCACCCGAAGGCAATCGCTTACGCTTCTGCCTCCTAATTGAATCTGCATTCCATGTAAAATGAATGTTTTATCAACATTTCTGACAGCATGTTTGCCGTCGGTTATTAAGTGATTTTCGCCGAAGTACCATTCAGGGGCCAATCGATTTTCAATGGAAGCGTTAAGCAAAATAAGTCACAGAAAATGTGCATCGCATCGCGCAGCATGAAGCATGGATTATGCGAAACTCACAAACTTATTCGTAAACTGCGCTGATGACGGATTTCGCCCGAATGTCCAGGCCAATGCCATTTCCGATAATCACACTCGAATAGAGATGAGATGACTTTTCCATTTGCGGCTTGTTATTCCGAAAAAGTCAATTAGGTTGCTGCGAAGCCCACATTAGCACCTGGCGGTTTCATTATTCCCTTGACTGCAGTCTGGCGGTGTTTGACTTTTGTTGGATAGAACGTCGGCAAGGATCATGCACAAAAAGTGCATTTCATTTCCAAACCAAACAATGGCTAAAACCCTTGAAAAGCCCACTCTGATCTCGATCATCAAAAAATATTGAAATTCTTTACTCCCCGCCTCTAGCCTATAGGAAAGCAATCCAAAAGTGACACTTTTTCATGCATATTTTTTATCTAAACAAGATCAGTTCGCCTTTGTCATCCTGAATACACACGGGAATGCGTGCAAATGGGCGGATTATGTCCGGAGTGAGGAGGGTTCGAGGCTTCCATTTTTTTTCCAGCTGCCACCGCACATTTCTTCCTTTGTGGTGTAGCAGAACTGCGACAGTGGCAAAAATCGAAAGTACGCAGTTTTTGTCATCTTAAAAGAGGAAAGCACATTTTCAAAGCCTCGTGAAAGATGACGTGGTTTTGCATATCTACCGCAGACCAGTGAATGCCTGGATGAGGAAGCAGGCGTGAGGCGTGAGGATAGATTCTGCCAAGCAAGTCGGTCAGCGATGCAGCGAACCGCGACGCGCGGCTCTGTGGCGTACGTCAACGACGACGCTACTGGATGCAAACAATGTGTGAAGATGTAAGGAAAATCGTAATCCGATCACACATGCAACCTCTCAGCATAGACAGGTCCTCTTCTGACTTCAATGTCCCGTTCCGGGTGATACCATTCAACCGGGTCTATTCTAAGGATTGATTGGGTTTGCCTCGTTTGTTGCTTTCATACGGTTGGAGTTATACCGAAGTGCACCGGGTACTGAAAGTTGCATGATCCAATCAAGACGGTCATAGGTAGGCCGCCAGCAGAGCCGAATGCTGTGGAAAAGGAAAACTAATCCAAGCGGGACACAAAGGCCGCAGATTGATTGTTATGATATTGAGCGAGAGTGTTTGGGGAAATAACATTTCTAGTAGAATAGGCGGACGCAATCGAGCCAAATAGGTTCGGAGAGGAAAAATATAACTAATAATGCGGTAGAAATGGAAAGGTAACAAGGGTGGAATTTAGTACATCTGAATTTTTTTTATTAGTCAAGATATAATTTTGACCAGATTTTAATTGGATACCTAAAAATTGTCGCTTTCAACGGTCTAGAACATTTTAATAAAAATCAGCGTTTAGTTTTGAAGACCTTTGCGCCTTTTAATCATTGCTTCAGATAGAAAATTATGAAAATGTAATGTTAAAAAATCGACATGTAGTTTGTTACAGAACAACTCTTTTCAAATACAAATGCATACATTTTCACATATACACAGACTACCTGTAGCTTCTATTGATATACAAATATATTTGTGGAGTTTGAGTTATGTAATTGATTATATCGTATTCATTTCACTAACTTAGGGATTAGTAATATTTTGCTATTAAAAAAATGAATATTTTTCTTTTCATTTACTAGTGCTAATTACAGTCAAGACTCCTTTCGTTTTTAAAGTTATAACACCGCAACATTTTTACCTCCTGTTGTATCCAGTGACGGATTCGCAGTGCTCCGCTCGCAAAATCAACCGAATGGTGCATAGCGCACCGTACCGGCATGAATGTAATCGACGACAGACGACATCCAGAGCATAGAGAAAATTACCGCCCAACTTTCCCCATTGACGTTCCGGGGTGCTCAGCTCAACATTCATTCGCACATCAAATATCATCGCTGCCAACCAATCGCACCTCTGGTTCTGCTGGTTGGTGTAGTTTCCCGTGTCCCCACACTCCCCCCCAACGGTGATATCGGTTAGAATTTCCATCTAAAACGTGACTAAATTATATTTTGCGTTTATGGAAAATTATGCTCCATGCTTCTGACTACAGATGAACGCTGTCGCTCTATGTAGTACGGTTCTGCTCGACGGCTTTGATGATTCCAGAGGGCTTCTAATAGTTGCTACTCGGGCCACGGAGCTTTCGCTGCTGCATAACCCCACGGGGGAAATATGGATCATACAGCAAAACCATTCCTTGCCGGTGTGAGTTTCTGATAAGATGAAACTGAGAGCACGGAACACGGAACATGGACGGCAACAAAGGCCGATGGTGATGGCATCGATTTTCAAAATTCCGCCGTGTGTTTCTGGTTCCTGCTCTGTGTCCATGCGAGAAACCGTAAATTCCAATTTGTAAATGCATGATACAGACTTGAGTCGGGGGCTCAAATGAACGAGAATCGATGACGTGCTGATGACGGTTGTGTTGTCGTGGTGAACGGTGGCGGGCAGAAGGATTTACCCGTTCCGTCGTTCCGTCCTCTGATCTCAATTTGGCAAACTTGTTAGGTTTGATCCTACCAGCAGCGGTTCTGTTTTATTAAAATGTTGATTGGGTTTTAGCTATATTCGTTTTTGCGAAATTTGTTCGGAAAAACGAAGACAGAAATAGAACCTGTCGAAGATAAATTATTTCTCTGTCTGCACCTAGTTATATTTGATAACTTTACACAAACGCAAATTATGATTATACATTAGACTATAGAAACTGAAAAGTTACATTGTGTAGGTAACTGGAATTCATATTGGAATAAAAATATCTCATCTGACATATGCATTGATTAGGTGCAAGTTTGCTGGCATTGTGTGCAATATTCGATGCAAGACTACTTTAATTTTCTCGGAACAGGACGTAGAACGTTTTTATCCTGCAGGAATGCGTGGGTGTGGGAGAAGAACACGACAGGATGAGCATTTCATTTTAAATCTAATTGGATTAGATATGTGTCAAACTATCGATATAATGGGAATCGATCTTAGATTCTTACCGTTAGCTAAGCTTACAGTAATCAGCATTACTACCTCGATATTTACTTTGTTTTTAAATAAATGTACCGCAACCTTTCAATAATTAAAACATCATAAATAAAGCAAAGAGAATCTTTTCTTCATTTTCGTTAGTCAGAAATGGTTCAAAGCAGTTGAGTTTATTCCAGTCCCGCTTAGGGTTACCATTTGGTCGGAGTTAAAAATCAGGACAACTTTTTTTCCGGCACAAATTTGATCTAAGCTTTTTTTATTTTTTGATATATCAATAAATAAAACCTAAATTAATCCACTTAGCGGTGAGACCCAGCCTTTCTCCTTCGAACTTATAATTTGTTAAAATAGATTTACTCCAACACTTAAAAAATACACCTTGATTGTTTCTGCTGGATTTGTTATTCATTCTAAAACAGCGGTTCTCAACCTGTGGTACGCGTACCCCTGGGGGTACTCGAGAGCCTTCAGGGGGTATGCGAAAGAAAAATCAGTAATGGCGGACAAAGCAATTTTTCTTTAAAATACTTCAAATTTTGTTCAATCTTACTCTTAAAACATGACTGTAACAAGCAAACAAATCATAGTTCAATTTGAAACCTGAAGTAGACTACCACAATATGATCTACCACTACTCTCTCCCACTCTGCGAGAGCATTTCAAGCGAGGGGGTACAATCGAAATGAAAAATATCGCTAAGGGGAACGTGGACGAAAAAAGGTTGAGAACCGCTGTTCTAAACAACAAATTTTTGGTAGCCAACAGCACAACTATACCGAACATTTAAAACTTAACATATCGTGCAACACTGGCACCACAACTCAAAATTTTGCATTTTTGAGTTTTTGATGGCAAACGATACCAAATACTGTTAAGTTTCATCACACGAAATCCCATTTCGAAAATCACAAAAATTCCAGAGTTATGAGTAGAAGTGCCTTTGCTGCACAAATCGAAATTTCTCCATAAAGTTAGTTAAAATAAGGTTTCAACTTGGGCAACGTTAGCACGTAATATGTGCATAATAGACCCAAAGGTGTTAAATAAGGATTGGTAATCTTAAACTTCAAAGTTTTCTTGAAAATCGAAAAATAAATTTTTGACGCAAATTTTCAAACACGTTTTTCTCGAAACTATGTTTTTTGAGTTGTGCCAGTGTTGCACGAAACCGACGATATGAATATAAATTAACACATATACATGCAAATAACATTAAATTCTTTCAACTATATGATGCGATTTTGTTATTGATTGTGGTATAATCGATCTGTACTCATATACTGCCTATAAATATTCAGATTCATTAAGTCAACGTTAGTCAGTAGATTTCAAATAATGTATAATTAAATGTTGTTCCTTATACATTAATTTGAATGATCTTTTCAGTGAAATTGAAATTCTTTAACGCAGTTGATATTACTGATCGTTTCTGAGAGGCATCCAATGAATGGCCAAATACCAATCAACATGGGTTCTTGAAACCAGGATTATACCCAGTGGCCTGAATCCGACCTAAAACCCAATTTTCAATCCAGATGACCACTTCTGGTTGCCTGATAATCAGAAAATCATGAAATCTAAACATATAAAAATGCAGCTCTGTCTGTCTGTCTGATTCATATAGGCTTGGAAACTACCGAACCGATCGGCGTGAAATTTTGTATATAAGGGTTTTAGGGGCCGGGAATGGTGACTAAGATAGTTCGAGACCCCTCCCTTTTCTGCAAGGGAGGGGTCCCATACAAATGAAACACAAATTTCTGCACATCTCGAAAACTAACCAAGTAAATGGAACCAAATTTGACATGTGGATGTTTTTAGGGGTAACAAATATATCCATAATGGTTTGACACCCCTCCCTCTTCTACAATACAAATGAAATACGAATTTCGCACAGCTCGAGAACCAATCAACCAAATACAACCAAATTTGGTATGTGAATGTTTTTAGAGGTAACAAATATGTCCATAGTGGATCGACACCCTTCCTTCTTCTGGCATGTCTCCAAATACCATTTCGAAATCCAAGATGGCGACTTCCCGTTTCTGAAAAACAGCGACAAATGACCAAATACCACCCAACATGGGTATTTCCGGAATTTTTATGATACACTGAAGCCACAAATCGACCTCAGACAACATTTCGAATTGTAAGATGGCGACTTCCGGTGTCGGGAAAACAGCAGAAAATGACCAAATACCACCCAATATGAGTGTTTCTTCTACCAGATTGACGCTCAGAGGCTAAAAATTGTCTCCTAATGCCATTTTAAAATCCAAGATGGCGACTTCCGGTTTCTGAAAAATAGCGGCAAATGACCAAATACCACCCAACATGGGTATTTCCGGAATTGTTATGATGCACTGAAGCCACAAATCGACCTCAGACAACATTTCGAATTGTAAGATGGCGACTTCCGGTGTCTGGAAAACAGCAGGAAATGACCAAATACCACCCAATATGAGTGTTTCTTCTACCAGATTGACGCTCAGAGGCTAAAAATTGTCTCCTAATGCCATTTTGAAATCCAAGATGGCGACTTCCGGTTTCTGAAAAATAGCGGCAAATGACCAAATACCACCCAATATGAGTATTTCCGGGAATGTTATGATGCACTGAAGCCACAAATCGACCTTACACAACATTTTGAAATGTAAGATGGCGACTTCCGGTGTCTGGAAAACAGCCGAAAATGACCAAATACCACCCAATATGAGTGTTTCTTTAACCAGATTGACGCTCAGAGGCCAGAAATTGTTCACAAATGCCATTTTGAAATCCAAGATGGCGACTTCCGGTTCCTGAAAAATAGCGGCAAATGACCAAATACCACCTAATATGGGTATTTTCGGGATTGTTATGATGCACTGAAGCCACAAATCGACCTTAGACAACATTTTGAATTGTAAGATGGCAACTTCCGGTGTCTGGAAAACAGTCGAAAATGATCAATTACCATCCAATATGAGTAATTCTTTAACCAGATTGACGCACGGAGGCCAGAAATTGTCCCCGAATGCTATTTTGAAATCCACGATGGCGACTTCCGGTTTCCGAAAAACAGCGGCAAATGACCAAATACCATTCAATATGCGAATTTCCGGAATTGTTCTGATGCACTGAAGCCACAAATCGACCTACCAACCTCAGATAACATTTTGAATTGTAAGAAGGCGACTTCCGGTGTCTGTAAAACAGCCGAAAATGACGGAATACCACTTAATCTGAGTGTTTCTTGACCCAGATTGACGCTCAGAGGCCAGAAATTGTTTCCAAATGCCATTAAGAAATCCAAGATGGCGACTTCCGGTTTCTTAGAAACAGTGGCAAATTACTATGATGCACTGCTATGATTTGCTATGATGCACTGAAGCCACAAATCGACCTCAGACAACAATTTGAATTGTAAGATTACGACTTCCGGTGTCCGGAAAACAGCCTAAAATGACCAAATACTACCCAATATAAGTATCTCTGGAACGAGAATGAAGCTGAAAATTGACCTCAGACACCATTATGAATTGTAAGATGGCAACTTCCGGTTTCTAAAAAACGGCCAAAAATGGCCAATTTCCATACAATATGAGTATCTTCGGTACCAGAATGATACACCGGAGCTAGAATTGACCACAGAAACCATTTTGAATTCAAAGATGGTGACATCCGGTTTCTGAAAAACAGCCGAAAATGACCAAATTACACCCAATATGGGTGTTTCTTATACAGAATGATGTTCAGGGGCCAGAAATTGTCTCCAAATGCCATTTTTATATCCAAGATGGCGACTTACGGTTTCTGAAAATAACCCCAAAGTGACCAAATACCACCCAATATGAGTATCACCGGATCCAGAATGATGCAAGGAGCTAAAAATTAACCTCAGACACCAGTTTGAATTGAAAAATGGCAACTTCTGGGAAATAGCCGTCAATAACCGAAAACTACTACATATGGATATGTCCGTAATCGAAATGATGTAAAGAAGCCAAGCATTGACCCTGGACACCATTTTGAATTAGAAGATGACCACTTTCAGTTTCTGGAAAACAACGAGAATAACTGAAATGCACCCAATATATATCCGGAATAGAGGTCATGTACAAGAGCCAAAAGTCGAGGATGTTGTCATTCCGATAAAACCAATCATTTCAAACGATATAAACCAATCGCAAGGAATCAATGAGTTTGAAATGGTTAAAATTATTAATTTAAACACTAAAATAGGCGGGACGAAGTTTGCCGGGTCAGCTAGTACATCATAAAATTGCCGAACTGCCTAATCTGGGTACTTCTATGGCGAAGATGGCGACAGTTTCCGATCAACAGCCTAAAGTGACAAATATCATCCAATACGATTTTAAGAAGCGGTATGATACCCTGAGGCCAGAAATCATCTTCAGACGCCATTTTAAATTTCTAGACAGTAGCTTCCGGTTTCTACCAGTCTATAAGGGACAAACATTATTCAATGTGAGTTTTCCAGTACCCGGGATGATGCTCAGAGGCCACTTCATTTTGAAATCCGAATTTGCGACACCTGTTTTCTTTAAATAAGTCGTGTAATCTTTGAATGAAGAGATTTTCAATATTTTTACAATTTAACACATAATGGATAAAATAAAAGTCCGATTACACTGGTCAACACAAGTGTTGCCCCGAAGGTCAAACTAAGAAAAAATGAAAAATTATAGCTTTTCCTGTGATTTTTTTACATTCTAGGGCAACTATTATGTGCTTTAGAGCAGCATTTTTTCGATTTTGTCAACTTGTCATAAAGGAACTAAACCTTCAATTTAAAACTAAGATTGTTGACATAAGTCATGCCATCTTTGGCAAAACGAGTTAATTTGATAAAGTTTTCTGAACACGTTTCTTTTCATAACCTTCAAACAACATGTTCAATCATCATAAAATTCGTTATTTAGGGGTTTTAAAGATGGCCCGTTCATTTGATACCTATTTTTTCAAATCGGTTGTGTAGTTTCTGAGATAATGGAGTTTCATAACTTTTACATATTGATACATAACAGACAAAGTTTCAGTCCGATTATAATAAAATTCAATAGAGTTTTATCAAGCAACTAGACCTTTCTATTGCTACTTATTTTGTGAAAATCGGTCCATCCATCTCTGAGAAAAGTGGGTGAGTTCAAACAGTCTTAGAAACATGTTTCTTGTCATAACCTGATTTCACATTATTATACATAACGGACAAAGTTAAAGTCCATTAACAATAAAATTAAATAGGGTCTTATGAGGCAACAAGACCTTTCATATGACACTAACTTTGTGAAAATCGGTCCAGCCATCTCTGAGAAAAGAGAGTGAGTTTAAACAGTGTTTGAAACACGTTTCTTTGCATAACTTTTGAACTACATGTCCAATCATTATAAAATTATTTCGCAAATGGTTCAAAAAACAAGCCCGTTCTTTTGATACCAGTTTTGTTCAAATCGGTTGTGCAGTTTCTGAGATAATAAAGTTTTGTGATTTTACATTTTGATACATAACCTTGAAACTAAAAATCCGATTACAATAAAATTCAATAGGGTCCTATGGGGCAACTGGACTTTACATTTGAAATTAGTTTCATGAAAATCAGTCCAGCCATCTCTGAGAAAATCGAGTGAGATTGGGAGACCGTTACATACATACACACACACATACACACACACACATACAGAAAATGCTCAGCTCGTCGAACTAAGTCGATTGATATACGAGATTCGACCCTTTGGAGCACTTTTATACTTTTGGTTTTTCCAGTGATTGCTATACCTTTCTAGGAGAAAAGCAAAACGTCAGTTCACCAATCTTTGAAAAGTCATAAAAAATTCAGATTTTATGATATTGCGCCCAAATTTTGGATTTAGACACTTGAATGTTATAGCAATAAAGGAAAAATATTATGAAATAGCTAACGAAATTTTTTTTTTGCTGTTGGCCAGCGATTCCCCACTGTGCGATCGTCTAGATAGGAGGTCCAAACACATTGACACGCAAAATGCGTTTGCCAGAAATCCTCGACTATAAAAGCAATCATCGGCTTCTAATATCTACCGACTACTGAGACGGGAGACAACCTGATGACTGAGTCATTGGAGCAAATGAAGCTGGAGAAACTTTGATATGCAATCGGTGTTCGAGGAGATCCGAATTCATCCTTTACCATGAAGATCTAACTGTCAATATTTGTAAACATAATTTTTATTATTTATTATTTCACAGTTAGATGCTCAACAAAATGAATACTGGCAATGGCTTGAGAGATGCTCTTTGAATGCCTAGGCACTAAAACTGCTGAAAAGCAACTTTTTAAATATGTTACATGGAAGACTTTCTTATTTCATATATAAATCAAGTTTTTCCTTATTCTAGATATTCAACTATCCGTTATTGATCCAACTATTCTATGTCAATATTTCAACTTTTTAGTGTAGCATATGAATTTATTTAAACTAGTTACACAAACACGTTGAATTCCATTTCCGTACCAAAATTGCACTCCTGGCAAAAAGTTCCACAATAGTTAACACCGTAGACCTTTCAAGCTCTCTTGTTTAAAGCGTCAACGGCTTAACGGTAGAGCAAAATTCAAGAGGAAAACTTTCAACTAATTTGAATTAAGCAAACCAACCAACTAAACAGCACCACACCAAGGTAAACTCAATTTCGCCTGCCTGCAGCCGAAAATTGCAAAGGCTTAGGGGTGCCGATTATTCACCCGAAAAAACAGAACGGCAGCCACACTCACGGCTCGCTGCTGCCGCACTTCCGGATAGACTGGCGAAAGCCAACACCTAGACCGGCTGACTGCGTGAATTTGAACTTCTCGAAGCGCGCGGTAGGTGGCTTGGAAAAGAAAACCCAACTTTTTAATCCCTTCCTTTAGTTTTTTAATTAGTGCTCCCTGCTTGCCATTGCGGGTCCTTGGTGGCTGTATGAGAATTTAACTGCGCGTTGGAACGAAGTTACTTTCCGCTAATATTATCCTGCTTGCGGAGTTGCAGGGTTTTATTAAATGTAAGTATTTCGTTACTTGCGTATTAATGTGGATTATTTGGTTGAGCTTTCGAGCGTATGTGGTTTTCATATTTACTGAATCAGAACCGAAAAATTCAGCTACCGAATTGGAATTACCTTCTATTAAAGGGTAAAATTTACGATTGAAGTAATGACGAGACACAACCATAGAAGCAATTTCTTAAAATGAGTTATCTTTCTAGTTAAGAATTCGCAGTTATAAGGCTAGAATGTGAGAAAAGTTACCAAGGGCTTAGCGATTCACAAAGTTACTATATTGGAGCGTTATAATTCGCTTCGTGTGCGTTCGCGTTCTTAATTAGAATATCAACTTTCCACACAATCAAGAAGCCGCGGAGAGGAAAGTAAACCTCTTCGCAAGCATAACTTCTCACCGGTATAGCTTCCTTCGGTGGGTAGAATCACGTCGACGGTACACTAGAGCAAGTCACGACGAAAAATTGTGTGTCACTAGGGAATAAATAACAAATGAGCAAAGTTTTAGAAATGAGTCGCAAAACAATTTGAAATTTATAATAATTCCTAGAATCGTTCGTAAGTTTCGCTCGAGCACTACTTGTAGTGTATCAACTTCTCGAATGAATTATTTACCTTTTTGCATATCATCCGCCGGAGATCTTAATTCCCGACGACCGCTGTGCCTCTTTAGGTTGGAACCGAAAAGCCGACAGGTAGATAAAAGCATTCAAATTTCACATGGCCTTGTCCACCCCGAAAGCCTCGAAATTCCAAGCTGATAAATTGCTGTATCTCTGGAGAGGACGACGATCGACCCTGAGGATCACCGCTCGCTCCATTCAGAGTGTATCCACAGAACAAGGAAAAGAAAGAAAATAAAATCACTTATAATTGATTGAATGACTTGCTAATATAATATTAACCAACTGCCTGATTGACACTATCACACACTTTTTATCTGTTCGTGACTCCCCGTTTGGCTTGGGCTCTTCTAGTTCGGTTTTGTGTGCTTTGAAAGTGGAGATTTTTCTCGCTGTGAAAGCTTTGTTTACACAGGTACTTTTGACGCTTGCTCCGCAATATTAAACATTGTCACCTCTCGGTTCAGTTTCTATACAGATGTTGGAATGTTGTTCTTCTGTGGCTTTTGAATTTGAAGCTGGAATGAAACTATTTTTATCCAATTTATCTCATATGTTCGAGTTAGGATTTAAACTGTTAATAAACGTTATACGTTTACAAGAGATGCAGTGAATAACATAAAGGTAGTTCAAATACAGTAGCGCTATTAGGATTTTTAAAAGAGCCAATCAGATCGACTTGAACTGTCCTACAGTACGGTCGCATTTTACCAACAGCTCGAGGCTAAGTCTTAGACTACCGAGAGATATTAAAATTTTGTTTTTCGCTTTCAACAGGCAATCTTTTTAAAAGACTACCTGTTGAAAGGCAAAGTTATTAATTTGTTTTTAAAGTTAACGAGTGTTTAGTGAATTAATTTGGTTTGAGATATTTCTACTCAAATTCTATAGTGAAGTGAAAGTGTAGTGAAGTTGTCCAGTTATGCCTGGAAAAAATAAAAAAGCTCGCTTTGATGCGGCATCAAGGAAACGTGAGGCATCTCTTCCAAGTGACACTGAAAATTCGACTAACAGGTATGATATTCATTCTTCTGTTGGGGATCTAGAATTCCAAACTTCTCATACTGAGCATAAAGCCGTTATGAAGAAGGTTAAAGTTCCACCTATTGTGGTATTTGTAGCAAACTTTAAAGCATTTCGATCAGAACTTTCATCATTTCTATCGAATGTGAAAGTTAATTTTCAAATTGGTCTCCAAGGCGAAATTCATATTTTGGCCGAATCTTTTGATGGCCATAAACATCTTTTACAGTATTTGACTGAAAAGATGTATAAATTTTACTCTTTTGATGCCAAAAACGAGAGACCGTTTAAGGCTGTGTTGAAAGGTCTCTCAAATGATCAAAGTATTGATGAAATCAAAGATTGTTTATCAGAATCACTTGGTTTTGCCCCCAACCAAGTAATTTTGATGAAACGAAAGGCAAATGCCAAAACTTTTCAAACTGGAATACACCAGGAAAATTACTAAGTACATTTTGATCGTACCAAAGTACATAATTTAAAATGTTTAGAAAAAGCACGTGTTTTATTCAATGTGCGAATAAAGTGGGAAAATTTCAAGAGACATGGAGGAATCCATAATCTTACGGAATGTCGGAATTGTCAAGCCTATGGTCATGGAACTCGAAACTGCCATATGGCTGCAAAATGTATGATTTGTGGTGACACTAGTCACACGAAAGATATCTGCCCCGTGAAAGAGATCACTAATAGTTTCAAATGTGTAAATTGTGGGGGAAATCACAAATCTAATTTCTTTAATTGTCCTGTAAGGACAAAAATTATTGCTTCCAGACAACGTAGAAATTCTAAATGACTTGTTGTCAATATGGGTAATCAAAAGACTTTCAATACTGTTCAGGCATCACCAGCACTTTCATTAGCAGGTGTGTCTGTAGGTAATAATTTAAATTCAGATAACAAATTTCAGAAAAATAACCTTGTTCAGGCAACACCAGGCTGTTCATATGCCAGTATCCTTTCAGGTAATATTTCAAATTCAAACAGTAACAAACTATTCGTGTTTGGTGCTGAAAAGTCAGCCAGTATTGATTTAGGTATTCCAACACCCGAAAAGATTGAATACCTTCAACAATCCATGCTGCAGCTAATGTCCGTTTTGTTGAACTGTAACTCGATGTACGGGGCTGTTCAAGAAGGTATAAAATTTACAACTAATATTGTTATGAAATTGAAATTCAGCAATGATTTTAAATAATGCTGTAAATTTTCTAAATTGGAATGCTCGCTCTTTAAAAGCGAAAGAGGATGAATTTTTCAATTTTTTAACAGTCCACGATGTGCATATTGCAGTTGTGACTGAAACGCTTTTAAATCCAAATATTAAACTAAAAAAGAACCCAAATTATATAGTTCATAGGTTTGATAGAATTGATTTTGCCGGTGGTGGAGTTGCAATAGTTATCCACCGTCGAATAAAACATCGTGTTTTACCCCATCTTGAAACCAAAGTTATCGAGAGTTTGGGAATTGAAATTGAAACAAGTATTGGCATTTTATTCATAGCCGCAGTGTATTTGCCTTTTCAATGCACTGGTGAGCGAAAAAATTATTTCAAGGGAGATTTGCAAAAACTCACAAGAAATAAATCTAAATTTTTAATCATGATTTTAATGCGAAACATCGATTTCGGAATAATGCTCAAAGCAATTCCAATGGAAAAATATTGTTTAATGATTGCTCGGCTGGATTTTATTCAGTTTTATTTCCAAATGGTCCTACATGTTATTCTTCTATTAGGAATCCATCTACAATTGATTTGGTACTAACAAATCAAAGCCATTCATGCAGTGATTTATTAACTCATGCTGACTTTGATTCTGATCATCTTCCCATAACCTTTTTTTATTTCCCATGAAACTATTTTAAATCCCACTAGATCTGTGTTAAATTATCACAAGACTAATTGGGATAGATATCGTTCTACGATCGAGGAAAATTTGAATGATGATATTATTTTACAAAATAGTGCTGACATTGACAGAGCATTAGAAAATTTTAGCAGCTTAATACTCAATGCCCGGAATTTATCAGTTCCTAAGGCAAGAGTGAAATTTAATGCACCAATTATTGACAGTGAACTTCAACTTCTTATACGTTTGAAGAACATACAGAGACGTCGATACCAAAGATCTCGTGATCCTGCTTTGAAAATTATTTTTCAAGAATTACAAAAGGAAATTAAACATAGATTCACTCTCTTGCGTTATGAGAATTTCATTAGAGAAGTTGAACAACTAAAACCTTATTCAAAACCTTTCTGGAAGCTTTCGAAGGTTCTTAAGAAACCCTCGAAGCCCATTCCAGTCCTTAAAGATGGTGATTGCATTTTTCTAATGAATGAACAAAAATCTCAAAAACTTGCTCAGCAGTTTGAGAGTGTTCATAACTCCAATTTGAACGTAGTAAGTCCTATTGAAAATGAAGTAAACCAAAAGTATGATCAGATCACCACCCAAGAATTTCTTTCCGAAGAGGTATTGGAGACAAACTTGAATGAGGTGCAAACCATTCTCAAAAAATTTAAAAACATGAAAGCACCAGGAGATGATGGGATTTTCTATATCCTCATCAAAAGACTTCCCGAAAACTCTTTAAATTTCTTGGTAAAAATTTTTGACAGATGCTTTGCACTAGCACATTTTCCTACGAAATGGAAAAATGCCAAAGTCACTCCAATTTTAAAACCCGAAAAGAATCCAGCTGAGGCATCAAGTTATCGACTAATTAGTTTACTTTCCTCTATTAGCAAACTTTTTGAAAGAATAATTCTTAATAGAATGATAACACATAATAATGAGAACTCAATTTTTGCAAATGAGCAGTTTGGTTTTCGCCATGGGCATTCCACTACTCATCAGTTACTTAAAGTAACAAATATGATTCGAACTAATAAATCCGAAGGCTATTCGGCTGGAGCTGCTCTTCTAGATATAGAAAAGGCATTCGACAGTGTTTGGCATAAAGGTTTAATAGCTAAAATGTCAAATTTCAGTTTTCAGTTAGAGCTGGTGTGCCTCAGGGAAGTATCTTGGGCCCAATCTTATATAACATTTTTACTTCTGATCTTCCTGATATACCACCAGGTTGTGAGAAATCTCTGTTTTGTGACGATACAAGCATTTCCGCAAAAGGAAAAAGCCTTCGTGTTATATGCAATCGGCTACAAAAAAGTTTAGATATATTTTCTTCATACTTACAAAAATGGAAGATTTCCCCTAATGCTTCAAAAACACAGTTAATTATTTTTCCTCATAAGCCAAGAGTTTCATTTCTCAAACCCACCCATAACCACGTTATTAAGATGAACGGTGTGGTCTTAAATTGGTCTGATCAAGTTAAATACTTAGGGCTAATTTATAATAAGAATCTTACTTTCAAGGAGCACATTGAAAATATCCAGTCAAAGTGCAATAAGTATATCAAATGTTTATATCCTCTTATCAACAGGAATTTTAGACTTTGTCTCAAGAATAAACTGTTAATTTACAAACAAATATTTAGACCAACAATGTTATATGCAGTTCCCATCTGGACAAGTTGTTGTGCAACCAGGAAGAAGACACTTCAAAGGATTCAGAATAAACTTTTGAAAATGATTTTGAAGCGTCCTCCCTGGTTTAGCACGAACGAGCAACACAGGCTCACTAATGTAGAAACATTAGAAAATATGTCAAGCCAAATTATCAACAAATTCCGACAAAAATCGTTGCAATCCTCAATTGCAACGATTAGCTCACTTTATAGTCAGTAAGATAGTTTTAAGTTTATTTTAAGTTTATTTTAAGTTTCGTTTTATTCCTTTTATTCCTTTATTTTTCTTGACAAGTAGGTTTAATAATTTTCCTACAATTACATTATCTTAACTGCGAAAGCTAATAACATTCAATAATACTAAAAAGCGTACAAATATATATAATAGTGTTGAAATGTCACCATTTGTGGCAGAACACACAATACTAATTCTGAATAGATATTTTAGTACATAAATAAATCATTACAAACTCCCCCCCTATAAAAAAAAGAGAACCAATCAAATTTAACAACCTGAAAGATAACAAAGCTGAACTCAGGCGTAGCTTTAAGAGTGTTTCTTCATGAATACTTTAAAAACAGTGAAAATAAGGTGAAAAAAATTAATCGTAATAAATTTTATACATCATCAAAACGAAGCGTATGAACCCTGCTGTAGGTAAAATATTCACTTTGAATTCAAAAAGCAATAATTTGACATGTAAGTAGAACTGCTATTAATTATTACATGAAATCGAGTCGCTAGTAATCCACCGATAGTGGTTTGACGTTATAATCAGTTAACCGTAAAGGTCGTAATCCGAAGTCGGTTTGTCAGAGGGGAGACCTTATCGAGTAGCATACGTTGCTCCAGCGACAGTTAAGCTAATAATTTAACACTTTAAAAGGCACACTCCGCAGTCGTATCGATCATGACACGACAGAGTAAAGGTAAGTTGTTTAGATTAATCTTTCCTGTAGTCATGTCTTTTAATGCGGGAATTTCGACTGCTCGCAGCGATGCGATCAACGAAGCACCGAGTGCGTGATAATGGAACCAGCGGGTCTAACAACGCAATGATGCTTCAAAAAATGAAAAAAAATGAGTAGAAATGTACCCTACAACAACTCTTGGTACGTGCCGCACCGCTACAGAGACCGTAACACCTTCCCCAGTGTTTCGGAGCGTGGCGATGCTTTTATTATAAGTGATACATCAACGTTTGTCATGTCAGGTTCCTTTTACAGACAATGATGGCGATAAGCGCGACAACTTGCAACATCGGTTCCCTACCGAGAACGGAAAGATGAGCCATTTCAAGAGCGGTGTGTGTAAGAAAATGCTTGTCTTGGAAATAAAAAGAATTTCTGTGCGATTATATATTACATGCATACCAAGGATGTGTTCTGAAACTCACCATTTCGTTGCTGGATTCTTTTGAAAACACAAATCACTCTGTAATGTTGTTGTGTAAGTTTGAATCGGACTAATTCTGTATTGAGTATGAATGAATAATTTAGTCAACTAAATATGAATTCAATTCGTTCAATCTGCAATCCCAAATTAAGGACTAATCAAAAAAAGAGGATCGCTTAATCGGTTATGTTTATTCCTAAAATCATGATACCGATAATAACAGTGGTATGAATAACGGAAAAGTTAAACTAACGAAACATGTATTAATTCAAATGATGTACACGTGTATAAAAATACTTTCGCACACAAGAATTTCAGAAATATAGCACAATTAAGAGACGAATGAATCCTTCTTGTTCTATACCTTCAGATTTTCGAAAACTTCAATATCCATCAAAAAGTAAAATAACGATGACAGTAATGAAATATTTACGCGTAATAAAAGGTTTAATAGGGACCGGAAAACCCAGATCTCCCAGATGGTACGATGCTGGCCTAACAAGCCAGTCGTCATAGGTTCGAGTCTCGGCTCGGGAGAGACTGTTATTGTCAGTAGGATCGTAGCGCTAGCCCTGCAATTGTCCTGTACACTAAACAGTCGGCTGCGAAGTCTGTGTATAATAAAACAGAAGGTCAAGTTCCGAATCGGAATGTAGCACCAGGGCTTTGCTTTTTTAAGGGACCGGAAATCATTGTACCCAAACAATTGTTTAAATATTTTTTTTTTGAATTCATGACTTAACTCCTCTTGCGGTTCATAACCTTGATCTAACTACTAAACCATCGAAAATTGCAAAACGTTAGGCGACATCCATAAACTACGTAACGCAAAAAATCCAGCGTTCAGACCCCCACTCTCCATATGTAACAAACCGTGACGCCAACTCCTACCCCCCATAAAAATTACGCAACGCTGTAGGAGAATTTGCTTAATAAAAATGCTAGTTTTTTTGGAGAGAGTCTCTCCAAAAAAATTTTTACGTAACGCTGGTCTCACCTCCCCCTCTCCCTTATGTAATAAATCGTAATGCTCAATCCTTGCCTCCCTGTCTCTGAGCGTTACGTATTTCATGGATGCCGCCTCATTGAAATGCAGATTTCCACCAATTAGAGTTGAGCTGCATGCACGGTCGACGGAATATCTTACCTAATTAATCGAAAATGCACTCTTTGAGCTATACACGAAAGAGCCTGCTTCGCTTCAAACATATCATTTAACCAGCGGATGATGCGACGGACGGTCACATCTTAGCAACAGCAGACTTTGCGTACCTGTCAGTATCAACGAGTTCGGCTCGGAAGAGACTGTTGGTGTCAGTAGGATGGTAGCGCTAGCCCTGCAATTGTCTCGTACACTAAACAGTTGGCTGCGAAGTCTGTGTATTAAAAACCGGAAGGTCGAGTTCCGAATTGGAATGTAGCACCAAGGCTTTGCTTTGCAGTATCAACGAGCACTTGAGGCGCTTTATAAAAATCTAGTGAAACCTTATTCCTTAGCGCCTTTTGGCTCCATCCTACCTGTATTCAGAACAATTGTTTGAATGAATCACTCGCACAATTTCAAAGAGTCAAATCTAAACATATAAAAATGTAGCTCTGTCTGTTTGTCTGTCTGTCTGATTCATATAGGCTTGAAAACTACTTAACCGATTGGCCTGAAAGTTTGTATGTAGGGGTTTTAGGGGCCGAGAAAGGTGACTAAGATAGTTTGAGACCCTTCCCTCATCTGGAAGGGAACAAATGAAACACAAATTCATGCACATCTCATCTGCATATCTTAAGAACTAACCAAGTAAATTGAACCAAATTTGGCGGGTGGATATTTCTAGGTATAAAAAATATATCTATAATGGTTCGACACCCCTCTTTCTTTTATAATGGAGGGGTCCCATACAAATGAAACACAAATTTCGCACAGCTTGAGAGCCAATCAACCAAATAGAACCAAATTTGGCATGTAAATGTTTTCAGAGGTAACAAATATGTCCATAATGGTTCGACGCCCCTCCCTCTTATGTGAGGGAGGGGTTTCGAACAAATGGAACACAAATTTCTGCACATCTCGAGAACTAACTAAATGGAACCAAAGGGGTAACAAATATATCCATAGGGGTAACAATTATTTTTATAATGGTTTGATACCCCTCCCTCATCTATAAGGGAGGGGTCCCATGCAGATGAAACACAAATTTCGCACAGCTCGAGAACCAGCCAAGCAAATACAACCAAATTTGGCAGGTGAATGTTTTTGGGTGTAACAAACATGTCCATTATGGTTCGACATCCTTCCTTCTTCTGGCATGTCTTCTAATACATACCATTTTGAAATCCAAGAAGGCGACTCCCGGTTTCTAAAAAACAGCGGCAAATGACCAAATACCACCCAACATGGGTATTTCCGGAATTGTTATGATGCACTGAAGCCGTAAATCGACCTTAGACAACATATTGAATTGTAAGATGGCGACTTCCGGTGTCTGAAAACAGCGGCAAATGACCAAGTACCACCCAATATGGGTATTTCCGAAATGACGAATAAAGATGGGGACTTCCGGTGTCTGTAAAACAGCCGAAAACGACCAAATACCACCCAATATGGGTATTTCCGGAATTGTTATGATGCACTGAAACCACAAATCGACCTCAGACAACATTTTGAATTCTAGGATGGTGACTTCCAGTTTCTGGAAAACAGCCGAAAAAAACCAAATAACACCTATTACGGGTGTTTCTCAAACCAGAATGACGCTCAGGGGCCAGAAATTGTCTCCAAATGCCATTTTAAAATCCAGGATGCCGACTTCTGGTTTCTGAAAAATAGCCTAAAGTGACCAAATACCACCCAATATGAGTGTTTCGTTAACCAGAATGATGCAAGGAGCTTAAAATTGACTTCAGACACAATTTTGAATTGTAAGATGGCAACTTCTGGGAAACAGCCGAATACTACTACATATGGATATTTCCATAATCGAAATACAGGAATCACCCGATTATATCTGTACCCGATTTTATCTACCCCCGATTTTATCTGCCCCAGATTTTATCACATCTTCCACCCGATTTTATCATCATAAAACATTTCATTAAAAAAATGTCAAGGTGAACTGATTTTCTATTACGCTTCAATATTTAAGATATTTTTCATTATTCTGTGTATCATTCTGGATGCAGTTTACATTAAAAAATTCAACCGATGCACAATGTTACATTTTGCTGTTATCGTGCAAATAATTGAATAGTGATACAAATGTTTATTATAACCGTATAATATGTTCGGAGAAGTTTCAAAATATCGAAAAACGAATCTTTTGTTGTAGAAAGCTGGGTGATCAATCCTCCTGAAAGTGGGATACAATATTAACTTTTTCATTAGATAAAGATAGACGCTTGGTGTCTTAGGTAAAGTATTAGGTGATCTCAAAACAAGAAACTTTACAGAAGACATCATGTTTCTATCTCTTACATATTGCAAGCAACATAAAGTTTTCTATGAGAAGGCATTTGAAATCGTTATCTATATTTTAAGATTTTTCTGGTTGCAAAATGTGAGAGATATCAGCACGCTGTCTTCGGCAAAGTTTAGTGTTGTGAGAACATCTAATATTTTGCTCATGGTATTGCGCTACAAAAAAGCAAGTAATTCATTTTACCAATTCAAACAAAAACATGAACGAATAAAAAACTTAATTGTAATTTATTTGCAACTTTACATCGATTTTTTAGGTTTTTTATTTTATTAAGTTTGTTCAGAAAAGTTTTAGGCAACTCAATTATCTATCTAAAAAAAATGTTTTAAAAAAATAGTGATGATCGATTTTTTATAGTCACTTTTCGTTTTTTAAATTTTATTTTTCAGTATAGGATCTCAAATTGGATTTTTTTAAATATTTCTTATAAAAGCTCAGACAGTTTTCTCAAATTCATCCCTTGACAACTTTTCTCTATCTTTTGTCATTATTCAGATATATCGATTTATGAAAAAACAACTGCAGCTTTTTTCATATGTTTGTACAGATAAATTTTCCAAAAAAAATAAAATTTTAAAAATTTCCCGATTTCATCACTTTCCCTATTTTATCACGCCAAAAATCATCAGGGTGAGATATAATCGGGTGAGCACTGTAATGTATAGAAGCCAAGCATTGACCATGGACATCATTTTGAATTCGCAGATGACCACTTTAAGATTCTGGAAGACAACGAAAATAGCTGAAAACCACTCAATATGAGTATTTCCTGAATAGAGGTGATGTACTAAAGGCAAAAGTCCAGGATGTTGTCATTCCGATAAAACAAATCATTTCAAACGATGTAAACAAATCGCAAAAAATCAATGGATTTGAATGTTTAACACTATTAAATTAAGCACAAAAATAGGCGGGACGAAGTTTGCCGGGTCAGCTAGTGTTGTATAAAGTTTTCTGTGATAAAAATAACATTTACTTTAGAGGAATGGTTTATTCGATAAAATTTTATAACTTGTAGAAATATGAAACTTTGCTGAATAAACAAAATTTCTATCTTCATTGGGTATAGGGTTTTAGAGTATTTCACGTGACAGTTGCTTAAAACTTAGTTTTTTGTACTTAACTTTTGTTAGTTGCACACGTTTTTGCCAACTATACTTTTTATCGACTGTTAGTTTACTCAGAGGAGTTTCTTTCGGCTTCGCAGTCTTTAACATGTGAAAAGAAAACGATATTTTCACTTACACCGACGTTTCGAATAATATATATTCTTTATCAAGGCTCTACAAGTAAATTAAGACCAAAACGATTTTAAGAAAAACAAATACATAAATTATGCCCATCTACTATTGCCAAAATACATCACCTGAGGGAAAAACTGCTTTACTCCAACACAACATCGACGAGAACCATTCATTCGAGTTGAATGAGGTGTGTATCCTGGATGAACATAGGCGAAAAACAGCTTTGAACGTGTTGGAAATGTGCCACATTATCACGAACGATCATACGGTAAACAAACGCAGTGATGTTGAAGGCTTAAGCACAACATATACAGCAATCATGCAACACGTCAAGCGGAGTACAGAAATAAACAACAGCAAACGTCAACGGTCGCTGACAGCTTCCACCGAGTGTCACACAGCATAACTTATGCGCAATAGAGTTTGCATCAAGGTTGCTGGTTACGGAAAAAATGGTTTAGTATGATTGAGAGTGCTACGAGTTCCGCTTCGTTAAAGTGTATAGTTTTTAATTTTTTTTTTAATTTGCATAATGTAAGAAACATAAACTGTATTTGATATCATGTTTAGCTAATTTAATGTATTTTTGGATGTTCTGTTAGGTTGATTAGTTTCTGTTCTGACAATTAATGCTCTAGCCGAAGAACCACTTCACAGGAAAATGGTCCTCTCGGTAATGATGTAATGTGTATATTTTATGTATTTGTGTTTCTAACAATCGTTTTGGTCTTAATTTACTTGTAGAGCCTTGATAAAGAATATATATTATTCGAAACGTCGGTTGAAGAGAAGCCGAAAGAAACTCCTCTGAGTTTTTGCCAAGGACCACATATCTGCAGAACTTTCACCTACGAAGGTATAAAGGGGCAAGTAAAGGCATGATGGCAATGCTTTTTTATAAAGCTTAGCTCAAATATACATACTGCTATAGGTTCTATCCCAATTCATCCATATTACAGTGAGCGAAATTGGCCATAGTTTTATATGTAGCGAGCTGAATGATGAATTGTTTCGCAGACACCATTAAGCTTGAATAAAGGCGAAGAATGCAAGGTTCCAATTTTCTTCCTTTTGGACCACATTACTGACGGACAATCACCTCTTAGCAGCAACTTTCGATCAACGTATCTGCCGTGGTACGGAGAGCACCCAGATGCTTGAGAATCTGTTCCGAAGTTGTCCGTTGGTCAACTTTTCTGCTTGGCTAGAGCTGCCTTTGCGTCCACCGCTGTTGAAAGTATTCGCAAGAATGATCATTTTCTCGTAAGCGCGTTTTTTCAACAATTCACCAGTTGTAGAATGTGGAGCATGTGTATATCTATCCCCCCTTAAGTTCTCATATGTCTTCTGAGAGTTGATGCATATGAAACCCACACAGCTATACATTTTTTCGAGCTTTGTCATTCTCGCATCTGCGTTTGCGAAGCTACACATAAAGCACATACAACTCTTCAACTTTTCCAAGTTCCGACATTCTCGCTTCTGTGTACACGATGTTGGTCGTTTATTTTTCTCTAATGCAATGATGACATTTCAAAGGAGGTTCAATTTACAGTTCTAGACATGGAAAACTAAACACATTAATGTACGATTATTCATTTCAATTTAACTTTTTTTTAATTGATACACTTCATGTCAGCACCACAGTATAAAATTTTTTCTAGAACAGCAAACTGTCCTTCTCAGGACAACCAAATTAATGATTGTAGATACAACAATTTTCTCTTCTGGGTTTGCGGTAGCGTAAAGTCATTTCACAATATGCAAGTATCTCACTTCCAATTGTTCTATGGGAAAAGGGGCCTCATGAAAATATCAACTCCGGGCTCCCCAACACCAAAATCCGACACTGGGCAGCATTGAAGCTTGCAATCCGACTGTTAAAATTTATTAAGCAGTTTTATCACACCACCATGTTTCATGTTTCGCAGAGGTAGCTGGACCGATTTCCATTAAATCAGTGTCATATCAAAAGTCTAGTTGCCTCATAAGATATAGTTAATGTTGTCTACCAATAATTTGTTATTTAGCGTGATAAATAAATCTAGCAAATATTATCAAGCTGTATTTTTTCTGAAAATTGAATTGTTCGTGTAAATCTATTTGAACAAAAAAAAAAGTTTGAATGAGAAAGGCTGGGTCTCACTGCTAGGAGGAAATATTTGGGTTTCTTGAAATGCGTCTCAAAAAACGAGTCGTGAATCAAAAAACATAATTAATAGCACATAATGACACAAATTTTAGCGAAACCGAAAAGACAATTGAAAAGAAAATGCAATAATCTGTAATGCTTGAAGAAACCCCCGTTCCCCCGATGTCACCTGATACAAAATTTTCTTGGTTTCGATTCTTGGCTTTGTGTCTGTCCCTTTTAGCTAACTATAGGAAACTTCATCACTACTCTTTTTGTCACCTACTTATTTCGCTATCATGCGTGCCTTCGTTGTTTTTCCCACGGGAAACAAGGTGTCTAGTAGCAGCAGTTTAATCCGGCGTAGGAATAGTCATTGATTTAGCTAGCTCTCTTTTCAATATTCTTAAAATTTCGATTTTTTATTGAACCACACGCCCTCCTCCCTTTCCAAGTGCTATAGAGTATTTTCCATGTAATTTGCTTAAAACATAGTTTAATGTACTTTACTCCTGTGAGTTTTTCTAAAAAATCATTTGAGCACACAGAATACGCGTTTTCGCCAAATCGGAATATATATATATATATATATATATATATATATATATATATATATATATATATATATATATATATATATATATATATATATATATATATATATATATATATATATATATATATATATATATATATATATATTCCGATTTGGCGAAAACGCGTATTCTGTGTGCTCAAATGATTTCAGTGGTCACGCACACGCCAAACGCAAGTTACTAAAACTGTCTTCTTTCCTAGCAAACTATGAACCTGAGGTACACCAAAGTTTGTTATATTTTTATGTGTGGCAACTACAAGTTACCATTGATTGCGTTTAGTCCTCTACACACCTCCTCTCGCCTGATACAGACCCATTGAAGCGTGAGGAAATCAGAGTGAACTAAGTTTTAACTTTCTAAGACACATGTGTTATTATTCGCATATGGCTAAATGTTCTGATCCAGTTGCATCGACGAAAACCGCCAAAAATATATTGTTTCGCTGAAGACAGAGGAAGATGATTTCGGGATGTAAAAGGAACGTAGTGTCATAAATATTCAGCATGTCCTAGAGATTTGAATTTAACCAAACCACTTTCAGTTGATTATGAACGTCAATATAGTATCTATAATATAGTAACATATCCAATTAGTCGTGTAACATCATACTGCTTCATCAATATTAGGTTGTTAAATGATGGCATTAGACAGTACCCGACTATGAAAAAGTCAAGTACATCATGGGTTATTAAGAGAGCTCCAACGTAATCCTTCAACTATACTCTGACGTTCAAACTGTACGGTTAAAGCGATAACTCATTTGCCGATATGTAAAAATATCACCAGCAAATACGTTATTAAATAATAAGATATTATGTGATTGCTTTATCAACACAGATGCAGTATAAGCTTACACTATTTGTCATTACTTTGAAACATGATTTCAAATTTGATTACTGGTTTTTATTTTAGATGTTTAAAATATAGCCATGTAGTTTTCGATTTTTCTAAAATTCAACATAGTTACTGTACTTCAAATCCAAGCATTTGATTTGTTTAAAAAAAAAGTACAAGACAAATCAAGAAGTCGACGTAAAAAACCACACGAATTCCGAAATTCGCGTAGAAAACTTGATTTGCTAAAGGGTTTTAACCATTTCGGCTAGATACTTTCGAAAAAGGATTACCAGCAGTGTTATTTCCACATACGAACTGCGTCAAAAACGACTTTTCTGAGAAATCTGCGTTGAATCCGAAAGCCGCATAAAAACGCGTTAATTTCGAAATCTGCGTAAAAAGACCTTAGTGTATTTCCTGTTGAAACCCTTCTACACATTCAAGGCTTACACCACACATTTCATGTTTAAAACCAGGAACAAGGGAACGCGGGACAGCCTTTTCATGCGCGAAATTGTTAATGAGTGAGGTTATACCGGAGTATCACAGAGTGATTTGAGCTACCCAATAATGATTAGGAGTGAAGTCTCCCAGTTATTCTAGGCTTTGCCATGCCTTTTATAAAGTACGAAGGCAAACTTTTGCACGAATGAATGACTTCTGGAGTAGTTCAGTATTTTATCGTAGGCAACTGTTTTGAAAATTGTTATGTTTTTCTCGGTCACATTTGTTTTTGTTTGTTTTGTAAGTTTTACTTGAAATGTAACATCATACAATTGAAAAATTGAACTCTTTTAAATTAAACAGCTTAAACGAAAATTAATAAATCATTAGAATTTTTTTCGAAAATGGTTGAATAATAGAAAAAAATCACAAGAAGGTTGTGTGCAAAGCCACGACCGCAAGGTTGAAGTAGAATACTTTTACAAGAAAGAAAACCGTGTCAGTCATTTTTTCTAGTAAATAAATTTTGACTAATCAGATCAATCGAATTTTGCGCTTCAACAAGGATTGACCATTTTTAATAATATAGTAAATTGCTTGTCATGGTTGGGGCTTGACCGCTTGACTATTTTTAAATTTTGAGATGAATTTTTTTCGGATGTCGTGCTCATGACTGAAGGAAAAAAAATCAGTATGTTTTGAGACACGGAGATGAAGTAAAATTTATTACTTTTACAAATTTAAAAATGTAAACTAACTCATTAGAAAATATTAGCTCGTCAATCAAGTTTTTATTTCATCCTGAAAAGGACAATTTGTTGTTAATTTTAGTATCGGTTAAGATGCCGATCACATCTTTGCGTTATCATTGACAGTGCGAATGAAGTATTCCTTGTGATAAAACAAACAATAAAAAGCTGATTTAATACTCAAAACTGCATGGCTCACGCACAGACAGACGTCCAAGCGAGAACAAAATTGATCGAAAATTCGTGTAAATTTTCAAAGAGAATTGTGTTAATAATCACTTGTGTACTAGTGCCGCCTGGCAGGGCTGGAACCCACCTCAGTGCAGACAGAACCACACAAATTTGTACACAACACATTTGCCATCAAACCGTGCGTGCCACTTCCGATATTTCGTTTGTGTTCTCTTCACCCCATTCGCTCTTTTGTATTTCTTTCGCACCGAAAAAATGCGACTGAGTACACTTTGTGCATTTGCCAAAAATGTGCGACACCACACATTGTGTTTTACCTTGTGTGTTGCTTGGGGCAATGATTATCGGATTTGACAAACGAACGATTATAGCATTAATTTTTTTTTTTTTGGTTTCATTTGACTGCTACAGAAATATTATAGGAGCTGATTTTCAGTGCTGCTCAATGGGTTTTGTTTCAAAACTAAAAATGGTTTCTTCCCGGAGGTAGCCGCAATTGTCTCGTACATGAACAGTAGGGTGGCAATAGAAATCGACATTTCGAACTTCGTTTAGAAGTTGGGCTCAAAAGTTTCGTCTTCGGAAAAAGTTCCCATACTAAACTTCAGCTTAATCTGACTTTGGGAACACGAAAGCATTATTTTGTAACCAATGGAAAAAATGTACAGGTAGTTCAATAATTTCTTAATATCAGAAAATTCTAATGCCAAATGTCTTAAAAATGCATGAAACATCGAGATCTGGTGTTATCCAAAAACAAAACATGAAAAAATCGATCAGTTAAAGTTTCACTTTTCGACTGAACGAACTTCTGATTGCGTCGAAGGACAATTTTTTTTCCATACAAGTCATGATGAACGATATCAGTAGTGAATGTATGCAGCGATTGTATATAAATACCGCGACAGAAACATGTCTGGACGTGCGTAATATGTCCTTTCCTAAGAAACACGTCCACGCCATTAAGAATCGTGTTTAAATGAATTCTCAAAAATGTAGATGGTCCTTTCTTGGTTCCTTTTCTCTGCTATTTTATCTACCCGCAACGCAACGCAAACTGCTCAAACTGAAGCTCTTCGTTCTCACGCAATGTGTCACAAAAAGCAGCACAAAGTGTTGTTCCGTTCTCCCTCTCTTGAAATATTTCTCACTTGGTGATATCTTTCATAGTCATTTCGTTTTCTTTTGTGCCTCTTTCTCTTTGTGCCTGTTTGTTGTCAAAATGTGTAGGTACCGTTCTTGTTGTGCCTTGACGTAAAATTAACACACTGAGCGCAATGAGTGTGCGAATGACAGCCCTGCCGCCTGGTGACCTTATCGCTACAACACATTTTTTTTTCGCTGGTGTATGAGTCTGGCATCACTGGTAGCGCTATCTGGTTACGGATTGCTACTTTAAACATCTTTACACAAGTTTAGAACTCAGCTTGGACGTCTGTCTGCGGCTCACGTGTTGTCAAAATGAGTCAACTTTTCATTGAATGCATTTACTAATGCCCACTATCACACAGAGACTGCATTTCACTGAAGTGCCTCACTGCATCAGCCGCTATCGATGCTGCGATCCGCTGCAACTAGTTCGCTATCCATAGCCATGCCGCCGTGGCCATGCCGTTGTAGCCGCTATACGCTGCCATTGTTATCCACTGTCCCTGCATCAGCTGGCCCAGCCGCTATCGTTGCTGGAATCCGCTCGCTATCCATTGCTACGCCACAGCTATGGCCGCTTTCCGCCATCGCTGGTATCCACTGCACTGTTGTCGCTGTCTAGAACTATTATGTGCGGCTTCGGCTGAAAAAGGCTCTTATATAGGCCAAATAGCATGTTTTAAATTGCAAAGTATATGATTCTGTCGACCGTGCTTGGGAAGCAATCATATAACGACCAACCAGAGGTCGAATTTTTCGTTTTAACAAGGCTTCACTGTTTTCAATAGTACAATAGTGTGAATAATAAAATTACAATTATCTTCTTTTTGGAAGAATCTTAGAAGATTTTACACTATATTGCTGCAAGAACGAAGGAAATCCATCGAATACTAACCGATTTATTAGCATTTGAAGTTAGACATATTTCTCACTTTTTTTCGGTTTTAGATTTTCATTTCACATCCCTATGTAGCCGAACTTCCTGAGAGAAGTAT
Source organism: Wyeomyia smithii (assembly GCF_029784165.1). Taxonomy (NCBI): domain Eukaryota; kingdom Metazoa; phylum Arthropoda; class Insecta; order Diptera; family Culicidae; genus Wyeomyia; species Wyeomyia smithii. The sequence goes on from NC_073695.1 coordinate 215,502,150, forward strand.
TCTACTCCAAAATGTTCTGTGCAGTGGTTTCGTATGGGAGGCAAGATATTCATTCGTCTTCAAATAAACGATCAATCCAAGAATTTTCATGATACCCTGAAAGAAGGATGTTACTCACCGTCAAGATTAACATTTGAGTTCAAAATTTGTGTTGATCATCTGCATCGAATTGTCTAATTGTCATAGTTCAATCTTGATTCCGAACTAGATTTTTTGAAGAAGCTTCATAATTTTAGAATAAATACCAGTATTTGTTGTGAGTCGAAGAAATAGTCCAACATGCATTTTAAAAGTGGCTAGCCACTACGGGTCAACTAGTTACACAATATTACACATTTGCAGGACTTTCACTTTCAAAGTATTTAGGTTTTGTTTCGATATTTTGATAAAGCGTACATGGTAAAAAGAGGCAAGAGCAGGCATGATGGCAATACTTTTTCTTTAGCTCAAGTACCGACAACCGTTGCAAGTTCCATTTGTCCCAATCTACTCATATTAGAGTACGGCAAGCATCATTCACAGTACGCGCGAAAGTTGGATGGTGCGAAACAACATCAATATTGCGAAATTGGCGCAACTGTTGATAATTTTTTTTTTATATTTTCAGCATTCATACAATTACAATTTTGACATCTCTTATTTTGATTTTTTATTTTATGATGTTTACAATCATCGAAAGGATTTGTAATGACTTGAAATTCCTGAGGTTTCCTCTGAATACGCGCAAAGCCTGAAGGCAGCGAAATGTTGCAGTATAGTAAGAGCAGGCATTAACATTGCAGTCGTTGATGCTTTGAGGTTCCTCGAGAGAATTGAGACTCTGAGGATCAATGCCCTCAGCAAAGTACTATCATAACGTAAAGTTGGAGTTTGAAGAAATGAATCAACTGTATCATCGCGAGACACGTGGGAATTCTTCGAGGAACTCAACGCAACCCATGCAGGCTGTGTACCGCGAACCGGAATGTGTCGGGATGGAAATCGAGAAATCTAGACGAACGAACGTGAGGTACTCGATAAGTGAAAGCAGTACTACGATGAACATCTAGATGACGCATTGACATGCATCTTTAATAAATCCAGCCACTTCATCTACTCGCTGACGACGTGGACCCTGACGGAATGACGTTCCAGGTTGATGTACACCAATCTAAAACGTGAATCAGAAAAGGTTGAATTGAAGATGAATACGTCGATGACGCAGTATCTCGAACCGCTACAGTGTGCGAGGGCTCGCATATATGACAGTGCAGCAATCTAGGTGATGGATGTATCTGTGAACCTTGGATCATTGGTAACGTCAGACAACGATTGTAGCAGAGAAATACGACGTATTATAACTGGTCGTGCCTATTACGGACTCCATAAGACCTGGTCTGGTGAACTACTGGTACGAGACATGGACAATGCACGAGAAGGACAGTTGTTTTTGAACGACGTGTGATTAAGACTATCCTGGGTGGAGTATGTACGGATGGCGTACGGTAGCAAAAGATGAACTACGAGCTGGCGTGGCGAACTCGTGGAGTTTCGCCTCCTAGTTCCGTTTAAAAGTCATCCATCACCGACTTTGTGGCAATGTTGCTTGAAGGTTTTGTTAATCGAAGGAGTGACTTGGAGCCTCAGATGTTCACAAGTTAAAAATTACATTTTCTTTTAGTTTTACTGTGACTAATCTAAAATTTGCTAAAATATACTCAAAATGTTGTATATGTACTAAAAATGGGAAATAGAAAAATGTTCCAAACGATAAAATAAACGAGTGATATATGTATAAATCGATTTTCTAAAAAACTCTCATCTCATAAAAGGCTGTAACTTAATCAATTTTGTTAATAATAAAAACTAATAAGAAGATAGTTTTGATTCAAGCTAGAACAATGTATCCTTATCTAGTACTTTAACACACACAAATAAGTGGCATTTTGAAAAACACTCCATGTATAAACAAGCAAAATACAGTTCGACCTCACCGTTATTCATGTGGTTAACGTTGCGTGTTGCCCCGTGCGTGCTCGCTATCTTTCAATCGACTTCTAATTGACCGGTCATCGGAAAGTTCATACTTGCCGTCCAGTCGACCTGACGTTCTCTATGATACCAGCTGGCTAGACCTGATGCTGGTACTGCACTCTCTCTCTCCATCTATCGCTCGATCGGTCTGCGTGTGCTCATGCACTTTCCAGGACGGAAAAGATAAAACCAAACTCATCAAACGTTGCTCTCATACTGCGGACCCTATGGCCGAGGCGTTGCAAGAATACGCAATAAAATATCGTTCATAATTACTGGCGCTTGATTTTACGATTCACATATAAATTTTCCCCGCTCAGCTCAGCATCGAGCATTGGGCGACGCTGAATGGAACCAGCTAATAGAGCGTCAATACCTACCGTATTTATCTTCACTTCGGATCGCTCATTGCACGCGGTTCTATCTCGTAAATTAGCTTTTCATAAAACCTCAATTTTCTCCGTCATTCATTCTTTTCGTCAGGTTCGCGCCGTCGTCACCGGCCGCCATTCCAATTGTTCCGTTGGCTTCGTGATGGAGTGCAATTTTCAGCTATCGTGGTGGCGAAAATTGGCAGTGCAGCTTGCTCTTTTCGGTCGTTGCTATGGTGGCCGTTCCCGCGTGCCGATTAAAAGCACCTACGTAGGTACGTGCTGGCCAACTTTAACTTCCCCTTGAACTTTTTGTTGGCTGTTTTTCAGTTACTAGCACTCGTGTAATATAAAACAGGGGGTAGTTAAATTTTACAATCCACAATTTTACAAACAAAATTTTACAATTTTTCGACTATTCTGGTCGACTATCGGTCCTCAACCGTTGACTCAATAGTCAGTCGACTGGTTTGATGGGTTTTAAAATAATAGTCCCCCCTGCTGGGCAATGCTTTTAGCTTCGATCGTAATTATAAATCATCTCATTTCGACTCTGGGGCTTTTCAATATGATAAGATGATTATTTAATTATCATGTTTGTTTTTCGGTTCCTCTGTGCCAGCCAACCAACCAGCAGCAGCTTTTCGCTTCGTTCGGATGCGAGGGAAAGATAGAGAAAGAGACAGAACGTGGTCGTGTGGTTTGCCAACCGACGGGGAATCACTCATCGTCGTCATCGCCGATCGGTCAACCAGAAGAGCGTCCAGAGTAGAGATGTATCATAAAATAAGCAAGCTCCGCAGGCTCTATTATTAAAGTGTCAGTTTGTGTGGCTCATACTGGACGGAAATGTGATCGGGAATAATGGGTCCAGAATCCTTTTGGGTGAACTGGTCAGTTTCGGGTGGAATTGTGCTACCCTTTTGCCGGAACAAATTAGGTGTACAAAAGAGGTTTTGCTACAATGGCGGACGGAAACATATGTCTGAACTGTGGACTTACCACCGATGGTGGGCCTGCGGTTGCAGATCCAATTATACACAATACAATTTTTACTATACTACTTGCCTGAAATTTCAAGGACAATGGCCGAAATAAAAGATAATGCAAATTGCTAATAGACTTCTTTACAAAAAATTAATTTCGGTGAAAGATAAAATCCAATTATTCTTGAAGGAAAAATTTCAAATATTCTTGAAAAACAGTCTCTATAAGAGGTATCTTGAATATGTTTCATTGTTATTTTGCGAAATTTTTTTTGTCATAAGTTAGCATGGGAGTTGCAAATTATTTTCAGGCTGCAACTCGTGACTTTTTGAGGTGAAACGATATTGAATTCACAAACGACCGAATTCGAGCCACCACTTCGAATTTAAGGAAGCACAAGTCTTGGAAATATGATGTGTTCTCTGTCAAAAACACTATTTTATAATAGCTTCACCGCAGCAAACATAAAATAGCGTTTTCACAAATGACGCATTAACTGTTACCGAGTCTTGTGCTTTTGAAAATTCTGAAATTTAAGCTTGCAGGATGTGCATAATCTGAACTTTATTCAGCCGAACTCAAAACCAGAAAGTTTATTCGCGAGATAACGAACGGTTTGATTGAAAAGTTGGTGGTTGCGACACTTTTGCGATTCAGTGAATCTTATGATACCTTACTGTTATTGTTTGTAGCTCTAAAAGTGATGAACAACTTTCCTCATTAATCGACAAAATCATTTAGTTTTGTTTTGAAGTAGAATACTTCTCTCAGGAAGTTCGGCTACATAGGGATGTGAAATGGAAATTTAAAACCGAAAAAAAAAAGAAAAATATGTCCAATTTCAAATGCTAATAAATCGGTTAGTATTCGATGGATTTCCTTCGTTCTTGCAGCAATAGATTGGAAAATCTTCTAAGATTCTTTTCAAATGCAGATAATTGTAATTTTATTTTTTAAACTATTGTACTATTGAAAATAGTCAAGCCTTGTCAAAACGAAAACTTCGGCCTCTGATTGGTCGTTATATGATTGCTTCCCAAGCACGGTCGACAGAATCATAGACCTTGCCATTTGAAATGTGCTATTTGGCCTATATAAGAGCCTGTTTCACCCGAAGCCGCTCATTATAATTCTAGACTGCAACAACAGCAGTCCTCCCTTAGCAGCAAGCAGCAGCAGTAGCAGTGCAGCAGACAACGGCCACAGCTGTGGTATGGCAACGGATAGCGGAGCGCGTCTCAGCATCGATAGCAGGGCTAGTAGCGAGTCACTTTTTAGTGACTTTGTCACTATTTTGAGCCTAGTCACTAAAAAGTCACTATTTACGCTAAAAAGTCACTATTTTACGACAAAATGGTCACTAAAGTTACTTTTTTAGCTTTAAATGTATAAATTAACTATTGTTGTATTGCAACATACTTTAGAAAGCTTCCTTCTCATTTACAGAATATTTGAACAGCTCGGTTTGTAGGGTATTTTTGTTAACTTTTCCATCATAATAAAATTTCCATTCAAATAAATTGAAGCGAGTGGAAAACCGTCATTCTCGGCCGGTCATTGTGATTAAACCAGTCGAGTCTTCTCAATCTAGTGAAGATACTAGAATTTTTTGAAAAATAATTTAGATCCTAAAATACACAAAATTAGAAACTTTAGAAACGGGAAAGCAGGTTCGATAATTGCTGAGTGTGCAACAGGAGAAAACATTGAAGTCGTGAAAAAGGACATTGAAAGCAATTTAGGTGAAAAATATAATGCTGTTATTCCTACAACCGCTAAGCCTAAGTTGAAAATTGTGGGAATGAGTGATCAATATTCCCCCGAAGTCTTTATTGACTTGTTAAAAAGTCAAAATGAAGACCTCGGTATCAATGAAGTCAAAGTTATTGCTCAATTTGTAAATTCAAGCTTCAAATATAATAAGTATAACACTATTATTGAAGTTGATAAGGACACTTTTAACCACTTGATGACTGCTGGTAAAGTAAACATTGGGTGGGATAGGTGTTCGATTCAAGAGGCCGTCAATGTTTTACGTTGCTTTAAATGTGGAGAATTTCGTCATAAAAGCACAGAGTGTGGTAATCCTGAAACATGCTCCAAGTGTAGCGAACTACATAAGACATCGGAATGCTCATCGACTGATTTTAACTGCGTAAATTGTTTAAAATCTAAGAAAGAATTTCATTTGAACTTGGACGTAAAACATCCAGCATTTAGCACGCAGTGTCCGGTATATCGGAGACTGTTTGAAAAAAAAAAAAAGCAACATGTTGTTAAGTAAATAGCAGCTGAAGCAAATGCAATGTGAGAGGAAGCGAGAGATAGTTTATCTAAATATTGCTGGTTTATCTACAAATTATGCCGCATTGCGGCATTTTGTGGAAACAACACGTCTGATGTTAGTATTGCTGGCTGAAACTCATATAGTAGAAGCTGATGCATTTGATCAATATAACATACCGGGTTACAAAGTTGCTTTTTGCCTTTCACACTCCAGACATACTGGAGGGGTTGCTATTTACGCCAAGGAATCTGTTAAATTCAACACTCGGTTAAACGAATGTGTTGAAAACAATTGGTTCCTGGGTATATCAGTTGAAAGAGGCATGACGATGGGAAATTTCGGAATTGTATACCATTCCCCCAGTTCAAGTGAACAGCGTTTTTCGGAAATTTTAGATAACTGGTGGGAGAGTTTTGTAGATTTAAATAAATTAAACGTTATCGTTGGTGACTTTAATATTAATTGGCTTAATGAACCAAATTCGAATCAATTAAAGCAATTAGCAGATTTTTTCAATTTGCGACAAACTGTTTGTCAATATACAAGAATTTCCAGACAATCTAGTACATTAATAGATCGCGTGTTTTCAAATTTTGATAATGTTCATTCCTTTACAGAGGCCGATTACAAAATTACAGATCATGAAACAATTTTTGTTTTTATTGAGAATGACCAAAACCGTGATGATGAAGTAAAGATAAAGAGCTGGAACAGATATTCGAAACAAGCAGTGTCTCAACTTGTTTCGAGAAGCTTGGATTTTCAACCAGTAACTGGTGATTTGGACAATAAAGCAGCTGTTCTTACCAACACGCTGAAAGAATGTACCAATAGTTTAGTTTTAGAAAAACATGTAAACTTGCATAATGCAAACAGCTGGTACACTTTAGATCTTCTGCGTTTAAAACGAAAAAGAGATAAAAGGTACAAGCAGTTTTACAGAAGTAACAGTAACGATGATTGGTATTGGTACACCGCGGCGCGTAACATGTATTCACGTGCCTTGAAAAAGGCTCGGTGTGAATATATACAGCGGAAGATTGATCAACATCAAAATAACAGCAAACAGTTATGGAAAATTTTAAAGAAACTAATGAAAAGTAAAGATTGTAGCTCGCAATTCATAACTTGTAATGGCTTAGAAGAACAATCGGCGCGAGTAATAGTAAATAAATTTAACATTTGTTTCGTTAACAGTGTTCAATCGATAAATCAAAGCATTGATTTGGTCAATGAGCCGGACGAGATAATACAGCCGATCAATAATAACTGTAGCTTTGATGGTTTTCATCCTATTACTTTTGCAGAGTTGAAAGATATTTGTTTTTCTTTGGAGAGATCGGCTGGTATCGACAATGTCAACGCAAAAATAATACAAGATTGCTTTCATGTCATTGGACACGATCTGCTGGACTTTATTAATGAATCACTGCAAACAGGGCACGTGCCTGAAGTTTGGAAGGAATCACTTGTGGCTCCTATCCCCAAGATCACTGGGACGGATAAAGCCGAAGAGTTCCGTCCCATTAACATGTTGCACACATTAAAGAAAATATTAGAACTTGTTGTAAAAGGCCAGCTGATTGATTATTTAAATCGTAATGATTTGCTAATTATCGAGAGGGGCACTCTTGTAAGTCTGCATTGAATCTGGTGTTAGCAAAATGGAAAGAAAAAATCGAGGCTAAAGAAACTATTCTTGCTGTATTTTTGGATCTAAAACGCGCTTTTGAAACAATTTCTAGGCCCTTATTGTTGCAAACATTGGAGCGCTTTGGTATCGTAGGGACAGCATATAAATGGTTTGAAAGCTATTTGTGTGCTAGAACTCAGAAGACTCGTTTTAATGATTTTGAATCGGATTCCATTGCTAATACACTTGGTGTACCGCAAGGAAGTGTTTTTTTTTGTTCATAATTTATATTAATGACATGAAGCGAGTTTTACGGTTTTGCGATATAAATTTATTTGCCGATGACACTGTTCTGTTCATTGCAGCGAAAAATCCAAACGATATTGTTGCACTTTTAAATCAAGATTTACATTATCTGGCGAATTGGTTGAAATTTAAACAGCTTAAATTGAATATTAGTAAAACACAGTACTTGATTATTTCTTCTGCCAACTCCAGACCAGACGTAAACATTGTAATTGATGGTGAGACGATTGATCGCGTAAATGAATTAAAGTATTTCGGAGTTATTATTGATGACAAATTAACTTTCAAGTCTCACATAGATAATGTCATCAAGAAAATGGCGAAAAAATACGGTATTTTGTGCCGTTTGAAAAATGAATTGACTGTTAGTAGTAAAATTAGTCTTTATAAGTCAATCATTTCACCACATATAGATTTTTGTTCATCCATAATATTTCATGCAAACAATACACAAATGTTGAGACTGCAGCGCTTACAAAATAAAGTAATGCGATTAATATTAAGATGTAATAGATACACTTCCTCGAGTTTTATGCTGGACGCATTGCAATGGCTTTCTGTGAAGCAAAGAGTATATTTTTCGACAATGGTGTTTCTATATAAGATTTTGAATAATATGCTGCCTCGCTATTTGTGTGATCGAATTGATAGAGGAAGTGATTTTCATAGGTACAACACTAGAAACGCGGATGATGCTAGAACACCACATTTTTTATTCGGAAGATCACAGAACTCTCTGTCGTACAAAGGAATAAACTATTTCAATTCGATGCCAAGACAAGTGAAACGTTCAGCAACAATGGCGGAGTTTAAAAGGCTTTGTATTTCGCACATAAAGTCTGTCTTGTGGACAGATTATATAGAATTTTTTGTAAATTAATGACGAAGATTGTAAAATTCAAAATTTTTTTCTAATTTATTGGGTACATTAAGTTATTATGTTCATTGATGATGATGGATTTTTGTTTGAATATAGCTATATAATAATTAATATTAGAGTTAAAAAAAATGAGTCGGCTACACATGTTTGAGCCACGTGCGCGTAGACTGACATAGACAATCTGGATATTGAGTACATCAGGTTTAAACCCCTGAAATTGAAACAAAAAGCATAATGGGTTGATAAGTTGCTTTTTGGGTTACTGTCACCTTTATTTTCTTAATTTATTTGCTTTTACGATTTAAAAAAAGGGTTCGGAGAAAAAAAAACTGAAAAGGCTTGGGTCTGCCTGTGGACTGTAGAGCTCGTTATCGGGAATTACAGTGTCATAGGATCTCTCTCGTAGTTCTGGATCGTTATCCAGAACCAATTCTGATTAGTTAAAGCTCCTAAATGTTAGGTTCAATTCCTAACCAAGTCCAGATAATTTTCGGGTTGGAAACGTTCTGAATGAGCCTTGGATCAATGTTATTGAAAAATCGTTTATTTTTTATTTATTTTCAAATTATTGGTATTCTTTTGAAGGGTTACTATGTCTGTATTAATAACCAGTCCGATATTTGTTTGTCAACTGGTTACATTGTATGACTCTATATAATATCTTACTTAGATAAATCGACCAGCTCAAACCGATGTAGGGGTATGAGGTGGGACCATCATCATCTTCATCATCATAGAAGTTTCATGCCAGGAAATGTTTTCAAATTTCTCATTGAAGTTAACAGTGCAGAATAGTTACGAACGAATTGTCTAAGAGCTGCAAAGGAATGTAAAGGTTTATTCTACAAGCTACTCGCGTCTTAAACCAGCCGAGCTTATATTGTGCATAGTCGTGTTTAAGTCTCAATTCGTAGGATTTTGCTTTCAATCATCCGAACCTACCGGTGTTTACCAGATACCATTTCGAAATTCCATAATGATAACCCGTTCTACGCATATTTGTCCCATGCTGCAAATCAAACAAACGAGTGTTTAGTGGGACGAATTTGATTAGAAAATATCAAGTGGGTTAAATATGCGTGGAAAATCATTGATGGGACAAACAGGCTTAGTATTGTTTTTGCAGATTTTCGGAACGAACAATGCTATTTTTACTATATTTTGAAAAACCCCTCCCTTAGTTAGCTTAACCAACTTCAAACGCTTTTCGAAGCTGTCACAGGCGGCACGGATTCCCAGATTTTCTGGATAACCGCTTTACAAGTTGGAGATTTTGTAAAAAAAAAGTTTATTGAGTTGAGATCAGGTAAACTTAACGGCAATTTATTTCTTTTCGAAAAGTCCCTCGAATTGTCCCTATACCAACCTTGAGTCAAGTTCGCAGTATGCGCTGATGCACCGTCTTGCTGGAACATATAGTAATTAGCTCTGAAGAGTTTTCGAAGACACGGGGTAACGTTTTTTTCCAAAACTATCGTTTTATAATAAACAGCATTAAATTCGGCGTCTTTGTAAATGAAAATCAGAGGAAGTTTACTCGCTTTCAAATTGCTCCCGAGACCATCACTAAAGCTGTACTCTGCAATCGAGGAACACTCCTTTAGAACTCTGAAATGTTGTCTCTTGCTGCTGCCCACATTCGATTGTTTTGTCTAAGCAGTCACACTCCAGGCCAAATAGTTTCTCATCAGAAACAATGAACCTGCGAACAGCGAGTTGTGAAAGTATTATTTTCACTCTATCGAGCCTCTTTTTCTAAAAGAATCGGCCAAAATATTGTGGACCGATTCAATAGATATACTCAGATGGGTGGGCATTAAAAACTGAACGTTATCATTTCGCCGGACACGCTTCTTCATAACAGTCACAATTTTACGACTTGCGGCATCCTTGCAGATCGTGGCTGACAGAATTTTCAACGATCCCCCAAAGAGAATGTTTCCTTGTATTTTTCGATGGTTCAATAAACGAAATCTCTCTTAGCGCCTAGCTTCACACGATTTCACTGACCAAACATCGTTTTACTACGACTTTCCGGATTTGTTACATCGCACATCAAGAACTAAATACAACTGACAGTGACAGACCACCAACACACCAATGCGTATTCGAGAGTGCATAGATTCGTTCACGTACTTTCATAAACACTTATAACTCGAAAACTTGTATTCGAATATATTGAAAAAGGTGTTATTACAACCATTTCAATGTGCTATTATGATACAGATTTTAGTAAGACTTTTTTCCTACGAGAACAAATCATTGCACATCCTATGTTCTAAAGACATAAATTTCAGATAAAATTTAATTCATTTATGGTTCAACAATAAATTTCAAAACCCTCTTTTGTATATTTTTGGTCACTATTTTAATGAAAAAAGTCACTAAAGTCACTATTATTTTGCTCCAAGTTCGCTACTAGCCCTGCGATAGCAGGACCAGGTGATGCAGGGCAGCGGATACCAATGGCAACGGAAGCGTCCACTTCTGTGGCAACGGGGATAGCGCAGCGGTTGACGTTGGTCTCAGCATCTATATAAATAGGGCCAGCTGATGCAGTGTGGCATTTTAGTGAAATGCTGTCTCTGAGCGATAGCAGGCATACTAGCAAATGCATCCAATGAAAAGAACGTTCTGGGAAGCTTTTCAGTGTTTATTTTCCCCCAAGGAATACTTTATTCGCACTGCCAGTGATAGCGCAAAGATGTGACCGGCATCTTATCAAACATTGAATTAAACAACAACTTTCTTTTCAGGATTAAATAAAATAATTAGTGAAGAGTTAATATTTTTTCTTAAATCATTTTACACTTTCAAGAAATTTGGAACATATATATTTGGCTTCATCTATGTGTCTCAGAGCTTACTGAATTATCTTCTCCTTCAGTCATGAGCACAACATCCGAAAAGCTTTCATTATCAGCATAAAAAATAATTTTTCGCATAATTAAAATTCAAAAATTATCAAGCCCAAATCATGACAAGCAACTATATTATTGAGAATGGTCAATCCTTATTGAAGCGCAAAATTCGACTGATCTGATTAGTCGTTAATATCATTGCTTCCCAAGCACGGTCGACAGAATCATAGACCTTACCATTTTAAATTTGCTATTTGTCTGTATAAGGCCTCTGCCATGGCGAACGCGAATGCGAGCGATGGGGCGAGAAACTTGCCATAGGTAAATAAACAGCTCTCTTTACGGCTGTTCATTTACCTACGGCGGGTTTCTCGCCCCATCGCTCGCGTTCGCGTTCACCATGGCAGAGGCCTAAGAGTAAGGCCTCTGTCATAGTAGGCGCAAACGCGAGCGATGGGGCGAAAAACCCGCCGTAGGTAAATGAACAGCCGTAAAGAGAGCTGTTCATTTACCTACGGCAAGTCTCTTGCCCCATCGCACGCGTTTGCGTCTACTATGACAGAGGCCTAAGTAAGAGGATTATCGACTAAAATGGCTATCGATAGTTATCGATGATTTCCTACTACTATCGATAGGTTTTTCATCCCTATATAAAAGCCTGTTTCAGTCGAAGCCGCTCGTAATAGTTCTAGACAGCGACAACAGCAGTCTTCCTTTAGCAGCAGCAGTAGCAGTGCAGTGGATAGGTGGATACCAGGCGGATAGCGGCCACAGCTGTGGCATGGCAATGGATAGTGCACTAGTTGCAACGGATCTCAGCATCGATAGCAGCTGGGCCAGCGGATACCAATAGCAGCGTATAGCGGTCAAAATATTAGCATGGCTACGGATAGCGTAGCAGTTGCAGCGGGTTTAGCATCGATAGTAGCTGATGCAGTGAGGCACTTTAGTGAAATGCAGTCTCTGTGCGATAGCGGGCACTTGTAAATGCATTCAATGAAAAGTTGACTCATTTTGACAACACATGAGCCGTCTAGTTTTGAGTGTTAAATCAGCTTTTCACTGTTTATTCTATCACAAGGAAATTCGCACTGTCAGCGATAACGCCAAGATGTGATCGGTATCTTATCCGATATTGAATTGAACAACGAATTAAAAAATGACACGCAAGCAGCCGGGTTTTCTTGTAAAAGTATTCTACTTCATCCTTGCGGTCGTGACTTTGCACACAACCCTCCTGTGATTTTTTTTACAAAGTTACTTAGAATTAGTTGATCTACAAGTTTGCCAAAGAATGTTCACAATTCTTTATGCAAATAAAAACAAGTTAGTTTGTTTTCATTTCGTTGATTTTAGGATCACCCTATTGACATTTGCACATAAATAGAGGACTATGTATAAGAAACAACTTTTTACAAAAACTATGGCTTTAAACCGCAAACCAGAATCGCAACGAAAAGCTCATGTCCGCCTAAATTGCCCTACTGTACCACTGTGCAATAAGTTAAGTTACCTTTTTCACCACAAGAGGGGGTGTTCCCTGTCTGTCTTCACGAAAATAATGGGAAATTCGAGAGTGAACTATATTGTTTTATTTTAAGATATTTGCTCATAGGGTGGCATATCTTTGTTTGTTGTGAAACAACCGCATGTAGTTCTATGTAAACCTGCGGTCGTGGCTTTGCTTACAGTCCTTCTGTTTTTTTGAAGTAGAATACTTCTCTCAGGAAGTTCGGCTACATAGGGATGTGAAATGAAAATCTGAAACCGAAAAAAGTGAGAAATATGTCCAATTTCGAATGCTAATAAATCGGTTAGTATTCGATGGATTTCCTTCGTTCTTGCAGCATTAGATTGGAAAATCTTCTAAGATTCTTCCCAAAAGAAGATAATTGTCATTTAATATTCACACTATTGTACTATTGTAAATAGTCAAGCCTTGTCAAAAAGAAAAATTCGACCTCTGATTGGTCGTTATATGATTGCTTCCCAAGCACGGTCGACAGAATCATGTATCTTGCAAATTAAAACAAGCTATTTAACCTATATAAGAGCCTGTTTCAGTAGAAGCCGCGCATAATAGTTCTAGACAACGACAACAGCTGTCGTCAGCAGGGGCGGATTATCGCGAAGGCGAAGCAGGCGGTCGCCTGCTCGTCAATCATCGAAGGACGCCAAATAAGTGAGCGAAAAATTTGAAAACATAAAGCTCGAATGATGATAATAATTTAAATGTTCGGCAGTTTATCAACTTCTCAAGGACTGCCTGGCAGTGCCTACTTCTTTAAAAATGCTCATAACATAAAGCTAACAATGACAAGCAGGAAGCGCCGAATCAATTTACGCCTGCAGCTCAAATTACTCTTCGTCCGCCCCTGGTCGTCAGTCATGAGCACGACATACGAAAAAATTTCATCTCAAAATTTAAAAATTGTCAAGCCCCAACCATGACAAGCAATTTAGAATATTATTGAAAATGGTCAATCCTTATTGAAGCGTAAAATTCGATTGATCTGATTAGTCAACGTCTATTTACTAGAAAAAATGACTGACACGCACGGCTGCTTGGGGTTATCTTTCTTGTAAAAGTATTCTACTTCAACCTTGCGGTCGTGGCTTTACACACAACCCTCCTGTGATTTTTTTGTGTATAGAACGCACTAGGGCCAGTAATTTTGATCTTTTGTGGCATTGTCTGAGCTTTTTTTACTGTTCGCATTTTTTGTTCTTTCCATTTTGCAGTATCACTTATTGAGAAGTTACCTGCAACGTGTTAAATTTCTAGAATCCCCCAAACCAATTTTTTTTTTATCTTCTCCATCGAGCAATAACTTGCTTGAGGCGATGATTTTTCCTTGGTTCATTGGAATTTTTTAAAGGTTCAGAATTGTTCAGGCTCAAATTTTTTTCTGTTTTGAGAAAAGTTGTCGTGTTGAGACGCCTGAAAATGGCATATGCCTAAGTCCTTTGATATAGAATGATCTGATCCTACTAGATACGACTACCCGCTTGTCTAAGCAAACTCTGTAACCAAACGACAACAGAGAGAAGAGTAGAAAGCGTAAAAAAATACAAAAGCATACACACAAGCACGGATAATAAAATACGAATGTCACTTACTCTAAATAGTGAAGTTGCTGAAAACAGAAGTGCGGAATACAGCAGACATCCGGGTGAATCACAATAGATCAATATTTCTGGTCGAAGTGCGTAGTCCATACAAAAAAAGAAGTATTCGAATATAATAAAAATTTGAACGTCCCGACAGAGACAATGTAACGATAATGATTATGACGGTCTAGGGATGATCATTATGAGAAGAACGGGAGGGTTTGTATGAGGATCACGAAAGACTACACAGGCCTTGAAGAGCAAACCACGTGGTCTTTATTTTTCTAACTTCCATATCCCAATATTACCAATGAACACTATTTCATCGAATCAGTAATTATCATTGTTATTAATGAAAAACAATACATTCATTTTTTTGTAATATTTGGACCACTGCGACCATTGTTTTAATCTTTTGTGGTATGCCTCTTCTTTAGTCTAGGTACTCGTGGCAGACATATCACTATTGAAAAATGTGATCGTCCTTGTCATATCGCACCCTCTCTCCTTTTGGCACCTCATTGGGATATGCAGACCAGAACTCGAAAGGCTCCATTGTTCCTATTCCAAATGCTTTTATTCTGCGCTGTATTAATGCACTGCATTGGCAGAGCAAATGTTCTGCGGTTTCATATTCGAACATATATACTAAGTGTTTTTAAGCAATAAAATTTATCAGTACGTTAATACAAAAATAAAATAATAATTATAGTGGACAATGCATCGACTTTTGTGCCTCTATTACTCAATAGCTAATTTTGATTGAGTGATTCACCACTCTTGTTTCGCTCGGCTGTGGTATAAAGAGCAAGTGAGTTTTTTTTCTACGAGCGGCAGAATCACAGCATAGAGCAGAAGTAAAAAGTTTGATGAAAACAATTGCTTCATGCAGCGTTCATGCCGGAGAAGAAGAGCGCGGAGAATTTTAAAGTAGTTCTTTTAACCAAATACCGCCTCACGTCATTTTGTAATTATTATCGATCGCTTGAGCAGTGTTTTTAGTGTCGATATCAATTTCGTTAAATCATTTAACTCTGAACAAAAACATGGCCAATCACATTATAATATGCAAGAAAAGGAAGGACATGCGCCTACTTTTAATCCACTGTATGCAGCTGGAA
This sequence comes from Wyeomyia smithii, assembly GCF_029784165.1. NCBI lineage: Eukaryota > Metazoa > Arthropoda > Insecta > Diptera > Culicidae > Wyeomyia > Wyeomyia smithii. Next base: position 215,517,720 of record NC_073695.1, read on the forward strand.
CGACGATGGACATATGGAACTTGAATGGCCATATCTACGTTAGTCCCCGAAGTCATTTTCGTTAAACAATTGTCAGGTGATACCTAGCGACTCGTATAAAAACTACTCGAATGTTCTTCCATTGATTTTGACAACGGAAGTGGTCGGAAAAGTAACAAATGAATTACAATTGAAGGCAAAAAATAAAATTGTAACTATCGCCCGTTGTTTTTCGGTAGTACAATCTACGTTGCCAATGATACTGCCGGTTGCTGGTTGAATTTATGTGTGATGGGACAAAATATGCGAGTACTTTCGAAATGTACCCGCATATTTTGTCCCATTTTGTCTTTTTTTCAAGTTATATAACGTAACACCAGTTCCATGCATGGTTTTTTGTTCTCAATGATAAACTTGTGCTGCCATGAAACTGTTATGGTCATTGGTTCTGGATGTAATTGCTGGAAATCCGAAAATTCAAGGATAATATTAAATCGCCGTTTTCTCAACATGTTGTTTTTCATTATGGGGCAGTTATCCGGGTACTGTGTGTGAAAAAATCTTCGCATAATGTTTCGAAACTAATAGAACGCTCTAAGTTGAAACCTGCATGAAATCCCATAAAATATCAAGAACCTTTCTTATGATAACAAAACCATCTTTTGAATACAAATTATTGATCTGCTGTCTGACATTGCGGAAGCGACTGTGTTTGCATATTTGCGTTGCTTTAGCATAACTTGTTACAGCCCTTTCAACACAGAATTGTAAAACAAGTGTTTTGTAGTTACGATTGATTACTTCAGCAATATTTGTCCTTCGTATTTCTTTTATTTCAAAAAATACCAAGGCGTGTTAATTTTTTAATAATATGAACATAAACTGAATCTGATTCTTTATCATTTGATTTCGCAGTATAATAGAACTAATCAAATTTCCCAGCTTCATTATTAATCCCATATCATCATCACCAGCTTGCCACCCAGTATATTGGGGACGCCGAGAATCCGTTGCCGGCTCACGTCACAAGGGTAATCTAACTGCTAGCACGACGACACCCTTCATCAAATTGCCAACAAAAAAAATCCTAGCGCCCCTATTTCAAACCCAAACTAAATAGACGAATCATTGCGGTCAACGACGTGTCCAACCGATTGGATGCCGTATCTAGCAACGGTATTGATTTTTGCCAACTGATCTCCGCGGGTTCGGCCTAGGTTCTTTTCTTGGACGAAACGAAGATGCTGTGTTGCCGTACAAATCTCCGAGGCCCATTCGTCTTGCTTTGAGGGAAAATCGTATTTATTAAGATATATTTTCACTGTAGATACAGCAGGTCGCAGCAGCCCCAGCCGAATGCAGTTTTCTTCGGCCAGCTGCAGGTTGGAAGCAAAGTTGGTGCCCTGCCAGACGGACGTTAAATGGAAACTAAATTATAAGCTTTGCTCATGGGTCGAAGACGGTGGAGACGGAGGTCGCCAGCCGACCAACGAAAAGACGAGGGATAACAAAAAAAGGGGGAGGTTTGTTTGTATCTGTGCGGCTGATAATAATTTATTTGATTAAAGCGCTTCGTATCGATGACCTTTTGGCCGTTGCTAAATGACGATACATTAGCGCAGTTCTGTGCTGTGTGCTTCGGGGTTGCCAGCCGCAAGGGGCGTGTTGCAATAAAATAAATCAAATTAGACAGTCCTCGATGGAGTACCCGGGAGTACAAGCTGCAATTTGCGGTTGCTAGACCGTAAAATTAATTTCACCGGAAAGTGAAAGGAATTGAGTAAGATTTTTCATGTTGAAAGGAATGTTTTGTAAACTGATTGTTGCATGTTCTACACTGCCACAGAGGGTTCGGTTCAATTGAGGTCAAATTTAATGCGATTGCGACGAACAGTTTCGAAATTATCTCAGAGGAATTTCATCGTTATCATTCTCTTCACAAAAAAACCGCAAAACCATAGGACACAACATACTGATACTACTGAAAATTTCATATCCATTCATCAAACGCTTTATTGCAGCACTTTTATAAATCGGTGGCCGGCACCGTAGAGTGTTCCGTCCGATAGTTCCTGAACAGATCGTTTCATTTTATATTTCCTAAATCACTACTGTTTGCTGCAGTACTTACGCACCCCAAAGGATATTTACGACCATCTGATAAAGAGTGCCTCTGTGTGCATCTTAATTTTGAGAATCACGCTATCGTGAAGCCATGAAGAAACTCCTCTAGAACAGGGTGAGTATATGCTACCATGGACACATTTTAATAGAATTGTCAAATAAAAATGATTTGTTGTATAGTGCAAAATTTAATTCAGAACATAGTCATAGCTTTTTGGTGGTGATTCACTATAATAAAACGAGACTGTGATTTTATCTTGGAATTACCAATTGAAGTTTAGGAAATACCATAAGGAGAATCTTAAAGTTTTCATTTAAGTCAAATAATAATATCTGCATGAATTAATTTCTGACCTGGTTTCACATATTATATATGGGATCTGATGGCAATCCAATGTAAATTCCTTCCGCCGGTACTGTATCACAGCGATAAACAGCACGCATCCTTCTAAGTGGACGGAAAAATTAGATATTCCGTTTTTCACAACTATTAATCCCCTTAAGACTCCCATTGGCAAGAAGTAAACCCTGCCTTGCCTGCCTAATTTCCTTAGCTTATGTGTCTACCGCTCCGGCCTGCTCCCGCAGGCTTCCTGTAGGCTCGACGATCCTGAACGGGGACCGCACTGCTTATGTGCGATTATGAGTCAAAACAGGCATCACCCGTTCCCGCGTCGCAAGAAAATCACAGGGAAAGGGAGCTCTGTTGGGTGCAATATTTTAGCGCTCAACTGCTTGCAAAGCCTGGTGGATCAGGGACAGAAAAAGGGGTTAATATTGTTTGCCACTTGGCATGATGCTTTGCGCCAAGCAACTCCAACACCAAAAGTGAGCAGAAAAATAAGAGTTAATTTAGGATACATTATGTTTTATGTAGCGTAACTTGATGCAGAATGAAATTGAATTTTTCGACTGTCGTGCCTATTCGGGAACTTTATTGTGCTGGAATGTTTGCTATTTCTATGTATATTTTGACTAGAGGGTGACACCGACGTTTTACCAACAAACAGCCGTTGGTTAATGAGATAATGTTGCCAAGGGGAAGCAGACTTCAAATTGGTAGACGCTGTTATCAAAAATTCGAAATCTAGCTCCTTTCAAAGTGTGATGCAGTACTTTTAGGATCAAGCAATTGTCTTGAGTATGACTAATTGGATTTCACATAAATATACCAGTTTTTTTTTCGAGAATTTGGTTTCCTTTCCCGTTTTAAATCGTTAATAACTCATTCCGAGAATAACCTGCCTATTCACTAACCACCAAAATAATAAACATTTTCCCACTGCCGCGGTCAATAAAACAGACTAATAAAGCATGTAAATAATCCTGGTATCGATTTCCCATAGATTCAAGAGCCATTCGAATGAAACGACCAACCGGTCGTTAATAGTTTTAATACCTCTGCACGCACACACTTCAACCGCTCGTCAAACTGTGGTAAACCTTTCGGTACAGCAGCGGGTGGATTCTTGATCCTTTTCCGTGTCGCTGTATGTTCCTATTCATGCACAGCGCTTTGCAGTCAGCCTGTTTACATTAGGATGATTGAAATTTTATAAACAACCTGCGCTTACCTGACCTCTGACCAAACGCACCATCAAATGACTGCCGTCCTTGGGCGGTCGACTTTGTGAGCCGCATAAGAAGTCAGGCTAGCTGCTAGACCTGCTAGAATTTTCATTCCGAACACAAAAAAAAAAGATTTCTAGAACTCTTTAGAGAGGATAAGCATTCGATATAAAGGGATCACCTGCGGCGATTTTTTATTTTGTTTAGCTAACTTCGCTCCCACACCCCGCCTTAGAGCGAGTCCGACTGACAGAGTGAACCCAAGCAATTGCAGTGTTGAAAGGCCGATTTTTCTATTGCGGTTGGGGAAGAAAGATAGTGTACTCACTGTGTACGCACAAGCTCAATCACTCAGTAACTGAACGAATCATACTGTACATTTTAGCCAAATTAGTCGTGACAAGAGCCCACATTCCCCATTCAATTCGTTCAGGTCGAAAAAACAAACCAATTGGTCTTACCGTTTGGTATTTATTTACCTACCTCAGTTAGATGTGTACTTTATATATTTTCCTCCGTGCTGCCCGGTGACATAAAAAACAATGGTTGGAAATCAGGAACCGATTGATCTTTTGCAGGTTCTATTGATTGGCCTCGTTCCCCAGGACCGGAGGCCTATTTGGGAAATGGCTATTTCATCGCGCAGTAAACAGACCGCGTTCCCGCTAAGGAACGAACTGCTGCTTACAGGTACAAACAAAATATATTCGCAAGACTATCGGACCGGACTCCGCCTTTATGTTCCGCTTTTACTACGTAATTATGTCACGACAATATAATTTGATTTCATTTGCCTTTGCCAGACTGTGTCGGACTGCAGTCCGAGACCGAGCGATTCGCTATCGCTAGTTTCATGCCAAATAGCCAATGAATGTACGATTTCACTACTGCTGGGGAGTAATCAAATTAATTTGTTTTGCTCACAGCGAGGGATTCGACGCGATCGATGGCTTTTCTTCGGAGAATGTTTCTGGCCGAAATGTATATCTTAACAACGTTGGGAGCCACGTATCATTTTGATTACTCTTTTCAAATTAGATTGCTTGAGATGAGATATACAATATACATTCATATACATTAATTTTATAAAAGGTTTAACCTAGCTTATACCCGTGCACAAGGAAGTATTTTGAAAAGTTCAGAACAGAGTATCACAGATTAGAGTGAAAAATATATTCAATTTTTTTTGTTTGGTTAGGGGAATAGAATTATGTTGTCCAACGGTGTGAACTTTTGTAATAACATATATTTAAAATATTTAAAAAAATATTGTTAACTGTTGATCAACAATGAACAAACGAACATCAGGACGCTAACAAACTTACATTTGGATTTACAAAGCACAGACAGGCGAAAACGTTCAAAAAATGCTAGTAGGGGAAAACCTGAAAATACGTAATATTTTTTTCGAACTTTCTTGATTCGACTGAAGTATAGCCAAGAAATTTGCTTAGTGAGCTAAGTATTTTCCACCGATGGAGATATTATTAAGATCTACAGTAGCATTCAAAAACATAGCATAAAAAATGAGTTTTTGAAAGAATCATCGATAAATCACTTCATAATTATAAATTATGAAAACATTTTCAAAAACCAAAAAACGCCGATTTAAGAAATGATCTCAAAATGAGTTCAGAATCGCCGAAAATTGCTTTTAAAAGTTGAGAACCAGCATTACATAAAATTATTCTAAATTGATCAATGAAAAAATAATCATCTAAAAGACAGAAAAAAATCATCGAAAAACTTTTTAAAAAACCATAAATAGCCATAATAGAAATTGATTCCAAGGAATCTCAGAAGCACCGGAAAACGCTTTAGATGGTCAAGTTATGAAGAAAAAAATTTACCAATAACCTAAGAGAAAAACTTGAAATAATCCACCTAGCGGTCAGACCAAGCCTTTCTCATTTGAACTTATTATTCTCAAAATAAGATTACACCTTGGTATTTGGATTTTTTTATTTTTCACTAATACAGGTGGACTCGATTATATAGAGACTCCATTATATATGATAATTCGATTATATATAATTTGAGATTTTAAAGTCATTTCATTCGAAGTGACCACGAAAAAGTACAAACTTGGACACGACAATCACAGATTTTGCTCAAAGTTGGGAGAATTATTCATCTGCTGTCACTTTGGAAAAATCCCAAATTTGGTGTCGATTGGAATACCCCCCGCTCTGTGGGATCCTCCTGTTGATTGCAAAGTCACGCATTTTTTGTTCAAAATCTCTTTTCTCTTTTTCTTACAATTCATAGACGTAAGATGTACGAAAAATATTGATAGATGACTTTTGAAGAAAATAAATCAAGGAATTCAGTAAAAATATAAGTTTTGAGTGTTGCCAGAAAAATTATTCTTGTATTTTAAAATTATATTCACATTTTGCGGCAAATGCAGCCATTTTTATTTTAAATTTGATAATTCATCGTGTTCCTTGGAAAATTTCACATAAGAAACAACTATCATTCCGAGGTAATATGAGCCAATCTCGAGATATACATTTTTACAAAAAGTTGTAAACTTCGTAATTATTTTTTTTTACATTTATTAGACGTAAGACACTTCGAAAATAGTGATAGGTGAATTTTAAAGGAAATAAACCAAGGAATCCATAAAAAATATTTTTTTTGACCAGAAGTGTTGCCAGATAGATAATTTTTGTATTTCAAAATTAAATTTGCAGTTTTTGGCAAATGCAGCTAATTTTATTTTATATTTGATGGTTTTATCGTATTTCTTAGAAAATTTTACGCAAGAAACACTTATCACTCCGTTGTATTATGAGCCAATCTCGAGATATAGCATTTTGACGAAAATAGCTTTGAATTTTTTGAATAATTTTTCGTAAAAATGTTATATCTCAAGATTGGCTCATATTACCACAGGGTGGTAAGTGCTTCTTACGTAAAATTTTCTGAAAAACACGATGAAACCATCGAAATCAAAATAAAATTAGCTGCATTGGCCGAAAAATGCAAATTTGATTCTAAAATACAAAAATAATCTATCTGGCAACACTTCCGGGTAAAAACAATATTTTTTCTGGATTCCTTGATTTATTTTCTTTAAAATTCATCTATCACTATTTTCCGGGTGGCTTACGTCTATAAATTATAAAATAAAATAAATTTTTTCGTAAAAATGTTATATCTCGAGATAGGCTCATATAACCCCGGGATGATAGTTGTTTCTTATGTGAAATTTTTCAAGGAACACGATGAAATTATCAAATTTAAAATAAAAATGGCTGCATTTGCCGAAAAATGTAAATTTAGTTTTCAAATACAAAAATAATTTATCTGGCAACACTCAAAACTTATATTTTTTCTGGATGCCTTGGTTTATTTTCTTCAAAAATTATCCATCAGTATTTTTCGGACATCTTACGTCTGTGAATTGGAAGAAAAAAAAAATTTTTGACAAAAATTGCGCGACTTTGCAATAAAGAGGGGGGTCCTAGAGAGCGGGGGGTATTCCAATCGACACCAAAATTGGTATTTTTCCAAAGAGACAGTGGATGAATAATTCCCCCAACTTTAAACAAAATTTGTGAAGGTCGTGTCCAAGTGGCATGTACACTTCGTATGGAATGACCCATATAGAAGCAAAGAAGAATTTTTGTTTTAATTTCAAATTGGACTTATCTAGAGCTAATACATCGTAATAGAATATTTACAAAATACGTGACGCTTGATAAAAAGGGGAAAAAACAGAAAAAAATAACAAAATATATTAATTTTGAAATTGTTTAAAAATTTAAAAAAAACTAGAAATACTTACATAAAAATACCTGAATAAAAATAAATTCAAAATAAAAAAAAAATCTTTAAAAATTTGAGAAATTGAACACAAACAAGTTGACAAATCTACATATACTTTTATATATTTTTTTTTAATAATTTTTCTACACATTTGACTGCAATTACATCAGAAATAACTACAAGATATGTATATTTTTTTTTGTAAAAAATGTGTTTTCTGACTTTTAGGAGGATGAATCAAAAATAAATTTCTTATTATTTATTGGGAAACAACTAATCATTTATGAAAAATAAATATAAAACACTTTTTTTTTCTCTGATTCGATTATATATAAAATTCGATTATATATAGTGAAAAAAAATCGGAGACTATATATAGTCGAGTCCGACCTGTATTATAATATTTGCAGGAATTATTTTTCACCCCAAATAACAAATGTTTGGTAGCCAACAGTGAAACTATACCAAACATTTAAAATATAACATTCAAACACATATGAACAAACATGAACTATGCAAAAAACATGAAATAATATGTTTCAAATTTATGACGCGAAATTTTTCTTAGATCGTGGTATAATCGAAACGTCACTGTACTTATATTTAGATTGGACTCGATAGAATAGAGACTCGATTATATAACATTCGATTAAAGGTCATTTCAGATTCGATTATTTATAGCAAGATTTTTTTCTTTTTCAAATATTACTTTTTCCACAACTTTTGAACAACGTTCGTTCAACTGATATCATTGTTATTCAAATCGGTTGTGTAGTTTCTGAGATAATGAAGTTTTGTGATTTTCATATTTTGATACATTACAGACGAAATTACGGTCCGATTACAGTAAAAGTCAGTAGGATGTTATGAGGCAGCTAGACCTTGCATTTGACGTTAATTTTGTCAAAATCGGTTCAGCCATCTCGGAGAAAAGTGAGTGGGCTTGGGTAGTCTTCAGAATTTGTTTCTTTCTATAGCTGAATTTCACATTTTTAAACATAACAGGCAAAGTTAAAGTCCAATGGCAAAAAAATCAATAGGGTTGTTGGGACAGTTTCGGACCTCTTTCTAGCGGCGTCGTAGTTTGATTAGACGGAGCTCTAAAGCTGTAATTTATTTTTTGCATTTAATTTTTAGTATAAATTTTGAATTAATAGTAACTTACAATTTTGGTCTTTTCATATAACTGTCACTAACAATATCAGACAATTTTCTCTAACTGAAACTTCTTATAAATTTTGAACAACGTGTTTCTTCCTTGCAGTAAAGAGTGTAAGTGAAAGACAATAGTGCTGATAAGGAGGAAGTGATCGATAAATGAGCAGGGTATTTTAGATTGTGGATCTCGCTATAATGGATTGACTTCAAGTGAGCAGGGTGTTTGAGAATGAATCTCGCACGGGCAGAGGCGCACGGGCAGTGCCCCCAACATCCCCCGGCCCATAACGCTGGTCATTGATCTCCTGTGTGTCAGCGTTATCAATTTTCTTATGTAGTGAGTTGGTGTCCTGGATGTCCAATATCGCGATCTTCGTAACAGGACGTCGTAGCACCCCATTCTGAGTTTTGACGAATGCCTGCCTTACTCGTCCGTCGCGTCCTGTCAATGTAGATAAAACTTTGCCGCGCAGCCACCCATTACGCGTGGATTCGTTCACAATAACCACCAGGTCCCCCTTTTTGCACTCCTTCGTATCTCCTGCCCACTTGGGGCGACAAGCTATTGTAGGAAGGTATTCCTTAATCCAGCGGTGCCAGAATTCGTCCACCAGACTTCTCATTAGCCTCCAGCTGTTTCTCGTCACTTGAGCATGCTCTATCTTGGGCTGTGGCCGTTGCGTTACTCCTTGGGAGCTTAGTAGCAAAAAGTGATTGGGGGTTGGTGATTCCTGTGCCTCATTGTCTAACGGAACGAATGTAAGTGGTCGTGAATTAACCACTCCTTCTGCTTCGATCAGGAGTGTGACAAGAGTTTCTTCATCAGGGTTTCTAGTGTTTGACAGCCCAGCAAAAGCGGTTTTAATCGAACGAACGAGTCGCTCCCACGAACCGCCCATGTGGGGGGCTGAAGGGGGATTAAATATCCACTTAGTATTGGCGTTGGTAAACACCTCGGAAAGCTGTTGATTGATCTGGCTCAGCTGCTCCTTCAGTTCGCGGCTGGTACCGATAAAATTGGTGCCGTTATCGCTCCAAATCTCCAACGGCGATCCTCTTCGTACCAGAAACCGTCGAATAGCCATCTTGCATGAGTTTGTGGAAAGTGATTGCACTACTTCCAAGTGTACTGCTCGGATGGTGAGGCACGTGAATAAGGCAACCCATCTTTTCACCAGTGAACGCCCTATCTTCACCTGGATAGGGCCAAAATAGTCAAGGCCCACGTAAGAAAAAGGTCTGACAAACGGACTAAGCCTTGCTTCTGGGAGCGGGGCCATGCGTGGAATAATTGGTTTCGCTTTTCTTATTTTGCAGTGCATACATAGGTTTCCCACTTTCCGAAGCTGGGTGCGCAGAGATGGTATATGGAATCGCTGTCTGAGTTCATTTACCACTGTCTCATTATTTTCGTGAAGGTAAATGCGGTGATACCAGTCTATCAAAATGATTGTGAGTGGGTGGGTTTTCGGCAAAATAACCGGGTACTTTGCTTGGAAAGGCAAAAAACTAGCCACGCATAGTCGAGAATCCATTCGAATCACGCCATGGTTGTCCATGAAAGGTGATAATTTATAAATTCGGCTTGTTTTTTCTATTGAAACCGACAAGCCATTTTGAGTAAACTTTGTCAGTAGCTCTACTTCTTCCGGGAAGGCATGTTTTTGAACTAGAAGCCATAAAGTGTCTTGGGCCCTATTCAATTCCTCCGGGGTAAGACAACCATGTTCAAGTGGTAATCCCTGTTTCTTTCGACGAAAGTTTTTTATTGCACGGTGTACATATGCGACTGCACGCCAAACTCTTTCAAACTTAGAGAAACGGCTCCAATCGATTACCTCATTTACTACAATATATTGTACCAGACAAGGTTTCAGTTCTTCTGGGGTTTCTTCGCTTATAAACTGTCGTGGCCAAGATGCTTCTGTTTCTCTCAGGAACTGAGGTCCAGTAAACCAGCGACTTTCTGGGTACAAGTTAGGTCCTTTGCCCCATTTTGTTGCCTCGTCCGCCACATTTTGTTTCGTGGGTACCCACTTCCAATCTTCGGCATTAGTTTTGGAGAGGATCTCTCCCATTCTACACGCCACAAACTGCCGGTAGCGGCGGTGATCGGAATTGATCCATGCGAGTACTGTTTTAGAGTCGGTCCATAACACCCTTCTCATGATCGGTAAATTGTGACCTGCGCAGAGTGTTTTCATTAACCTACACCCGATAACGGCTGCCTGCAACTCCAACCGGGGCACAGAGAGGGACTTTAAAGGAGCAACCTTTGCTTTTGCGCCCACCAGTGCGCAGCGAAATTCGCCACGGATCTTTGCCCGAAAGTAGCCGACGCAGGCAAATGCTGTCTCACTGGCGTCGACAAATATGTGAAGCTGGAGATCTTCAATCTCATCTGATGTCACATTCGGGAAATAGGCGCGGGAGATGCTTACTTGCTTGAGATCATCGAATAAGCTCGTCCACCGATGCCAGCTTTCGAGGATATCCCCTCCGACATTGTCGTCCCAGCCAGCCTTTGTCCGCCAGATGTTCTGTATTATTACACGGCCATGGATAAAAAAGTGAGACAGTAAGCCAAGTGGATCGTACTGGCTCATCACGCACCGTAAAATGCCCCTCTTAGTCGGGGCGATTGCAGCCAAGTTCATTGCATTGGTATAGACGAAGACATCAGGTTCAGATGCCCAAAGCATCCCCAAAACTCTCTCAGTCCGCCCGCTTTTGTCTACATCAACTGCCTTCTCGCGCTGTACATCTGTTCCTCCGATTCGTCGAAGGACTGCAGCAGAATTAGACAACCAGTTCCGCATGGTGAAACCGCCTTCTTTGTGCACTAACTTGACCTCCTCTGCCACTCGACACGCTTCTTCTTCGCTATCAAAGCTGTCCAGATAGTCATCAACATAATGCCGCTGCTGGATCGCCTCAACTGCCCTAGGATAACGATCGATAAATTCTTGAGCGTTCAGGTTTTTAATGTACTGCACTGAACATGGCGAAGACGTCGAACCAAACGTTGCCACGTCCATTATAAAAATCCGCGGTGTTTGACTTGGGTCATCTCGCATAAGGAAACGCTGGGAGTTACGATCCTCTAATCGTATTTTAGCCTGATGGAACATTTCTTGTAGGTCGCCACCCAGGGCTACTTTGCGTTCTCTAAACCCGTACAGGACTGTTGAGAGTGGTACGATGAGATCCGGTCTTTTCAGCAGCATACTATTCAGCGAAATCCCATCGACTTTAGCAGCGGCGTCCCACACGAGGCGAATCTTATTTGGTTTTTTTCGGATTGAGAACCACGTTTAACGGCAAATACCAGACCAAGCGTGGGTCCGCTGTTTCTATTTCCTCCTGCGTCGCTTCGTGAATATATCCTTTTTGTTGGTATTCAATCATTTGCCGTCGAACGTTTTCTTCGATGAGAGAATTTGCTTTAGCCGTCTTTCAAAGCACTTTAGCCTGCGCATCGCCATGGGATAGCTATCCGGGAATTCCACATGATCATGTCGCCACAATAGTCCAGTTTCGAAGCCTCCATCGATTCTTTTCGTTGTTTGCTCAAGGATTAATCTTGCCCGCTTTTCATCATCCGATTCCGGTCCTTTGTCAGCCGAAACGCCGACGTTCTCTACGGTAAAATATTGTTTAACCATTTCGTGTAACTGAGTATCGCCTGTGCATTCACAAATATGGAAGGTATAGCAACGACTCTGCATCCGTTGTTCCACTGGTCCATACACCGCCCATCCAAGCCGGGTTTTTGCAGCAACAGGCTCGCCTGTTCGCCCTTCTCGGAGTTTCTTGGTAGCGGTCAACATTGTATGTCCCGCGCCTATCAGAATTCCGGGTGTCACAGACTCGTAATCCACGACTGGCAGCTTACGAAGATGTTGGTAGTGTTCAGCTAGCTCCCGGTACCGAAGCGATTGTGTCGGGAGTGCAAGTGTCCTAACAGTTCGAACGCCTTCAAGCTTATATCGACGGTCTGAATTGTTTCCTGATATTTCTATCGTAACTTCTTGAGAGTTTTCTTCATCTCTAGTAACATTACCTGTCCACGATAAGCACAGACGTTTTTTGATACCCTCAACATCGAGTGCATCTGCAATCCATTTTTCCATCAACGTAACTGAAGACCCCTCATCGAGGAAAGCGAAATTATCAACACTTCTTCCTTTTGCTGAAATAGTCACCGGTAAAATGCGAAACAGCGTGGTACCCTGACTGTGCCGGTGTGTGTTGACTCCTTCCATTTGATTCCGAATTGCAACGGTGTCTCTATAACTAGATGACGCACTTGCCGACATTGGCGTTGAAGAACCACGATGTAATAACGGGTGATGGCGCATTTGACACCCTTGCATCTCACAACGTATTTGAGAACGGCACGGTTTCCTCCCGTGCTTGCCAAGGCAAATGCGGCATAGCTGGTGATTTTGTACAACCTTCCATCTGTCGACTCCACTCATATTTTTAAAAACGCCACACTCTTTTACTTTATGATCTGGATCGCTGCAGATAAAACATCGCACCGGTGAATTTTCTGTTTTTATAGAACTCGATCTCGATTTTGCCTGTTCACTCACTTCCGCTGAATTTGCATGAGCGTTGACGAACCCTTTCGGCTTATCCCCTCTGCCTACCTTCGCGTTAGTAGGCTCAAGCGTCAGTGTGACATCCGCCGCAGCAGACACTAGATTTGCCATATAGCTGCCAAAAACACGTAAATCTGCGACCATATACTGCCGTTTATATACCACCCAATCCAATTTCAGGTGTGCGGGTAATTTGTCGATTAGCTCTTGTAAGAGAACTGGATTAGAGAGATGAGCCACTTGATCCGCTGCCACTAGATAATCGCAAAAATTCTGCACTGCCATACCAAACGTTACTAATGTTTTCAGATTTTCCGCTTTCGGGGCCGGAACTTCCCTGACTTTTAAGAGAAGAGCATGAATTATCTGCTCAGGACGTCCATACAAAAGCTGCAGTGTTTGCATCACCTGTGGTACCGCAGAGGGAAGTAGAAGACGGCTTCGTACTGCTTCCAATGCACTGCCCTTTAGACAGCGTTGAAGTCGGCCGAGGTTCTCCACTTCACTGTAACCACAAGCCTCTGTTGACGTGTAAAATGCACTATAAAACATGGGCCACTCCTCAGGGCTCCCACTAAACGCAGGAAGATCTTTCGGCATAACGTGCCTGGCGGCTAACTGGCGGGATGTAGGTACACCTTGATCGATACTATTTTCTACCGATAATGATTGACCGGCACCAGGAATATTGCAATGATTCCCTACCGGAATTGTTTGATTGGAACCAGGAATATTGCCAAGGTTTCGTACTGGAATTGTTTGATTGGCACCAGAAATATTGGGAGTATACTGAGATACGGACACGGGAACGTATGGGAATGTATTTGCGTTCGAAATATTGATATGAGAATAAGCTGGCCCTGCACTAGTGAGTGGATATTGAGAAACTTGTCCTAACCCTACTTGCAGTTGGTTGTTATATCTTTGTAAATGATTATTCTGACTTACATTTGTTCCAAACAAACCAATCGTACTTATTGTCGGCGGCAGTGATTGGGTAAGAACCGTCTGATTCGTCACTGGATCAACCCAAGGTGTTGCTGTCGCTGACGTAATAGGTGTCGACGATCCGAGGTTGTATCTCCCCCCACCGGAGAGAAAATCGTGCCCGTAACTGGTGGTCGATCTCACTGCACTCGGGTACGTTGACGCACATGTAGGATGAACACTCCTCGGCAGTACAGAGGATGACATTGGTGGTATTCCGAAGGAATTAATTCCTGTAGCAGCAGTATTAACGAGCGAAAACGGTACTGGAGCATTTTCGACACCTTGGAGAGTGCTTCTCGAAGAACTCGAACTCGAAGTAACGCAGGTGTTGTTATCGACTTGGGAACCATCAGCTACCTCAGCTAAAGTCGTTAAAAACTCGCATCGTCTTCGCCATGCCGCCTGTTCCACTTGTAGCTTTTTCCTCTCGCACTCCATTGTACGATCTAACTCGATCTCTCGCAAAAGAAACGCCTGTTGTTCTTCCAGTAATTTGAGGTTGAGCTTTGTTCTCTCTGCCTTTGGGTCAAGCACACTCGTTTCCTTGCAAGTAGTTGGTGGTGGTTCACTGGTCGACATCGAAACTACTGCAGAACTTGTGACAACTGGCTCGTTGGCCACGCCGCTACCGATACAATCATGGCACTTCCAATTTAATTCCTTCCTCCCGTCGTCAAATCCCACACAGCCGTAGTGGAACCATCCGCCACATCTACCTTCGCACTGGACCAGATCATCGATATCATTGGCCAGCTCGCAGCAACGGCAATCGAATCGGCTGGATTCAGACATCATTCTCCAACAAACCACAAAATTCTTTAGAGAATTGTTGGGACAGTTTCGGACCTCTTTCTAGCGGCGTCGTAGTTTGATTAGACGGAGCTCTAAAGCTGTAATTTATTTTTTGCATTTAATTTTTAGTATAAATTTTGAATTAATAGTAACTTACAATTTTGGTCTTTTCATATAACTGTCACTAACAATATCAGACAATTTTCTCTAACTGAAACTTCTTATAAATTTTGAACAACGTGTTTTTCCTTGCAGTAAAGAGTGTAAGTGAAAGACAATAGTGCTGATAAGGAGGAAGTGATCGATAAATGAGCAGGGTATTTTAGATTGTGGATCTCGCTATAATGGATTGACTTCAAGTGAGCAGGGTGTTTGAGAATGAATCTCGCACGGGCAGAGGCGCACGGGCAGTGCCCCCAACAAGGGTCTTATGAGGCAACTGGACCTTCCATATGACACTGATTTTATGAAAATCGGTCCAGCCGTCTTTGAGAAACATTCGTGAGATTAAATATTCTCCAGAACACGACCTTTCATTTGAGAATAATTTTATGAAAATCGGTCCAGCCATCTCTGAGAAAATCGAGTGAGATTGACAAGTTGCACACACAAACACACAAACATGCACACACACAGACACACACACACACACACACACACACACACACACACACACACACACACACACACACACACAGACACACACACACTCAGACACACATAATACAGAGAGAGAGAGAAAGAGAGAGAGAGAGAGAGAGAGAGAGAGAGAGAGAGAAAGAAAGGCAAATACAATATTTTAATCATGTCATAGGCTACACTATTTCATTTATCGAGGGGTAATAATTAGAAATTTCGAGAACAAAGTTTGTATTTCACATCAACAAATCAAAATTCGTATATCAAAATAGTTATGAGTTACATAAAAAGAATGGTTAAGGCTTCAAATGGTGAGTTGACAACCTGGAAAGAGCGACCGACTTAGTTCTGGTCCTCACAAGTTCCTATCTTACGCCTCCACGAGACACATGATCACAATAGACTGCCAGCTGGAACATGGACACAGCTGGTTGGCGTAGCCTGGGCAATGTTGTCAATCTGGCAATAGCTAAGTGAGAAGGTGCGACGCGATCATTGGCGTGCTAACCATATTCCGGCAGTATAGGAAATGCTTCGCAAACCTGAGCGTCTGTTGACCAACATGGTGCGGCTCAAAACAGCGTCTGTTCTCCATGTTATGAGCGGCTGATCGACGTCCTGGTGTCAACGTGGGACTCTAAATAGTGCTGACACGATGGTCCTCCGGCGAGACAGGAGGTTGGTGCAGGCCTTACAAGCCAGCCGTAAAAATCATCAGTACAGGAAGCAAACAATGTAAATTCGGACCGGAACAATCGGATAGACCCAGGCAACGGAAACGGGCTAACGATTGGAAACTCGGATCATGGAACTGCAAGTCCCTTAATTTTTTTGGGAAGTACCCGCATTCTTTCCGACTTATTGAAGGTCCGCAAGTTCGACTTTGTAGCGCTGAAGGAGGTATGCTGGACGGGAGTATCGCTACATACGCATAAAGATGGTTATACCATCTACGAAATGCAGGAGCGCGTGATTGGGTGGTGGCCAATCGACTATAGAATGTACAAGTTGAGGATTAGAGGCCGTTTCTTCGATGTGAGCATAATTAATGTGCACAGCCCTCACCTAGGGAGTAACGACGACGATAATGACGCCTTTTACGCGCAGCTGGAGCATGCATACGATAGCTGCCCAAAACATGACGTCAAAATCGTTATCGGAAATTTTAACGCTCAGGTAGGCCAAGAGGAGGAATTTGGACCGGTTATTGCAAAGTTCAGCGCTCACCGGCTAACGAACGAAAACGGCCTTCGACTAATTGACTTCGCCGCCTCCAAGAACAGGGTCATACGTAGTACCTACTATACCCTCCCACGAATCGATCACGTTTTGATTGATGGAAGCCACTTCTCGGATATTATCCACGTCCGAACCTACCGTGGCGCAAACGTCGATTCTGACCACTATGTTCTGATGGTCAAAATACGCCAAAGACTTTCGATTGTCAACAACATACGCCAACAACTCCGAAGTCGTTACTGATTAAGTGCAAAGCCTTGAGGCAGCACTGCTGGAAGAGGTTGAACTCATCGAAGCCCCTCTAGAGGACTGCTAGAGTAATGTAAAAGCAGCCATTAACAGCGCAGTGGAAGATGCCATAGGGTTCGTCAAGAGGAATCGACGAAACGACGCGAAATAAACTGAAGCGAAGACAGCAGACCCATCCACAGTGGGGCGAATCCATGCAAATGCTGACCAAGCAAAAAAAAAATTGTCTTTAAATCATGGAAAATACATGGTTTTTATACAATTTTGGGACGCTGAGTCCGAATTTGATGTTATTTTTGCTTGAAAATGTGTATTTATGACGCCAAGGGAATTTTTATGTTTTTTATATATATTATATGATGAAAATTTTACGTCGGTTTAATTTTTTTGGAAAACAAAATAAATGATGCTTGAAAGACTTTCATATGCCATAAAAAAAAATGAAAATATCATTCAGTCATTGACAAAATAATAAAAATATCAATTGAAAAATATGCTTCATGATGAAAATTACTTACGACTTGGTTTTTTCAAAGTGACTATATTACATTGCGTCTTTTTATCGCATTCTTCTTTTCATTCACCCACCTTCATCTTCATTTTTGTGTTCATTTTTAATACAGTTTTAATATCTTCAAGGAGAGTTTTCAAAATGCAGTTTCTAACGTCAGAATGGTAATTCACTATTTGTTCTTATTCTTTGTCATGGTTTGTGTTTACACGATTGTTCGAACATGTGATCGTATTATCAGACTAATACGAGCCATTTGTTATTCTGTTGATAGTTTGCAGTGTGCAATTTTAATTTACATTTTTAAAATCCGATAAGTTCCGAACATTTGTTGTTTCTCTTCGAAAGAGGGGTACTCTGCGCAACTCTGCGCAGGATCGGACTAGATGCTTTTGAAAGCATTTTTTCCAAGCTATCTTTAAAAACTAGTGCAAATAGTGCCAAACCCTGCCATCTAAACTTAAAACGCTGTTTTATGCAAAAAATACGTTATTTTTTGGTTCCGCCTAACTTTTTTATTTTTATTATATATATATATATATATATATATATATATATATATATATATATATATATATATATATATATATATATATATATATATATATATATATATATATATATATATATATATATATATATATATATATATATATATATATAGGAAAAATACAATTGAAATGAAATTCATTTCTGGGTCGATGGCCAGTGATTCCATCCTGTTCCGGGACAAGAAACACCGCCTGGAAGAGATGGAAATGTGAGGAAATGGAGCAGCTGCATCGTTCGCAAGAAACACGTAAGTTCTACAAGAAACTGAACGCATCCCGCGCCGGCTTTGTGCCGCGAGTCGAAATGTGTCGGGATAAGGATGGAGGAATCTTGACAGATTAACGTGAGGTGATCAACAGGCGGAAGCAGCACTACAATGAACAACTGAATGGCGCAGAGACAGATGACCAAGACGGCAGGAGGAACGACTTTGTCAGCACAGCGGATGATGGAGACATTCCGACCCCTACGGTAGGTGAAGTTAAGGATGTCATCAATCAGCTCAAGAACAACAAATCAGCTGGAAAAGATGGCATCGCAGCGGAGCTTATCAAACTGGGCTCGGATAGGTTGGCTCCCTGTCTGCACCAGCTGATAGTCAGGATCTGGGATACAGAACAGCTACCGGAGGAGTGGAAGAAGGGAGTAATATGCCAAATATACAAGAAGAGCGACAAGTTGGAATGTGAGAACTATCGAGCGATCGCGATTCTCAATCATGGACGAAAATGGTTTCCCTGCAATACTAACAAGACTGATCAAGGCCACGATGGATGGTGTACAGTGCTGTGTGAAGATTTCGGGTGCGTTATCAAGCCCGTTTGAAACACGCAAGGCACTTCGACAAGGCGACGGTCTTTCTTGCGTCCTGTTCAACATTGCGCTTGAAGGTGTGATGAAACGTGCGGCCTTTAACATGCGGGGCACGATCTTAAATAAATCCAGCCAGTTCATCTGCTTCACTGACGACGTGAACCTTGTCGGAAGGACGTTCCAGGCGGTTGCTGAACAGTACACAAAACTGAAACGTGCAGCAGAAAAGGTTGGATTGAAAGTGAGTACGTCAAATACTAAGTATCTGCTAGCAGGAGGAACCGAGCACGATAGGGTTCGTATAGGCTGTAGCGTAATAATTGATGGAGACGAGTTCGAGGTGGTTGACGATCTTGTATACCCCGGATCTTTGGTAACGTCAGACAACAACTACAGCAGATAAATCCGGAGACGTATTTTAGCTGGAAGTCGTGCCTACTACGGACTCCACAAGACTTAGAGGTCTGGTAAACATCACCCCCGTACCAAGTGCACCATGTACAAGACGCTTGTAAGACCAGTAGTCCTCTACGGGCACGAGACATGGACAATGCTAGAGGAGGACTTGCAAGCACTGGCCGTTTTCGAAAGACGTGTGCTTAGGACTATTTTCGGCGAAGTATGTGAGGATGGCGTATGAAGGCGAAGGATGAACCACGAGCTGGCGCAACTCTACGGCGAACCCAGTATCCCGAAAATCGCGAAAGCTTGATGGGTACAATGAGCGGGACATGTTTTAAGAATGCCGGACAACAATCCCGCAAAAATGGTGTTCGTCTCGAATCCGGCCGGTACAAGACGTAGAAGTGCACAACGAGCTAGGTGGAGCAAGATCTTGGAAATGTGGGACTCTCAAGAAACTTGAAAGACAAGCTGCTATGGACCGAGGACCTTGGCGTAACATTGTGACGCAGGTGAAATCCTGAGGGATTTTTCACCAGGAGAGTAAGTAAGTAACCTAAGAAGCACTCTAACTAGCTAAGTCCTGGCCTTTTTCAACCACGTCAAGGTCAGGCAGCGTATATGAGGAGGCTGACAGAACTTTCAACTGCCATGCAAGTGTTATTTTGATAGGGGTTTTTTACCAAAAATACATATTTCTAATGGTGCTAAAATGTGAATTTTTTACTTAATGTGCGTAGCAAAACAAGTGCTTAAATAAAGTAGTGAGTTGAAAGTGAGAAATCAGCGATAATATTGAAAATCGCATCAAATAATATGTGGTAAATCGGCACTAGTGAAAATAAATGAATAAGTATGTGTGTGTATAATAACAGCGCATCGTTGATACGGAGCTCACACAGAATACATATTGTTGACGCCGGTGTTTCAACGAATTTTGCCAGGCATGATGACGAAAACTAATTTACTAGTGATATTGCCTGATCATGTTTCGATAAATTTCGGCTTAAGTTACGATAAATTTTTGTGGTCATCAAGAACTGTGTTTCATTTCCGTGAGCCGTTAACCCGCTCGCTTTTACTTTTAATGAACCGGTTCATATGAACGGTTCGTGAGCCGTTTGCCCATCCCTAGGTGTTCCTCCCAAAAAACACATATACGCTAACCATAGACCATCTCACCGAATCTCTTTAACCTCACTTTTCTGACAGTTAGTGGTAACTTTGTTTACAGTTAGGACTTTGTGTTTTTTTTTCTGGTTGAGCAATTAGGTGCGTAGTGGAAATGCTGCTCAATTTATAATTGTTCTAAGTGTACTGGTACCTCACACTCAACATTTAAAAGGCATTTTGGTCTTAATTGAAATGATAAGCTATAATTGAGAACCAAACTGCATCACCCGAAGGTAAACAAAGTTACCAGTAGCTCTCAAACTCAAGTGCGTGACGTCACCGTGCGATAGTCAATACTGCATTCTTATTAAAAAGACTGTACCATGACGATTGGACACAATCGTTATGAAATTAGAGCCGACCGCTTTATATGTTGGTTAGCACTTTGTCGTTTTTTCTTCTTTTTTTTCTTGTATCTTATTTATTTAGAAATTAATCGAGTGTTATTTAGGGAATAATCGCGCACAGGTTTATCGACTGGATTGTATTTGAAAAATTTTGTAATTCTAAATTATAATTTATCCGATAACTTTTTTACTATGAATTTTCACTCTGTAAAATTTATGACTTCTCTAACTTTTGAATATTTATTTTTGCTTTATGCAAATTTTTGGTATTTGTGCGAAATTTTCAAAAATGACACAGATTCAAAAGGATGAAATAATGATAACTTCGGCATTTTGAATAGATTATAATGTATTGTTACTTATGCTCATACGCTTTTCATCTCATTTTCGGGCTTTGTACTGTTGCCAAATTTTTAATTTGTTGGGAATATTTGCTCGATAGCCGTGTTGTTACTTTTTTTTTCTTGCGCCGGTTGCCGTAGTGTAAATGATAATATTGATTGTGATTGCTTACTCTTCCGACATACTAGCATAATTTCTACACGAAAAATTATAGAATTTTTTACCTATCAATCTCCATGATAAAACCGAATTTTCAGAAACTCCAAGGATATTGTCTATTTGTTACTCGTGTGAACAGCGCGCATAATATTTACGAGATTATGCTATCAAACCGTGGAGCTACCTTTCATAGCGGTACATAGTGTGCGGAAAATCGCCTTTTAGGAACAGACGAAGAGTATACGAGAGACGTCGGTAGTCGATCGGTTAGGAAAAAAGCCAGATGTGCGGGTGACCAAAATCCTAGAGATTCCGTGTCGATGTCTTCCTTTAGGTCATATTATATACAGATAGATCAACAACGTGCAATATTTCAAGATACAAAAAAGCCACCTCACGAGGAGATGTCCGACAATTCGAGTTTGTCTCAATTCAGTCATAGAGCCGGTATTCTTGCGTGCATTCTATTGTTGCGGTGATACATCATCAAACTAAATGAGGTAGGACCGCGTAACGACTTTCGCAGCGGATATAATGAACTCGCGGGCGCGACATTTGTTAATATGAAATCAGTGCCTCGTTTATCAAAACGAACCCTGCTGCATACCTTGCCCTTTCTCCAACATCCCAGAGATTTCTCGTGGAAGTGCAGAAGTGTTCTCGGCTTCCAATAAAGCGAGTATCACGTCAACATATTCCCAAACGCACTCCTTCATTGACCTGCATTCGGATGCGGCCGGCGCTGGTATTGCCTGATATAAAGATAAGGGTAACCAGTTTTTACACATTGAGGATGCATGTTAGTCCCAAGCATCATCTGTTGGTTCTCTGTGTAATAACAGCTGATCTGGCAATAACGGAGTAGCAACCGCGGACGGTCAATTATGCTTATGCTCATGCTCATGCTCACGTCAAGGTCAGGCAGCGTATAGCAAAGAACTACTTCAGGTTGCCGAGATTTAGCCTACTTCTAAGACGAGATTTAGCCAGAAAATTCGATGCTGCTGATAGCTGCTGATTGTGAGGAAAATTCGTCTCCAGGAAAGAATCAAGTCGTATTAAGCTGGCAAACAGCCAAGTCAGACCGTAGAACAGAATAGTGTGGCCAAAATCCGTGCTTGGAAGCTATGCGACCAAGTTCGACGGGTGTCTTCTGATGGACTATAAAACCTATGTCTACGCTGGCTTCGGGCAATCCCAGGTCAACAGTTTCACTTGGCAACGGCTCATATTCAAATTTGCATGAAAATTTATGATTTGGCAGGGCATTTGCAGCTGTGACAGAAAGATAGAATATTTCGTTACAAATAAGACGAAACTGTACCAAAAAGAGTATCTTCAAAAACGAATTTTGCTGTTTTCAAAGCAATGACGTTCAAGAATGGTATGCAAAGAAAAGAGTCCAGTTTGTTCCGAAAGACCTTAGCCCTCCCAATTGCCTCCGGTTTCGCTCTACTTAAAAATACTGGACAATCATGAAGAGGAAACTCAAAAGAAAAAGTTGTCAAAGACATCAATCAGATGAAGATCTGGTGGAAGAAGATAGCCTTAACGACAGGCCCGGATTTGAGGGGGTGGCAAAGGAGGCAAATGCCCCGAGCCTTTCTATTCAAGCACCTCCCCTAGTCTTGGGGGCCCTATTTTTGCTCTTCACCTTCCAGAACGTTGCCGCGAAATGTTCTATAAAAAGAGGGCCTCACAAACAAATCGGGCCCTGGCCTCTCAGTGCCTAAATCCAGCCCTGCTTAACGATGGGCAAAAATGATTTGCGCCGCCTAATGAGCCGTACTACAGGGAAAGTTCGAGGATTCCGTTATGTTATGTTGTGTTATGTTATGTTATGTTATGTCATGTTATGTCATGTCATGTCATGTCATGTCATGTCATGTCATGTCATGTCATGTCATGTCATGTCATGTCATGTCATGTCATGTCATGTCATGTCATGTCATGTCATGTCATGTCATGTCATGTCATGTCATGTCATGTCATGTCATGTCATGTTATGTTATGTTATGCTATGTTATGTTATGTAATGTAATGTTATGTTATGTTATGTTATATTATGTTATGTTATGTTATGTTATGTTATGTTATGTTATGTTATGTTATGTTATGTTATGTTATGTTATGTTATGTTATTTTATGTTATGTTATGTTATGTTATGTTATGTTATGTTATGTTATGTTATGTTATGTTATGTTATGTTATGTTATGTTATGTTATGTTATGTTATGTTATGTTATGTTATGTTATGTTATGTTATGTTATGTTATGTTATGTTATGTTATGTTATGTTATGTTATGTTATGTTATGTTATGTTATGTTATGTTATGTTATGTTATGTTATGTTATGTTATGTTATGTTATGTTATGTTATGTTATGTTATGTTATGTTTAATTCATGCATTCTTTATGAATATCGGCTTAATGAGATGAATAATGGAGCAGTTCCCCTATGTCTAAAGGTAAACAAAACGAGTGAGAGTTACATCACATGTACTATATAAGCACAAATCATCTCTTACTCGTTTTTTTTTTTTTTTCTTCACATAACATTTATTTGACACGGCACAAATACAATTTAATGTTTAACGGCGCCAATTATATCTGATGACTTAAAAACTAAAGCAAATTTTTTATCCTCGCTGCCGACTACGAGCTGAAATTAAGTCTAACTTAAAACTAGCATGGGATTTCCAATCAGTGTTTTGTTGTTCAATGGTCGTCTGATAATCGTCGAATGGCATGTATGGATTCGTTCTGCTGAGCCACGATGTCGTGAGTTGGGACAGAGGCTCGTAGTCCTTGGGTCCTGGTTCTATTGTGCGGGGTCTGGTTGCTGGTTTTGTGCTTAAGGTTCAAACGTGTTCTTGTCGTTTTGTTGGGTGTAGACGGAGGGGAACGGGACTAGACTGGGGCAATGATGGATTTCAGGAAAACGTATATAAGGGACATGTAGGATAGGTCACGGCTCGCCAAGACATCACGAACAGGAACAGCCGGCTGTCTACCCTCGGCCTGCAGGGAAGCTATCAATTTAGACCTGGCGTCACGGTGTACAGGGCATGACCAAACCACATGCTCTATGTCGTGATAACCTTCACCACAGGCACAGATACCACTTTCCCCGAGCCCAACACGACGGAGGAGCGCGTCAAATCTATAGTGATTGGACATAAGCCGGGACATCACGCAAATGAAATCCCGACCTACATCCAACCCCTTGAACCACGGGTTCGTCGATACTTTGGGGATTATGGAATGTAACCACCTTCCCAATTCCCCTCTGGTCCAAGCATTTTGCCAACTGATGATCGTATTCTGACGTACAAGTGCGAAAAATTCATTAAAGGCAATTGGTCTTTCATAAATATCACCGTTTGTTGCGCCCACCTTAGCCAAAGAGTCCGCTTTCTCATTACCCGGTATCGAGCAGTGAGAAGGGACCCACGCTAAGGTAATCTGAGTAGATTTTTCGGATAAAGCACTCAGATGTTCCCGTATTTTCCCCAGGAAATACGGAGAGTGCTTAACATCTTTCATCGATCGGAGAGCCTCAATGGAACTGAGACTGTCCGTAAAGATGAAATAATGGTCCGTGGGCATTTTTTCGATAATCCCTAGGGTGTACTGAATTGCAGCTAATTCTGCGACGTAAACAGAAGCAGGATTATCGAGCTTATGGGAGACGGTTAAATTGTTATTGAAGATACCGAAGCCAGTGGACCCATCAAGAAGTGATCCGTCAGTGTAGTACATATTGTCGCAGTTGATGTTTCGATATTTATTTGAAAAAATTTTAGGGATCTGCTGCACGCGTAAATGATCCGGGATTCCACGAGTTTCTTCTATCATGGATGTATCGAAAAACACAGTAGAATCAGAAGTATTTGATAAGTCGACACGATTTGGAATATTCGAAGAAGGGTTAATATTTTGGGACATGTGATTGAAATACAATGTCATAAAACGGGTTTGAGAATTAAGTTCGATTAACCTTTCAAAATTTTCAATCACGGGACGGTTCAAGACCTCACATTTGATTAGAATACGAGAAGACAGGCTCCAGAAGCGGTTTTTCAATGGTAGTACTCCAGCTAAAACCTCCAAACTCATCGTATGGGTCGACTGCATGCAACCTAAGGCGATACGCAAACAACGATATTGTATTCGCTCCAGTTTGATCAAATGTGTGTTTGCTGCGGAGCGGAAGCAGAAACACCCGTATTCAATAACAGACAATATCGTTGTTTGGTAAAGCCTTATAAGGTCTCCTGGATGGGCTCCCCACCATTGTCCGGTTATTGTACGAAGAAAATTCACTCTTTGTTGACATTTTTTCATCAGATACCTCACGTGACAACCCCAGGTGCCTTTAGAGTCGAACCAGACACCAAGATATTTGTGTACCAAAACCTGAGAAATCGTTTTACCCATTAATTGTGTTTGAAGCTGAGCAGGTTCATGCTTCCTAGAAAAAACTACTATCTCAGTCTTCTCCGGAGAGAATTCGATACCTAGCTGTAAAGCCCAAGCAGACAAATTGTCCAAGGTATCTTGCAATGGTCCTTGCAAATCGGCAGCTTTGGCTCCTGTAACAGAGATTACACTGTCGTCTGCAAGTTGTCTTATCGTGCATGAATTTGCCAGACATTCGTCGATGTCATTTACATAAAAGTTGTAAAGAAGGGGGCTTAAACATGAGCCCTGGGGAAGACCCATGTAGCTAATGCGAAAAGTTGCCAAATCGCCATGCGTAAAATGCATGTGCTTTTCGGACAACAAATTGTGCAAAAAATTGTTCAAAATTGGAGAAAATCCTTGTCGGTGAAGTTTACCCGAAAGAATGTCAATAGAAACGGAATCAAAAGCCCCCTTAATGTCCAAGAACGCAGACGCCATTTGTTCTTTACGAGCATACGCCAGCTGAATATCTGTTGAAAGCAACGCAAGACAATCATTCGTCCCTTTGGCACGGCGGAAGCCAAATTGAGTTTCTGATAGTAGACCATTTGATTCGACCCAGTGGTCTAAACGACGGAGTATCATTTTTTCCATCAATTTCCGGATACAGGATAGCATTGCAATCGGCCTATAAGAGTTGTGATTAGAAGCTGGTTTCCCTGGTTTTTGTATGGCGATCACCTTCACTTGCCTCCAATCCTGCGGTACAATGTTTTGCTCCAGGAACTTATTGAACAAGTTCAACAAGCGCCTCTTGGCATTGCCGGGTAGATTCTTCAACAAGTTGAATTTGATTCTATCTAATCCAGGCGCGTTATTGTTACAGGACAGGAGGGCAACTGAAAATTCTGCCATCGTAAAAGGTGATTCTATCGCGTCGTGGCCCGGAGACGCATCGCGAACAATATTTTGCTCAGGAACAGAGTCCGGACATACTTTCCTGGCAAAATCAAATATCCACCTACTTGAAGACTCCTCGCTTTCGTTGACCGTTACGCGATTCCGCATTCTTCGGGCTGTGTTCCAAAGAGTGCTCATCGATGTCTCCCTCGACGTCTCGTTCACGAACCGACGCCAATATCCACGTTTCTTTGCTTTAGCCAAGCTTTTAAGCTTGGTATCAAGCTCCGAATACCGTAAATAGTCGCCAGGTATACCTCCCGTCTGGTAGGCCTTAAACGCGTCGGATCTTTGCGTGTAGACATCGGAGCACTCTTGGTCCCACCACGGAGTGGGAGGCCGTTCTTTGATCGTTACGCCGGGATATTTCTTCGTTTGGGCTTGCAACGCGGCGTCGAGAATCAAGCCCGCGAGGAGGTTGTATTCTTCAAGTGGTGAATGATGTTGAATCGACTCGACCGCTTTTGAAATCATTTCCTCGTATAACTTCCAATCGACATTTCGTGTGAGGTCATACGGAATGTCAATTGGTCGCATGCGAGTTGACCCGTTAGTAAATGAAATAAGAATAGGCAGATGGTCGCTACCGTGAGGATCGAGGATTACCTTCCATGTGCAATCCAACCGTAGCGACGTCGAACATAAGGATAGATCCAAAGCGCTTGGGCGCGCTGGAGGTTTCGGGATACGTGTCATTTCACCGTTGTTTAAAATAGTCATGTCGAAGTCATCGCAAAGGTTATAGATTAAAGAGGAGCGGTTATCATTGTATGGGGAACCCCATGGTCTTACTCGTTTTGTTCACCTTCAGATAGACGACCTTATTACGAAGTACTCCAGATTTCAGCTTTTGAATTGCATTCAAAACGTACTCTTCTTGCCTCGGAATACTCCACAATCTAAGCTGTCTTGCGGAATATCGCTTATTGTAGCATCGATCTGATCTAGCGCAGGAAATGCGGACGACAAAGTGACTTCAGAGTGCTCAGTTAATAGCTCGAATTCGCGAAAAAACGTGTTAGCAGACAAAACACCCAAAAACAACGAGGCTATGGAACAAAAGACTAGAACTTTATTGGATGTCGACGTAAACTTCTTTAAGATCGAATTATGTAAAGACGACAGAAATATTAAAGTTTGCACGCGTTGTTTACGAGTCTTAACCGGTTCCGTTGAGCAGCTCGTATTTGTCGCTTCAAATCATAGAGAAGTCGGTTAACCCAAGCTAGTTACCATGCTTGTCATTCTCCTCAGTATGTGAAAGGAGAGGAGAAAAAATTCACTGCGCACTTCCCTTCCAGTATGTGCCTGCGTGTAGCAAATGCTTTCACCACACTGCTTCTTTCTCCACTCCAAAGTGCCTCAACCAGCTTACAGAGAGACAAACACACTTTCAGCTAACCCCACATCTGATAGAAACAAAGGAGTTAATCACTCTACAGAGAAAACGCAGAAGTACACAACAGTGTTCACTGGCGAGTCGTCCGGAAGGTGAAAAAAAACCTACCGGTCAAACATGTAGTCCTCGTGTAGCTACACTGCGAAAACGAATTCCACCAGGGTAAATTCGACCGGCACGAGCGGCACAAGCAACGCAGTCTATTTTTTTTTCTCCCAATCTCTTTTCCTCTTCTGCCATGCTCAAGAAACCAACTGTGAAACGCACTGCAGATAGCTCTGCAGTGTAATTATTGTGCGTGATGTCCACCTCAGTGCGGTCAGGTAGCTCAGCAGATAAAAATCGTTTGTCGCTCTCCTCTAGCATGAGCGTTGATTTGCTCTTTAGTGTGATGGCAGTGGTTTCCGCAGTGCAAGATGTTCTGCTGCACTCTAGAGGTTTTCTGAGGAGAAAAGACAAGCATGCTGGTTACATCGGTAATCGTTATTGTAGGACGTGAACTTCGATTACTGTTCGTATCTCTGCATTAAACATGTCAACAGTATCTGTCAGATCTCGTTGCGAAAATCGAATCCACAATGTTTTAGTGCTGGGTAATAGATACTACTTCAGTCACGGTCACGTCCAGTGCAGGGTGATCCGGGTCAATTTTCATCATAGGCTCGTTGGCCGCCATCACCTTCACCATAACTGGGGTAAGAGCTCTAGTGCAGAAGTTCTCAACTGAATTTGTCTGGTTTTGCCATGGGAAGAGAAAGCATCGTAAAGAGCACTACCGACTGCAGTCAAACGTGACCTGATTAAATCATTCCAATCGCTTTGGGTTGCAATTAAAGTAATTTATTTTTTATATGTAATACTGTTTGTGCCAATTGTTCATGTAGTTGATATATAATAAGAACCGAATAGTGTAAATTGTAATAAATAAGCAAGAACTTTACATAACTAATGCGGCAAAGTTTGGATAAGGTTGTCCTATGAGTTCATTTAATTTGTCAAATCTTAAATTTTTCGAAATCAAGAGATGGAATTTTCAAAAACCGCGAAACGAGAATGAACGGGTTCACAATCTTGTTCATTTCGAACTGTTATTACTAGTAAATTGTTGTACAAAAAAATACCTGATTTCAATAGTGTTTCCGTTCCGTATTGGGTGTCAATATTTCATTAAATGAATATATGTGCTATGATTAATATAGGGCAAATTATCCTATATAAATTGAACTGGTTTATGCTTCTAAAAGTTTTCTGTACAAAGCTGAGTTTTTTTTACTACCGAAAATCATTTTCCACAAGCTTGTAGTTATTCCGTTACTTTGCCATTTTCTCTGGCACCCACATTGTTTTTAGCACCGGAAAACTTCGAAACTGCACAGCTCGATCAACATAGTAAAACACTTACAACCGGTTGCTCCAACTCCAACGTTGCATGACATTAGGGATAGTAAAAACGTACCCTCGTTTGGTCATTTTAGGAGCTCTAGTAAGGACAAAATTTAATATATGCCATGATCTCAGTACAGAGACAATCGCCATTCAAGCCCAGTGTTCCGTTTCACAGTTCGAATTTCGCTCGCGGTCTTTGGGTAGAGATTTTAGCCTGCCTTTTTACAGATGCGCAACGTGCACCCTAATGAAGACACTGCGTGTACGGAAAAATCAACTTTTCCGCTCGATTCGATACCAATCTCAATTAAGCACGCACGTGTGGCTGCTACATGCTGCTGAAAGAATATGGTTGGGGACCAAAACATGTTCGAGCACTCAA
This sequence comes from Wyeomyia smithii, assembly GCF_029784165.1. NCBI lineage: Eukaryota > Metazoa > Arthropoda > Insecta > Diptera > Culicidae > Wyeomyia > Wyeomyia smithii. Next base: position 215,547,675 of record NC_073695.1, read on the forward strand.
GCTTTGTATCACTAGTTGGCATAGTATATTTTTTTCACTTTCTCAAAGCTCGTAGGCACATAACGCAACTTCACAACGCAAGCAGGCAGGTTGCCCCAGAGGCAAACTTTGTTCAGCATCCAGAAGTGATCGGTAGTCAAGGCAGCAGCATCAGATGAAAAACTCTATTATCGTAAGTTAACTTTTTTCTCCTCCACGACGGCACAGCTCCTTTCCCTTAACTGCCTGCAAGTTTGATTAGGTCGACCCTCCGTAGCTGCGTTACGACACTGAGCTGCCGCTACAGCCAATGACGGTGTCGACAGCATTGTCTTCGGAGAATAGAGAAACTACATCGCTCAGCTTTTTTTTTTGCCTATGATAATATCCAATAATTACATAAAGTTGATATCGAAGCAGCGCAATTACATGATTATTTAATTCTCGTTACGAAATGGTTCGATGGGAGATGGCAGTTGCGGGTGGAAGTCGAAGCCCGCTCGGGTGGCGTAAACTTTTATTTACTGAGCAAAACAATGGGACGATAAATAAAGTTTATAACGATGGTTATTATAAGGGTCAAATGAGTATGGCTGATAACCATCATCAGCAAATTATTGATGTGTATTCTTCACGAATTGTGTGATGATCAAGTCGTTGTGATTAATTAGAATGGCGGTGGGGTTATATTGGTAGGCATTAATAATTTGACATACAGCATTTGATAACCAACTATACTCATTTTATGAAAGTATAACCTGAGGACATTTAGCTAAAAACTTCATTTCTGTAAATGTGGTAATTTGCATAATCCTAGCATCAATTTTCAAATCAAGATTGATGATCCATCCTATCAAAATAAAGTGGTTTTCGCCCCCAAAGTAGAACGTCCAAAAACTGCTGACTCGTATGAGAATATTTTCGATACAACGGTGTCAATTTCACCATATTTGTTTAAATAGCCATATAGAGTCTTAGAGCGGATAAGCCCCTATTACACCGTGAATACGTATGGAAAATCGATATCCTTAGATCAGCTTCGGGGGAAGCACCAACTGCGAAACGACTTTGACTTAAGCGGTTTGCCCCCGAAAACGTTTTTCTCCACACCATTTAACGCGGTCGCTGTCGTGTTTTTTTTCTCCTATAGTGTCTTCCATTCTTACTCGCTCGCAGGCACCGGAGCCAGAGGAGGAAATATGATATCGTAACATATTCGATTACAACTCAATATAATACGATCTGCATATTTGACACAGATTACGACCTTGCTTCCGCTTTTTGTTTTTTTTTCTTTCGGGTTGCCAAGCAAGCGCGGGTGTCGTCGCCTTTGGAGCAATTGCTTCCCGTCGGTGATGTTCGACTTCCTGACTCACACTGCGGTTGTCAGGAGAAGAAAAAGGAAACCGATGTTTGGGCAGAAACAAAAGAAGGGCACATCTTTCAGATTTTTTAGATTAATTGTATGACACTTCGTAAGTGAACACAGGGGCAGAATAACAAAATAACACAGATATATAAAATTCAAGAAGCAATATAGAAATAAAACAGATGAAATAAAAAACCAGAATAGAATAATTGCGAAAAATGGAACACTGACTGACTTTGGTCAAATACTGAACTCGTATTAAAACTAGAGAGCTGCTTGGCTGTTAGGTTAATGAAACCGCTCTGACAAGCGAGTGGCTGTGGGATTGAATCTTAGTGGAATCAGGCCAATCGATGTTAAAGGGTAATTTTCGAACTAGTCACACAGTTAAAGCTTTCCAGGCAACTGATAAAAGGAGCGAAGCCTCGATGATGCATTTCGATTCGGAACTCGAGCTTCTGTTTAATTATGCACATGCTTCATAGCCAACTGTTTTAGTGTACAGGATAATTGCGGGGTTAACGCTACACTTCTACTGACACTAACAACTTCTTCCGAGCTGAGACTCGAACCTACGACAACTGACTTGTTAGGTCTGTATCGGAAGGTTTCGCCGGAGAAGAAATGAGGCTCGAGATAGTAGAGCAGTAAGTATAAAATGAAAGGTGAAAACATACATACACAAGCACGGATAATTATAAAGAATGTTTTTTTTAATAAGGGGATTTGTTAGTAGCTTAAGTATTTATGATAAATATTAGTAAATAATGAGTATGTGTGTCCAATCACAAATGGTGACTTCTCAACACTGTTAGAAATTTGTAATTTTAATTGTTAGGATTTGTTTGCTTTCGCAATTAGGACTTATCATTCGTAGGGACTTAAACCTACTTGTCAAGAAAGGAAAGTAAACTTACAACTAACTTAAATGCTAACTTATTGGCTATAAAGAGGGCTCACCGTAGCAATTGAGGATTGCAACGATTTTTGTCGAAAATTGTCAATAATTTTATTGGACATAGCTTCTAATGTTACAACACCAGTAAGTCTATGTAATTCGAGTGTACCAAACCAAGGAGGACGCTTTAAAATCATTTTCAGAATTGTATTTTTCGTAATCCTTTGAAGCTTTTTTTTTCTTGTTGAACAGCAACTTGACAGCATAAAGCATTGCTGGTCTAAAAATTTGTTTGTAAATCAAAAGTTTGTTCTTTAAACAAAGTTCAGAACTCCTGTTAATGAGAGGATATAAACATCTCGTATATTTGATGCACTTGGCTTGTATACTCTCAATGTGCTCTTTGAAAATAAGTTTTTTATCGTAAATTAGTCCCAAGTACTTAACCTTGTCAGACCAACTTAAAATAACCCCATTCATCTGGACAACGTGATTATTGTTTGGCTTGAGGAAAGAAGCCCTAGGCTTATGCGGAAAAATCATCATTTGAGTTTTAGAAGCATTGGGAGAGATTTTCCACTTTTGCAAGTAGGAAGAAAAAATATCTAAACTTTTCTGCAATCGACTGCATATGACACGAAGACTTTTTCCTTTTACGGAAATGCTTGTGTCATCGCAGAACAACGACTTTGTGCATCCTGGAGGCAAATCAGGAAGATCTGAAATGAATATGTTGTACAGGACTGGACCCAACACTGAACCTTGAGGTACACCTGCTCTGACAGGAAATCTATCAGATTTTGAATTCTGATAGACAACCTGCAGAGTTCGATCAGTAAGATGATTTTTTAAAATTTTGATTAGGAAAATTGGAAAATTAAAAGTTTGCAATTTCGCAATCAAACCTTTATGCCAAACACTGTCGAATGCTTTTTCTATGTCTAAAAGAGCAGCTCCAGTGGAATAACCTTCAGATTTGTTAGCTCGTATCATATTAGTAACTCGGAGCAATTGATGAGTTGTGGAATGCCCATGGCGAAATCCAAACTGTTCATTAGCAAAAATTGAATTTTCGTTGATGTGTGACATCATTCTGTTGAGAATAATTCTCTCAAACAGTTTACTTATTGAAGAAAGTAAACTGATTGGTCGATAACTTGAAACTTCAGCTGGGTTCTTATCCGGTTTTAAAATGGGAGTATTTTTTGCATTTTTCCATAATTTGGGAAAATATGCAATTTTGAAGCAGCAATTGAAAATTTTCACTAAAAATGTTATTGTGCTCTCAGGGAGATGTTTGATTAGTATATTAAGGATTCCATCGTCACCAGGTGCTTTCATATTTTTGAAATTTTTTTTAATTGATTTAATCTCATTCAAGTTAGCTTCAATTATTTCTGCAGGTAAAAAATTCTGGGAAGAAATTAAATCAAATTGACGTGTGACTTCATTTTCAATTGGACTCACAAAATTCAAATTTGAGTTATGAACACTCTCAAACTGCTGAGCAAGTCTTTGAACCTTTTGTTCATTGGATACAAGAAAACGTTCACAATCTTTTAAAACTCGAATAGGCTTTGAAGGTTTCATAAGAATCTTTGACAGCTTCCAAAAGGGTTTTGAATATGGTTTCAATTTTTCAACTTTAGTCTCAAAACTTTGATTTTTCAGAAGAGTAAATATATGTTTAATCTCTTTCTGTAAATCTTTATAAATAGTTTTAAAAACAGGGTCACGAGAACGTTGATATTGACGTCTGCGGACATTTGACATTTTTCCTTGATGTTCAGCTTAGTTCGGAGGTGAAAATAACACTGCTGTTAATTTTTTTTTGAAAGTAATAAGCAGAAATGGTTAAAAACCTTTAGCAAATTCTGTTATCTACGAATTTAAGCGGGTTTCTACGTCGATTTTGGAATTTGTCTTGTTCTTTTTTGATTAACAAATCAAATGCTTGGTTTCTGTAGGATAGTACCTGTTGTGGCGGAATATAGCGACCCTCCCAGACTCCCAGATCAGATCAGCAAAATAAGGGCAAATAAAAGTCAAACTTCTATTCTCTCCACTTTGATACAATATCATTTATTGTTCTTGTTTTTGGAATATTCAGGCTATAAGAGAACACACAATTTAAAAGATCAGTCAGTTAAAATAAATAGTTCGAATCGTTAACATCGTTTTTTAATCGCATTTCGCCCGTTCACTGTCGCTCTGTTGGAACCCACAGTAACATATGGTCCTTCGAACCGGATTCGCGAGAATAGTCGCCTTGAACCGTGCCAGTTTGATAAGTTTTGCGTCGCGTAGTTTGGCCTCGTTTCCTGCCGTACCGGCAATTGTGATTCTGCCTAATCGTGATAAAATTATCAGACATTCCCGCAGTGGGGACATAGTGACCGAGTGAACGTTATCGAACATAATCACGATGCTGAAGAAACTAATCCGTGAGCGAAAGTCGCTTGAACCGCGTATCAAGCGAGTTTCTGATGTGGTGATGAAGTTAGAGCCAGAAGCGGCTGAAGAAATAGACGTTCAAATGGAGATCGAAACGCTAAATGATATATGGGCTAGTTATTGTTCAGTGCATAAAAGAATTTTGGATGTGAGTGAAGAAGATGAAATGTACAATGATGCCGTCGATCAGCAACGAAATTTTGAAGCAACGTACCTCGCGCTAAAAGGCCGCTTGTTGAAAATTTTGAAACTGGTTAAAAATCGGGACAGTAGAGAAGAAAACCATCCACAGCCGCAAAACGATATAATAGCTCAGCTAGCAAGCCAACAAGCCGAGTTCTTTCGTATAATGTCCACTCGATTGAATCCCGTCGGCATCGATGCGACTGCACCAGTTGAGCCGCACCAATTGGATGCCCCCAATATGCCGCTTTCGGATCTAAAATTACCTCGTGTGAATTTGCCAGCGTTTTGTGGTGATTATTTAGAGTGGCAATCATTTATTGATTTGTTCAAAAGCATGGTCGATCAAAATCCTTTGTTAAAGGATAGCCAGAAACTATATTTTCTGAAAACCAATCTTTCTGGCGAAGCAGCATCACTCATCTCGCACTTGAAGATTGAGGATGCCAATTACACTTTGGCATTAGAGAAATTAAAATCTCGATATGATAAGCCGCTTGAAATTGCGCACAAACATATTCAGCGTTTTCTGAACCAGCCAGCCCTGACGTCATCGTCTGCTCCCGGACTGCGTTCTCTTCATGACGTCTCTGATGAAGTGGTGCGCGCTCTTCGAGCGATGGAGAGAGAGGATCGCGACACATGGCTAATATTCATCCTTAGTGAAAAATTTGATCCAGCAACTAGGCAGTTGTGGTATCAACGTGTTGCTGACATGCAGGAAAATGAAATCACTTTGCAATGTATGCTAAAGTTTCTCGATTCGCGTTGTTTTGCATTACAATCGGCTCAAACGGATAAGCAGCGAAACGCCGTCCTCTCCAAGCCGCAATTGAAGCAACCGTATAAGAGTACCGCATTCGTCGCTACTAACTCATCGTCATATTGCTATATCTGTTCCAAATCAGCGCATATGCCCTTTCAGTGTGGTAAGTTCATTCATATGAGCCCTGATGAACGTTTAGCTGCTATTAATCGGCATAGGCTGTGTCGAAACTGTTTTAAGAAGCATCCCGGTGAAACATGCAAATCAAGTAATTGCCGAAAATGCGGTCTACGTCACCACACATTACTGCATGCTGCTCTCGAAGCCCCCAACTTCCAACACACACCCTCTACGTCGTTTGCTGCCTCTACTGGTGGCAATCCAGCCGCTCAATCGTTACTCTCTGCTCTCGAGACAAATTCTCCTATAGATGCGTCCAGTGTCCTTCTAGCAACAGTGGCAATCAATGTTTTGGATAAGAAAGGTCGACCCCATGCTTGTCGAGCTGTCTTAGATTGCGCATCTCAGGTTAGCTTCATCAGCGAAAGTTTTTGCAATGAACTCGGTCTTGAAATGATGGATGCAGATATGGACCTCGAAGGTATATCTTCCACACCAGCACATGCTGATAAGTGCGTGCAAATTATTATAGCATCCCGATGTACGGATTATCGCACCTCGGTTCCGTGCATGGTGCTTGAGAGAATAACAAAAACACTCCCAGCAAAACCGGCAGACATCGATGGTTGGTCTATCCCAGAGTCTATTAAACTGGCAGACCCTCTCTTCCATCGACCAGGTAAAATCAATATCCTGATTGGAAATGAGCTATTTTTTCAGCTTCTTGAGCCAGGAAAAATTAGTCTCAGTTCTGATGATAATTTACCTACGCTTCAAAACACAAAGTTTGGATGGGTGGTTGCCGGACGGTACAAAAATACCACACCAGCGCGTGCAAGCGCTTCAACATGCTTAATAGCATCAGTAGATGATTCACTCGATCAACAGTTGCGACGATTTTGGGAGCTTGAGGAGTACGTGCCTCCTACAGCCCATCTTAGTGAAGAAGAAAAACAGTGTGAAGACCATTTTGCAAGGCACACTGTTAGAAATGCCGACGGACAGTTCACCGTTCGCTTACCGTTCTTGCACAGCCCGAGTCAACTTGGCGACTCGCGCCAGATAGCTGCAAGGCGCTTAGAACACATTGAGCGAAAGCTGCAGAAAAATCCACATTTGAAACAGGAGTATCATGCTTTCCTACGTGAGTACATTGAACTAGGACATATGACTCGTGCTGAGTCTCCCGCTACCAATCACACCGTTTACCTTCCCCATCACTGCGTGATAAAGGAAGCAAGCTCTACTACAAAATGTAGAGTCGTTTTCGACGCTTCGGCAAAAACCACTAGCGGAAAATCTCTCAATGATGTACTCATGGCTGGCCCAGTCCTACAGGACTCGCTAATTAATATTTTGCTTCGCTTCCGTATTCCGGCCTTTGTGGTTGCGGGAGATATTAAACAAATGTACCGCATGGTAAGGATCCATGATTGTGATCGCGACTTCCAGAGGATTCTTTGGCGATGGTCCAGCAGCGAGCCAGTTAGTGAATTTGTATTAAACACGGTGACGTTTGGAACCAAAAGTGCATCTTACCTGGCAACGAAGTGTGTGCAACAGCTTTTGAATGCACATCGGCAGCGATATCCAGCAGCGGTAGAAAAGGCGGAAAAGGGAATGTACGTGGACGACGTTTTGACTGGTGCTGACACCGAGCAAGAAGCAGTGCTACTTCGCGAACAGCTGTCTACTATTTTTGCTTCCGGTGGTTTTCATCTGCGTAAATGGGCGTCTAATAGTGCAGCGGTGCTAAAAGGTGTTCCGGTTGCGGATCGGGAGATAGAAATTTCGATTGGAATAAGCGATGAACAAGTCATCAAGGCCCTCGGCATCCACTGGCAGCCGTGCAGCGACATGTTCCAGTTTTCCTATATCCGAACAAAGATCCTTCAGCACACAAAGCGGACCATACTATCACAAATCGCCAGCCTCTTCGACCCGCTTGGTTTACTGGCCCCTGTCATCGTGAAGGCAAAACTGGTCATGCAACAGATGTGGGAGCTGAAGGTGGCATGGGATGAAACTCCCCCCGGTGAGTTACTCGATATTTGGTTAAAGTTGGTCCAAAGTCTTTCCGATCTCAACTTCTTACAGGTACCACGACGCGTGATCGACTCATCTGGAACCCTCCGTATGTTTCTGCACGGCTACAGTGATGCCTCCGAGCGGGCCATGGGAGCATGCATCTACTTACGAGTCTGTTACAACGACGATAGGAAATCATCACATTTGCTCTGTGCAAAATCGAGAATAGCACCGGTTGGTAACGGAAGGACAACACTGCCTCGGTTGGAGTTGGAAGCAGCACGGATTCTGGCCAGATTAATGGCAAACGTTCAAGCGGCACTCTCCTTGGCGTTCCACGAAATACGAGCATTCTCCGACTCAACAGTGGCCCTGGCGTGGATAAAGGGTGGCGCTTCGCGATGGAAAACTTTCGTCGCCAATCGAGTAGCTGAAATCGTGAACCACCTTCCAGCCATCAACTGGTACCATGTCGACACGCATAGCAACCCAGCAGACTTAATTTCACGAGGAGCACTTCCCGCTCAAATATCAACTAACCCGTTATGGTGGAACGGGCTGATTTGGAACGAGAATTCTAACATCCAACACCATGACATATCCGATAGTCTTAGCGCCATACAACAACGACAGGTGGAGAAAGAGCAGCGCGTGGTGGCTGTTGCGTGCTTAACCGTATATGAAAATCAGTTTCTCGACAAGATTATGTCAAGATATTACCCGAACTTAATGTTTCTCCTGCGTATTACAGCACGAATGCTGCGATTTAAATACCGTGATCATAGGCAGTCCCACCGCCTCACATCCCACGAAATCGACAGGGCACTACGCGTCTACTTGCAACATGTTCAGAATCAGCACTTCTGGAAGGAGATTAACCAGCTTAATCACGGTCAAGATGTCAGCCGATCCAGTTGTCTTCATCAGCTGAAACCCTTCCTGGATGAAAATCATCTTCTCAGGGTGGGCGGAAGATTACAGCAGTCAGACCTGAGCTACGATACAAAACACCCGATTCTGCTACCGCACAAGTCGATACTCTCATCGTACATCCTACACCATGAACATTACGAACAATTACATTGTGGACCTCAAATGTTGTTGGCAGGAATCCGCCAACGTTATTGGATTATTCGAGGAGTAAGCGCTGCCAGAAAGGTTTGTCGTGCCTGCGTTCATTGTGCTCGTGCAAGGCCCGCATCGGTGCGTCAACAAATGGGACAGCTACCAGCAGATCGTGTGAAGCCTCTACCTCCATTCTCTATTACCGGCATCGATTACGCTGGTCCAATCAACGTGATTGGTCGCCGTACACGCGGTGCAACCATTGCAAAGGGATATATCGCGCTGTTCGTCTGTTTTTCAACTCGAGCCGTTCACCTCGAAGCAGTTTCGGATCTAAGCACGTCTTCATTCATCGCTGCCTTCACTCGGTTCATCAGTCGTTATGGCTTGCCGAATAAAGTTTATTCTGACAACGCTACCAACCTCCGAGGAGCAGCGAAAAAGCTTCGTGATCTGTACGAGCACATTAATGCTACTGAAAATGACGATCAGGTAATTGATTTTTTCACAACTAAAGGGATTGAGTGGTTATTTAACCCGGCTAGATCTCCTCATCATGGTGGTTTGTGGGAAGCCGGCATCAAGGTTGCCAAGAGCTTTTTGAGCAAATTAGGAGGAGATAATCGCTTTACCTTTGAAGAGTTGAGCACAGTTCTTGCCCAGATATCTGCATGCATGAACTCGCGTCCTATTTCTCCCTTATCAAATGATCCCAGTGAGCCTCAACCCCTCACACCCGCACATTTCTTGATTGGAAGGCCACTTCATATTATCCCGGAGATAAACCAACTAGACGATAAAATTGACTCGTTAGGCAGATGGCAGTATGTACAGCGCGTTACGCAGGAGTTCAGATCACGCTGGCAATCCGAATATGTTTCGCTACTTCAACGCATGGTCAAATGGCAACGTAGCGCACCCAACATTATGGTAGGAGATTTCGTATTGCTTGTCAGCGATAATGAGAAGCCGAAGCAGTGGCCAATGGGCCGAGTCGTCGAACTATTTCCTGGGACCGATGGTATTGTCAGAGTGGTGGCGGTAAAAACGTTGAACGGAATTTCCAAACGAGATGTGAGAAGAATTCGGCGTATTCCATTGGAGGCTGATGAATATGTTCCTGGACGTAACGGTGCGGAAATTTCTAGCCGCAATTTGGTGGGCGGATTATGTTGTGGCGGAATATAGCGACCCTCCCAGACTCCCAGATCAGATCAGCAAAATAAGGGCAAATAAAAGTCAAACTTCTATTCTCTCCACTTTGATACAATATCATTTATTGTTCTTGTTTTTGGAATATTCAGGCTATAAGAGAACACACAATTTAAAAGATCAGTCAGTTAAAATAAATAGTTCGAATCGTTAACATCGTTTTTTAATCGCATTTCGCCCGTTCACTGTCGCTCTGTTGGAACCCACAGTAACATATGGTCCTTCGAGCCGGATTTGAACCAGCGACCTATGGATGTTGGACCTATGTTGGACCTATGTGGATGGACCTATGTTGGATTCTAGAAAAATCGAAAACTATATGGCGATTTTTCAAATATCGAAAATAAAAACCATTAATCAAATTTGACATCATGTTTCAAAGTAATGACAAATAGTGTAAGCTTATATAGTATCTGTATTTATAAAGCAATGACATAATATCTTATGATTTAATAGCGTATTGACTGGTGATATTTTTACACATCGGCAAATGAATTATCGCTTTAACCATACAGTTTGAACGTCGGAGTATAGGTAAAGGATTACGTTGGAGCTCTTGTTTTAAATAACCCATCATGTACTTGACTTTTTCATAGTCGGGTTTTGTCTTATGCCATCACTTAACAACCTAATTTTGATGAAGCTGTATGATGTTACAGGACTAATAGGATATGTTACTGTAGATTGACGTTCATAATCAACTGATAGTTGTTTGGTTAATTTCAAATCTCTGGGACATGCTGAATATGTATTTATGACACTACGTTCCTTTTACATCCCGAAATCATCTTTCTCTGTCTTCAGCGAAGCATTATATTTTTGGCGGTTTTTGTCGATGCAACTGGATCAGAACATTTAGCCATGTGCGAATATTAACACGTGTGCCTAAGAAAGTTAAAACTCAGTTCACTCTGATTTCCTCACGCTTCAATGGGTCCGTATCAGGCGAAAGAAGGTGTGTAGAGGACCGATCGCAATCAATGGTAACTTGTAATTGCTATACATAAAAAAATTAACAAAATCTGGTGTACCTCAGGTTCATAGTTTGCAAGGAAAGAAGACAGTTTTAGTAAATTGCGTTTTGCGTCTGCGTGACCACTGACAGCTTACGTTGTTATATATTCCGATTCTATTTTTTCAATCTTTCCTTGAAATTTTTTTACATTGTATACTTTTTTGGCAAGGACAAAACTATTATTTTCAGCTCTGCTGAAGACGCCATACCGATCAAACAAACCGTCCTGGCTTTAAAATTATTTTTGTTCATAAATACCATTTTAACACAAGCTTACTCTTTTCAAAAATTAGTCTTGTTAAAAAGTATTACTAGAAAAGCTTCAACCAAATCGAAAATGGTCGATTAACATTGTTTTCTTATGTGGCTTGAAATTGCTTTACTGATCCTGTTATTATTCCCTTTGTAGTGTCGAGGTATTTGGGTCTTGAAGTAAAACAACAAACAGTTGTATACGTGGCGGTTTTACCCCATGTATAGTGGACGGCTTTACCCCCAGAGGAACATTTTCATATTCCACCGAACAAGTAGTCAAAAGTACAAGATTACACACGGCTTTCGGCTTTCCGAAAGAAGACAGATTCAGGCAACCGATTAAACGAATATTCACAAACAAAACAACAGATTTTTATACGTAAAACCCTTAAGTCCCGTTGCCGTAAAACAATAGTTCAATGACCGGTTGCCAACTAAAAGGTTGTTTTTGATTAGTTCTGTGACCGTTCGCGCACTATCAAAGCAGAAAGGGGTGTAAAATGTTATGTAATTACATTGTAACGTGTCTATAAGGAAACTTTTCAATTTTTATACAACTTGGCAGTAAAACTACGATGGACGGTATTGCGAATATATTCCAGCATATCTTTGGAACACCTTGACCGATATTCACCAAACTTGAAATACTAGTTATCATACATTAGAGATAGTCAGAAGCGTATCACAACTGAGAAAACAGTCACTGAAGGAGGGATACTGAATTTTTAACAAATCCATGTTTAATTTCCTTTTTTTTTAAACGAAAGAGACTCGCTTCTCTCAGAATAAGACCGTATTATAGTCAAAAAACTTTAAAAAAAGCTTGTTTCGATTATAACAAATAGGGTGGTGGGCTCTATTATCGTCATATTTTGTTCATTATCGTCAGGGGGGTAAATGATGTCCTATATCATTAATTTGTTGCATGATAGTTATTTGTAATGCAGCGCATCTTCCTGCAAAAGATTAGTTCTCTATGACCTCATAACCCCTTGGACGATAATTGGACAAATCTGATGATAATAGAGCCTATACCCTAGATAAAATACCAGAAGAGCTGACAAAAATAATAAAAATATTTTTGTCTGCATGCTTGTATGGAAATCTTCCATAGTGCAACCGTTCTTACTATCATGTTTATCACTTCTCGTGCTATTTCCCCGACCACGTTGGGGATTGCTCGTTCAAATCCATTCCAACTGGCTCATTGATCCGTACATCAACTTTTCAAGTGAACTCTGCAGCAACTCTTTCCGCTGATAACCTCTGGAGTTCTGGACGAATCTTCTTTGATTCGATTCAAATACGTCGAACAGTTTTATTTTCGTTTTTAATTCTTATTTGTAGTACAGTATTTGAATAAAATGGATTTCCATGTTCATAAAACCATTCTTAATGCAGTTCACAAAAATAACGAAAAAAAGGGCCAAATCTGGATAAAGGTTTAAGTTTTGATCTTCTCTTTGTGAACAATTTCATCACATCAATTTCGTCTGGGACGCCACATCAAATTTTTTTCAGACATTGGAAGGGAAACGTTAGCCCACAGTCCAAACAAGGCAGATTTTTCTTAACCTTTTTGTCATTAAAAATAAGATGAGAAAACCGGTAAGACTGTTTGTCTTAGGCTTTGAAATGCTCCAAATATCTTAAAGAACGTCAAGCGAATATTTTTGGCTGTTTTTAAGCTTTCTGTAAGTAACCAAAACCTTAAATTGTTTCATAAATTGCAAATCAAGTATGCATTCATAGGTTATATGAGTTTTTTTTTCGAAGGAGAATTTAGACCAATGCTCGACCAGATGGAGACTCCTCATACTTTATTTCTTTATAAACTGCCATGCTGATTTCAGAACGTCACAGCTGTGCAGGTTTCCCATTAAATAACGAAAAATGCTGTCTCTTTTGGAGATAAAGCAGCAAATAACAGTCTCTTGATAAGTGTTAAAAATGTACTGAAAACACAATCTTTCTCATTTTTAATGACCAGCGTCATTGCAATGTATTTTTGTGCCCACAATTTTACGCTGTCGAAAAATGGTATTTTTTATAAAATAACCCCTCGTTTTTTTTGTTCACACGCTCGCTGGCAGGCATAAAAGTTTATTCTGCTCTCATAATCCTAAGCAAAAATTGGACAGTCTTAATATAAAATGCAAATTTTTACTGAGGAATGCCGAAACTCCAGAGCACTGCGGATAGCAGCAGCAAAATTCCGTTTTTTTTTTTCAATGCAGCTTCAGGCAACAATACAGTTGATGGTAAACAGACACAGTTTAGAGTCTCAGACTATATTAAGAACGATGCTCATGCAAACTTCCCCATCCGGATGGAGCTGGAGCGATCGTAAAAGCGTTATCCATTCTACCCGTCAGTTGAGTAAGAGAGAGCAAAGGGCAGCAAAAGGGCGGAAATCGTGTCAATAGAATCTTCCGCTACGAATAAAAGTGAAACATTCTTTTTGTATCCAGGATGAATGCAGGAGCAAATATCTCACGGGCGCTAGAGAAATAATTTCAAGACGATTTGTGCTTTCACTGTAACGGCATTCACCCTGAATAGTAAACTGTGCAACTTGCTCTGATAGTTGATCAACTTCCTGGTCATAAGTGAAAGTTTACACAAGATTTTCTAAATAAAAGCTTTTCTAAATAAAAATGGATAGTAGAATCAGTCTGTATCTTTGTTTAGCAACATAAACCGAAGGCTTTCGATTGACTTTTAGTGTACAAAATACCAAACTGCAGAAACGCCCATTTTTGTATCATCACTGATTGAACAGAATTAAAACCGTTCAAAGTAATCTTCATTTTAGCTGCCTCGTGGCCAACGCCAAAGTCCTAACTCGAAACATAATAGTTTCTGCCATAAATCAGCCGCAATCAGCACTATCTTTCCAAAAGAGACGATAAAAGTGTGCCGGGAAAGTTTACGGTTTCCGCCTCTCATATTAATCCAATAGTTGAATACGGAGGAACGAAGGATCCACACAGGACACGGGCAGGAGAAGCTGTTCTGTTTGTTTTTCTTATTTGGTTTTCCCTCCATATCTGGAGCACTACTTTTCCTTATGGTACAAATTGACCTAACTCCGAGAACCTATCCGGGGGTTTTCCCGGATTTTGTTTATCTGTGTAATAGAGTAAGTATATCCCAGTGGGGCGCCATTTCGAGATGATAAATCTGCCGCAATTAATTACGTAATAATCGTTTGCGGGCTCGGAACCAGCAGAGCATACGGAAAACGGCGCCCGGTGCATTTTTATCAGTTATTATTTGACTTTCAGTCCCCGAATCGGTGCCACCGTGGTTGCGGTAATTTTTCCCGGGTGGGCATTCATTCAAGCTGTTTATTTGCGCTACCTGGTTCAGGACGATAGAACCGAAGCCGTTGCTATCCCCGCACAGATAAACGTTTTGTGCGAATAAAGACGACTCCAAGCCAAGTGGGAGGGTGGCAGGAATGTAGCGGAAAACAATGGGAATTTCCCGTTGGTCACCTTTTTTTTTGTTAGAGTTGTGCCGTAGTCTAGGGTGTTTTCCTTTACAGAGGATGTGGTTGACTCAATAAATTCATTACGGAACACAATGATCATGGGAAAATAAGAAAGAGAAAATGAGGATGAACATAAGAAAAAGATAAACTACATACAAATTAAAAATAAAACATGGGCAAGGAGTAATCAAAACGGAGAGAAAAGTTTAAAAATATGCAATTGAAATTTTCAATCAGAAGCAGTGAAAGGAGTAAAGAAATACGTACGGAAAAATTCGGAATGTAGAACAGAAAATAATATATGTAAAATGCTACTGAGTAGAGTAAAATAGTGATACGGAGAAAGAGAAATAAAATACTGACTAATGTAATCAAAAATCAAGAAAAATAATTCATGAATGGAGAACGATCAGATATCATTGAAAAACAAATTAAAATTAAGGCAACATGAAATAGCGAGTAGCGAAAAATCCGAAATTATGGCGAACAAAGGAGAAATAGAAAAAGGTGAAATAAAGTAAAAACCATAAAGTAAAAGTAAAATATAAGATAAGAAAATTGACAAAATGGATTCTAAAAATCAGGCAGAAAAATGAATAAGGAAAGTAAATTGAAGTAGAATGAGAAAAACAGATAGAAGACTGCAAGAAAAAGAAACAGAGCAATTGCAAAATGAAATGTGACAGAATATTGTGAAACAATGACTAAGGAGTTTAAGACAAAAAAACGAAAGTTAAATAGGATAGATAAACGAAAAGAGAAAAGAAAAAAGTAGAGTAAATAAAACAAAATGAAACAGAAAATAAAAATAAAGCTGGAACAAAAAATGCAAAAAAAAACAGTATTTAAAATTGGTAGAAAAAATGTAACAAAGCAAATGCAAAATGAGAGAAAAATGTTGAAAAGGTAGTCAGAATAGAAAGAGGAACAGGAGAATATGGAAAGTGAGGAAAGGAAAACAAATGAAAATTAAAAGTGAAACTTACAAGCAAAACTAAAAATAGAAGGAATTTTTCGAAAAAACATTCAGTAAAATGAGAGCAAGAAAAAGATTACAAATGATTGGAAAAAGATTAGAAAAGGTAACTAATAAGCAAACCTAAAAAATAAATGAGAAAAAAAAACCAGAGAAATAAAAAATATAACTCAATGGAAAACGTCAGTCGGTGAGAAGAACAAAATCGAAACTCGTTATTTATGAAAATGCGGAAACAAAACGAGAAAACAAAACAAAGTGAGTAAAAAATAGGTAAAATGAAAGTTTGAAATGAAACATCAAAAATGAGAAATGAGAAATGAGAAATGAGAAATGAGAAATGAGGAATGAGAAATGAGAAATGAGAAATGAGAAATGAGAAATGAGAAATGAGAAATGAGAAATGAGAAATGAGAAATGAGAAATGAGAAATGAGAAATGAGAAATGAGAAATGAGAAATGAGAAATGAGCAAGGAGAAATGAGAAATGAGAAATGAGAAATGAGAAATGAGAAATGAGAAATGAGAAATGAGAAATGAGAAATGAGAAATGAGAAATGAGAAATGAGAAATGAGAAATGAGAAATGAGAAATGAGAAATGAGAAATGAGAAATGAGAAATGAGAAATGAGAAATAATAAATGAGAAATGAGAAATGAGAAATGGGAAATGAGAAATGAGAAATGAGAAATGAGAAATGAGAAATGAGAAATGAGAAATGAGAAATGAGAAATGAGAAATGAGGAATGAGAAATAAAATGTAAGAAATGAGAAATGAGATATGAGGAATGAGCACTGAGAACAAAGAACTAAGATAAGAGAAATCAGAAATGAAAAATAAGAAATAAATATTAGAAAATAAATTATTGGAAATAAAGAAAGAAAAATTGGGAGTGATAAATGAATAATGATAAATGAGAATGAAAAAGAAACGAATGGCTATGAGAACTTTGCATTAGCAAACAGAGGAAATACATACATTCTAATATGGAAAATAGAATTTCAGAAGGGAAATGCGAAAAAAGCAGTCAAGAGGAAAATCTAAGAAATAGATAAAACTAAAATGAAGTAATAAATTGGAAACAAAAATGGTTAATATTTTTAATAAATATATTTGAGAGTTAAACCGTTTTATTCTCATACAAACAAAAAACCAAATTTACAAAAAACCGTGATTGAAGTAAGAGCTATCGATTGAAATTTTGACGAACATAACTTTTGTTTCACATATAGTTCTTTAACATCAATCCGTTACATCTGAGTCATGCTTGCGTTGTAATTGGCAAACAATTCATTTTAAATAACATCCATTGAGAGTAATACGATGAGCAAACACGATCCGTTTCCCGCATCGGAGTATCATTTCTTGTATGAATATCCAATTAATTATCAATATGCGTTACCGTCGGCTGAATATATGATTCTGGAACATGAAACCGGTGAAGCGTGACCTTCATGGTGGAGAAAAAGTCAACAATCTGTCCAAACTCGGGCTGAAACTCGGGGCACCTGAACAAGCAGGTTCTGTTTACGTTGGAACCAGAAGTGAAAGCATACATCCCACACCAACAATCCGCTCTGTGACGAAAACCTTAAACAGCCCTTCACTGGGGATCAGCAGCAAACAAGCGCTGCGCTCTGGAGCGCTTTTCGGGTTCGCTTTCAATTAAGGTAATTTGTAAATAATTGATTACGCATTGACACAGTGAAATCAAATTTTCCTCTAATTTGTGGTGAAGTCAGGTTTGTCCCATCCGAACTATGAACGCCACCCAGTGCACTTGTTTTGCATGTTTTTCTTGCTTCGCTTCCAGAAAATCGGAACGGCTCCTCCCATAATAATGTTTCATTCCCAAAAAGCTATTGAGGCACAACATCATTCGTCGTTCCACACCGCAGAAAATTCAATGCTTTCCACGGTACGGGGAATTTTGTCGTCCTCGTTATGGCAAGGAATCCTGAAGGACATGGTTCATAGATCGCAAGTGGGTGCGTGTTCTTGTTTGTGCCTGGTATCCGTGCCGCGTCTATGGACCGGAAAATTGATGATTTGGAGCTGTTGTTCATTCGTGTGGGAGATATTTGTGCTCGGTTATGCCGACATTGGACGGCAGAGGAAAATATTTACTTTGCTTACGCTTCCGGAAATCGGCCGGACGGAGCGAGCCGGTAAGGACGGGAGGATACGACACGGTTATGGTTATGATTTCTGTTGGTTTGGTCTCGCTGAGCAAACATGCTGTAATATCTATTAACGCGTATAATTGAGTCGAATATTCACTATAGCAATGCGTCACTGGTGAGCTGTGTTTCAAAGGTTTCGGGCGGTATTTGATGTTAATAACATCTATTGGCACACAGTTGTCCCTAGCTGGAATCAGGTGCTATAGAGCTAGTTCAAATACAAGCCCTTTCTAGACAATCCGTATGTTTTCAGTGCAAGACTAGCTTCAAAGCCGACCGTCAATAGATGAGTGATGATGATGAAGATTGAAATACTGTTCAATATTCATGTAATGCTGACGTAATGATGGTTTGATAAATCACTTCGGCAGCGGCATGATGGACATCTGGTAAACAGAGCTGACATTCAATATTTAAACATATCTAATCAGTGGAAAATTGAAATGAATTGATTATGTACACGTTGTTACACCTCCATTAATCTATTAAAAAACACATTACTTTATGGAGCGTTTCCGCTTACAACGCACTGGAAATGAACGCAAAACTGAGTGTTTTTGACTGAGTGATTTTCAAAAATGTGTATACTTTTTATTGTAACTTTGATGTTTTTTCCACAAGACAGAGCAAAAACAATCCGATTTGAATCGTGCGTCGTCTGATTGACCGGTTTCGTACCGGTAGCTGCAATACTTTTTGCGCTTTTGGTAGGGTCCTTTTTGATGCGTTTCAATCGAAGATTATTCTCTAGAGAGGGGAAAAACGATGTATCCTAGCTACTGGTCAATCGTTACAGTTGACCAATATTTAGAGAAAAGCTTTGCAACAGTTGACTTTTTACTTTGTTTCGTGACATACCTCTGCGTATTCACCGATATATCTATTTTTTAATCCCAATCCAAGGCTGTCAGGAGCAATTTTTCTGCTAGACAGAAAAATTAAGTTAGTTTTTTTTACCGGGAAGAAATCAACAATAAAATTGTTGGAAATGTTTTGATCAACAAACGTAAAGAGCCGCAAGTTAACAAAACTCTGTCGATGTGAGTGTAATGAACAACTGATCGTATATGTACAACAATCAATAGTCGGATCCTAATTTTTTCGCTTCAGGTATAACCAAACTATTCATAAAGAATACAAATCTTACAGAGGTATATATATTTTACTTTGAAGATAGAATTTTCTAAATCAATAGTGTTTGCCATGACCACTATGAGTTCCCATTGAAAAAAAAAGTTATTGCAATGCTTGTTTGCAAAGTATGATAGTCCTGTACGATTTAGCACCATACAATTTCATACTCAAAAATTTAATAAATTGCGGAGATACGATCATTTCATAATTTTCGGCTTATTTTTTACCTGAAATTTGACGCCAAAAGATATAAAATTGGTTGAACTACACAAAGGTTACAAGTTTTTGAAAACCATAGTTTTGAAAAAAAAAATCGAATGTTAGGGCCACCCAATTTCAAAAAGTGTCACCCTAAGGATCGAATAAAAAACGGGTCAAAAATTTCTCGAACAAAAAATAACAAATAAAGCACAGCTGGAGAAACTCTACGATAGCTGCTCGCGTAGAGACATCAAGATCGTCATCGGGGACATGAACGCGCAGATCGGTAGGGAAGAAATGTACAAGCCGGTGATCGGCCAACGTAGCTTGCACACCTTGACGAACGACAACGGCCAGAGATGCGTCAACTTCGCAGCTTCCCGAGGACTGGCAGTCCGAAGTACCTTCTTTCCCCGCAAGGACATCCACAAAACCACCTGGAGATCACCTGGCCAACGTATAGCAAATCAAATTGACCATGTTCTCATCGACGGCCGGTTCTTCTCTGACATTACAAACGTACGTACCTATCGCGGTGCGGATATTGGCTCGGACCACTACCTAGTTGCGGTATCATTGCGCTCAAATGTCGACCGTATACCACGCGCGACATTGCCGAACCCCGCGGCTCAACATTAAGCAGCTCCGGAACTCCCAGGCTGCGGAGGAATACGCGCAACAGCTTGAAGCGGTGCTACCCACAGCGGAGGGGCTGGGCGCATTGCCTCTCGAAGACGGCTGGTGCAGCATTCGCACAGCTATCGTGGAGACCGCAACGGCGACACTAGGAGTGGAAGCACCGAGTGGCAGAACGACTGGTATGACGGGGAGTGCGAGGCAGCGGTGAATGAGAGGAACCGGGCCTGGGCGATATACCTGGGCAGGTCAACTAGAGAGAACAAGGCCAATTACAAACGGGCACGGAACGACATGACCACGATTCTCAGACGAAAGAAGCGCCAGCAAGAGGATCGTGAGCATGAGGAGCTGAAGCAGCTATACCGTGCCAGTGAAACGCGGAAATTCTATGAGAAGGTAAACCAGTCCCGCATAGGCTATGTGCCGCAAGCCGACATGTGCAACGACGCGGACGGGAACCTTCTCACGGATGCCAGCGAGGTGGTCGACAGGTGGAAGGAGTACTTCGATGGACACCTGAATGGTGAAACAGCAAACAGAAGCGGAGCAGGAACTGACCTAGGAGCACCAGCAGCGGATGACCGAGTACCAGCTCCCGATATTCACGAAGTTCTTTGTGAGATCGGGAAGCTGAAAAACAATAAAGCCGCAGGCAAAGACGGACTGCCGAGCAAGCTCTTGAAACATGGAAGAGAGGCGCTGGCTAGAGCGCTGCACTGGGTCATTTCCAGGATTTGGGAGGAGGAAAAACTGCCAGACGAGTGGATGGAGGGAGTTATCTGTCCCATCTACAAGAAGGGCGACAAGCTTGAGTGCCGCAACTACCGCTGCGTCTCGCTTATCAATGCCGCCTACAAAATACACTCACAGATCCTGTTCCGTCGTCTATCACCTTTAACCAGGAGGTTCGTGGGCCAGTACCAAGCGGGTTTCATGGGAGCCCGTGCCACCACGGACCAGATCTTCTCAATCCGACAGATCTTACAGAAATGTCGCGCGTACAACGTCCCACACATCACATCTTCATTGACTTCACGGTGGCCTATGATACAGTCGATCGAGAACAGCTATGGCAGATCATGCACGACAACGGATTTCTGGATAAACTGACTCGATTGATCAGAGCTACCATGGCGCAAGTGATGTGCTACGTGCGTGTTTCGGGGATACTCTCGAGTTCCTTTGAATCGCGCAGAGGCTTGAGACAAGGTGATGGACTTTCCTGTTTGCTGTTTAACATCGCCCTTGAGGGTGTGATCCGGTGGGCGGGCATCGACACGAGGGGCACAATTTTCACAAGGTCTGTTCAGCTTCTGGGCTTCGCGGATGACTTCGACATCATATCACATAACTTTGCGACGGCGGAGGAAACTTACGCCCGACTGAAAGCCGAAGCTGGACGGATCGGATTGCGGATAAATGCGTCGAAAACAAAATACATGCGAGCGAGAGGCTCCAAGGAGAACAACATCAGCCTCCCAACTCAAGTCTCTGTGGACGGTGATGAGCTTGAGGTGGTCGATGAGTTCGTGTATTTGGGGCCACTGGTGACAGCCGACAATAACACCAGCAAAGAGATCCAGAGACGCATCCAGGCAGGAAATCGTGCCTACTTTTCACTCCGGAAGACACTTCGATCGAATCGAGTGCGACGACGCACGAAGTTGACGCTGTACAAAATTCTGATAAGACCAGTAGTCCTCTACGAGATCGAGACGACAACGCTTCTCGCGGAGGACCTTAACGCCCTTGGAGTTTTTTAACGGAAGGTACTACGGACTATCTACGGTGGAGTACAGACGGACGACGGAGAATGGCGACGGCCAATGAACCACGAACTGCACGCGCTGCTTGGAGAGAATCCCATTGCACACCTGGCGAAAGTTAATAGGTTGCGGTGGGCCGGTCACCACGGCTCTCGTCTGATTGGTAAGGTAAGTAAGCAATTCTTTGTATGATCGCAGGAAAAATAAATTCAGTTAGGATCAAGGATGGAAAAAATCGTATCGCGTAACAGACATTCGGGTATCATTTCTGAACGTGCTATTCATAAGCTTTCAATCCCAGCAAGCCATCGATATTAAAAATAACACATGCTCACGCATGCAAAAGACAACTTACAGCAAAGAAATATCACATGCTAATGCACCATGCAACAATTTCCGTAAGCAATGATGATACCTCCTTGCTCCGGTGAGCAAACATTTGAGCGCAATCTAACGATCATTGGGATTCATAATTTTGTATCACTGGCGATAATCTCTCAAAGATTCTCGCGATACTGTTGAATGCAAGTGAACTTGGATACAATAAATATTATTTATTTGGCATTCCGTCATGACATAAACAAAGTTTCTCCAATTCATTCGGTTATTGGCTGCTGCTCTCCGATCCCTGGGACACCGTGTACTCTCCGCCAGATCTCGCTCCACCTGGTCTACCCATCTTGCCTGCTGCGCTTCTGGTCGTCTTCTTCCTGCCGGATTCGAGGCAAACACCATCTTTGCAGGGTAGTTGTCCGACATTCTGCCTAGCGTATCCGTCCACCTATTGAATACTAAGTTCACCGTAGAGTTTCGCGAGCTCATGGTTCATTCTTCGACTCCATATTCCATTCTCCTGTACGCCATCAAAGATCGTCCTTAGTACCCGTCGTTCGAAAACTCCGAGCACTCACATGTCCTCTTTGAGCATTGTCGTTTCATGCCCGTAGAGAACAACCGGTCTTATGAGTGTTTTGTACAGGTTACACTTCGTACGAGGGCCTAGTCTGTTCGACCGCAATTGCTTATGAAGCCCATAATAGGCACGACTTCCGACGATAATACGCTTCCGGATCTCACGGCTGGTACCATTGTCCTCGGTTACTGGTGAGCCAAGATAGACAAACTCGTCTACTACCTCGAACTCATCGCCGTCGATCGTGATACTTATTGCCCAGGCGTTGTCGATCGGCTTCGGTTCCGCCGGCAGGCATCTACTTTGTTTTTTTAGACGTATTAATCTGCACCCCAGTCCTCGCTGCTTCGTGTTTAAGATTGGTGTACTGTTCTGCCACCGCCGCAGTTGTTCTGCCGACAATGTCTATATCATCAGCAAAGCAAACGAATTGACTGGATTTGTTGAAAATCTTACCCCGCGTGTTGATGTCCGCTCGATTCATTACACCCTGTAGCGCAATGTTGAATAGCAGGCAGGAGAGACAATCACGCCATCAAAAGCCTCCTGCGGGATTCAAATGGACAATCCACCCGAAATCCGCACACAGCACTGCGTCCCACCCACCGTAGCCTTTATCTGTCCAATCAGCTTCCCCGGAAAGCCGTTTTCGTCCATGATCTTCCATATCTCTTTTCGGTCGATAGTGTCATACGCGGCTTTGAAGTCGATGAATAGGTGGTGTGTGGGGGTTCTGTATTCACGGCATTCCTGGAGGATTTGCCGTATGGTGAAGATTTGGTCCGTGGTAGACTGTCTTTCAACAAAGCCGGCCTGATAATTTCCCACAAATCTGTTGGCTAGCGGTGAGAGTCGGCGAAAAATGATTTGGAAATTTTTTCCGGTCCCATTTTTATAAGCTCCGCTCCGAGGCCATTCTTACCAGCCGATTTATTGCTTTTTAGCTGCTTGATGGAATCCTTAACTTTGCCTATCGTTGGGGCTGGCACGTCTTCTACATTTGTCGCATCGGTGGGATCACTCTCTGCGCCCGTAAGCTCCTGCCCGGGCGCCATTCAGGTGCTCGTTGAAATGCTGCTTCCACCTTCAGGTCACCTCATGATCGTCCGTCAGAAGACTACCATCTTTATCTCGGCACAAAGCCTCTGCGGGATACGTTGAGATTCTAGTAGAACTTTCGCGTTTCCTGAGAATGATGCAGCTGTTCCAGCTCTACAAACTCCTCCTTCTCCAGGCGCGCTTTTTCCCCCGGAAAATCGCGCGAGATCTAACCGAGGCGGGCGTCGGTACCGAATGTTGTTAACAACGGAGAGTTTTGGGCGCTTCTTAAGCATCACCAGGTAGTGGTCCTAGTCGACGTTAGCGCTTCTATAGGATCTGATGTCGATGATGTCTGACAAGTGCCGACAGTCAATCAGAACGTGGTTGATCTGTGTTTCTGTCTGATTTGATGTTCTTGTGTAGGAGGTTGTGCTGGAATCAGGTACTGCGCAAGGCCATGTTCTTGGAGGCGGCAAAGTCGATAAGTCTTAGGCCCATTTCGTTGGTCAGCTGGTGTGCGCTGAGTCTCCCAATCACCGATTTGTATTCCTCCTCCTGGCCGACCTGAGCGTTGAAATTCCCGATGACGATCTTGATATCATGTTTCGGGCAGTGGTCGAACTCACGCTCCAACTGCGCGAAGAATTCATCCTTATCGTCTTCGGTACGAGACGAGGTGAGGGCTGTGCACGTTTATGAAGCTGATGGTGAAGAAACGGCCCTGTGCAGCACATTCGAGGATGGAATGGCCACCACCCAATCATTCGTTTTCGCATCTCGCCCATCACTATAAAAGCTGTTCCCAGTTCATGCGTGTTGCCGCCGCTCTGGTAGATGACATGACCATCCCGGAACGTACGTACCATTGAGCCCTTCCAGCACACCTTCTGCAGCGCTACGAGGTCGAATGCGGGATTTCAATGCTTCGGTAAGCACTCGTGTTCCACGTCCCGAGTTTCCAATCATTACTCCGTTTTCGTCGCATGCAGCAAAATCTGTATCGCTGTATAGTTTTTGCTGGAGAACCATGGACAAATTAAGAAAAACGTGTATTTTCCTAAATAATTATAATTTTTCGAGCTTAAATTAAAAATAAATCGAAAACCAATGCCTTTAGAATGTTTACTACCAAGAGCATTTTGATTTGAAATGCCTCTCTGCATCTTTTAAAATCATCAGAATACAAATAATTTGAAAAATGATTAAATTAGAATTTTGATAAAAAAATTAATCTACCATTAAAAAATTATTTTTCATTTCTCCATCCTGGACTTTTTTTTAAAAGTTGCGTATTAACGTCAAGTTTCTTGAAAAAAAAAATTTGAAAAAAATTAAATTTTTTTTTTTTAAATTGAAATTTAATGTTTATTTTTAATTTTTTTAGTCAAAAAATAATTTTTTTATGCTTTGGAATTTTTTTTATGGTCCATTTTTATTCCCTACAACTCATTCTCAGACAGTTTTTCTATACAACCAACGGTTTCTGGGCTACAATGCTTCGAATAAAACCTATGCCAAAAGGCATACGCCCTTTTAGAATGTAACTCATGGAAGTAAAAAATCTCTCCACCTGTGAAAAATGCTCAGTTTGCTAAGCCAAATACGTGTGCAAAGTTTCATTCAAATCAAAAATGGTCGATTAAATTTTCGCGTATTTCCAGGCGATTTGAAACGAATTTGCCCAGGTTCTTAGTAACCACAAGCACACTCAGAGTAAAATGAAAATAATTATAAATATGCTTTCTCCTTTCTTTGTTTATGCCAGTGATTTTTGTTTGCTTGCTAAGTTCTGTTCTGAGTGGAACTGAACCGAGCTGTGGCCGGTGATAAATTTATTTTAAGTCGGATATTTTTGAAACTCTTTAAGTTGAACAATTATACTTGAAAATTTTCACGATGAAACTATTCAGTACGATCAGAGAACAAATTATTCTTCAATATACAGTACAGTTTGTGTCAATTGTGCATACAGTTGATGAATTAGAAGAGTTTAAAGTTGATTTTTTGAGGTAAAAACTTATTTCTCTCCGCCGGGAATGGGTTAGGGCGGCGTACGATTCAGTCAAACGGAACGAACTGTGGAAGGTTTTGCTTGAAACTGGTGTCCCGGTGAAACTGATTAGGCTCATACATGCTTTAATATCTCTATTATATCTCTATTATTATACATCAACAAGAATAAAAGTAGCACCACCACTGCCACCCCGCGGTAACTCATAAGCACCGCCCGATGAATTCACTATCGTGGTTAAAAAAACTAGCGTGAATAAAAAGACGAAAAGGAAAACACAACCCCATTCTATGTTCTGAGTTTCCAACCGACCGTCTCGAGCCCCACCAAGACGTTCGGTTGTTGTGTTCCAATTTGGTGAACAGACACTGTTTCGAGCCGCTCCTAACATGATAATGATCAAATGGTTGGAGAGGTGGTAGCACGACTCTGAAATCTCTCCGTTAAATTGTTGGTTTTTAAGTGATTTGTGTAGAAAATAGCAGAACGATTGTATGCAAATCCACAACCGCAGGGTAGAACTATGTAAAGGTGTTTGTTACATTACAAACATTTTTGTATTCGAGTTCGATCAACCAGAATAACTTTTATGCAGCACAAATAATATAACTCACTGGAGATAATGTTCCTGAAAAATAACCAAAGATGATCAAATACCAGGTTAAATGAGTATTGCCGGAAACGGGACTACGCTAATAAGCCGTAAAACGATCCCAGTTGCCATTTCAAATATTTCCAGGCCCGCCACATTATTTCCAGAGATTCACACTAGTGAATAGTGCTGGATAAAAGTTATTACCATTGAAATAATAGTCTACCGCAACTTCAACGTATATCATTCGAAGAATTCGCGATCATTTCCGAATGCAACAATGCGAGAGGCGTTCACCACTGACGCTGCTACCACTACCGCTACTGATACCCGCTGCCACTACTGCTGCTGTCCACTGCTGCTTAGATTGTACCGTTCTAGTAACCTGACATTAGTAAACTGATTGGTTTGAGCAGAAACAGGATCTTGAGCGCATTCCCGGTTCCACAGGCATATAATTCTGTCAATCGTGCTAGGGAAAGCAAGCATCGAGCGACCAATCAGAGGTCGAAATTCACGTTCCAACAAAGCTTGACTTGTTAGCATTTGAGAATGGAAATATGTTTCCCTTTTTCCGTTTTAAGATTTTCATTCACACCCCTATGTAACTGAACTCACAGGAATCTTAGTTCTAGGTCAAAATTATTGGAAAGTTAAATGATACGAAAGGAGCTGCGAAGCTTTATATAAGTGGTAAATGCGATGTTTCGGTGAAAGTAGGAGTGTTTCTTGCGTGGGAGTGATTATTTTACCCACGTTTTGCTAAAGCTAGTGTGTTGGACTCTGTGCGTCACGCTGGCTAACAGCGGTGTGTTCAGAACGAACAATGTGAGCGAAGAGGATGGAATTACTTGGAGATCTGACTAAGATTAATTAAATGCATAGTGCTCAGTATTGTTTTTGTAGGAGTTGTTAGCGGATTTGGGTTTTAGCATTAATGTGAAATTATGGATGTGTGGATGAACTGCTGGCGGTACGCAATTTGATAGCTTCTCGGTTTAATTACCAAGTCGAGCTGTGCGATAAGTTTCGGATTTTTTTATGAGTCGGTGAAGTCCCTTTCAATTGATTGGCGAATTAAAATTATGTTTTTAAATAAACGGATGACTATTTTGCTATCCCATTTAATTATTATTTTGACTTTGATGAATGTGTATTCTGAATCTCGAAAATGAAGCAATTATATTTATCAATTTTGTTTCACTTATGATTCATAATTTTCATATATATTTTGTTTCCTTTTATATCTTCTTATCTCAAATTATCTTATTTTATTCTATTACAACATTTTATATAACTTTATGCGGTGAATGATTGTAGAAAGGAACGACCACATCAAAGCAACAGTGTTGTTTCTCATAAGCATCGAGAGAATTTGATGTATCGAGCGCAGCGCGTGATTTGATTCAATAAGCGACACGTGTACGTTGGTACAACCTTTCAATAGTAAATTTGTCTCAAATTCAAATCAAAGTTCCAGCTATAGAAGAATGTGTAAATAATTGATAGTACTTTTTATGGGTAGTATGACAGCTTTTGCGACTGAGGTTTGAACATATTTCATTGTCATTGATGAGTTTCGGAAATTCTTCAAAAAATTCTCCCATATCTGGAACAATTTGAAAACAATTGCCGATTTAGCACTGATTAACGTTTTCAAATAGCCAGTTGAATTGATTTTGTTACGCCTTATTGTGATTAATTAGCTTTTGAAAAATGTGTGTTTTTTAACTTTAGTTGCGAAAGGTTAAGGACGATGATTTATTTTTAACAATTAACGATTATGTTTTTTTATATTTTATATATATGTTTTTTTATATTATGTATATATATATATATATATATATATATATATATATATATATATATATATATATATATATATATATATATATATATATATATATATATATATATATATATATATATATATATATATAAATATATATATATATATATATATATATATATATATATATATATATATATATATATATATATATATATATATTTTATGTGTAGTACGACTGGAAATTTTTAATTTCTGGGTTGGGTTTCGGCTACGCAGTCTGTCACGGTTTCAAAACGGGTGTTTTCTACTGCCCGACGTTTCGGCCAGGGGTTTTGGCCTTTTTCAAGGGAAACTATTAAAAACATTTGTTATAAACTATTTTTTTTTTTTTTGAAGAACATGTGACCATCAAACAGCTACTACCCCCCATCAAATGGACACATGGGACCATCAAACAGCTACTACCCCCCATCAAATATCCAGTACCATCCACCCAACGATCTTGCGTCATCTACAGCATTCCAGATGCCAGCTGTGCTACATAGGAATGACCAGGAACCAACTAAAAACACGGCTCAGCGGACACAAATCCAATATAAACAAATATGCCAGCCTAATTGAAAACCGATCTGCCAATTTGAACACAGACAACGACATAGCAGCGCTAAGTGAAAAAACAGCACTCATTCAACACGCCATCCAACTACAACACAATTTCGATCCTACCAAAACGACAATAGTAGACTACACCCAACGAGCTACAGCTTTGCCAATACTGGAGATGTGCCACATTACAAACACGACAAACACCGTCAATCATCAAACGGACGTAGACCAGCTGAGTACCACTTACGCTGGGTTACTCCACACCATCAAAAACACCATTTCGCAACGAAACAGAGTGAGAAGAGAACAAATTCCATAATTGTCAAAGCTAGTACTCGAAACTTAACAAAACAAATTGCAGATAGGTATACAGTATAGATAGTGCAGTGCGGTACGGCAGTGATTAGTGCACAATAGTTCGAAAAAAAAAATTAAATTAAATTATACAACTATGAATTTATTGATTGTAAGCTTTCAAATTAGTTTCGTTTGTAAAACAGTTTTAAAATTAAATCAATTTAGATACAGATAGGCGTATAAACTCAACAATGCTGTTCCACAGAAAACAGACACATTTACGAAAAAACGATAATCTAGTGAATCCCCATTACATTACATGTTCTTCAAAAAAAAATAGTTTATAATAAATGCTTTTAAAAGTTTCCCTTGAAAAAGGCCAAAACCCCTGGCCGAAACGTCGGGCAGTAGAAAACACCTGTTTTGAATCCGTGACAGACTGCGTAGCCGAAACCCAACCCAGAAATTAAAAATTTCCAGTCGTACTACACTTAAAATATATATATATACTGTAAGTTTCCGTTTTTGGCAACAAAATTTTAAATTTCAGTTGTCAAAACTGGAACCGTGCTAAAAACGGAAAACTTTTGTCGGCATAAATACATTCAATTCAAAGACTTCAAAATTATTATGAAAATTTATTTATTTATACTATTCAATCGGTTTTTAACAAAATCCGTCGTATATAGCGTACATCAATAACAAATTTCAAATTTGTCGTCACTTTTATTCTCTCGCCGTGCTTGTGCACCAGCGCCTGTGACGTCAAACTCTCCATTCCATTCAAAAGCAAGTGAGTGTTAACGACGGCTGGTTTTAGAATGCTAGACCTGTTATATACGACAGTGCATTGTTTACAGTTGGAGTCAAATACACGTTAAATTTAAGTTACCCATAAGTGAGAGAAGTTTCACCCATTTTTGAAAAAGTTGCACGACTTTTTATTGAGTAAATTTTTTTATTCATTTGATAAGTCTACTAATAAGTCTTTGATAAATTTGAAAATTTTCTGGAACACGACTCATTTTTAAAAAACTAATGAAAATTGGAATTTTGGAAAGATATTGATGATTACAAATATTTCTAGGGCCAAAAGGGTTTGTTTAATCGGTATGCCGTCTTCGGTAATGTTGTAGATAACATTTTTTTCCGAAAAAAATATATACTTCAAAAAAAGATTATTCAGAATGTAAGTTAATTAGAATAGAAGGTAATTATATAAAAAAGCTCATTTTTCAAATCTAATATTTTTTTGGAAAAACTGCAAAGGAATACTTAAACAATGAAACCGGTCCGATCATAAAGAAATCAAGAAAAAAAAAGTTTTATTATTTTTTTTTTATTTTTGATTCTGTTTTCCCATGGTATATTTTTTATGGGAGGACTAGTGCTGTATGGGAAATTGAAAATATTTCTACAGCCAAAATGGTTTGTTTGATTGACATAATGTCTTCGACAAAATTTAAAAAAAAAGTCTCTCGAAAAAGAAGTTGAACAATATATTTCCTTTTTTTTTCGAAAAATCATAACTTTTTTTTCTTTATTTTTCCATGTTCGAACCGGCTCCATTACTTAGGTAATCTTTTATAGTTTTTATAAAAAATATTAGATTTTTGAACAATAAGCTTTTATGATAATTGATTTTTAATTTTTATTTTAACAGTTTCTCACAAAAAAAATATAACTCTTTTAAAATGTATATTTTTTTCGGAAAGACAAAATTGTTATCTACAAGTTTGCCGAAGATGTCACACCAATCAAACAAGCCGTTTTGGCTCTAAAAATATTTGTAACTATGTACTATAAAATGCCGCCAAAAACGGAACCCTATATACATATATATTTATATATATATATATATATATATATATATATATATATATATATATATATATATATATATATATATATATATATATATATATATATATATATATATATATATATATATATATATATATATATATATATATATATATATATATATATATATATATATATATATATATATATATATATATATATTACGA
Organism: Wyeomyia smithii; assembly: GCF_029784165.1. Classification (NCBI taxonomy): domain Eukaryota; kingdom Metazoa; phylum Arthropoda; class Insecta; order Diptera; family Culicidae; genus Wyeomyia; species Wyeomyia smithii. The sequence goes on from NC_073695.1 coordinate 215,578,697, forward strand.
GTTACTATTTTAACCTGAAAGTTTGAACGCGGCACTTTTGAGGTCATCAGTATTTCTCGTAAGTTTTCATTGTTTATTGTATTCTATATTTTTCGTTTGTTCGCATTCTTCCAAATTCAGTTTTAATATTATTTATATTTTCGCAGTGCTCTGTTATTAATATTTTAAGACTATTACCTCTCCGCTAATTCACATTTCATCTTTGCACGTTGCTTCACTTCATCTATGCAAGTGAACCGTGATAAAACCCCACGTCAGAAACAATTGGGTTGTTTAGCTATTCACGGATTTCTGATTTATACATATCAGTCAAAAGAGTGTAATTTTCTGAGCAAAACGTGATTTATTAAAATATTATATTACAGTTCTTTGATTTTTAAATAAAGAATAAATATTGCTCTAAATCGCTACAATGACAGTAGTGGTTCAATCGCTGAAATTCACGGTTTGCTTAGAAAATGCAGCTCTTTCGGATGATATCAAAAACTGATACAGGTCGGGCTCGATTATCCGGAGACTCGATTATTCGGAAACTCGATTATCCGGAATTTTAGACTTGATTATCTGGAATTTTATTTTTCTTGTGTCCGTTTTCAATTTTTGTTCCGTAATTTTACCTTTACCATCCTTTCTGGTATAATTGTTACCAGTTAAATCAATTCCGGCATGTTTGGGACATGTTCGAAATAAGTGAAAATAATCAATGTCCAATTTATTTATTTTGCTTCTCAAGATTTTACCCTTTTTCGCCTCAGAAATAACTTCTGGTTACGCCACTGCATCAAACAAGTAAAATAAAGAAAAGAAATATTAATTTTATGTTCGTTAATTGCAAAATTTCAGTAGTTTTTGTGTGATTTGATTATCCGGAAATCTCGATTATCAGGAATGAAAAAAATTTTGATGTTCCGGATAATCGAGTCCGACTTGTATAGCTAAACAACCCAATTGGACAGTTCTACCTTTCCACCAAAAATAACCCCTCCATTTTTCACCGCTACCACTAATAGCAAAGTAGATGGAAGCCTTTTCGCATGAACGACTTTATTACTCACGTCGGATGCACCCGGACTTGCAGCAGTGTCCTTTTAACGACAGGTATTGAACCCCACAGCCAAAGGCTTACCGTTCGCATTATATAAACCTTGATGCAAAAATCGGGGGATTGCAAGAATAGCCCCTAAAAATCGTATATATTTATGAGTGGGGAGAAATAAACAAAACATCATTAATAAATCATAAAACTCAACTTCCTGCTCATCCTCCCAGTCGCTTGTGCCCCCAGACGGGACCAGCCTCTGCTGCATGTTTAGCAGAAAACGATCTCCCCAAAGACCGACTCTGTCGACATTTTTCCTGCTTCCTGCTACCTAAAGAGTAGACGCTGTTGGTTGCCATCGAGACACACCTTCACCGGAAAAAAATCATCCTGGATGGTAGAAACACCGACAAAAGTGAGGAGATTCTACCGCAGCGAAACAAAACAGGAGTTTGTTGTCATTTCCACCCTTTTGAAGTGAACGGTGTGTCCTGGAAACATACTTGAGCATTTCCAGTGAAGTTCTACATCCGGAAAATGCCTCCTTACGGTAGCATTCAGTGCAAAGAATCAAAATTCACCGGAAGTAAAAGTGCGAGGTAAAACGAGTAAATTATTCATTCTTCATTTCGGTGGATGAGCTCGGGGAGTACGCACAAAACCCACGTGAATGTTTCCGCCTGCTAGCGGTACTGTCCTTGTTGTAAATCGGCTGGGGTTGAAGAGCCTGGTCTTTTCTGCAGCAGCCAGCGGAGTGGTGGGCAACACGCGGGGAATAAATCATCATCACCGTAAGTTAACGCACCGCGTCGTCGACGACGGTGCCGTCGTTTACCAATGAACGGAGTAAACTGATTCCGCAAGGAGAACGCAAACTTGAACGCGGTTTGTTAGGGTAGCAAAGATTTTACTTCAGTCAGTGGGCTGAATTGTTGCCGGAAGAAATGTCAAGAGTCACGAAACCGCGGCAGACGGTAAAAGAAAATCATGATTTCATTCACCTGTTGCCCTCGAGCTCAACTTGTCATAGGAGGAGAGTCATATAATTGAACAGGAAAAGTAGGAATAATGCAATGCTGCTTGTGGAAACTTGTTCAATCGTCGAAGAGTGTTCAGTGAACGAAAGTGAAATTCAACCTTTTGAAATTAAAAACAAAGCGCTGAGGTTGTCACTAACACTGAATATGTACCGTTCATTAATCATTTAAAGCGAAAAAAAATCCTATATTCCGATTTATACCAACCGATTCCCACTCGAATAATTCTCATTAATACCCTCGACACGACAGAAGCGAAACAAATTGACGGCCGAAAGTATTTTATTATTCGCGCTAAATAAATTTCCATAAATTGAGATACGGCCACAACAGCGAAAACCGGGCACGGAGTGGAATGAAACCATCTGGTGATACTGAAGATTTTTACTACCTTTGGGTCCGGACGGACAATACTAGAACTGGCCATAAAACTCATCAAACCCCGGCGCTGTGCAAAATAATTTAATTACCAAAGCAGCCCCACAGAAACTGTTTCGTAGCGTGTCACCCTGAGCAGCACCGCCCCTTCCAGGTTCTGCCACGTGATCTGTCCTGTGTGTGTGCGGACAAAACAAACAACCCAGTGGCTCCATCTAACTTGTCCCTTGGGGGAGAGGCACGCGAGGACCTTTGCGGGCGCTCGTAAATAGGCCTTCTGATATTGATGGAACTTTTGGCAACATGACTGAATACTTTCGGCATTCTGTTTGCTCGTAAAATAGCTTTATGGCTATTTCGGTTAATATGTTCAAAACTTTTAGAAACTATTAGGCAGCGTTTTGCTGCTTTCCAGTTTTCGTTACGCAATGTGAAATTGAAGCTTGTTAGTGAAAAACTCTGAAATGAAATAGGACTATAGGAAGCAGAAGAGCTTTGGTTGCCAAAATGGAACGGATTTTATGAATAAGTTATTTAACCAGGTAATTTCATTAGCGATATGAACAATATGATATTATAATTATTTCAGCTGTTCAATATACAACCTAGTGAACGCTCAAACTAATGAATGTGCTTTTCGTGTAGAAGTTTTGATCGATTCGATCGGGTTGACTGCCCAACTTGCTATTCAAACGAGAAACAATAAATTTAATGAATTTTGCTATTTTTGACATCATATAGACTTCAGCAACCATAACTTTCACAAACCTACTAAAGATAAATCAATTTTATGAATGTACCGAAATATTTTTTGATATTTATCCTAATATCTGCCATGTTGTTTTCATTTTACAAAATTACTAAAATCTTAACTTCACCTTTAAAACTCTATTGGCCATCAGTATTCATAAAAATTTTGTATGAACTGTTAAGTATAAAATGTAACTTATGAACGAATTTTTATTACGAAAATTTGCGAATTCGGGATTATTAGCGTCTTTCTTTGCAAGGGTGGGCGTGAAAATGATCATGCCAAATTTCAAAAACCAACCATGTACATTTGGTTTATAAGCCCAAAAATATTACGCTTAACCCACGGCAAGGCGAACCGTCTTTGCAACGCAAGCCGCGCCAGTATGTCCACGGTCTAAAACGCAACAGCAGCATCAACGCTTTGTTTGTCTGAACTTATTTACCCTGATCCATCCAAGTGACGATTTCATTGAAGCTGACTATCCAGCTTTTCACGAGCGGTACTGGCTGACAGTGCACGCAGCTCATTTTGACGTTTTCTGTAGGTCAGAGAATTTTCAATCGCAGTAACGGAGTAGAAAATATAACAACGTCGTTACGTAACCTGGCAACTTTAACAAACAATGGGCGTTTTGTTATTCAAATTTCGTCGTGCGTATGCGCGGATCAAAATAAACAAAGGTGTTTTTTGAAGTTGCTATACTACGTTGCAAAATTTTTATGTTTTTCACTCGGTTACTGTGATTGAAAATTCCTCGACCTACAGAAAACGTCAATATGGGCTGCGTGCGCTGTCCGCCATTACCACTCGTGGAAAGCTGGATTGTCGCTTCAGTTCGATAATGAAGACGAAGACGACGACGACGATTGCAGAAATTCATTTTAAGCAATATTTTCATCAGTTGAAGTTGTTTTTAACTTTATCCGAAAGACGAAAGGCAAAGCAGAACGCAAAAGATTACATATGCAACAGTCGCGTGGAATATGAAGAGTGTACATCTTCGCTTCGGCAAGCGCCAGCCGAACTGAGTTTACGAAGTTTCAGTAGCAGCGAGTGAGACGAAGGGGTTGCGTGTTCTCCTTTTGGTGCTTCATTTGACGATGTTGAGGCCTGCTCACTACACTAAGAATACTTTTATCTTTGAAATGATCACCTCAAATTTCCAAAAACAAACTTGAATTAGTAGAAATATATGAGATAAATTTCTACAATTCCTAAATTTCAACTGTATTTTCATCTGTTTTCAATGGGTTGAAGAAAATCAATAGTTGCCAAATCAGTTACTGTTAATACGAAAAAATCATACTGAAAATGTTGAAATATTCCGACATAATTGACATAAATAGACAGCACTGCAGTGGTTACCTAGGTTACCAATTTTGCACGTAAATAACTACAGCGGATATCTAGGTAACCTGCTACGACGGGCTGCGGCTACGTTCATTCATGATAATGTGATTCATTCATTGTTAACAGTGTGATGAATATGGGGGCGTCGTGAGATTAATAATTGAGCAGTAATTCAAGTTTTGAAATGGACATGGGAGCGTTGTGAAAAATGGTTTGTTTTACAAAATTCAGGATAAATCTAGCTAAGTTTACTAAATATGCAATGCTGAACGATTCTATAAGGGCACGTAAAAATGAGTGAAAAGCGTCCACGACTGCGCTCATTTCGACGCATGAAAACTTTATTCGAGCACGTGTTTTTGCCGTCAAATTGGGGACTTTCTTGACTTTATAGGGCTTCAAACCGAAATGATTCTTTGATTGATAAACCCCCAGCTATTTTTGAGTCATTCATAGCTTGCACGAGTTACACTTATTTCAAGGTGTCCGGATTATCGCGGAAGCAAACTTTACATCAAAACCTTCAAGCCCTTCTTCAATAAACTTCGATTTCATGTCCAAAATCCACTTTTCCAAAACAACGGACGTCATTCAGGCTTTCAAGTTTGCTTCATGAGTAACACGTAGTGACTTAAAATTTTTGAAAAACCGACGTTGTTTGCTCTTCTCAATAGCAAGCAGCGGATACTTCGTGACCAAACTCTTTGACGGTCACAATAAAATCATTTGGTCACTGAGCCAGCTTGATTTTTACTCCTATTTATATTGTATTTTTTTAGTGTTAACAAACCGCCGTGCCAGGTCCACAATTTGTGTTTGACGATACCTGTTGTTTGTTTACACTATAAATAATTGACAGTAAATGTCTATGCAAAAGTTACGCATACACAAACTTCATTGTTATGATTGAGTTTTGTTTGATTTTTGTTTAATAGCCTCCTCTGGTGCCATTTTACTTATTTGTTGTATATAAATTATTTCGATTGTTTGTTTATACTAATTATTAATTTAAACAATTTTGTTGTATTTTACATGTATAGATTAGGTCAAATTATTGAATTGTTTTATAAAAATTAAATCATGTTAAATAAAACTCTGGCACCAAACTAAACGATAAGTTTGTACACGTTTCGAGTCGACAGGTATAAACAACGGGGTGGTGCGCTACGCGGCAGGGAGGGTCTACGATGGAAAGCGGACAGGTTGTAAATAAAAAGAATTTTTGATTATAACCCGGAGGAGTGTAGTCGCGCGTTGAAGATCCAGTTTCGACCTTGTCCGCCATTACCGCTCGTGGAAAGCTGGATAGTGCAACATTGACACCCTCCAGGTTAGCCTCGTCCGATACTACAACGCCCAGTTGGTCAGAGGAACGGATACGACCAGCGAAACAAACGCATCTCTAAAACAGCAACGTAGCCATCGAAGCAGCAACTACACCCCACCGAGTGGAGTGCCCGACGGACGTTCAATCGTGAAAAGTTATGCGCAAGCAAATTAAATCCCTACTAACTCTTCCTTCCCGCGAAATGTAATTTAATAAAAAAATGTGTATGGTCTCGTAATTTTCAAGCTGTTCTTTGTTAAATTAATTGTGAGTCCTTTTGACTTGTTTCCGCTCAGTATTCCTAGTGTAAAATCTGTGAATTTCGCTCAGTGACCAACGGTACAGGTGGGTTGAAAGTCCACCCAATAGAATTTTCTTCAGGAGACCAAAGTAACGACCCAAAGCTGGTAAGAAAATAAAAGCAGCAAGAAGAAGTGAATTGTAACAACTTCTCATAATCATCTACGTATGCAGCGCACATGATGGGCAATCGATCCTTTAAGCATTTTTCACAGGGGGAAGCTCGTATTGGAAATTAAACGTCTTGTCCGGTAAACATTTCTAAAAAGGCCTAGAACGAGAACTGTTTAAACAATCAGAAGGATTTGGATTTTTCATCAAATGACAACGTCACGTGGTTTACATTTTCTAATGACTCCTGGTAGAGTTTCTTTCTAATATTTCGGAAACGCGGCGTTGAACACATGCGCCTCAATAATCTTCAGGCATTGATCAACAGGCAAAACTTGCAACTTTCTTTTACTTTCGTTTGACTCCATGTTCCGTTGAGATATCGGGTGAAAAATTAGAGCAAAAGCTTACTATATGTCTTAGGTATATAGCTAATTCGAGATTTCGAAATATCGAGATACAAGATTGTGGGAATTTGAAATCATTGAAATTGTCGATATAGGTAGAGATATCGAGATACGGGGAGTTTCTCAAATCGAATAAATTTATTGACAAAGCTACAGCTTTCAAAATTGTTGTTTAAGTGAAAAGTTTCCAACATTTTGATTTTGAATGATTTTTTGTCTCTCTGATTTTGAATCAAAAAGGTTATTTTTTCTTTCCACTCTACTACTCTCCAATGGGTTAAGAGTGCAGCCAGCGCCTGGGTTCAGCAATGGAAGAAAATTTTCTTCAAGCTATTTGTAATTGAGAGAATTCAAGTCCTGATTTTTAATGGATCGAACTACAGCAGCTGTAAGTTCACTACTGAGCTGCAATTAATCCGAGAGGATTTGTACTGCGAGGAGAACAACATGGACGAGATGTCCTAGTCCTGAGCAATCTCTCCAAATCGTTTAATACTCTAACGACTGCCTTGGAGAGCCGAACGGATGATGATCTGACGCATAACATTGTAAAAACCAAACTGGTCGACGAGGTGACGAGTCTATGAGTCTGTTCTTATGACCGGAACCAACAAAAACGTATTCGTCGACCACTACTGTATAAAACGGAAGTCGATTACAGAAGCGACCGAAACTACCGAAAAAATCCACCCAAATCGAAGATTGCGTGTGAAGCACCAAATAGCGGTTTTGTGTCCAAAACAACGAGGACGGAGCAAACTGGAGGTTGGATCGTATATTCCGAGCAGAATGTTCGGTTCTTGGAACTAGATCAACCTTCTATGATAGCTTACAGTTATCATGCATTGGTGCAACTGTAACCGATAGAACGGACCAAACTGCAAGCGGTAGTGTAATCAATTTAGATATGGTTCGATAGATTTGCTCCACGTAGGGTAATAGCACGAAGCAGTAACAATTTACATCCATCATCTATTTTTAGCGGTGCGATATTAAACTGGAGCAGTCGAGAAACTTGGAATATGCTGGAGTGGGTTTGGTTGAACCGCATGTGGGTTACTAGAAAAATAGTTTTATCATTGATCATCTCAGTTCTCAGGTGGAGCTTGTTTGGCTTCTAGAAACTTTTGAAGTTGAAACACTGTTTAACGTTTGTTAAAGGGTGTTCAACACATACCTGTTTAAAGAGATTTGAATAGGGAAGTCTACATGTTATCTTGATTTTTCAAATTCAAATTCAACAAACTGCATGCCAGCGAGCCTTCCGCAAGCTACAATTAAACATGGTTGCAAAAAGATTCGGTATTCAAACATTCCTGCAGGCTTAATATTCATCCGAAAAACTATACTTTCATAGAGCGCAAAATGCAAATACCAGTGACGTTCAGATTGTCGCAGCAAGATTAGACCAGCTTTACAGGTCGCATACCTGCAAGCGATGGGGACATTCACTTCTCCTTGTAACAAAAAAGGACATTCCACACTCATTAACATAAACATTACCGCACCGGCAGAACCACTGCTGCCGCAAACCCAACGAAATCCTAAGACATTTTAGCATATTCTTATCAACCCTTCGGGCTTACACTTTGAATATCGGATCTAAACGGCAGCGGCTAGAAGTCTATGATAGCTACGAGAGGCGAAGAAACCTGTCTAGTGGATTGTTGCGATCTGGGAGGTAACAAACACACAAGTATCCAGTTCGTACCGAATCTGGAGACTAGCCTCATCTTGATTTGCGAGCTGGTTGATAAGGGCATCCATATCGAGGATTGCGGCCCTGGGCCTTAGCCAAAAGTTTGGAGTCGACTACGAAGATATCTACACAACGGTAGCGAAGCATTCCACTCTCAGATCACTCTTGTCGTTAGCAGCAAGTCAAGTATGACGACATTAGGAAGGCATATTTGTTTAGAGAGATTTCGGAAACGATCTACATGCGACAACAGTCTGACTACAAGATCGAAAATCCTGTAGGCATATGCCTTTTGAAGAGGGCTCTGTGCGGCTTGAATCAAGCAGGATGGGTCTAGCAACGGACCGTTACTGATGTTCTGAAGTAACTGGAAAATTTACTAGCCTACGGAACTTGTCAGCTGTCTGTTTGCGAAAAACTCCAATGATGGATTGTCGTTCATCCTACTCTACGTAGGTGATATGCTGATCATCACGAATGGCAAAAATGAATACACGCAAGTTCGAAAACAGGAAGGTCAAGATATGGAATCCGATCTTTGAAGAACTACCTTGGCATACACGTTGAGTGGTAAGAAGACGGAAATTTCCTGATGAACTTAGAGATAGAGCAAGTAAAATCATCGCCAATTCCGATGGATCTTGGCCGCGTCACCGCAGAGTAAAAAGGTGAAAAATGTGATGGTTACCACTGAGAAGAGCCAGAACCTGAAGTGGGAGCTTTACTCTACGTCGCCGTATTCACATGGCCTGATCATGTTATCAAGGCATTTATCCTTGGCCGTAAGGACAGAAAACTTGCCAAGAGCGACTGGACAGAAGCAAAATGAATGTTACGGTATTTGAAGTTGCCTCAAGTTGCAACTAGGATGTAGCGACACTCTGACGTGGGTTGGGCAAACGATGGTGTTCACCGTAAATTCAATTCCCCTTTCTTGTTCAAGTTAGGTAGTAACAATAAAATTCGTTGAACAGAATGAAGCGGAATATGTTTCCATCCCTGAGGAAAGCAAGGAGCTACTTTCGCTTTTGAATCCGATGCGAGGACTTGGAGAGGATACCCAGCAGCCATGAGGATAACCAGAGCCGCTTCAATATGCTAAGCGCCAGATACAATTATACAATTTCACTCGGGGTTTGACTGGAACCAAATCCGTGAAGGTGAAGTATACCGCGGCTCAAGATATGTTGGCAGACATGCTGACAAAACCTCTAGGCTGGATCAACCTGCTGATGATGAGAGAGGAGATGTACCCGTAACATCGTCCTCGAGGAGGAGTATTGAAGCGAGAAGTTTCTGTGTCCTCGGACTTTTCAACCAGCAACCAGGAAAGTTGATTTGTCTTTCCACTTTATTATTCTCCATGAAATTTATGCTTTTGAATTGTTCGATCTTATTTTACCCTACCTGGAAACATGAATACAATCTTCATTAATTTCATCAATCTTATTACTCAGCCATACAACAACATTCAAATAGCGTTGCAAAGAAATAGGTTATGAGATCATGGGTATTGTTCACGGTGTTTCTTCATAGCATCCCGAGCAGGACAAAATATCAGTATAATATCACAACCAGGGAAATACATCTCATTTTGATCTTAATATGGTTTACATAGTTGGTAAAATAACAAAAAACAATACCAAAATATTGTTTCTCCAAGACTATATGAATAACAAAGCTTGATATTTCAATAACAAACCAATAATTTGCATTGAAAATCGCGAAAAAGACCGATTCAATATTTTCAACTTATTGAACACTGAATGCATAACTGAATACATTTTAAATAATCAATAACGAACAATTTTCACTTAAAAACTTACTTCTTCAGATATTTAAAATCAACTCAAATATCTTATTGAAGGCATATCGAGATATGATATCAAAATTTTATGATATATTCATATGCGTGTTCGAGACGTGAAGATCTTTCGAATAACACGATAGGTCCTCATAGCTCAATATACTATTGATGAGTTATGATTTTGTTATGCTCTCCTGCCCGGGATGTGTCATCTGACTTATTTCGGAACCGCCGTGTGGTACTAACAGACCTATCGTTCCTAAACATCAAATGATTCTCCAAAAGAGGCTAATTTTCAATTGGTTGTTTATTTCCAAATCAATTTTCACTGTTGTACTTGAGTTATTTGTACTGTTTTTGTTCAAAATGTGGGTTCGACTTTCCAAAAGTTAGTAGTTTTTCATAATGAAATGCATTCTGCCTTATTGGAGTGATTCCAATATGTTATTTGGTAGATCTGCAATAGCCTTAAATTGAATTTCTCCGGCAACTGCTGAAGCAGTCATTTCATGGAATGTGCCTCAAAACTGACAAAAAAAAAACTTTCTAAGCTACCTGCACGCAGTATAAATTTTCCAACAAACCTGACCTAACCAGCGGCGAACAGCTGCGGTCCATCGTCGTCGCTGTCGGCATAGTTCACGTAACCGCCGCCAGGCACCGGTCGTATGTATGATTCGAGCGTATACACTACAAAACTTTAACTGTGCAATTCTCGTCCTTTTGAAAACTCGTTTGCATACCAACCGAAGCGGGACGAAATTTATGACTTTGGTGAAATGAAATACAACAATATGATTCAATTTTCATTCGGTTGTACAGCTTGGCGCTCTGTGAGTACTGGCGTCGTTCCGAGTGCCAGGGTTGAGTGAACGAAAAGGCGCCCACAAAAAAAGAAAAGCTTTATTCAATTTCCACTTACCACCATCGCCGTCGTCAGTCAGTCTAGCCCCGGCGTGAAAGGTGGACAAACGGGGCAGCCCGCAGTCCATCGTACGGACTAGAAGAGGGCATAATTTATGGCCACTGATCACGACAATCCACCGGGACTGGCGTGGTAGGACTCTTGCCCTGGGAGTCAGGTTGTTATTCCAAGGCACCCATCACCTGTAGGGGCAGCAGGACTTTGCTGATAGCTCGTACCAGGCACCTGCTTGCTCCTGTGCCGCTGCGATGGTGTGCGTGCTCACTGATGAATGATAATAAGTTCTGGAAGGCTGTGCCCATTGTTTGTTGAATGGAAAGCACTTGAAAGTTATTGAAGTGCTTCAGATTTCGGCCGAGAGCTTTAGTCGTTCTTTGTGAAGGAGAAAGAAAGGGAAACAAAGCGGATAGAAAAAGAAAGAGAGAGGGGAAGCAAGTGGGCGAAGCTTACAGTTATCATGCATTGGTGCAACTGTAACCGATAGAACGGACCAAACTGCAAGCGGTAGTGTAATCAATTTAGATATGGTTCGATAGATTTGCTCCACGTAGGGTAATAGCACGAAGCAGTAACAATTTACATCCATCATCTATTTTTAGCGGTGCGATATTAAACTGGAGCAGTCGAGAAACTTGGAATATGCTGGAGTGGGTTTGGTTGAACCGCATGTGGGTTACTAGAAAAATAGTTTTATCATTGATCATCTCAGTTCTCAGGTGGAGCTTGTTTGGCTTCTAGAAACTTTTGAAGTTGAAACACTGTTTAACGTTTGTTAAAGGGTGTTCAACACATACCTGTTTAAAGAGATTTGAATAGGGAAGTCTACATGTTATCTTGATTTTTCAAATTCAAATTCAACCAACTACATGCCAGCGAGCCTTCCGCAAGCTACAATTAAACATGGTTGCAAAAAGATTCGGTATTCAAACATTCCTGCAGGCTTAATATTCATCCGAAAAACTATACTTTCATAGAGCGCAAAATTCAAATACCAGTGACGTTCAGATTGTCACAGCAAGATTAGACCAGCTTTACAGGTCGCATACCTGCAAGCGATGGGGACATTCACTTCTCCTTGCAACAAAAAAGGACATTCCACACTCATTAACATAAACATTACCGCACCGGCAGAACCACTGCTGCCGCAAAACCAACGAAATCCTAAGACATTTTAGCATATTCTTATCAACCCTTCGGGCTTACACTTTGAATATCGGATCTAAACGGCAGCGGCTAGAAGTCGAGATCGGACCGTGTGTCTCCGCAGTGGTGGCGGAAATCCAGAATTCAAAGTATTTGAAAATTCAAATAAGCTGCACCGGCTCCCGATGTTTTGCATATTGACTAAGGAAATACCGACAGCAGGGCGGCGTTCACTTCACTTTCGTCTTATTCTGGAAAGTCTCTGTTTTACTAGTTGTAGACAAAAAAAATCTCTCCTGATAAGCTTAGTGGGGAGTATTAAGAAGTAAAATCCACTCCAAATCATCCAGCAGTGTTTTGAAACTTGTGGTTGGTAATCTTGTTTAGAGTGAACGCATTGAAATGAAATTAATATCACTTTTTGCCTAGAAAACTGTCACTACTAATCGACATAACCTGTTTTCGAGATTTACAAAAAGATTTTATTTGCATTTCTCCTACCACAAACACAAACATTACGATTAAGTAATGTTGAAAAAAGCATCGAACATAATCTCTTCCGCAGCTGCAATGCAGTCACACTTTCTGCAACTACCCCCCTCTCCACCATTTAATTTATACTCGATGTTGGTAATGCCCATTTGGGAAAGGGTTAAAGTTTTTTACAAATCATTTCAGCTCCGTGAAAGAATGCGAACGCGCGTGGAAATATTCTCCATTGAATTTAAAATTTTGCTTCTCGGATTTTCACGGCGGCGGACGAAACAATGTATTCATTTACTGGTCTGAAAAGTTTTTCCCGAACTGGCGAAATAGCACGAAGAAATCGTGCTCAAGCCATCGTTGTTGCGTGGTAGCTTTACTTGCAGTAAATTTTTGTAATGCAGGATGAGGAATTTTACAGTTTAAACCTAGCAATAGTTATCCAGTTAAGTTTAAAAATTTACCTAAATTGCCATTTCTACCGTTATACAAGCTAATCACATTAACATCAAAAAACAATCTGATTGATGACTTCGGAAATTATAAGTGGCTGAACGAATGGAAATGAGGAAGGAATAGAAGCTGGTAAAAATTCATAACAACCAACTGGGAGCCGCATAATCAGTTATGCATGCCAGATTAAAAACCCTATAAAATTTGTCCCCTGCTCAAAAACTATTCGACGGAGTGATTTGTGAATACGAGCCATCTTCACCTCCGCATACTAATCATCGAACAATGCAAATTATCTCTAGTGCCATGACACACCAGAAATCCAATCTGTTGTTGACACTTCTGCCAGCCTGCGCCTTTGATAGCTTGTCTTCTCCGGCCTGTCAGTTCAATCATTCAGCTGGCACGAATTGGTTTTACGAGGTGATTATATTTTAGTGGGCGATTCATTAGAGTCAATGGAAGCCCATGGTTTACTTTAGGTCTCTGCAACCAGAAGAAAGCTGCCTACGATAGCTTCATTTATTAACAGTTGGAATAATTTCTTCAAGATATTCTGCCAGTCTTAAATGGCGACATTCTTCGGGACTGTTAAAATATGCAGGTCATATATCTCCCGGACTTTTCCTTACAAAGTTATATCATATTTTAGCTTATTTTTTCGATAATTTCAAAAACGTATAGGTAAAAAAGGGGCAAGTGGAATCATGATGTCAATACTTTTTCTTGAAGTTAAGCTGAAGTACTATAAACTTCTTAAGGTTCCATTTGTCCCAATTCACCCATATTAGAGTACGGCGAGCATATGTCACAGTAGGTTTTCATATATTCAAAATACTAACTTTTTGTGTTAAGAGATAGAGGAATGGTTAATTTGGCAAAGTTTCAGAATGTGCAAAAATATGAATTTTTGCTGAACAAACAAAATTTTTATTTTCATTCAAATTTTCATTGGGTACAGAGTTACAGAGTATTTTCTGTAAAAATTACTTAAAAGTTCATTTTTTGCACTTAACTTTTGTTAGCTACATTTTACAAGAAAACATTGTTCTAAAGAAGCATTTGTGCATACAAAACACACGTTTTTGTTGAGGGCCACACATCTCCAGGACTTTTCTTTACAAAGTTATAGCATGTTTTAGCTTATTTTCTCGATAACTTTTAGAACGTAACTTCCCCCATCCATCGTCGAAAGTCGAAGCATATAACTCTTCCGTGGAAGGTGGTGCCTCATCGAGTAAGCGCGCATAGTTCTCGGCAGCCTGCTGGTTGGTCAACTGCCGGATGTTTGGCCGGGGAGGACGGTTCTGACGTGTGTGAAATACCGTGGAAAGTTTTGAGCGCACATGTACTGCTACTATATAGTGGTCTGAGGCGATATCGGCACCACGGAGGGAGCGTATGTTTGTAATGTTTTAGAAAAATCGACCATCAATGAGAACGTGGTCAATTTGATTTCTTGTTCGGTGGTCAGGTGATATCCAGGTGGCTTTGTGGATATCTTTGCGTGGAAAGAAGGTGCTTCTAATCACTAAGCCTCGGGAAGCTGAGAAGTTGATGCATCGTTGGCCGTTGTCGTTAGTGTCGAAGTGTAGGCTGTGAGGCCCTATCACCGGTCTATACATCGCTTCCCTACCAACCTGGGCGTTCATATCCCCGATGACCCGGTCTAGTTCGTCTCGTGACGAGCAGCCGTCGTATGTTGCCTCTAACTGCGCGTAGAACGATTCCTCTTCGCCATCAGGTCTACCTTCGATCGGGCAGTGCACGTTGATGATGCTGTAGTTGAAGAAACGACTTTTAAACCTCAACAGACACATCCTCTCGTTGATCACCTTCCACGCGATCCTGTATTCTGCCCATAACACAAAAACCCGTTCCCAGCTCGTTAGTTGCTCCACCGCTCTGGTGGAACTGGGCCTTGCCTCCACGGACTTTTCACACTTTCTCACTTTTGCGACAGATCTCCCACAGAGCCACGATAACGAACTTGCGGGGTTCTAGCTGCTCGAGCAGCACCCTGTCTCCGCCCACAAAATTTAGCGACTTGCAGTTCCAGGTACTAAGGCTGTGCGAGATTTCGAATGATTTCGTATAATTTCGCAAAACTTAAAATTTCCCGAAATTTCGCGAAATTTCGGTTTCGCGAAATTTCCGAAAAATTTCGTTGAATTTCGCTAAATTCCGCCTAAAATTTCGCGAAATTAAACTTCCAATTTCGACGATTACGAAATTTCGGACCAAATTTCCGATGCACATTATTTTGGTTTGTGCTAATTGCGACTATAAATTAAATAGAATATATCTCAACAGATATCTGGTAAACTACGTCATACATAGAAGAATAAACTCTCAGCTGGTAATTTTTGTTTTTAAAGACAAAACCTTAACATCATGCGGGAGGTATTTTTTATTCACGCAGAGCATAAAATTCATGTCATCACTGAAGTCATATTCAAGGAATATGAAGCCGTCCAAATGCGCTACAAGGTATTTAGTAATCTGTTTGTAGGAATAAATTTTACGCATCTTTTACGTACATCAAAATGTGGTTTTATTTGCAGCCCACAAGCAGCGTTGCCAGGTATCCAGAATAAGCTGGATTATCCAGATTTTTGAACATATATCCAGGTAGACAGATTTTATGTACAATTATCCAGATTTTTCATGAATGATCCAGATTTTATTTTCTCTGTTCCGCAAAAAGGTCATCACTTCAAATTTGGCGCGAAATTTTGCAGTTTTGTCACCTCAAATTTTACGTACCCCAAGACTTTTATCCGAAGAATTTACCTTTCACCCCACGAAATGACTTCCAGATTATTTCCAGATTTTTTTTTGCCTTTTCAAGATTTTTAAAAGAATGACCTGGCAACGCTGCCCACAAGGTTAAAGAGGTCACTTTTTGTCTTTCGTTTAGGAGGGCATAGCAATTCCTGTCAAAACTAAAGCTCTGAAGCTCTATCTTACAGGCCAAATGTTCTATGCTACTCGACTTGTAAAAATTTTCAGGATTTCTCTGTGTTAGAGGACTCCTCTTCGCACACCGTAGTGTATTTAAATGTGTTTTTTCCAGTGGTGGGCACCGCTAACCGAAAATTTAGCGACGCTAATCGCTAAGTCGCTAACCGGAAAATTTAGCTCGATAATCGCTAAACGCTAAACGCTAAACCCACATTAGCGGAACTTTCGCTAATCGCTAACTTTTTAATATGTAAATAGACTTATCGCTATATTTATTGCTCGTGTTTTGTATGATTTGGACCACTTTGATCTGTTTTGGTTAAACAAACGAAAACAATTACTTTTTAAATCTATTTACAGTAAAAGGTTCACGAAACGGTATTCATATTTGATTTTGTAAAAACAAGAATTACAAAAGTTATTTAGCTTGCATTGAAAACAGGTACTCTAAGGAATGTTTTCATGAAAATTCAATTATTATCTGAATCGAAAAGGAAGAACCATAGTTGTCAGAATTTCAAGCGCATTGCAATTTACCAAAGTTCTTGGTGTGCCGAAAATTTAATCTAGACCTTGCGCTTGTTCTTCAAAATGCTTCTGTGGCTTGTACGATAACTGGAACTCCATTCTAGGGTAAAAAAAACTGACAAAAGTAACTTTCGCAGTAAAGTATGTTCATCTTTCGAAGCAATTTACGTACGCCATCAGCAATTCACAGTTTTTCTAAATATTTCTATTGACGCTTCTCTACAAAATTTAGCGAATTAGCGATTAGCGTGCCGAAGGCCAAAATTTTAGCGACGCTAACAGTTTCGCTAACCAGCTCAAAAATTAGCGAAATCGCTAAATCGCTAACTGAATTTTAGCGTCGCTAATTAGCGAATTAGCGAATTAGCGGAATGGTGCCCACCACTGGTTTTTTTTTTTCAGATAGTTCAGATAGATAGTGGTTACCAAAAGACCACGAAAAATCACGCGGCGGGTGTGGGGGTTAACGAATAGACCAAGTAGTCTTTTTTCTGACTTACAATTTATTTTTCCACTAAGTCAAGACGAAGCTTTCGCAATTTTTTAATTAATAAATTTTTTTGACACGGCTAATTAATAAGTGTCACGGAAAGTTTGAGAGTTGTCAGCAATTAACTGTAATCAAATTTTTGAAACATATTTCAAATTTATCCGAACGAAGAAATTTTTTTTTGTTTTAAACAGGCTTTTCCTTATATGGCATCTACTTTAGAATAATAGTTCTATTTTGCAATGCGTCGGGATTTATGTTATTTTTCCTGGAAGTATATTTCAATACTCAACGACCGGTAAAAAAAATCAACGTTCTGGTCTAAAAAACAATATATAAGACCTGGATGTTCGTAAACTGAAGGAAGAAAGAATTTATATTTTGTTCGACATTCAAAAACTTTGTAAATTATTAAAAAAAAACTAAGTTACAAATCCGATACCTGAAAATCACTAAAAGTAAGGTTTCACTTATTATCAACTAAATATTTTTCTAGATGATTTCTAGATGAGTATACAATTAACCATAGCTATAAGCGAAAAATTTATCGTAGATGATCAATTGTTAAAGACAATGAAATATTATAAAAAATAAACAACCATTATCTATTTGTTATTTTGGTTTTGAGAAAATGATATTACTGGAAATTCTATTTACAATTTGCGCAATAATTAATAATCAGTTTTCTTGAACCTTCATTTTTTTATAAATTTTTCATACTTCATTGTACATATATTTGCAGAATAAGATCACAATTCAAAAGACCACGGGGGAGTAGGGGGTATAAACGGGATCAAAATATGACCACGTAGTTTGGGAATGGTCCCAAATGCATTTTATTATTTTTGGTGTCGCAGAAACTCACAGGGCATATTTTTTCAGGACAAAATTATTTTCTACAACCTTACCAGAGACACTAGTTATGCCAGTCAAACAAACCGATTTAGCTGAAAAAATAATTTTAATCTCCAAACACTCTGTGGGTAATTAAAATATTTTTATAATCGAAACAGTTGGTTTGATTGGCATAGTGCCTTTGGCAAAGTTGTAGATAATAATATTGTCCTTCCAAAAATAAACATGTTGTAAATTTACTTTACGAACTAATTTCATTTTTGTCATATGACTTACATTTTAAGTTTAGTAAAGCGGGCAATGTATGCAGTTTGCGAGGATGCGAAAATGAACGGGAATAGAAGATGTGACTTTTAGGCTTAGAAAAAAATTTCCCTCGTCCATGTTGTAAATTCTTTTTTAAATATAACTTTTTTTTGACTTCTTCATCGCTTCGGTAATTTTTTTGTAATTTTCACGCAAAAAAAAAAGATTTTTGAAAAATAAGCTTTTTTATATTAGTTTTAATGTTTCTTTCACATTAAAATAATGAATTTTTTAGAGTTTTTTTATCGGAAAGATAAAATTACTGTCTAAAACTTTTCCAGAGACGTCACACTGATCAAAAAACTTTTGGCTCTAAAAGTATTTATAATCACAATAACCCTCCCAAAATAGCATTTTAAATAGCTTCTCAGCCTATAGAAACGTTTATGCAAAGTTTAGGCCAAATCTAAAATGACAAAAAATATTGAAACTGGGTCATTCTTTGTGGAACTGCTCAGTTAAAAAGTAATTTTAAGTTATATTAAAAAATGTGCAAAAATATTGAAAACTTCAAAGCTTTCAGAATAGTTAACTTAAATTTTGTTTTCTTCGAATTGATAAAGATGTCACTTAGTCTAGTCTGACTAAACAGTGTTAAAAAAATTCAAAAAAAGTTGCCCTCCAAAGGTTTTACAGCTTTTTAACCATTCCTGTGAATTTTGCTGCTTTTAGAGGATGCAGAAATGCATCAGAAGGCCGCCGAGGAATTGCTTATCGGATTTGTCGCTTTTACGTTTGCATAGGGAAAAACTCTTTGGAAAAGTTATCTTTGCTAGGGACACCAAAACTCACAGGAATGGTTGAAAACCTACCTACCATCTCTCATGTTTTCCAGTTCGAGCACTAGGACAAAACTTGGATTTTGCATGATGAAAGTGCTATGACAGAAGGATTACTATTTTGAACATAGTTGCATTCAAACCAAAAGAATCAGTTCAGAAGTTATTAAATTATTAAATTAAGTTATTAAATTATTATTTACAAAGACATTTCGAGTTTGACCTTTATATCATTTGTATCAATCGCGCTAATATTACCTGCAATATAATTTGTATAAATGAATGCATCAAGATTTTAGTTTTTAACATTTTTGATTTTCTCGTCATTGTCGGTTTATCAATATATGAATACCTACGTTACTCTTCGTCGACCAGGTAAGCACTTGCGATCAGCTACTGAAGGGTACTTCGTTAGCGTACGCTCCAACGTTACAAATCATTGTAATGCTATGTTTCAGAAGCATTTATTTTATTTTTCGAAAGAGACCAATTTCGTTTCGTCTCGAGAACTCGAAATCCACCTTGATTTCGTTTCGACTAATTTGGCGAAACCGAAATTAAGGGTTAATTTCGTTTCGTTTCGACACTAGAAAAGCCAGTTTCGCACACCCCTACCAGGTACCGAGTTTCTACAAGTGCTCCGTTTTTTTTGCCTGGGTCCATGCCGAATGTTCCGAGTTATATTTTCTTGAATGTAGGTATTGTAGTTTTTAAGGTAGGTTGCCCTACTACGGCCACGCTACCAAGTCTCGTGATGGGGCTGCCATCTTGGGTATAGCGTTCGAGACAGCACGTTTCTTTATTCGGCCGCTCACTCCGAAAACAGACGCTCAGAAAGGCTGAGCTTTCCTCCGAAGAGGTCAGCCCACCTCCCTCTTCCCTGCAGCATACGACCGAGGTCCCACCACGAGCTGGTTACCATGATCATCGCGTGGCTACTCGTATCTCGGCTGATACCACGGGAAGGTAGGGATAGGAGTTGCAGGGCAGGATACTATGGACCCCTATTTCATGCCAACTAACGTTTGCGGTGAAAAAATGGACAAAATTAGCCGATTTTTCATGGCTTTACCTTTAATCGCACTGACGAAACTACTCATGCATCATCAATCATAGTAACCCATGGATTAGCAGAGTAAAAATAGACCCTTTTTTGGACATTAATAGATCTGTGATGAATCCCCCTACAAGTGAGATAAAAAAAATATTTTCTCTGAAAATCGATATTTTTGAAAATAAAGGTCTGATGATGTTTTTAAAGTTCAGTGAGAATATCAGAGGTATAGTGGTGTAAAATATGAATTTTAACGACAAAAACTTTTTTTTTAACATAATTGAACATATTCAGATAGCTTAGTAAAATTGAGAAATAGTGTCTTCAGCAATGTTTTTTGTTATGTTATTTTGGAAAACTTTGCCGAAGACAGCGATCAAAAATGTTGATTTTTGGAAGAAATATTCTTTTTATTTCACTTGTAAGACGATTCATCACAGATCTGTTAATGTCCAAGGAAGGGTCTTTTATTACTTTAAAACTTTCCCGAAGACAGCTTGCTCTAAAATGTCACGTTTACGAGAAAATGACTTTTGACCACCTTTTTTCAATTCTGGAACACAGTGCCCCGCTGCGTCTAAAACGGACATCGTGCGGCACTTTGTGGACACCGGGTATGCGCGTTCCGGCATCTCTAACATCTTTACACTATTGGACAAAGAAAGCCCGGTTCCAAACGGCCAACGACCATGAGCGACAAGTAGCTTCAAAGGATTCTGAAGAGGAAGACCGAGGGAAAAGTGGCTAAAACGCTGTGTGCACTTGGCCGGGAGGTTGGTGCATGCGGTAAAACAGTGAAAAAGTATCTGGCAGGGTACTTCGTATTTTACCCCCCCCCCCCCCCCCACACACGAAGGCAGTGAGCACTGAGGTGAAGTTTATTTCACAGACCAAGCTCCCCAAGAAGGTGCGGCTGTGGCTGACAATCAGCGAGAAAGGGATGTCAGAGCTGCTCTCCTTTCGCTCCGGGCTGGCCGTGAACGGGGAAATTCATAGTACGAAGTGCCTGCCAGAAGTTGCGTCGTTTATCAAGAAATACCATAAGGGTGAAGATACGGTGTTCTGGCCAAATTTGGCATCGGCCCACTACTCGAAGCGATCGTTGGAGGAGATGGAGCGGCTTAATATCGATGTGGTACCGAAGTCAGCGAATCCGCCCAACGTCTAGAGGCGTCTCATTGAGAATTTCTGGGCTAACTTGAAGCGCGAGATCTATTTCAAGAATTTTGTCGCGAAAACGGAGAAGGAATTAATAAAAAAAAACGAAGAAAGAGCTTAAAAACATGCCTACACGCATGTTTTCGTCCGCCATGGCGAATGTTCCGGTTAACTGCCTGAAAGCCGCTCGCAAGGGCGTAGAATTTTTTTGCAAATAAGATAATATAATTACCATTAATGGGAAATTTATTCAACTCAATTATCTGTCTTAGTTTTTTTTTCATCACCATCTGAAGAAATTCCTTTTTTTTCTGCAAACGTTAGTACGGGTTGTACTACAGGTACGCTCTGCCCAGCCGTTTACCAATTATACGTGACTACTGAGAGTTATATTACCGGTAGGTGTGCCTTTGTGGGCTAGAGCGAATAAAACAACAACAACAACAAATCGGTTATAAAGCCAAATCGTATGCATTCTTTAGCGTCGGTTGTGCTAGGGAAGAAGGCTCTGTTTCAGGTCTTATTGGTCGGAACATGCGTATACAAGCCCGTATAATTTGCAATAGTACAATAGTTAGCATCACGAAACCACAATTTTCCGCCTTTTCGTGGAAGCATTTTCCAATCGATTGCTTTGAATTGAAGGAAATCGATTGGAAACTGACTGAATTTTAATCATTTTAAAGTGGACAATTTCAGTGACGCTCTCGAAGTTTTTGGTTTTTCAATTTGTACTCCTGTATATGTTGTAAAACGTAATTCTACCGAATTTGATCGAACCATTTTCAAAAGATCGCAAATTTATCATAGTTTTTGGGTTAGTAGGGGGCATTTCGAAGTTATCCGTTGTTCCAGATTTATCGAGGGGAGCCGTGGGGTAAGTACCCTTCCAAAGACAAAGGCTAGATTGAAAACGTTATCGAAACCTTACTTGCGACATAGCAAACTTTAAGTTTTTGCAAAACAACTATCGGTATTTCATAAGATTGCTGCAGAAAATCTCCCGAAGAAAAGCACTACCGAAGCCGTTCGCTACCCCGTAACTTTTATTGACAAAGCAGTAGGAAAAAAATTTGAAATTTTATTGGTCACGCGTTATCTTATAGAAAAATTAAGTTAGTTTTTATCAGTTTTGTTTATCATAGCAGAACTGTCCCTTGCACGCACGATTTTCATGCTATAATACCATTTTTTACCGTTTGCAAAATGCACTGCACAAAATGTAACGTTAGACACTATCCCAACCCTGTAGTCGTGTTATGAATCTCTAATCGCAAACGATTGCATAAATATTTACCACATTCTGCCAGCCAATAATGGGATTTAAATAGAGCCTACGTGTTCGACATTCCAATCACTGGGAGAGAGGGTTCAATGTAATGACACTAAGAACCCTGCTTTGATTATCTAGAACCCATCCCAGCAGCGCGTATCGAAAGGTTCATACCTACATATGCAGCAAACTGGCCCGAATCCCTACTAGCTGGAAACGACCGTAGAATGCAGCCATATATGGAAAAAATTGAACCGGAAAAACAACGGAGGGGAAAATAGGAAAAATATTTTCCAACTTGCAAAACAAGTTATGTGAGTTTTCCGTAATAAAAATTAGTTTCGGATAAAAAATAAGTCCGTTTCTACATCCACATTGCACAGCTTTTCCATTTATTTTCACTCCCGCTCGGACCATGTGTAACATATTTTTTTTACCGTTTGTATTTTTTATGCAGCAGCATATTTTCATTACCGGAGCAAATCGTACCGCCTGCACACAGATTGGCGCACAAAGTGCTCGGGTTCGGGACCGGCAGATAGGAACGATCGCATGTAACTTTTTACCGACCGAAAGGAGAAGGGTGGAGAGGGACCGTGGTCACCCTCACTTTACTCCAGGTGAGGGTAGGTCCGAAAGCAGCTTTGTAACCCGCAAATGTTCACCGTTGCCTAACGCTTGGAGCCGGCTGTTGGCTTCATTTTTTGCCAAAGTTTTTCATATTTATTCCGCTGGGTGCTCAATATTTTGACACCGAACCATCAGGCTGATAAATGATACGCTTGTGTTACGCAAAATGTGTATATGTGCAGCGGCCAGCAGCTGACGGTTCCCGGCTGCGGCGAAACGAAATTAATCGGTAGCAGC
The DNA here is from genome assembly GCF_029784165.1 of Wyeomyia smithii. NCBI lineage: Eukaryota > Metazoa > Arthropoda > Insecta > Diptera > Culicidae > Wyeomyia > Wyeomyia smithii. The sequence goes on from NC_073695.1 coordinate 215,602,184, forward strand.
AAAAAAAAGGCTGATGATGAACTGATTTGATTTCTGCCAACACGTTGCAATCTGGACAATTGCGAGTCCGGAGTTGAGTGAGTGTTTGGTTTTTCGCTCGGTTCACTGTGTATCGCTATTTTGTGCAGTTCTGCCTGAGAATTGCTGAAGATACAGTATTTGTATGATTACAGATCAACCGAATCAAAAATAATACTCGTTTGGACGGTTGTGAAAATGAATTGAAACGATATGAAATTCAAATATCCGTTCATGGAGAAAGTTAAGAATAATAACGTTTCAACTCCCACGATATTCAAGGATACCGAAACCTGTCAAACGTCAGATTGCAAAATAACCAGTATTATCCTTCAAATATGCAAATTGAATCCAGCCTTTCAACACAAAATTAAATACACTGGCACCGATGATACTCACAATTCAACCGGTCGTGCTGATTATAGATTGAAATTACGTTATTCAATGCTAAAACCTTCTGATGATGCATTTGCCGACCGGTAAATCAGAATTCGAAACAACGTCCTACCCAGGATCCATTAACAAAAGCGTAATAAATCAATCGGATAACATTCAATCAAGTGTTAATTACAGTACCGTAATCACACCGATAGCAGTGTGGAATCTATCATTGGCGACGTACAAAATTGACAACATCCGAGATTTTCATTGCAAGTTCTGATATAATTTTGACAGTTTTTTTAATTTTATTTATCATGTGGGTGCATTTGCAATGAGATGAAAAAAAATATTACCTTATCGTTAAAAAAAATTAAAACAACCTTTCTAGTAATACAATATTGATAAAATTCCTTTCGTATTTTATCATTATCTCAAGCATATTATATATTTTCAGTGATTCTGTGATCGACAAATAAATTTTGTCGATTGGTGTTCAGTAATCAAGTCCAATCTGTTCTGGTGTATATTCTGTGATATTGGGGTATTATTCTTCAAAACCGGGAAAGTAAAAAGATTGGCCTCAATTTAATAACTCCAACAGCAACCTGATCCGTGATTAAGTGGTGCTTGGTGTGAATATGTTTGATCCGCTCCGACTCAGCGTTTTTGGCTACTCCAATACAACTTCGGTTGTCTTCACGTATCGGTACGGGATCCACCGATACCTTGCAGTTCAAGTCTTCCAGAATTCCAGCCCACCAGACTGCTTTGGATATAGCTGCGCTTAGTGTAACATGTTCCACTTCACTTGAAGACATCGACACTAGCGGTTATTTGCAACTTTTCCAGGCAACCGTTGCACACTGTTTCCAAAGCTGCAAAAACGTGATCGAAATTATTTTGACCCAAAGACATTGATTTTAGAGCCGTAACGTCTTCAGCAAAGTTGTTCCATGACTTATTCTCCATGTTATAGAAGTTGCAATTCCATGATTAATCCACTCAACAGTGAGAAACGAGTTTTATTTTTCTCATTTTGGAATATAAAAATCCACTTTGTTCAGCAAAGTTGTAGCAAATTTTAAAAGAAACAACTTTGTGGAAGACAGCATACTTCTATCTATTTATTTGAATGGACTTTTGTGGAGTTTTCTATAAATTGCTATTAATTTTTTTTGCTATTTAACTGTTTATAGTGATTTTCTACAATTTTCGAATGTTCAACAAAACTTTTAGCTGCAACGAAACAAACAATATCTCCAAAAAAAGTTTATTTTTATCTCACATATATTTTTGGCTGTTGACGAGTGTTTCTAGAATAATGCGCTAATGATTTTGGAGTAATAGTGTCTTCAGTAAAGTTGTTCTATTAATTATTTTCTATTTTGTAGAAGTTAAAATTTTATGATTATTCTACCTAAAAGTTAGAAATGAGTTTTATTTTTCTCATTTTTGCATATAAAAATCCACTTTGCTGAGTAAATTTTTAGCACAATTTGTAAGAAACAACTTTGTCGAAGACACTATACTTGTATCTGGTCATTTAAATGAACTGTTGTAAAGTTTTTCCTAGATTGCCCCTTAAAATCATTTTTTCAATATTACTTTTTATAGCGATTCAGGGTGGCCACCCAACCGGGAAAACCGGGAGAACCGGGAAAAAACCTGGAATCGTTTGGAACCGGGAAAAACCGGGAATTTCACTGAACATTACGAGCCGGGGTGAGATTGTGCCATACAAATCCATTGTTTTTCAGCCATCTCATGGCGATCACAAGACCAAAATTTCTTGAATTAGTTTCCTCGAATACTTAACCAAGAAAGACGACTAGTCTCCTGACCCGGAAAGATGGATGACGAGTCACGGGCAGGATGGCACAATCACACCCCGGCTGACGCTATATTCAACTTATTTCTTACAGTACATATATCAGTTTTTGTTTTAATTCATCTTCCTCTTGAAAGCAAACTTGACCATGGTAAGCTCCCTGGAATTAGCAGCCAAATGGCTCAAATTTTGCCTAGAGCAAATGGTTCACAAAGATAATCTCGCGGGAGTTGTAACTGATAGATGTCGCCTAGAATACTCACAACAATTGAGTATGCATTCAACAGAGACATTGCTGACTTCCTACCGCCGTAGCGAGAAGCGCCTTGATACTTTTTGTAGAGATCTGATAGCTGATTCAAGCAAAAACCTTAGGAAGGTTTACCGTGTTTATTAGGAAGATTTTGATTCTATCGCATGGCAATGCCACGTTGGAGCGAGGTTCCTCCGTGAACTAGCAGTGCGTAGTCATGAATCTAGAAGAAGAAAAACTTGTAGCGCAACGCTTGATGCACGAAGCAGTACAGAATGTCGGTGGAGGAGACGAAGTTGATATCAAGATGAAGAAGCCCGGAAGAAGAATGTCACGGCCCGTGCTATTAACCCTCTAGTGCCCAAATGAGTTCTCAGGCGGACTTCGAAAAAATCACTATGAAGTTTTATAAACATTTTTTAAGTTCTTATTGAAGCTTTTGAGAGGTTCAACTGAAGACCGTCTAAAGGCGAAACTGGGCACTAGAGGGTTAAAACGATAAAAGCCAAAAAGGCAAAACTACTTGCGGACACCAAGAAAGAGGCAGCAGAAGTGATATGTTTCAAGTGTTGTGATAATCTGATTGGCCTGATTTAAATTAAGTTTGTTTTGCAAGAAATGTGTAACATAAATCTTTAATAGAGTAATCGCTCCATTATTCATCTCAACAGCTAGGTGCACCTTTGTTCATCTTATTTCTCTCATTTGTCCAATTTACCGTTAAATTTATACAAATTTTTGAAAGTAAATCTATTCGCTTTTCGATTTTGTCAAGTGGTTGAAAGTTTTACGTTGAAAATATTGTAAAATTTGACGATTAATTTATCAAAAAGGGGTGATGAGATGAATATAGGTACTGAGATGAATATAGGAACGATTAACCAATATTGATTTTTATATAGTTATGGTAAGAAAGGTTCCTACAAACTTAGTTTGGCCTAGAAGTCCACGGTAGTAAATATTATATGCGTTGTTTATAGGATACTTGTAGACAACATCTCTCGGAATAGATGACGTTCGTCACATTTTTCGAATTTTTGCGACCATATCTCTTGATTACAATAAGACTGAACACGTTTAAGAAGTAGCTTTGAGCATTTTGGGATGTAAATCAAAAGTTACGCTTTTTTAATCTTTAACTGTACAAAAAACTACAGAATTCGAAAGTACAATTATCCGGGAAACCGGGAAAAATATTTGAACGAACCGGGAAAAACCGGGAAAAAACCGGGAATTTAATTTCAGGTTTTGAGTGGCCACCCTGGTGATTTTCTATAAATTTTTTCAATGTTCTACAATGTTGTTAACTACAATAAAACACACAAGTTCACCGAAGAAAGTTTATATTTATCTCTCAAGTTTATTTGGTTATTAAAGATTTTTATTAAAATAATGCACTTATTTATTTACAAATAACTGCACAGGAGACAGCTAGAGACAAATGCCTATATCTGCACTAAATGACGTTTTACTTATAATTAAATATAGAAAAGGTTTAGTCTGCAGATATTTGTAGATTTTAAATATATCTGTTGGTAATTTAGTGCATTGTTTTAATAAAAATCGTCAATAATCGATGAAATATGAGCGATAAAAATCAACTAAATTGTGTGTTTTGTGATAGTAAACAACAATGTAGAGCATTGGAAAATTGTAGAAAATCACCACTTAATGTTATATTAAAAAAAAAAAGATTTTTAGTGGCCATCTGTAGAAACCTCCACAAAAGTCCATTTAAAAAGGCAGATAGAAGTATGGTACCTTTGAGAAAGTTGTTTATTATAAAATGTGCTACAACTTTGCCGAACAAAGTGAATTTTTATATGCAAAAATGAAAAAAGTAAAATACGCTTCTCACTGGTAAGTGGATTAATTACAAAATTGCAACTTCTATAAAATGGAGAATAATGGATCAACTTTTCTAGAGGCACTATGGCTCTAAAATCTAGTTTTTTGGGTCAAAATAGTTTCGATCACGTTTTTGCAGCTTTGGAAACAGTGTGCGTTGGGCTGTAGACATTGAACAAAAAAACACCGATCACCGACTAGCGGTCTTTTGTGTCCGAGGGTTAATTCACGTCAACAAATTCCAAGAGTGGTACCTATGGTGTGTGGTGGTCGTACCTTTGAGGTAGATGATCCTTTAAAATATCTGCCAGTGATTCTTCGTTGAAGTTTGCTGGAACCTTCCCATGTAACTCACCGGATAACACAGATCATGGCGAACACACAATCCATATTTCAGCAGTGTTGAATTCTTCCAGTACCCTGTAAAAACACTCCAATTTGCTCAGTTGCTCAGCAACCGGGTTTTCATCATCTCGTATTTTAGCTCATTTTCTGGAAGTTTTTCAAGAGCCGTCGTGAGAGTATTGTAAGCTTCTGGTAGAGTCAAATTCAATGTTGCACAGATCCGAAGTTGACGGACCTCAATTTTTAGAAGGTACGCAACGATGTCTTTTCCTTTAACTGGAAAAGAACGATTTGCTTCCAAATTACCGACTTCATGTCGAACGTATCTTCAACATCTCTCTGTTCGTACACCTCTATCAGATGCATTCCAGTTACTCGTCACAAACTTGGCCTTGTAGTCTATTTTCTTGATCCTTCACCGCTGCAAAACTTTCGAGACTTCGAGAAACAAGTGTACGTGTAACTTCCAGGTGTTGTATCGTTTTCCTGAGCTGTGGAACTTCCGTAAATTTGCTTAAGGCTTATATCCTATGGGTTGATTTGGATTTGTTTCTTTCTTTATCAGATTACTTTACTTTTAATTTTACGGCGACAGACCGATTATTGATCCATTGCCGAATCCAGAATATGTCGCCATGTCACTCGGTCGTGGGCTGCTAACCTACAATCTCCCCTAACTCCAATTTCGCGGGCATCCTCGTCGACAGCAAACATCCAACGAGTGCGAGGCCTACCTCGAAGTCGACGGCCTCTATCGGGATTTCTGCTAAATATAGTCTTCGCTGGTCGTTTTTCCGGCATTCTAGCTACATGCCCAGCACACAGCAACCTGCCGTGTTTTATCCGCTTGACTTATATCCGCCGATTTGTACATCTGGTACACTTCATGGTTCATGCGTCTGTGCCAAACAACTTTTTCTAGTTTTCCGCCAAGGATTGAAGGCAAATTCCTACGCTTGAAAAGCTGAAAAACACCAAGAGCTTGCCGATCGGCCTCTTTCAACGTCCATGCTTCATGGCCGTAGAGGACCACGGGAAGAATTAGTGTGCAAGTTTAGTACGGGTTTGCAGATTACGGGACCTCAGTTGGTTACGTAATCCGTAGAAGGCCCTGTTTGTAGCTGCTATCCGCCCCCTTTTTATCTCACGGCTAACCTCGTTGTCACATGTCACTAATGTACCCATGTAAATAAATTCGTCGACTACTTCAAAAGTTTCCCCATCTAACACCACCTCAGCACCCACATCCATCGGACTACCATGCTCTCCACCAGCCACCATGTTTCTCGTATTGGCAGAGTTATTGATGAGCCCTATTCTCGCAGCTTCCCTTCTGAGAGGTCCAAAGGCCTCTTCCACTGCTCTACGGTTGAAACCAATGATGTCGATATCGTTCGCAATACCTAGAAGCATGTGAGACTTCGTAATGATGGTGCCTCTTCTTTGCACGCCAGCCCTTGTATAGCACCCTCCAATGCGATGTTGAACATTAAGTTTGACAGCTCGTCTCCCTGCTTTAAGCCATCTAACGTCACGAAGCCTTCAAGGGTGGCACGTATCAGCCTAGTTTTGTTGGGAAACCATGTTCAGGCATTATTCGACATAACTCATTTCTCTTAACTGTATCGTATGCTACCCTGAAATCAATGAACAGATGGTGAGTCTGCAAGTTGAATTCTCGAAATTTATCGAGGATCTATCGCTGGGTGAACATTTGGTCCGTAGTGAAGCGTCCCCCTCGAAAACCACATTGTTAATCGCCAACAAAGGTCTCCGACAATGTCCACAGTGAATGGAGCAGAATACGGGAGAGAATTTTGTGAACGGTGTTGAGGAAGGTTATGCCCCGGTTATAACTACAGTTCAGGCGGTGGCTTTTCTAGTAGTTCGGACATGTGAGACCCTCCAACCAGTCCGAGGGCAATTTTTCATTGGACCACACTCTCAGCATGATCCGCTGTGAAGCACGATACAGCTGTTCGCTTGTTTCTTCCGGCGATGGAGTCTTATTTCAGTAGCTATTTTTCTACGCTCTGACGAGTCACAGCCGTGGCTAACATGTGGAATCTGGCGCGGTTCCTTTTATCCGTCGCTCACTGGTACTCAGCGTCAAACTACTCATTGGACGTGGCTGTCGCAGATGTACCCAACACTTCCTCCGCTGTGGTTGCCATTCAGGCAACCTCCAACTTGATCCTCGATCCGCTCATCAACCTTTCGCAGGTACTCTGTAGCCACTGCTTTAGGTGATAGCCGCTGGATATTCAACTGTGTCCTTCTTGTCATCCTGGATTTACACACGTTGCACAACCGGGCGCGAATCTTGGATACCACGAGATAATGATCCGAGTCAACGTTTGGTTCTCTAAACGACCTCACGTCTGTAACGTCTGAAAAGTGCCGACCATCAATGGTCGATCGAGCGCAGACCTCTCCGTTTGGGTGCCTCCAGGTGTTCTTACGTATATTCAGGCGTGCAAAATAAGTGCTACAGATAGTCATACTTCAGGCTGCAGCGAAATTGACAAGCCTATTCGGCCCCATCTAATGACACGCTTCATTTGTTTTTCAATTAGCACGAAACCGACTCCCGTTTTTTTTTTCACGCCGTCACTGTAGTGGATGTGGTACTTAAATGAAGTACCCGCAATAGGATCTACTGCCCGGAATTCGCGTTCTCCCGTTTTCGGCCACCTCTCTCCTATATAACAACAACCTCCACATTCACCTTCTGCAGCTCTCTAGCCAGGGGACCTGCACATGCCGGTTCGAGTAGAGTCCTCACATTCTAAGCACAAGATACGAGTCAAACGCTGTTGTACGGCGCCCATAACATGGGGGTACAGCCGCGCCCTTCCGAGTCACAATACGACCATAGTATCCACCGGGGGTTGGTTACCCGATCCTCGTTAAGGTTGCTCGTATCCCAGTCGGCACCTCGTGGAAGCTGGGATAGGAGTTGGTGGACAGAGGTGAATGACCACAATGGGGTCTCAAGTGACGCATGCCCAGCCAAATTTACTCTCAACCAAATTTACTCTCAAATAAATACAAAAGTTTATTTCCCCTGCATCACTTTTATCACATCGAAAAAAAAATGAAAAAACCACTTTTGACTGACAGAAAAATCTTCGTTTCAGACCACTGAAAAAAAAAACGAATAAAGAATATGGGTTATTCCAGGTCTCCAGTGTGCGAGGATCTGAGCATCGGTTCCACCAAAGTTTGTGAGTCAATTTTATTTAGGCCTGAAACTTATAAATCCGAAATTTTTGCACCAATTGATGGACCCCTCGGCCAATGGGAGTACTCCACCTTTTGCGAATTTAGAAAAACAACTTTTTTAATTTGCAGATATCTCGGAACCCTGATGAGCTACAAGTGACGTTAACATTTCATTTCGAAGAGTTTTAGATGCAAAATCGAACTGCGTCATCAACTTTTTCTGCAGTGTTGCCAACATCGCGTTTTTGTTGTCGATTCAAATCTTCATTTTCGGAATTCCCAAAATGACCGCCTACCCTCCTTAATCTTGATTTTGGCAACAAAGCACAAAAAAATGAGGCAGTTACATAAATACCTCAAAAGGCTTTACACGGTGCTCCCACAGACCGTTTTTATGAAAAAAATGCACCAAAGAATCTGAGTACACCATTCGATTCGTTATGACTTCCAGAATCTTTGGTCATAATTTCAAAATCATCGTACGGTACATTTTTGAGTGCCCTTTCGAAGGTCGTAAGGTACAAAAAAGTGATATAAAAACGACGAAATACTCAATGTAAAGCACGTTTTTCAGCCAGAATTTTATGAAACAACTTCCAAAATAGTTTCTACACACTTATGCTCGAGCGTCTTGATAGAAAAATTTTTTCACTACACTTTTCACTTTTTATTCACTTTCACTATTTAATTCTATCACTTTTCACTTTTCACTTGCAAATACGTATTTCGGCACTGACATAGTGCCTTCGTCAGTGCTTATTTGGACTGTGGAGAAAATAGCGAAACCCCAAGAATTTTATACCTAATCAGGTAAACGACTGGGGCAAATTTTAACTCAGAAAACGTAAACAACTTGAGTTAGGTAGAGAAATGTGCGGCCTGGTGATCCATGCCTGATCTCTGTTAAGGAGCTGGGTTTTTTGTTTGAAAATTTCTAAACTTTCTGCGACATCTAATTTCCAAGGGGATGTTACTGATCGAACTAAACTAAGGTTGTCGGTAGTCATAGCGTGATCTTCATGAAATATATGTTCGGCTATTTTGGATCTGAAATGGTGAGTTATTCCTTTTTCTGAGTCTTTCTTAGCCTTTACAAGTTCTGAAGTATGTTCCTTAAACCGGATGTCTAAATTTCTTTTTGTTTGGCCAATGTAAACTTTATCACAATGTGGACATGCAACTTTATAAACACCTGCCCTATGTAATTTGTCAATAGTGTCTTTAGTAGACCCCAACTTTGTTTTCATTTGATTATTTCTACTACTGTAGATAATATCGATACCAAATTTTCTAAATTTTGAACGAAGTTGACGAGTGAAACTGACGTCATATTCAACCACTACTCCTTCCGATCTTCTGTTAGCGGAGTGAGTGAGTTTCCATTTGGGTTCCCAGAATTCCTAACCAAAGTAAAAGTTGCAGAACAGTGTGAGGGGGAAAGAAAACGAAAATTGGGTGCAAAAAAGATTAACCAGTTGTTTTTACGAAATAAGAGTAGTAAAATGACAACTAAGATAAAATGTATAGAAAATTTTGTGGTCAATCGATCTTCGTGTGAATTCTCACAACAGCAAAGTCAGTGCCGAAATACGTATTTGCAAGTGAAAAGTGAAAAGTGACAGAATTAAATAGTGAAAGTGAATAAAAAGTGAAAAGTGTAGTGAAAGGAGTTTCTACACGTTCCAAGTATTATATTTAACGACATTTACAATTGGTGGAAAGATTTATTTGAAAATCCCTCAGTGCACAGTGGTCAAATTCGAAAAATCGTGATCGTTCTAGATTTGACTATGAAAAATTGATTTTATGTACTCAATGTCTTCAGCAAAATTGTTTCGTAGATCAAGACCTTACTTTTGGCGTTTTGGTGCTCGCCGGGTTCATCGCTTCGACGTTGGCATGCTGGAAAACAGTCGAAAAGAATAATGCAGAAAAGGACTCAAATTGATAAAAAAATTTGCACTAAACGTACCCAAAAAATACGTAATAATTAACTAGGAACGTATTCCAAATTAGTTCAAAATGGCTAATAATCAAGAGTTTAGTTTGAATTAATAGAAAATCCCTGCCGAAAACCAGAAAATGGTCAATAGTTAATGTTTGATAATAGCTTCAAATGTCAAAAGTTAAAAGCAAAATAACTCCTAACTTAAAAATAACTTGGAATGATAGCAAAACTAAAAAATAATGAGAATAATTTCAAATTCAGCTCAAAACCAGCTTTACCAGAAAAGCCAGAAATGGAAAAGTGCAAAGAAAAACTTTACTTCAAATTTTGCTGTAAATAATCTCGAAGACGGAAGATACTTGAAACAAAAATAATTTCAAATGTTGCCACTTTTTTTTTAAACCTAATGTTAATCTTATAATAGCTATTGCCGACGCGTCTGGAGCCCAGAGGAAACCGAAAGAAATATAATCGGTAATTATGCTGAGTAAAAACACTTCTGAACGCCAGAAAAACAGTATAAATACCAAAATCCGCTCTAAGATTTCTTCCATGGTATTGTAAACCGCTTAGATAAACTAAATAAAAGCCCAAAAACATCAAGGATTCAAAAGTAAACTCAATACGGCTGGAAGCTCATATTGAAGCTGCCCTAACTAATAATACTATAATTCTTTAGTGTTTTTTCTACGTTACTGATGTAAGCAAAGCCTTGGTGCTACATTCCGTATCGGAACTCGACCTTCTGTTTATAATACGCAAACTTCGCAGTCAACTGTTAGTGTACAGGACAATTGCGGGGATACGATCCCACTAACACTAACAGTCTCTCCCGAGCCGAGAGTTGAACATACGACGACTGGCTTATTAGGCCTCGAGGATAGCTATGAGGTTCGTTACTAATGTATTTGATATAAAAAGTCTATTTTTTATGAGCATTTCGAAATCAAAATAAGTCCAACTGAACAGATTTTAGATCAGTTTTTTTTCCCTTTAATGATTAAGAAATATGGAATTCGAGATTGATTTTAGGGAAGAAATTTTTATATGAAACATGACTGCTATGTGATTTTAGTTAAATTAGATTGCCAGTCTTCACGAATGTACAGCTCAATATCTGAAAAAAGTTGTGTCCATGTGACTGAAGATATTGGTTGAGGAAAAAAATACTGGTAAACAAAAACCTTATGAAAATTACCTGGAACAATCAGAGAATATTGTTTTTCCACTCGGTCATTCGTCCTTGATTTTTTTTACGCTGTGAACCATTTTCGGATATGTTATCATGTTTTCTTTAATATGTATTGTTATTTTTGATTTAATGGAATAGTGGTGGCAAAAACAAAACGAGCGAATCAAAAAGTTCAAGTTCACTCTGTGATTACTCCCACGGCCCTTCCGTGGTCATTCGTAGTTAAGCAGGAGCCTCAATAAGTACATCGCACGTATGCGAGCAAAATTTTCCTTATCGAAACGAACAAGTATTTACGTTGGTGACTTTCGCCCACCCAACCGAAGGCTGGTCAAGAAGTTCAGATCCGTTAGCTGTTTTGTAGGTTATGCAGCAGAAATAAGCGGTTGTAAAAATTGCGCTTGCGTTGCTTATATATCTATACATAGACGCACCGCCATCAGCACGTCTCGCCTTAGCCTAGTGGTGGGTGAATGATAAAGAAGATCGTTAAATATTTTATTTCTCCCATAGATTACCATTTATTCTTTTTTCAGGCAATTAATTATGTAATTAATTACTGAGAGGGGCCGTTTTATTGTAAATCAAATGGTCAAGATCATGGGTGCTTCGCATTGAACTTTGCTACATCCCTTTGTTGCTTCGCGCGGATGCTGGAATGCTGCGGAGGCACTCGGTGAGGTTTCGATGAGGTGTATATTAGTGTCATGCTAGAAGACAAATTTTCTGGAATTCATTTTCGGTTTGATCGGTTGTATACCAAACTCCGACTCCTACTCGTTCCCCGTTTGCTGCTCCAGGGGAATAGAGGAAATGTGCGGGAAATACTTAATTCGATTCAAGACACCAGATAAGCAATGAAATAAACATGGATTTTGACAGCTCTTTGACTACCATTCTGCGTGTTCTCCGTCAGGCGTCATAAAAACGAACAAAACGCGATCGTTAAAACTGGCCGAGAGTGTCAACGTTTCCTGTAGTTCTCTGTAGTGATCACGTTGCGATTTCATCTCAATTTTCAATTCTATTATTTCCTAATCGTACGTAATCGTGGCTACAATCCAATGACGAACGAAGAGAAAAAAAAGCATCCAAAGGCGTCTCCAAGTTTTATTTGACATGTGCTTGAATTTCTTGCTGGGTGCCACTCTCTTCAGATTTAATAGGTGTTTGTGTACAAATCGACATCTTCTTGGGTCAGTCTCCGCTAGGTAACAACACCCTCTCGTGGCCAATGGTCGGTGGTGTCGCCGCAAAGTTGTGAAGCATTTGCTTTCATAATGTTTTGTTTGTCATCTTTCCCCATTGATAGATGATGGTGTCAAGAGTTTGCTGTCAACCTTTTTTCCTCTGATTGTTTTTGGTGTTAAGCAAATCAGTGGATTGTTGGGAGAAGGCAAAGCCATGGAACCTGAAATTTAGTAGTGAAATTAGTACAACCGAAGACATAGCAATCATCATACCGGTAAAAAATAACACGTGTTTCGCAAGCATCCAAATCATCGTTAATCCAAGCCGCATTTTCAGTGCATTCCAGCAAATCAGTAACCATCACCGACGTAATTTATCCGACAGGGTCTCGTTAGCTTCCATAACCCTTCCCATCCCATTTAGCCAACTTTTACAGTCATTTATCTCTGGCTCGGTCGGTCGGTTGGTGAGATGTCAGAGTACAGAAGTCAAACAGCACGTGTATAGCCATTGTCGGGGAATTTCCACTGCTGCTGTTGTCCTTTTCGCTGTTGCCCTGGCGGCTGACTGTGTTGGAAAGGAGACTTATCGTCTTCCTCTCGGTTGAGCTTGGCGATACTTTTCCACTCGCTAAAATGGTGAAATACTGCAATATACTCACCATGTATCACCATTCTTAGTTTTATTGCACACACACACACATGCACTTGTCCATTGCTTCGCCTGCCGCAATCACTGTGGCAGCCCTTCGCCAAGTGGAGTCATTTGGCATCGCATTTTTCTATCGCTTCTCGTGGTGTCGATTTTTTTTTTTCGTTCTTCTTCTTCTATAAGTGCAGCTCCATCTCATGTAGAGACACTTTTTACCGAGCTCACCAACTATAGAAATTTTTATTATCACAATAAATTCCAAAACGCGACTTTATAATGGTATCGTAAACCGGAATTTATTGCTATATCATAGACAAATGTATAAATAAGTGTTTATTTATTCATTTTAAGCTCTGCTTGCCGGGCAGAACTATAATGTCTTGACGTGACCCCGAATCGGAGCTTAGCCGAAGTCGCGCTCGACTGTCTCCTCGTTTATTGTTATATATTTGGCGAAAGCAAATTTTATGGCGGTGTGGCCTGGAAACCTGTCAATCATTAGTTGTAAATAATTTTGGGCAAAAAGTCACAGAAAACACCATCCCGTTTGGGCATTATGTGCGAACAAAGTATATGATCAACGTAAGTTGAGAGATTTAAAACATAATAGCTTAGAACTGTTTTCAAATTCAGTTACTGTTACTGTTGGGATGTGGCGAAACTTCCTCGAGCTGTTTTAATTTGGTTAACGAACCGCTGAAAGTTGTAGTTTTGTTCAGTTTCACAATGTAATATACATTTAAAATATTCTTACACTGGTTCTGCTGCTTGCTCTCAAACTGTCGAAACTGTGCAGATTCGACAACTATTGCACAGTTTCTTTCTGGGTTATCCACTTTTAGTGAATCAACCCCATTCAACTGTAAGACCATTCTGGATGGCTATATTAACGTACGTTCTAGTTTTACTCCATGTCAATTATCCGAAATTTCTGTTAGATAACCTCAATTCAAATAGTTACTGAATTCGAACTTTTTCCCTTGATCGACTTTACCGAAAGTTATTACCACTATGAAATTTCCTTCTGTCGCCAATCCAGTTCACTTTCACACTTTCACTTCCAACTTTCAGCCACTTTAACGTCAGCTTAAACTTTACTTTTAATCTAAACTTTTCCGCTATCTCACTTCAGCTATACTTGAGTTTTATAGGTTTTTATTTTTTTCAATCAAAGCTGTCAATAGGACAGATAATACCGCTACAAAAAAAGGTTTTTAATAGAAATTTCTAAACTTTATGTTATCGACTGAGGAAGTGTATGCGTGGACATGACTGCGAGGCAGAAAAATAACCATGGATAAAAATTTGGCAGATATTCTGGTTTAATAGTCGTTTTCTGCTATCATATCGTTCAAAGCAAACTGTCCCAGTAGTGCACAATGGTCAAGAAATAAAATTTAGTGGGAATTTGGGTCTAGAGCTCTATGGCCATATTTTAGAGAAAAATTTCCTTCTACAAAGTTGTTACATATGATAAAGCGCTTATAGAAAAATTATCAAAAATTAGGGTGACCCAAATTTTCGAAGAAATTAAGTATCTTACTTTTTTATTTTTGAAGATAGAAAAAAAAGTTGTTCGACAATGTTATAGCTACGTTGATTTTAAGTAACTTGGTTAAAAAAGTTTTTCTCTATCTTTGAAAACAACTGATTTATATTGAAAAAAAAAACACATTCTGCGCTCTAACGTTTTATTTCAATTTTCACCTTAAAACTGTTTTTGAACGACTTTTAGGGCTTTTGGAGATAAACAGTTTGCAATTCCCAATTATACTCAAAGTTATGATAGTTTTCCATCAAATATATGCGTTTTTCATTTGTTTGACATTCTTTTTGGGGCCAACATAAAAAATATCTCTAGGTCTCAAATTAAAGGGCACATTTGACTTAGTTTTCAAAAATATGTATTTTTTTTTAATTTGAGTAAATTCAGTTTAACAACATGACAACAAAAATTGCAATAGTTTTATATATTTTGCATATAAAAGCACACAGATATCTTTTTTTTGTATGTTTTGCTTAAAACTAGAAGTAATTTCCTTTAATTTGATTCAAAAAGATCGAAAATCAATCAACTGGTTCAAAAGTTATGAATTTTTAAAAATTAAATACATTGAATAAAGCCGTTTTAATGGTCACCCTATTACACCCTACCTCTCCCAAACAAATGAAAAACGCATATTTTTGATGAAAAACAATCATAACATTGAGTGTAATTGGGATATTCACGATGTCAGTATTACAAACTGTTTTTCTCATAAAGCCCTAAAAGTCGTTCAAAGACAGTTTCAAGGTGAAAATTGAAATTAAAAATTTAAATTAGAGCGCAGAATGTGTTTTATTCAATATAAATCGGTTGTTTTCAAAGACAAAGAAATTTTTTTTACTAAGTTTTTTAAAATCAACGTAGCTGTAACATTGCAGAACAACTTTTTCTTCTATCTTCAAAGATGAAAAAGTTAGATACTTAATTTCTTCGAAAATTTGGGTCACCCTAATTTTTGATAATTTTTCTAAAAGCGTATGATAAAGCGCAACAACTTTATACAAGCAAGTTTTTCTCTAAAATATGACTATAGAGTTCTAGACCCAAATTTCCCCCTAAATTTTGTTTCTGGACCATTGTGCAGTGTCCATAAGGTTTCCGTAGAACAAAGGACAGCTATGCTCGAAACAGCGGTATATTTAAAATAAATTCTGCAATATTTCTTCGTTTTTCGGAAAGGTTTTTTCTGACATGTTAAGAATGTTTTAAGAATTTCACTGCCGCATATAGCAAGTCAGTCCCTTTTACATTTTCAGCAAGCCGAGAAAATGCGTTGTTATATTACTTCATACTATTGCTCTCCATAACATGGGATAATATGTTTGGATGTTTTTTCGACCGCAGAACAAAGTTGTTGAGTTCATATTGTTACGAAACTATCATTTTCGCTTAATAACTCAATTTTGGTGAAAATGCAAATGGGACGGACTGGTTATGCACCGCAATTCAAGTAAAATAAGTTTTATAAATTTTTCTTACATTAACAGAGGTACTTTCCTATTTTTTAAAGATTAATTTGTAATTTTTTTTCACAAACTTTCAACTCAACTGTCAAACTATCTTTATTTTTTATACTCATTCTAACTTCTAACTAAATTTCCGAATCCATTTCTGCTTTGCCCTTTATTGTCATAGGAGGGTAAGAATAACTCCATTAAGGTCAAACCAGTTTTTGAGCGGGGAATAGGGACCGCACAAATGGTTGAGAAATTTACATAGCTATAAAACAATGTTTTCACTTGCCGCATATGTTGATTTTATCATTTACCGCACGAAAAAAATCGAAAAAAAAAACAATCAGGCAAATAAAAAAGAACGCACAAAAAAAGGTCGCATAAATACAGGTTTAACTGTGTTAATTTACGATCATTTTCTTCTATTGTTTTGTTTTTTTGGATTCAAGCATTTCTAGTTAAATCGGAATAGTTCACCTCATCCGTTTTTAGACAAAATTTTTATATATTTCTGGACGAATTTTCATTTTTTTCTGCTTCTTCTTTACCTAGGAAGCATTTTTCAGCCCTTTTTGGCTAGATTTTATCAAATTTTATTTCGACCTTCTTTGTTTTAAACCATTATTTCCATTGTTGGTTTTTTCTAGCCTTTAGACACGATTTTCAGTCATTGAGGCCTGTGTAGGGAACGAGAATTCGGAATTCGGAATTCGTTTTATTATTATTCTAAGCTTTTCGAAATATTTTCGAATGTTTCGCGCTACACTTACGAGAGTTTGTATTGTATTTTTTGGTTAGTTTAGAAATTTTTCATCAAATGGCCTACACCGATCAAATTTTAGCTTACTCATGTCAACTTTAAACTATTTACATTGCTTATTTCAACACTTCTGTTTTTCAAAACCATCTACAGCTGGATGCAGTCTCTGCTTAGGTTTATTTTATCCTTTAGCAATATTTTTCAGGTATCTTAGGATGAATTTGTTTGTTTTGTTCTTCTGAATGCTTTTGGTAATTTTCAGTGCCTTCAAGGAACCCTGCTGAATTCAGAGTTATTCTGGTTTGTAAAGGCCTCTAGGGTCGAGTGGGATATATTTTATTGACTGAAATTTTTCAAAAGGATCGGTCAACTGGATAATTTTATACAGCCTTTTTGTCGTGTGCAATTCAATGACACCCTTTGTACACTTTTTTAGGATATATCATATGGTTTTTAATATTTTGCGCTCCGGTTGCGAAATTCCTAGAGACCGTGAAATACCTTACCCATATCGTATGTACTCTCCCACTAACAAGGAAGCAAGAAGGATGCCAGAGCCCTGTCACTTGCTGCAACGCGGCGATCAACACAACCAAAGTGGGAGAAAAGATCGAGCGGTTTTGGACGATTGACGAGTTGCAGGATGTGCTGATCCTGACAGAGGAAGAGTAAGATTGCGATGAGCACTTTCAGAAAACTTTCTCCCGTGATTCGACGGGGCGATACGAGGTGTTTCTTCCGAAACAAATGAATATCGAGCATATTATCGGTGAAGAGAAAAAACATAGTCTTGTGGAGACTACTCTAGCTTGAACGGAAAGGACCCGGAGTTTCGGAAGCGTAAGCGGGTTAAGCTCCACACCGAAGATTCTACCAATAAACTGTTCGTCCGAGACGACGTCAAACTGTTCACTCAATGATCCCCTTATGATGAGTCCGGTTATCTAGTACTACACTCTCTTGGATCGATATTTACAGCAACTGGCGCACGAAGAAGGTGCTCAGATTCCACGATTTAAAGTAAAGCTTGTTTTGGATTTCTACGTTGACGGTTATATCAGATGAGCGGGATCCGAAGAAGAGGTTGTCAAAAGGTTGCTTCAGACTGCTCATATGGGTAACGAACTTAGAAGTAGTGTTGGAAAGATTTGCTGCCAATGAACTAGAAGCATCCACTCTGAGATTCGATCGGAAGCGCGTGAAATCACTGGGTTTTAGCTAGTAATTAGAGCCAGATCTGCTGAGCATCAATGTATCGAGTCTCACAATAAACAGACAGTGGGCTACCCGATCAGAAAGAAATGTTGTCCCCGTTAGGTGTTAAAATAACAGAAATCATAACAAAAAATATTCTACTAATATCAAACCCATATCAAACTTTGTTACTATCGTATCAGCTTTCTAACAAAATTAGATAGCACATAGAACAGCATAATAACAACCATTGTTACAAACAACTGGTTTAGATAGAGATGAAAAAAATGTTAGATTTGTTTCAGAACAACTCCATTTCATGATTTGTTATTATAACTCATTCAGATTCAATTTTGTTATCAAAAGCAAATGGGAAAAAACAAAATCGTATCAAAATATGTTATCTGCATCTCCCGTTGATAGAATTTTGCAATTTTTTAGTTATGCTCTTCTGATCGGGTAGGCGCAAGGTGTACTCCTTGAAAAATCCAAATGCAGCTACTCTGGGTGATTGGGATGATCCGTTATCAATAGATTCAGAGAAGCAAAGGACGAAATTATACCAAACACTTCCGTCTTTAGGTTGGAGTTGTGCGGTGCCCATATTGCTGCCAAACTGTATCGTGCCACCGTGCGAGTTAAACACTTGGGTGTTGTTCGGAGTTTTTAAAAAAGCTACTGACACATTTGACTGCTCAATTAAGACTAACTTTATTAATTCTAACGATAACATTTGTGCCCGCCATTCGATTCACGTTGGTCAGAATATGAACCGCTGACTCCGCATCGCTCGGTGGTGGCTCCGATCGTTCGATTGTCGTCAACCTGCTCGTCGATGGCATTGTCTGAATTGTCAGCAAATTCCTTTGGTAGCTCGGTTGTTAACTCCTCCCGGCTGAGTGATGAGACTCCAGAGAAATCACATCCGCAATGGTCAATCTTCTAATTGGTTTTGCATCTGAGATCGTTGGAACGTCCTTTAATGGATCGTCATGTTGAATTTTGATTTTTGTGGATCTGCTTGATATGAAATTACAAAAGAGAACAATGCTGATGAGTATGGTTAGAGGGAAAGTAATTCCTCCGAAAATGGTTAACTTTGGCCAGTGAAAGCTGTTTGTTTGCAATTTGATATTTTCCAGTTCTTTTCTAGTCTCGAGATGTAGTTCATGGAGATGTTCGAGGCTCAAGTTAACAATGAGATGTCCTTGCTCCACAGAGATACCTTCTAGTGGTATCTGTAAGGGTGATTCTTCGAGATTATGAATATTGCTGCTAAAAGTGTTGTTGTCAATCGAAACATTACAGTTTTCGAACGAGATGAAGAATGGACCGAATAGGTTCCTTTTAAAAATTCCACAGTTGCTTGTAAGTGAAAAATTTCTGTCATAGTTGATGATCAGATTTTTGTCGTTAACGGTGATGATTTCTTATTGTATGAGGTTGAGGGTAAAATTACAACTGGCTGGTTTTCCATTTAAGAGTTCCGAAATACATGTTGAGTTTTCGGGTATTAGGTCTTCTATGTTGAATATCGTTGGATTCAAAGAAGGTACGGCATAGATCTCTTTGTTGTGTTTCAAATAATTTTGTCTCTCAAGATAAATTTGTCTTTGTTTATGACGAATCGGATAAATGTGAATTTTCCTGAATATTCTTTTGTCTAGTTTAGGAATTTTGATAAGCAGGGCTACCTCCTTGCTGTTGGTTGCCACTGATGATTCTGCATATGATAGTGCTTCGCTGATAGAGTTGGTTGTCACGTTCTCGTCGTGTAGTCTTCTTACTAATACTTGTATTTCTCCTGTACTTAGAATTTTGCTGTTTAAGATTCCTATCTTTGCTAAACTTATACTGTCTACAATTTGCTCTAATTTTTCATGTAAATACTTTAGGTTCAAAAATATATTAATGGAATGATTTTCTATGGATTTTGTATTGAACAATGATATGGCTTGAGTAGTTTTACGTACGAATTCCTTCATCTGTAGGTTTAATTCCCGGTTAATTTTTACCTGAGCATTATTATTCTGAATTAGATTATTGATAGAGGAGTTAATTATTTTTAAATCGTTAGCATCTGGACTACCTGCTATAAATTTCCATGCTGATCCTAGGCTATCCCAGCGTTTTGATCTTTTAATTGAAATAAGGTTGTTCAGTATTTGATCGATTTGTTTAAATTCTTCTATAATTAATATGGAAAACTGATTGGTCGCTATTTCGTCAAACATGTCTCTAAGGTTTCGTACATGGTATTGATATGAACTTATGTTAAAATGATGGATATAAAAATATGAGTCAATTCTTACTCTGCTAGTTCCATGGTCGAATGCTAGGATTGGCTGGTTAGTTAGGTTCCGGAGTGATATAGTTTGTTCTGATGACCATCCTGAATGTAGGATTAAAAGTCCTAGTCTGTAATTGAAGTGCATTGAGTTAGATCTCTCGAATTTTAATGTCGTTTTTATGAATTTTTCTTCCATCATCGGTGGTTATTGTACTGTTATTAACTTTTGCTATTTTAACTTCTTTATATCTTGCTTTGTGTTTCAGCCTTTGTCGGGTTTTTTAAATGCTTCGCTATTTTCTTTAGGATTTCTTATTTTCTTTGATTTATTATGATGGTCAAGATCTTGTTTTTGCTTCCTTTTTAAATTTTCAAATACTTTTTCGATGATTTCGGGTGTTTGGGGAGATGGAAGGATAATTTCGTAAGGAGTAAATTTTGTTGCGGTATGTATGGATGAATTGTATTTATGAAGGACCATGTGCATGAGCTCAATAAGAGGTTTAGTGGGATTCTCAGTTTTGGTTATTCGGTATAATTCTAAGAGAGTTGAATGGAGCCGTTCAACCGTTCCGTTCATCTCACTCCTTCCTGTTGCCGTAATGTAGAGGGTGATTCCAGTACCATTGTAATAATTAACCAGGTCTCCGGTTCACCATCCATGACTAAAATATCTGGTGGTTTGTATTTGGACAGGAGTTCCTTGAGGGCTGGGACAATATCAATTGCAGCTCGGGATTGGACATGCATCACTTGAGCGAATTTAGAAAATTTATCTATGTAGGTGAGAAAATGATTGCTCTCGAGGAATAATATGTCTACATGAGCGATTTGGAAAGGAGCATTCGGTATCGGGGTTTTCTGAAGAGGATATTTAATGGGATTCCTGTCGTATTTGTTTTCGTTACAGATACGACAGTTCACAATAAAATCTTTGAGTTTTTGATGCAGCTTTGGAAAGTAGAATTTCCGCATGATTTGAAGCTTATTTTCTTGAACACATCTATGGGCTCTCATGTGTTCGTTCCTTACGACGTTCCATTGCTCGTTTTCGTCTTGAACGTCTTCGAGTTGCTTCTGAGTAAATCGGATTTTTAACAGTCTTTGTTGGCCAAAATATTTTCTATATGTTTCTTGAATTTTTCCCATGGTGTCTTCGTCTGTTAATAATCCATTTACCAAACCTATGTTAAAGTGAGTTTTTAGGATCTGCAAAATAGGATTTTCATTAATATCGGCAATCGTTATAGTAATTCTTGTATATGATTCAAAAGGGTGTTCAACTATTACTGAGTTCGGACCGTTTTTAATGATAGCTTGATGACGGAAAGCGTTAATTGGTACCTCTGTTGATATGATGTAGAAATCGTCGCTAGTATCGGCAGAATGTTGGGTTCCTGTCATGGAACATACCATTCTACTTAGAGCATCCGCAACAACGTTTGTTTTTCCTGGTTTATACATTATCTCATAATCGTGCTCTTCTAAGTACGATTTCCATCTTTTCAATTTGGCATTCGTATTCTTTGGCGAGAGTGCGAATGTGAGGGGTTGATGATCTGTGAGAATTTTAAACTTGGTTCCATATAAATAATTCCGAAATGTTTGTAAAGCCCAATAAATCGCTAACATTTCCTTCTCAGGAAGAGAAAATTTTTCTTCTGTCACAGACAAGGTTCTTGAAGCGAAATGTATTGGTTTATCTCGACCCATTTCTCCTTGAGACAGTACCGCTCCGATAGCAAAGTCTGAACGTCTGTAGTTAATAAAAATGGTTTTTCATAGTCAGGGTATATCAACACATCAGAGGAAGAAAGTATGTTTTTCATTCTATTAAAACATGGTTTTTAAGTATCACAAATGTAAATTTTTTTGCTCGACATCGGATTTCTCTCCCCCGGTAGAAGATTTGTCAAAGGTTTTGCGATTTTTGCAAAGCCCTTTACAAATCGACGGTAATAGCTCATCATTCCGAGGAATGATTTCAAGTCTTTTATTGTTTTGGGTTCTGGGAATTTTTGAATCACTTCAATTTTTTTGTGATTCGGTTTGATACCTTCTGAGCTTATGATGTATCCTAAGAATTCTACATCAGAATGTAAAAACTCGGATTTGTCCAATTGAATCTTGAAATTCGCTCTATTCAACGTGTTCAAAATAATATTCAAATTCACCAAATGTTCTACGAGAGTCTTTCCAAAGACTATGACGTCGTCAATGTACACATAACATATTTTTCCAATATGTTCTCTTAAAACGTCGTCTATTGCTCTTTGGAAAGTTGCAGGGGCGTTTTTTAAGCCAAATGGCATTCGAGTAAACTCGTACTTGTATAGTCGTACTTGTACTTGTAACTTTTTGTATATTTTTTCGTCTTTCATCTTGATCTGATGGAAGCCGGAAGCGAGATCGAGAGTGGAGAAGTATATCTGGCCTTTGAGTTGATCAATTACATAGCTGATTTCTGGCATGGGATATCGATCTGAAGTTGTTTTTTCATTGATTTTTCTATAATCAATGATCATTCTTAATTTTTTTCGCCAGAGGCATCTGTTTTTTTCGGGACCACCCAAACTGGGGCTGTCCAGGCTGAACGAGAAGGTCGAATAATACCATCTTCTAAAAGCTTTTTAATTTGTTTGTTGACTTCTTCTGTATAGGCTGCAGGGTATGGATAAACTCTCTGGTGTACTGGAATATCATCAGTTGTGTTGATGGTGCACTCAATTTTTGTCGCATATGTAAGTTTCGAATTTGGCTCATGGAATGCCGTTTTGTTGGCATTCAAAACTTCTTCCAATTTTTTCTTTTCTGAGGAGGTTAGATGACAAGTTCTAAACTGCTCTACATTATAAGCTATTTGTTTCTGAGGTATATATTCTTGTAAAGGGATTACTAGTTCTACATAAGGTAAGAGTCATCTTTTTCATATCGATTGTGGCATTAAGTGCTTTTAAAATACCTGTACCGATAATTCCACGGAAAAACGGATGAAATTTGTGAAGTAGGAATTGCCTTTTGAAGTTTATTTTTGGGTAGAAGAAATTTATGTCGATTGCTGATGTGGCATCGAAATTTCCATTAGCACTTGATATTTGGTTTGCTGAGAAATTATATGGTCTTGAAATGTTATAACTCCAGGCTAGTTTAGGATCAATCAAATTGATATTCGCTCCGGTATCGATGAGGAAGGGAAAGTTTCCAATTGTTGTTTTTAGGTTGATGAATGGTAGAACCGGTTTCACCAACTCGGGTTCCATCCTAAAAAAATTGGTTTCTTGAGTTGCATCAGTTTGATCTATGTTTTCGGGGGGGTGACTATTGCTATCGTATGCATAAAAATCATGATAATCTTCGTACTCTTCAAACTGGTGTTCGGGATATTGTTTAGCATCTGTTTCGTCATTGGCTTCTACTTCGTTAAATGTTGATGTTCCTTCTATGGGGTGAGCTAGTCTTTTAAAATTTTGTATTTTAGATGATGGGGGATGTTGGCGTTTGATAGGAAAGGTAGGTCGGTTTCCATAATCTAAAAACCGAGATCGGACACTTTGATCTACCTCCATTGGTTCGGGTCTCGGGAGAGGCTTCGGTGAATGATTGAAGGAGTTTGGATTGTGTTGGAATCTATTTTGAGGTTGCAAAAATGGATTGAAGTTTGGTTGGAAACGGGGTTGAGGTTGTACAAATGGATTCGTGTTATTTCTCTGATTTGATATGAAGGGGTTTCGGTACTGTTGGGGTAAACAAGAATTTTGAAAGTTTCTAGGTGGTGGAGGAGGAAAGTTTTGGTTACGTGGTGGAATTTTTGGCGGATGTCGAGGCAAGTCTAGCTCTCTGGATTTGGGGATTGAATAATTGGAATGTTCATTTCTGAATGTTGCGCTTCTCGCATCCATGTTGTAAAAATCTATACAAAATTGGTATGCTTTTGCCAAGCTTGTTGGTGTAGCCGTTTTCAATAACACATTGAGGTGTTTTTCTAATCCTCTAATGAATGAATCTAATGCTTTTTCTCGAAAATATGTGGTGTGTGAATCGGCATTTTGACTCATTCTCTCGTCTGTTTTAATTTGGACGATAATAGAAGCGAGCAGTTCATTTACTCGGCTGTAATAGCTGCTGAGGCTTTCAGACGGGTGTTTCTTCACTGTCGTCAGTTCAAAGTCCAATGTTTTGATATCTCTTTTATTTCGATAATAAAGTAAGAGAGTTTCTTTTATTTCGAGCCAATCGTAAGTAATATTATTTGCGTTCAAAATATCTGCGGCTTCACCACGAATTTTACGTATGACTGTTTTTTCTATAATTGCAACCTGATCTGGGGTTGCGTGTTTTTCCCGATAATGTCGAAAAATATCTTCTACGTCTGTGAGCCATGCAAGTAATTCTTGTGCTCTACCGTCAAACGGTTGAAGATCTCTTAGAAGATCCGGTATTTTACCTAGTTCGTAGAACTGTTGGTTTGATAATAAGTTCACCGACGTGGGTATAGGTGGATTCATTATTCTTGCAAAATAAAAAATTAATCTACTTTTCTTCAGATTTTTTTTAATTTAACACTTATTATTTTTTGCTTTCTTTGAGGCTCAATTAAACACACTTTTTTATTTCACTATGCCAGCTAGTCTGGACTTTTGTCAGTTGCACTAAAACACTATCACTATTTATTAAAACTATCACTTACATGAATGCCAGCATATCTGGACTTTCTTTTCCTGGGTTGACGGGAATCCCTTTATCGTCGGGGGATCGGCAGGCAGATTCTACGAGTTGCTCCTTTTTCCTAGCGGTACTCGGGACTCTCACATCGATCGGGTGATTACCTCAGTGTCCTGCAGATCGCTTGGTTTCTGGTGTGTGGCTCTTTCCACCGTTGTGATCCGGCTGCTTTAACCGAATATGAAGATTTTCACACTTTAAAACACTTATACTTTTCCCCCTATTCGGGCGCCAGTTAAACACTTGGGTGTTGTTCGGAGTTTTTAAAAAAGCTACTGACACATTTCACTGCTCAATTAAGACTAACTTTATTAATTCTAACGATTACATTTGTGCCCGCCGTTCGATTCACGTTGGTCAGAATATGAACCGCTGACTCCGCATCGCTCGGTGGTGGCTCCGATCGTTCGATTGTCGTCAACCTGCTCGTCGATGGCATTGTCTGAATTGTCAGCAAATTCCTTTGGTAGCTCGGTTGTTAACTCGCGCTCTTGAGATAAAGGGAACCGCGACTCGTTTCTGGTTAATTTTAAATATCGTACTATGGTGGCTTAACCCTCTCAGCTGGTCTCGAAGGGGGGCTCGTGGCCCCACAAGCCAGTCATCGTAGGTTCGAGTCTCGACTCGGAAGAGATTGTTGGCTGCGAAGTCTGTGTATAATTGGGTTTCTGCCACAGGCGAGTATTCTTGTGATATGACAAATAATCCTGCACTCAATTGTCGTACGTTGCAGTTTGAACGTCCCTCCGACGAAGCATGGATCTACTACCAGAACGCCCGTGGATTACGTACAAAAATTGACGATCTATTCCTTGCATCAATGGATTGCGGCTTTGATGTCATCATCATAACGGAAACTGGCTTGAACGACAATATCAACTCCGTGCAGCTGTTTGGTCCTGCGTATAATGTTTACCGTTGGGATCGTTCTCGCTGTAACAGTGAAAAAAATAGCTTTGGAGGAGTCTTGATCGCAGTCGCTGCAAAACATGTTAGTTCATCCATTACGACAAGGAATGGCTCGTCAATTGAGCAAGTATGCGTTGCAGCTACAATTCGAGGAAAGAAGCTTTCGCTATGTGCTGTTTATTTACCACCTGATAAGAGTCGCGATGTGGCAGTTTTTGAACAGCACGTATTAACGGTTCGTGAAATTTGCGACAAAGCATTGCCCAACGATACCGTGTTAGTATGCGGCGATTATAATCAACCACGATTAAACTGGTCCCTCAAACGATTGCCAGATCTTTTGCTGTAACTCCAGTAGTGTTACACCGGCAAATTCCACGCTAATTGATGGAATGGACTTTCTGAAGATGTGTCAATACAACTTGGTGCAAAACTTTCTTGGCAGAACGCTTGATTTGGTCTTCGCTAACTCAGCAAGCGTGTCAGTTGATGTTAATGAATCATCTGCACCGCTGCTTCGTGTTGATCCCCACCACCCGCCTCTAGTTGTGTCCGTTTCTTTTCCTGCAGATTTTGCCTCTAGAAAACGATATACTCCCACGGATCCTGGAATACTTGTTCAACTCTGATTGGACCACAATACTGTCTCCGAATGACGTGGATGATATGGCTGAAAGCTTTTGCAGGCATATTTCGGATTGGCTGTTACTTAACGTGCCTGTTCGTGGGCCCCCTCTGTCACCTGCTTGAAGTACAGCTGAGCTACGAAAGCTGAAACGAATGCGTAATACCAATCAGCGACGACTCCGACGATACCGCTCATCTGAATCGAAAAATGCTTTTCGTTCTTCTTGCGATGCTTATCGGAAATTGAACAGGAACTTGTTCAAGTCGTATGTGTTGATAGTTTAATCGAATTTAAAGCGTAATCCCAAGTCCTTCGGGAATTTTGTTAACTCAAAAAGGAAATATTCTGCCATTCCACCGACAACATTTCTTGACGACGAAAAATCGAATTCTGATGCTGATACATGTGAACAGTTTGCTAAATTCTTTCCTTCTGTGTTTGCACCGAACATCGCTTCTGATCACGAGGTTGAATAAGCTGTAGTTGATGTTCCTGCTGATATTAATAATTTAGACACGTTCAAGATCACGCAATCGATGATTACTGCTGCGACCAATAAGCTCAAAAATTCTTTTTTTCCTGGACCTGATGGGATTCCAGCCGTTGTGTTCCGTCGATGTATTGCCGCATCAGTTTCCCCACTCTGCTTAATTTTTAATAGCTCATTCGAACAGCGTAAATTCCCGAAAATATGGAAACAATCATTTCTGGTTCCAGTGTTCAAAAGTGGAGATAAATGTAATATCCGTAACTACCGTGGAATTACAAAAATCGTTAAAAATCTGTCCACGTGTATGTGGATGGCCCCTAAGGCTAATCGTCAGCTGGGGTTTATAACCAAAATAGCCAAAGATTTTAATGATCCGCATTGCTTAAAAGCTCTGTATTGCTCCTTAGTGCGACCCATCTCAGAGAATGCTCCACTAGTTTAGCTTCCATATCAACTGACCTGGAGTTTACGAATTGAAAGAGTGCAAAAGAGAATTGTCCGAATTGCTCTGAGAAATCTGCTTTGGCGTGGCCCACAGAATTTGCCTCCATACGGTGATCGGCGCAAGCTAATCAATCTTGACACCCTAGCTCGACGACGGAAGATTCAGCAGGCAACATTTGTCGCTAAGCTCCTGAACAATGAAGTAGATTGTCCCAAACTACTATCTTTATTTGATTTTCGTGTTCCATTGCGTGCTTTAAGGACTTCTACTCTTCTCCAAACATGGTTTCATCGCACAGCGTTTGGATTTAATGCCCCTATGTCTTCGATGATACGTGCATTTACTTCTGCTGGAAATTTATTCGAATTTGGTGAGCATTCCAGTTGTTTCTCCAGTCGAGTAGCAAGATCTGCTTGTTTTACATCGTGACGTTGACGATAGTGATATATTCATATCCATTAAGACTTTATATTAGATGGATAAATAAACTAATAAATAAATAAATAAATAAATATATAAATAATAAACAGAAGGTCGAGGTCCGAATCGGAATGCAGCACCAGGGCTTCGTTCTTTGCTTTGCTTTACAATCGTAGCTGAAGCTACCGCCATACCTCAGGCCATACCGCACTGATTCCATGATCCGCATTGCTTGTCACTTCTCGATCAACATTGGAACACTCGGAAGCATTAGAGGCACGAACAGCCACCCGATTAATTGCTGAAAAAGCAAAGGAGTCTGCTCAACCACAATCAGTCGCATCCGTTGGCATCCGCATGTTGCATCGATACTCCTGTTACAGGAGGATGTTGCGGATAACGGGGTACTGCGTGAGATTCATCCGAAAGTGTCAATGGTGCAGATCGGCCCTCGCACTCCAATCAGGGTCAGGAATCTGCGTTGGGTTAAGTACACATTGATGCGAGGTATTCAACGAGAGCCCGGCATACTTCGAAAAGGTGGCTCAATCTCGCCGGAGAATCGCACACAGTTAGACATCCCAAGATTATCTCTAGAAACCACTCATTCTCGTGACAAGTAATCATACATACCACAAAATGTCGCTTCATTCTGGTCCCCGCTCAAATCTGAGAGAGTACTGACCCATAATTTGCAAGGCATTAGCAACCTATACTTTCCAAAATTTTATTCGCTGTTTTCGAACCAACCCTATTTCAATGTCCCATAGCACTCCCTCACGAAGCCTGTATAGTATCCCGCCGAGGTCTACCTGATGAGATCGAATCGGACAATGGCCTTAACTTACAAGGTGCCAACAATCATCTGCAAAAGCTCCACGATCTGTTGCGTGATGCAAGTGCAACGACAAAAATCGCTACTGTCTGGAAGTTTATCCCGCCGCCAGCACCCAAATTCAGCCGTAAAATCAACAAAGACGTCGCTGATCCGAGTCCTGGGTAAACGAAAGCACTCCTTCGATCCAAGTCCAAGTGGGCATTTCCCTGTTGGCAAGTCCCAACCCTGCAACACTATCGGCATGGGCAGCAGCTGGGTCAGCATTATTGGAAATGGTGGCAGCGGGAGTATACCTCGCAACTCCACAACCAGAAGCAACGATTTTTGAACAAAAAGGTGGTTCTCAATAAACACGGAAGCGCAGCTATTGAATGGCCACCGGCCTGCATCATTGAAATCTACCCTGTTCCCGAGAGTGTAGTGAGGGTGGCCGTCAACAAGCTGCATGTGTCTATTTGCTACCGTTCGGGGAAATTGAAACCAAACAGTCGACAATTTCCGACAACACTCAACCCACGAGTTCTGCCCCGAAAGACGATGCACTGCAGTTGAAAAGTGAGTAATCGCTCCTATATTCATCTTAGTACCTATATTTATCTCATCACGCCTTTTTGTTCGATTTATATTCGAATTTTACCATATTTTCAACGAAAAACTCAACCACTTGACAAAATCGAGAAGCAAATAGATTTACTTTCGAAATTTGTAGAAATTTGACGGTAAATTGGACAAATGAGAGAAATAAGATGAATATAGGCGCACCTAGCTGATGAGATGAATAATGGAGCGATTACCCTAGATGAAGTTATGAGTGCTAAATTATAAGTGAGAATTTAACTTTTTTTTTTCGAATTGGTAAAAAATTTTGGTGGCCGGCATGTTAGGTCAACTGCATCAGATTGGCCCCGTTCATTTAACTGTATTTTCAAGGTTATAAATGTTCTCTTTTGGCGCCCTGCGCGGGGAAACTAGCACTAATGTGATAGTGTATATCAGTATGCGTACTTTTTCCTGCTCTCTACAGTGGCGCAGCAAGAGGGGGGGGGGGGTGGTCAGGGATAAACCCTTATCCCAGAGCTTTTGATCTTCAATTCGTTTTTCAATATTAGGGTTCTATAGTACACTTCATTAAT
This sequence comes from Wyeomyia smithii, assembly GCF_029784165.1. Classification (NCBI taxonomy): domain Eukaryota; kingdom Metazoa; phylum Arthropoda; class Insecta; order Diptera; family Culicidae; genus Wyeomyia; species Wyeomyia smithii. The sequence goes on from NC_073695.1 coordinate 215,631,893, forward strand.
GGAATGTATGGGAAAAAATTTACCTTCAAATTTCGTTTAGCGATAGGATTCAGATAGCAAATAACAAAAGTTTTACTTGTTTTTACCGCTGAAAATATGCACAGGTAGTGATTGATGAAATTATCGAAATCGAAGTTTTTTCAATTCAAACGTCTCAGAAATGTATTAGAGTTTGATATGTGGTGTTGTCTTAAGAAATCTTTTATAAAAATAAACTACTTGCTTGGAAGTTTGCTATTTACAAAGTTTTCTGACTCGTAGGAAGTCGATTAAAAAGTAGAGACAACATAAGAATTTCACGATTAATGCATTTCTAAGGTATTAAACATAAAAAAGTTCAAGGTAGAAACTTTCATGGTTTTTGAATATTGGCTAAAAATATGAAACTTTGATGAAATGTGAGCCATTGATGAATGAACCTGAAAGAGTTTACGAAATGTTCACAGACAGACGATTCCTCGATATTCCTTCGCCATAGTAAAGTGCTGATGCTAGACACTTAGCTTCCGGTCGGAGAATCAACGACGGCCGCATGGCAGTGAAATAAGTAGGCTGCGACGTGTGAACTGAAATTTCGGGAACTTTTTCTGAAAAGATAGAACTTTTGAAACTTAACGCTAAACTACATTAGAAAAATTGTTTTCTTTTGGCATGGTTTTGTCATGCGATGAACAACAATTTTGATGTTGCTCTCGAATTGACCGTTAACTGAGTTACACAACAATTTACTTAAACAGCACGTACGGTAAGTGACATCACTAAAGTAGAAGAAAAACAATTCATATTTTATGATGTTTTCCTTTATTCTCTCTCTTTAATTATTTCCCGCATCCATATTGTTTTTTTTGTGAATTTTTATTTCACGATGTATACTTTTATAAGCAGGACACAATTTCTGTCTTAAACTCTGCTGAAAATGTTATCAAACTAATTGCTTTTTTTGCTATTCAAAATTTAAGTTTTCAGTTTCAGTTTCAATAAATATTTGTATTTTAAATAGGCTTTTTGAGATATTTTTTTCTGATTCATTGCTGTGGAAACAAAGTTTTATTTTGAGGCTGTATAAATTTTCGGATTTTATCCTGGTTCATATTGATTTCGAATACTTTCTTTGACTTTTTTTGCCTTTCTCCTAGAAAGGTATAGCAATCACTGAAAAAACCAAAGGTATAAAAGTGCTCCAAAGGGTCGAATCTCGTATATCAATCGACTTAGTTCGACGAGCTGAGCATTTTCTGTATGTGTGTGTGTGTGTGTGTGTGTGTGTGTGTGTGTGTGAGTGTGTGTGTGTATGTATGTAACGGTCTCCCAATCTCACTCAATTTTCGCAGAGATGGCTGGACCGATTTTCATAAAATTAACTGCAAATGAAAGGTCTAGTTACCCCATAAGATTCTATTGAATTTCATTGCAATCGGATTTTTAGTTTCGAGGTTATGTATCAAAATGTGAAAATCACAAAACTTCATTATCTCCGAAACTGCACAACCGATTTGAACAAAATTGGTATCAAAAGAACGGGCTTGCTTTTTAAACTATTTGTAAAATAATTTTTAAAAGATTGGACATGTAGTTCGAAAGTTATGCAAAGAAATGTGTTTTAAACACTGTTTAAACTCACTCACTTTTCTCAGAGATTGCTGGACAGATTTTCACAACATTAGTGTCATATGGAAGGTCTTGTTGCCCCATTAGACCCTATTGAATTTTATTGTTATTGGACTTGAACTTTGTCCGTTATGTATAATAATGTGAAATCAGGCTATGACAAGAAATATTTTTCTAAGACTGTTTGAACTCACCCACTTTTCTCAGAGACGGATGAACTGATTTTCACAAAATTAGTTGCAATAGAAAGGTCTAGTTGCCTGATAAAACCCTTTTGAATTTTATTATAATCGGACTGTAACTTTGTCTGTTATGTATCAAAATGTAAAAGTTATGAAACTCCTTTATCTCAGAAACTACATCTCAGAAACTACACAACCGATTTGAACAAAATAGGTATCAAATGAACAGCCCTTTAAAACCCCTGAAAACCTTTAAAACCATTAAAAACCCCTTTAAAACCTCTAAATAACGAATTTTATGATGATTGAACATGTAGTTCGAACGTTATGAAAAGAAACGTGTTCAGAAAACTTTATCAAATTCACTCGTTTTGCCGAAGATGGCATCACTGATTTCAACAATCTTAGTTTTAAATTGAAGGTTTAGTTGCACTATTGGTACCCATTTAATTTTATTATAACACTGGTTGACAAAATTGGGAAAAATGCTGCTCAAGCTCGTAATAATTGCCCTAGAAAGAAAAAAATTCATAGGAAAAGCTATAATTTTTCATTTTTTCTTAGTTTGACCTTCAGGGCAACACTCGTGTTGACCAGTGTAATCGGACTTTTATTTTATCCATTATGTGTCAAATTGTAGAAATATTGAAAATCTCTTCTTTCAAAGATTACACGACTTTTTTAAAGAAAACAGGTGTAGCAAATTCGGATTTCAAAATAAAGTATAAAGTTGATTCCTGGTCTCTGAGCATCATCCCGGGTACTGAAAAACTCCCATTGGGTAATGTTGTCCCTTTTAGACTGGTAGAACCCGGAGGCTACTGTCTATAAATTTAAAATGGCGTCTGAAGATGATTTCTGGCCTCAGAGTATCATACCGCTTCTTCAAATCGTATTGAATGATATTTGTCACTTTAGGCTGTTGATCGGAAACTGTCGCCATCTTCGCCATAGAAATACCCAGATTAGGCAGTTCGGCAATTTTATGATGCATTTTATGATTTTATGATTATCAGGCAACCATAAGTGGTCATCTGGATTGAAAATTGGGTTTTAGGTCGGATTCTGGCCACTGGGTATAATCCAGAATTCAAGAACCCATATTGATTGGTATTTGGCCATTCATTGGATGCCTCTCAGTAATATCAACTGCGTTAAAGAATTTCATTTTCACTGATAAGATCATTCAAATTAATGCATAAGAAACAACATTTCATTATACATTATATGAAATCTACTGACTTACGTTGAAATAAACAATCTGAATATTTATAGGCAGTATATGAGTACAAATCGATTATACCACAATCAAAAACAACATCGCATCATATAGTTGAAAGAATTTATTGTTATTTGTGTTAATTCAAATTCATATCGTCAGTTTCGTGCAACACTGGCACAACTCAAAAAATATATTTTCAAGAAAAATGCGTTTGGAAATTTGCGTCGAAAATTTATTTTTCGAATTTCAAGAAAACTTTGAAGTTTAAGATTACCAATCCTTATTTAACACCTTTGGGTGTATGCACATATTACGTGCTCACGTTGTCCAAGTTAAAACCTTATTTTTACTAACTATATGGAAAAATTTCGATTTGTGCAGCAAAGGCACTTCTACTCATAACTCTGGAATTTTTGTGATTTTCGAAATGGGATTTCGTGTGATGAAACTTAACAGTATTTGGCATCGTTTGCCATCAAAAACTCAAAAATGCAAAAGTGTTGCACGAAGCCGATGATATGTTAAATTTTAAATGTTAGGTATAGTTGTGCTGTTGGCTACCAAAAATTTGTTGTTTAGAATGAATGACAAATCCAGCAGAAATAATCAAGGTATATTTTCAAGTATTGGAGTAAATCTATTTTAACAAATTATAAGTTCGAAGGAGAAAGGCTGGGTCTAACCGCTAGGTGGATTAATTTAGGCTTTATAAAATAGTATTAGCACAAAAATAACCATAAATTTATTGAGAAAAGTGTCTGATAATGGATGATTTTCCATATTAAACATATATAAAAGAAGTTTTCAGTGGAATAAATGAATACTAGATTTCAAAATTATCAGAATATCGTAAAATAAATAGAGTCATAATAGGGTAACCGCTCCTATATTCATCTTAGTACCTATATTCATCTCATCACGCCTTTTTGATCAATTTATCGTCAAATTTTACCATATTTTCAACGTAAAACTTTCAGCTACTTGAGAAAATAGAGAAGCAAATAGATTTACTTTCAAAAATTTGTAGAAATTTGACGGTAAATTGGACAAATGAGAGAAATAAGATGAACATAGGTGCACCTAGCTGTTGAGATGAATAATGGAGCAAAAAACCCTATGTAAATCTCCGTAATCAATCAACTATTCGCATATCGGGAACACATCTTCGCATAGTCATATAAGAAAACAGTTTTTGTTGTTCTTAAAAAACTGCAGCAATTTTGAGAACAAAATCTATTCAAACAACGTTGATAATTTTTTTACATTTATTTCGCAAAAAATCGCACAGAGTAAAATTATTAGTTAGAGCGACACAAATTTTATTTTATGTCGTCCCCTCCCCCCTTCAAAAATTTTGAAAATTCGAAAGGGAAGAAAAAAAGTTCAAGACGTTTTTTATTATTATTTTTTTTTGACAGTTCATATGCTCAATTTAGCAACAAACAAGTCTAGTGACAGTGAGAGTGTCGTTGGCAAGTCATACTATTGAAAACAATGATAAAGCGTAATTGTTAAACATTTATTTGAATGCAAATTACTGACATTGAAACTTGCATACAAATGTTCATTAAAGATATTAAACATTTCATTAAAGATATTTTTTTTCGTCTCAATGTTATTTATTTTTGGCTTTTTGAAACTTTGCTTATCTGTTGGTTATCATAAATTATATATTATTAATAATTTTTTATTTTAAAGGAACTTATGTTATAATGTTGAATGAAACTAGTTTTGAAAAACCTTGTGATATTGAATAATTTATGATAACCAACAGATAAGCAAAATTTCATTTGGGTTGGAGACAGTTACACTTTTAAGAAAAATTTACAATTGATACTTTTGAACGATATGTATGTATTGATAAAACGGTTGCTTTTAATATAAATTACGTAGTTTTTTTTTCTATGGAGCTCTACATTTATCTATAGCAAAAACGTAAAATAGGCCAGCTTGAATTGAAAATGCTCTGATAAATCTCAAGAGTTACAAAATGAAGAAAATACGTTGGAAGACAGCGTATGTAACAAGTACCAATAATTAACCTATCTGAATAAGAGCGATCATATTTTGTACTTTGTTTCCCAAAACTAGCTTATTGTTATAATCTAATGTCGTTTTCGTTTTCGCGGTGTAGCTACACTCAAATGACACTTTTGACACCGTAAATGTTTTATTTGACTTTTCGGACTACCCTTTTTCTGTCTCTGACGACACCCGAGAAAAGCAGAGTGTACTGTAGGAAGTAACCAACACATTCACACGTATGTGTCAAAACTGGTTTCGTTTGATTCTCTTTCCACGTGGTAACGGAACGCGAGATGGACATATGAAATGGAAACGAGACAAAATGACGATGGCGATAATGACCAAACCAAATTAACAGCTATCCCATTATTACGCATACCAATGCAACTACACTGAAAATGTTTTATTTGAAGCTGTAAAATGTAGTCCAGAAAAAGTGTACACGCAAAACTTTTCCTTATTACTTTAGAAGCAATAGCGCAAAATTACCTTTTAGGTAACAAATCCATTACTTAACAAGCAATAAAATTCTTCCCCAGTCAAGTAACAACACATACTGTCATATATTTAGCACGTGTTATGAGAGTACGACTATCTAATAATGGTCGTTTCAACCACATGCAACGTTTTTTCTGTCGAAAAATGCTCCCTTTCCACCTCAAGTCAAAAAAAAAAATCACACACCGTCGCATAAGTTGCACATGTTACAAGTTTTTTCAATCTCCAATTCATCCGGTGGGCGTGTATTAGTTCGCTCGTTGTATGCATACGGAGTAGCGAAAAAATATGACAAGAGCTGCCAAGCAACATTCTCCCCGTCATAGAGTTTGCAAACGTTGATGATTTCAAAGACTTGAAATGCGCCTTAAAATGACATCACGATCTGTAAACTGCGTTAGAGAAAAATAAAAACATTCGCTTTCTTGCAAGCTATTTACAGCACATAATCATTGGTTCATGGAAACTCATTTAGACTCATTGGGTGTAGCTACACCGCGAAAACGAAAACGACATAATTTTTTTTAATGAAGTTTATCATTTTTGAATACCCAAACCAATTTATTTATTTTGTTATTCGAGAATACATGAACTCCCAACTATGATTTGTCTATCAGTATGCTTCAACTTGTCCAGAATCATCAAATCTTAAATAACTACGTAGGTACACCCAACGCAAACGGGGAATATTTTATTACTTTTGGGCAATTTTTCATTACTTTTTGTGTCTTATGACTGCGCATTATACACAAAAAGTAACAAACAAAAAGTAATAAAAATTATGACGGCCACACGCTTGTATGTGTTTCTGCAGGAGAACATACAGCCAAGCACCGCAATGCATGTGTTGGCAAGACTTCACTCGCTGCATTTGTATTGATGCAACGATCTGGTTCATTTTTGTCTCCCTTCATCCACACATAATCAGAATCTCAACCGTCAACCTCAAATGTCCAATTAGAAACACTTTCGTTTCGTCCCCCAGTGTTTACTTGAAATGGAAATATGTAATACTGTCTGACCAGAGTTGCCGAAGTTGCGAATATTGTTCTGGATGGGCACGAGTTTTGTATATTCAAACAGGTCTAAATGAGTTTCCATGAACCAATGATTATGTGCTGTAAATAGCTTGCAAGAAAGCGAATGTTTTTATTTTTCTCTAACGCAGTTTACAGATCGTGATGCCATTTTAAGGCGCATTTCAAGTCTTTGAAATCATCAACGTTTGCATACTCTATGACGGGGAAAATGTTGCTTGGCAGCTCTTGTCATATTTTTTCGCTACTCCGTATGAACAGAGAGCGAACTAATACACGCCCACCGGATGAATTGGAGATTGAAAAAACTTGTAACATGTGCAACTTATGCGACGGTGTGTGATTTTTTTTTTTTGACTTGAGGTGGAAAGGGAGCATTTTTCGACAGAAAAAACGTTGCATGTGGTTGAAACGACCATTATTAGATAGTCGTACTCTCATAACACGTGCTAAACATATGACAGTATGTGTTGTTACTTGACTGGGGAAGAATTTTATTGCTTGTTAAGTAATGATTTGTTACCTAAAAGGTAATTTTGCGCTATTGCTTCTAGAGTAATAAGGAAAAGTTTTGCGTGTAGAGGTTAAAGAGTGTGTACAAAAGTTCACCAACCTATGACCACGCGGTTTCAAAACGGTCCACTATCTACAAAAAAATGGAACAGACAGCTTGAATTCTCCTCCAGAGAAAGGTTTTCTAGGAACAAACTATTAGCGAATCTTGTTTACATAGCAAAATACCGTTTTAGAATATTTTATCTCTCTTCAAACTGTGTGTAGGCTATGATATATCATTCGTTTCCGGCCATTTTGCAAACAAGTAGCGAATTCGTGCGTTGATTAATGTTAAACAGATTACAACATGCGCCCAATTAGATGTGGAACAAAGAAAAGAAATAGGTTAAATAGGTATGTTGATTGGAGGTCCCGAAACGAGTAGAGTTTTTTTGTGTAAAATTCTTACGCGATTACTAATTTCAATTCGGAGTATCGCATTTCAAATAATCCACTCGAGTTTTGGCTCATAAATCTATCAATGCCCGCGTTCGTTTGGGCCAGCAGTAAAACAAATCCCTTGCGGTAACATTTCGTAAGTCAAACACAACAAATAAAGTAACTTTCCGCTAAATATTTACTGCTTTCCTTCGGCACCAGGAAAACGAAACTGGGAGCGATTTGCGATCTTTTGTTCGGATGAAGTAATAAATGATCCCCAGGCGGCAATCAATTAGTGCTGCACGCTAGGCAGAGTGTGCGTTGGATCCTACGCTGCTGCTGCTGCTGGGTGGGAATGGGCTCACAGCCTTCGCCAGCCAAGCCGGGGAATCGTTTCTCCGTTGTTGGTGTGCGAGAAATATCGTCTTACAAAATCGCGATTTGATTTTTATTGGTCTCTAAGCGCTTCGGCTGGGCCATTGTCACGCGTTTTAAATTCGAGTGCGTGTTTTGTTTCGCGTCGCAATGTGTGGGACGAAAGCAAAAACCAGGCGAATAAATCAGGCCTCGCGCTTCCATCCATCATGCTGTGAGCTTCGCGCCCCGCGGAACGGAACACGGAGAGCAAACTATGCGGCCCTGGCCCCTGTGTGTATAATGGCGCTCGTTTACTTTCGAAAGGTGTGATACTGAAGGTGGGCTTGTTTGCGATTCTAATCTGCCCAGTTTGGCGGGAGTCACGGATTCTTGAATAATAATCCAAATTTAAATAAGTATTATCATCGGGGTTGGTTCTTTTAAAATAGTGGACTGAGAGACTCAGTCATTCGATTCGGTTGTTTGAATATACTGGGCGATTTTTTATTTCATCAAATTCGGGTTAATTTAAGCGAAATGTTATTGGAAGTTATTTATATGGGACTAGTGTTCTTTTCTATCTTGAATCTGACAGTCTTTTCACCTAGGGTCTTCGAAGAATAATAGTTAATTAATCATGGAATAGTTAATTTGTTTTTGTAATACATTGAAACTACTTGTTTTCTGATCGCTATCGACAAAAAGGGTAGCCTTCTTCTTACTCATTCAGTTAAATGGTTAACTTTCAGTGGTGAAAATGGAATAGATAAAAAATATTCAATTTTTGCTAACTATTCATACTTGTTGACATGCAAACGACATTGAAAAATTCTTCGCGTCCCCCGAGTGCGCTTTTACTAAGCCGCGAGTTTCACGCGCCAACGCCGAAATTGCAGTTTAAATTCTTCCACGCCATAAATTTTCCATAATCTTACATTATTGCAGTTCAAATATCATAAATTGCTCTGGCATAAAAAGAAGAGAAGTGAAAGAGTGAACGCAAATGCAAAAAAATTCAGCATATTCGAGAGACGTGCGGAAAAATTGGCGATGCACTTCCCGGACCGAGCAAAAAGTGCATGTCCTAGCCATTCCATAATAACAGTAATTGCTTCCCTAGAATGCAACAGCTTCATATCTTCGTGCGAAGAGCAGAGCAACACCACGTCGCGCCGTTAAGGATTCCACAAGTCGAACTTCCACGCCGGGTGGAAGTCCACTGAGTAGCCAGGAGTGTTTCCAAGATGACTATGACTAGACGCCAGAACCACGACGCTTATATGCCAATGCTCTTGCACTGACTGACTGCGTTGGATGCTGTGCCGAGAGTCCTGTATTACTATGCATACAGTTGGTTTCAAGCTTTGTCAGTTTGCATTTCGTGGATTTTCGCGTAAACTTGTCACTTGCGAGCTGCACTGGCTCTGTTGACTATGAAAAGCTGTGTAAATCCTTTTGCCTCGAATTACTACCATTATGTTTCATAAAAGGAGTTATGAAAAAAGTTTTTGTACAGCAGCGAAGAGAGTTTTGTACAGCAAACGCTGTAGCACTCTCTTTGCATTTAATATTCCTTTTCTTTTTTTTCACAGTGGCCGGATGACGGCATCTGGTGGTGAATATGTTTCACCATTTTTTATCACAAGTTTGTTAACAATATTTTTTTAAAAGAAATTATAGTAGAATTAACGTTAAAAAATAGTTTCAAACTTGTTTTCGATTTTTCACCTTTGCTAAATCAAACTGTTCTGATAAGATTTTTTCCTTAAAAACAATTAATCCAATTCGAACCCACAGTTTGCTACTGCTCCTACCATTCCTGCCTTGATGGAGCTAAGTTTCGCGAATGGTGAAGTGTTTAAAATTGCTTCGTTTTAAAATTTATATCGAAAACGGGTGAATTTTCTCGCGAATTTCTCCATTAATCGTGTCTCGCATTCCGCGCCTACTCACCCCCTCTCGAGGAGAGTTCGGTTTGCCTGGTATGTAAAAGTTACTGTTGAATTTCCGAAACGAAGTAAAGTATGCCGGAGAAAAGTAATTTCAATGAATACAAAGCCAGTGCACTGGCTTATGAAATTAGCTCGGTCCATTCTGCCGCCACTTGCACGTAGCAGTGTGCGCTATCTTAATAAGCAGTTAAATTCAAAAGGATTTTATAGTGCATGCAATTGCTGGCGACAGCGAGGATGGAGAAATGCATAGTTTTACGTTCGTGCCTCGCCGGCGTGAGTTTTTCCACTGCTGGCAGGTTTTCCATGCAAATAAAAACGTAATCAATTGAGTTATTTTATCGCTCGTAATGGGGAAATTATTAAAAACGATGTGGAAGTTTATCAACTCTTGGGCTATGTACAAAACGTAGTTATTGTTTGCGATTTGCGGCATTCTCCCAGAAGGATGAGAGCAGAAATTTTGATGTTGGAATTTTTAAGAGGCGGTTGAGTCCATAAGGAATAAATTCATAAGATCAATTTATCGAGACTCCCGATGCTGTCAAAAAAAAATCTGCGCGGGACACATTTTGTCTAAAAAAAATACATTTTGTCTTAAAATATATAATCATGTTATAAACCTCTCTTTTGGCTTGGTTTTTCTAACGCACCACCAGTGATTTCAAATACACGAGCTCGTCGACTAACTCAAACTCGTCGCCGTCTATAGAGACTTCAGTTTGGAGGCTGATGTTGTTCTCCTTGGATCTTGTCGTTTGCATGTTTTAAATTTTCGACGCATCTATCCGCAGATGTGGTCCCCGTGGTTCTGTGGTTAGCGATGTCGGTCGGCTAGCTCTCCCACACGGTTGTGATTTCGGGTTCGATTCCCGATCAGGTCGTGGGTCTTTTCGAGCTGGAAATTTTCTCGACTCAGCACTGGGGCACGGTGTATCGTTGTACTCATCCTACAACATGCAAAATGTGCCGAAAACAATATCGATAACGAATTCTCTCAACTAATCTAGTTGATCGAGACCGCATTAGCCCCCCAGGCTAGCGTGCGATATTGTTTTGTATATCCGCAGATGTGTCGGATTGAAAAGGCCCGGTTCATGGTGGTACAAGCTATCATAAAGCCCGCTTGATGCTGGCTAAAGGTGACACATGACAAATCTGGGAAAGTGTTCTGTAGGCGACATTGATAAGCGAGATGCCGCGATAGTTGCGCCTCTCCAACTTGTCGCCTTTTTTGTAGATGGTGCAGTGGACGTCCATCCACTCGTCTGATAGATTTTCTCTTCCCAAATCTTGGGCATGACCCAGTGCAGACGAGCATGCTTGGCAGTCTATTTTTACCGGTGGCTTTGTTGTTCTTCAGCTTCTCGATCTTACGTCGAACTTCATGAACATCGGGGGCTGGTACTCGGTCATCTCATCATCATCATCATCATCATCTACTGATTGTGCTCCTAGGTCAGTTCCTGTACTGTTCCTGTACCGCCATTTAGGTGTACAAGGTTTCCGGCTTCGACCCGATCGGGAATCGAACCCGATATCACAACCGTGTGGGAGCGGTAGCCGATCGACATCGCTAACCACAGAACCACGGGGACCACTAATGGTTTTCCAACAAAAGTAGTTAAACAATTACGTGCGACGCTTGACAATTTCACATAAGGCGTCAGGATAGCGGCCGAATTTTCGGACGCGTTTGTGACGTTAGATGGTCTGAAGTAAAGTGACGGGCTCTCGAACTTGCTGTTCAACATAGCTTTAGAAGGTGCAGTACGAAGGGCAGGTGTGCAGAGAAGCGGCACCATCATCACGAAGTCCCACATGCTTCTAAGCTTCTTGGGCGACATTGATATAATTGGTGTTAATCGTAGAGCAGTCGAAAAGGCCTTTACGGCTTCCAGATTCCTTTCGCTGCGAGAATTGGACTCACCATAAACAGTGCCAAAACGCAGTACATGGTGGCTGGCAGAGAACGTGGTAGTTCTGCGGGTTTTAGTGCTGCGGTGGAGATGGATGGAGATACTTTCGAAGTGGTCGACAAATTTATTCATTTTGATACCTACTCTCGTGACATGTGACAACGAGGTGAGCCGCGAATAGGGCTTATTACAGATTGCGTAGCCAGCTTAGGTCCCGCAACCTACGGACTACGGACATGAATCGTGGACGTGGAAGGAGGCTGATCGAAGAGCGCTTGGTCTCCTTGAGCGTAAAATCTTGCGATCAATACTCGGAGGCAAACTAGAAAATGGGGTGTGGCGCAGACGCTTGATTCACGAGCAGACGCTAGCCACGTAGCACGGATGGCGGATGAGCGACCGGCGAATATAATATTTAGTAGAGAACCGGATAGAGGCAGATCTCACACGCGCTAGATGTGTGCTGTCGACAAGAAAGCCAGAGCAGCGGATGTAAGGGGAGACTGGAGAGAAGCAGTTCGTGAGGCGAGCAGAGAGAAGCAGTTTGTGAAGCGAGTTTTGTGGAGGCGTATTCTGGATTCGGCATAGGATCTCAACGATCTGTCGCCATAAAAGTATAAGTAAAAGTAAGTAAGTAATTAAAGTAAGCAAAAGATAATTGGGATTTCGGCTTAGCAGTCATTCATCTCGGAATTTAGAACGGAGTTATTGTCATTCGTCCCAACGTTTCAGCATATATTGGTGCCTTCATCAGAGGAAAAATGATAATTATCGGACTACGTCAGGTGGTTGCATCTAAAGGTCACTAGTCACTAATTTAAAAAATTTTTGAAACCGCCACGCTACTCCGACAGTGAAAATAAATTCCTCCCACCACCAAACTTATAAACATTGTCAAATGATAAAAATTTTTTTTTAAATTAGTGACTAGTGACCTTTAGATGCAACCACCTGACGTAGTCCGATAATTATCATTTTTCCCCTGATGAAGGCACCAATAAGTGCTGAAACGTTGGGACGAATGACAAAAACTTCGTTCTAAATTCCGAGATGAATGACTGCTAAGCCAAAATCTCAATTATTGATACCATCTACAGTCGAACTCGCCCACCCAAGTAAGCAAAAGATTTAATAGCCGTGAAAATATTTTTGACCATTTTCCTGTATTTTGGAGCCCCTGGTGTATGCAGAAGTAATATAATTTGTAGGCGCTTAAATCAAAGCAGGGAGATATCGCTTGGATTCCGCGCACTATAACGATTTTGCCCAGTATGAATATTAGATATTAGTAATTCACGCTAAAACCAAGCCGCTAGGTGCACTGCACATGCTCAATGCTACAAATTGTTGAACAAAATAGAAACTAATATGATCAAAATAATCAACAAGGTCAAGACGAGAACAAGACGAGGACGAGACAAGGACAGGACAAGGACAGGACAAGGACAAGACAAGGACAAGACAAGGACAAGACAAGGACAAGACAAGGACAAGACAAGGACAAGACAAGGACAAGACAAGGACAAGACAAGGACAAGACAAGGACAAGACAAGGACAAGACAAGGTCAAGACAAGAACAAGACAAGGACAAGACAAGGACAAGACAAGGACAAGACAAGGACAAGACTAGGACAAGACAAGGACAAGACAAGGACAAGACAAGACTAGTACAAGACAAGGACAAGGCAAAAAAAGACAAGGATATGACAAGGACAAGACAAGGACACGACAAGGGCAAAACAAAGACGAGACAACGGCGAGACAAAGACAATACAAGGACAACACAAGAATAAGACAAGAACACAACAAGGGCGAAACGAGGACGAAACGAGGACATGACAAGGACAAGACAAGGACAAAACATGCACAAGACAAGAACAAGAAAAGGACAATACACGGACAAGACAAGGACAAGACAAGAACAATACAAGGACAATACAAGAACAAGACATGGATAAGACATGGACAAGACAAGGACAATACGAGGACAAGACAAGGACAAGGACAAGACGAGGACAAGACAGGGACAGGGACAAGACAAGGACAAGACAAAGACAATACAAGGACAATGCAAGGACAATACAAGGACAAGACAAAGATGTGTCTAAGACAAGACAAGTACAAGACCAAAACAGGACAAGAACAAGACAAGGACAAGACAAGGACAAAACATACACAAGACAAGAACAAGACAAGGACAATACAAGAATAAGACAAGGACAAGACAAGTCAAGACAGAGACAATACAAGGACAATACAAGGACAATAAAAGGGCAATACAAGGACAAGGATAAAACAAGAACAATACAAGGAGGAGGACAAAACATGGACAAGACAAGGACAAGACAAGGACAAGACAAGGACAAGACAAGGACAAGACAAGGACAAGACTAGGACAAGACAAGGACAAGACAAGGACAAGACAAGACTAGTACAAGACAAGGATAAGGCAAAAAAAGACAAGGATATGACAAGGACAAGACAAGGACACGACAAGGGCAAAACAAAGACGAGACAACGGCGAGACAAAGACAATACAAGGACAACACAAGAATAAGACAAGAACACAACAAGGGCGAAACTAGGACGAAACGAGGACATGACGAGGACAAGACAAGGACAAAACATGCACAAGACAAGAACAAGAAAAGGACAATACACGGACAAGACAAGGACAAGACAAGAACAATACAAGGACAATACAAGAACAAGACATGGATAAGACATGGACAAGACAAGGACAATACGAGGACAAGACAAGGACAAGGACAAGACGAGGACAAGACAGGGACAGGGACAAGACAAGGACAAGACAAAGACAATACAAGGACAATGCAAGGACAATACAAGGACAAGACAAAGATGTGTCTAAGACAAGACAAGTACAAGACCAAAACAGGACAAGAACAAGACAAGGACAAGACAAGGACAAAACATACACAAGACAAGAACAAGACAAGGACAATACAATAATAAGACAAGGACAAGACAAGTCAAGACAGAGACAATACAAGGACAATACAAGGACAATAAAAGGGCAATACAAGGACAAGGATAAAACAAGAACAATACAAGGAGGAGGACAAAACATGGACAAGACAAGGACAATACAAGGACAAGACATGAACAATACAAGGACAATACGAGGACTGGACAAGGACAAGACAAAGACAATACAAGGACAATACAAGGACAATACTTGGACAATACAAGGTCAAAACGAGGACAAAACAAAGACAATACAAGAACAATACAAGGACAAAACGAAGACAAAACAAGGACAATACAAGGGCAATACAAGGACAATACAAGGACAAGACATGGACAAGAAAAGGACAAGACAAGGACAAGACAAGAACAAGACAAGAACAATACAAGGACAATACAAGGACAATACATGTACAAGACATGGACAAGACAAGGACAATACGAGGACAAGACAAGAACAAGGACAAGACGAGGACAAGACAGGGACAAGACAAGTACAAGACAAAGACAAAACAAAGACAATACAAGGACAGTACAAGGACAATACAAGGACAAGATAAGGACAAAACAAGGACAATACAAGGACAAGACAAAGACGAGACTAAGACAAGACAAGTACAAGACCAAAACAGGACAAGAACAAGACAAGGACAATACAAGGACAAAACATGCACAAGACGAGAACAAGACAAGGACAATACAAGGACAATACAAGGATAAGACAAGGACAAGACAAGTCAAGACAAGGACAATACAAGGACAATACAAGGACAATACAAGGACAATACAAGGACAATACAAGGACAATACAAGGACAATACAAGGACAATACAAGGACAATACAAGGACAATACAAGGACAATACAAGGGCAATACAAGGACAATACAAGGAAACTCCAGTAATCTCTGGACAAGGACATGGACAAGGACAAGACGAGGACAAGACAGGGAAAAGCCAAGGACAAGACAAAGACAATACAAGGACAATACAAGGACAATACAAGGTCAAAACGAGAACAAAACAAGGACAATACAAGGACAAAACGAGGACAAAACAAGGACAATACAACGGCAATACAAGGACAATACAAGGACAAGACATGGACCAGACAGGGACAAGACAAGGACAAGATAAGGACAATCCAAGTACAAGACAAGGACAAGGACAAGACAAGGACAATACAATTAGTTTAATTAGTTTTTTTTGCACACATCCTTAGCTTATCCCTTTCCGGCCGAGCTCACACAATTGTGTAGGTAAAAAATGACAGCAAACAAAATTTCAATCGAAGTAATTCCTATATAAATACACTTGCTTGCTCCGGTTTTTCATTTTTCGTAGCAGCTTCGATGTTACAATAAAACACTAAATTGGAAGTTCGAAGAGCGAGAGAGAAGGTTTGGTTTAAGTCACCCTTCTTCCTAGACAATTTTGTGGGCTCGGTCGGAAAGGGTTAACGAACGAAGTTTTATACCTCGGAATGAGAAGTTTTTTGGATATAAATTTTGTTTTCTGATAGGACATATGTATTTTAAGGCTCTCCGATCGATGAAGGATGTAAGGCACTCTCCGTATTTCCTGGGGAAAAAACGGGAACATCTCAGTGCTTTATCCGAAAAATCTTCTCAGATTACCTTAATGTGGGTCTCTTCTCATTGTTCCATTCCGAGCAATGAGAAAGCGGACACTTTGGCTGAGGTGGGCGCAACAAACGGTGATTTCTATAACAGACCAATTGCCTACAATGAATTTTTAAAATTCTCACGTCAGAGTACACTTGTCAACTGGCAGGCCTCGTGGGATAAGGTAGAACTGGGGAGGAGGCTACACAGCATCATCCCCAAGGTTTCCACCAAACCTTGGTTTCGGGGGTTGGATGTAGGACGAGATTTCATTCGCATGATGTCTCGGATTATGTCCAACTACTACATCTCCTGCGTATTGGGCTGGCGAGCAGTAATCATTGCGTTTGTGGAGTGGGGTACCAAGACATTGAACACAGGGTTTGGGTGTGTGCTGAATTCCGCGGCGCCAGATCTCTACTTTTGGATACCCTCAGGGCCCGAGGAATACAGCCCTATGTGCCAGTTCGTAATATCCTCGCTCAGCGAAACTTGCCATACATGATACATGTTTATAGCTACTTGAAGAGCATCAAGGTGCCAATCTAACAGCGAAACGAATCTCGGATAAAAAAAAACATGTTAGTTTTAGTATTAGATTTAGTTTTAGCTCGTAGTCAGCAGCGAGGATATAAAATTTGCCTTTAGCTTATAAGATATTTTAGACCATAAGGCATTAGATTAAATTGGCTCCGTGAAACATTAATTTGTATTGTGCCGTGTCAAATAAATGTTGTTAAAAAAAATATGTATTTTAGTACACAATTCACTTAAAATATTGTATCTCAGACACAACATAGAAACTGCTTAGTAGGGTGTCCCAAAAAACGAGGTGCCGAAGAGATTACTGGAGTTTCCTAGAGGTCTTCGCCCGCAACATCATCTTCCATCAAATATGAAAGTTTTTATCACTACCAGTAAAAAGGTCTGAGGAAACCGTCTCTACAATGTTTAAAATCGTTGGTTGAAGATTTCGTGAAAATGTGGGATAAATATGGACATCCACATCAAGCTACGAAAAATGCAATTCGCATGCTTAGAATGCTGTTTCATTAAAACACGAATATTCCCTTTCATTAACCGACCATTATTTCGATCTTTTGTGGAAATTAGCCAAATTAGTACATCACCAATGGATATATGTGTTTCAAAAGGTTCAATCTGAAAATTATGGGAAGAAATTACTTTTGTGCGACATTTTTTATAAATAATTTCGCAAGCCAGAAACAATTTTTTAGAGAGTCGAAATGTTCTACAAAAATACTATAAATAACATCATCTTTCATGTTAGGGTTAAGCACCTCGACTTTTCACCATCTTTTTTTTTTAAACATAGGGGGGATGTTTTGTGATGAATTAATTATTTACTAATATTCATTCAGATTTTTTATTGTGTTTTCTGCCACAAACGGTGACATATCAACACTAATACATATATTTTAAGCTTTATTTTTTTTAAAAGATTGTAATTGCTTCCGCAGTTTAGTGAATATAATTGTAGGAAAATTGTAAACCTACTTATCAAGAAAAAAAAAAGGAATTTAAAATTAAACCTCAATCTAATCTTACTTCTAATCTTACTCTAATCTTACTGACTAAATGTGCCGAAAACAATATCGATAACGAATTCTCTCAACTAATCTAGTTGATCGAGACCGCATTAGCCCCCCAGGCTAGCGTGCGATATTGTTTTGTATATCCGCAGATGTGTCGGATTGAAAAGGCCCGGTTCATGGTGGTACAAGCTATCATAAAGCCCGCTTGATGCTGGCTAAAGGTGACACATGACAAATCTGGGAAAGTGTTCTGTAGGCGACATTGATAAGCGAGATGCCGCGATAGTTGCGCCTCTCCAACTTGTCGCCTTTTTTGTAGATGGTGCAGTGGACGTCCATCCACTCGTCTGATAGATTTTCTCTTCCCAAATCTTGGGCATGACCCAGTGCAGACGAGCATGCTTGGCAGTCTATTTTTACCGGTGGCTTTGTTGTTCTTCAGCTTCTCGATCTTACGTCGAACTTCATGAACATCGGGGGCTGGTACTCGGTCATCTCATCATCATCATCATCATCATCTACTGATTGTGCTCCTAGGTCAGTTCCTGTACTGTTCCTGTACCGCCATTTAGGTGTACAAGGTTTCCGGCTTCGACCCGATCGGGAATCGAACCCGATATCACAACCGTGTGGGAGCGGTAGCCGATCGACATCGCTAACCACAGAACCACGGGGACCACTAATGGTTTTCCAACAAAAGTAATTAAACAATTACGTGCGACGCTTGACAATTTCACATAAGGCGTCAGGATAGCGGCCGAATTTTCGGACGCGTTTGTGACGTTAGATGGTCTGAAGTAAAGTGACGGGCTCTCGAACTTGCTGTTCAACATAGCTTTAGAAGGTGCAGTACGAAGGGCAGGTGTGCAGAGAAGCGGCACCATCATCACGAAGTCCCACATGCTTCTAAGCTTCTTGGGCGACATTGATATAATTGGTGTTAATCGTAGAGCAGTCGAAAAGGCCTTTACGGCTTCCAGATTCCTTTCGCTGCGAGAATTGGACTCACCATAAACAGTGCCAAAACGCAGTACATGGTGGCTGGCAGAGAACGTGGTAGTTCTGCGGGTTTTAGTGCTGCGGTGGAGATGGATGGAGATACTTTCGAAGTGGTCGACAAATTTATTCATTTTGATACCTACTCTCGTGACATGTGACAACGAGGTGAGCCGCGAATAGGGCTTATTACAGATTGCGTAGCCAGCTTAGGTCCCGCAACCTACGGACTACGGACATGAATCGTGGACGTGGAAGGAGGCTGATCGAAGAGCGCTTGGTCTCCTTGAGCGTAAAATCTTGCGATCAATACTCGGAGGCAAACTAGAAAATGGGGTGTGGCGCAGACGCTTGATTCACGAGCAGACGCTAGCCACGTAGCACGGATGGCGGATGAGCGACCGGCGAATATAATATTTAGTAGAGAACCGGATAGAGGCAGATCTCACACGCGCTAGATGTGTGCTGTCGACAAGAAAGCCAGAGCAGCGGATGTAAGGGGAGACTGGAGAGAAGCAGTTCGTGAGGCGAGCAGAGAGAAGCAGTTTGTGAAGCGAGTTTTGTGGAGGCGTATTCTGGATTCGGCATAGGATCTCAACGATCTGTCGCCATAAAAGTATAAGTAAAAGTAAGTAAGTAATTAAAGTAAGCAAAAGATAATTGGGATTTCGGCTTAGCAGTCATTCATCTCGGAATTTAGAACGGAGTTATTGTCATTCGTCCCAACGTTTCAGCATATATTGGTGCCTTCATCAGAGGAAAAATGATAATTATCGGACTACGTCAGGTGGTTGCATCTAAAGGTCACTAGTCACTAATTTAAAAAATTTTTGAAACCGCCACGCTACTCCGACAGTGAAAATAAATTCCTCCCACCACCAAACTTATAAACATTGTCAAATGATAAAAATTTTTTTTTAAATTAGTGACTAGTGACCTTTAGATGCAACCACCTGACGTAGTCCGATAATTATCATTTTTCCCCTGATGAAGGCACCAATAAGTGCTGAAACGTTGGGACGAATGACAAAAACTTCGTTCTAAATTCCGAGATGAATGACTGCTAAGCCAAAATCTCAATTATTGATACCATCTACAGTCGAACTCGCCCACCCAAGTAAGCAAAAGATTTAATAGCCGTGAAAATATTTTTGACCATTTTCCTGTATTTTGGAGCCCCTGGTGTATGCAGAAGTAATATAATTTGTAGGCGCTTAAATCAAAGCAGGGAGATATCGCTTGGATTCCGCGCACTATAACGATTTTGCCCAGTATGAATATTAGATATTAGTAATTCACGCTAAAACCAAGCCGCTAGGTGCACTGCACATGCTCAATGCTACAAATTGTTGAACAAAATAGAAACTAATATGATCAAAATAATCAACAAGGTCAAGACGAGAACAAGACGAGGACGAGACAAGGACAGGACAAGGACAGGACAAGGACAAGACAAGGACAAGACAAGGACAAGACAAGGACAAGACAAGGACAAGACAAGGACAAGACAAGGACAAGACAAGGACAAGACAAGGACAAGACAAGGACAAGACAAGGACAAGACAAGGTCAAGACAAGGACAAGACAAGGACAAGACAAGGACAAGACAAGGACAAGACTAGGACAAGACAAGGACAAGACAAGGACAAGACAAGGACAAGACAAGACTAGTACAAGACAAGGACAAGGCAAAAAAAGACAAGGATATGACAAGGACAAGACAAGGACACGACAAGGGCAAAACAAAGACGAGACAACGGCGAGACAAAGACAATACAAGGACAACACAAGAATAAGACAAGAACACAACAAGGGCGAAACGAGGACGAAACGAGGACATGACAAGGACAAGACAAGGACAAAACATGCACAAGACAAGAACAAGAAAAGGACAATACACGGACAAGACAAGGACAAGACAAGAACAATACAAGGACAATACAAGAACAAGACATGGATAAGACATGGACAAGACAAGGACAATACGAGGACAAGACAAGGACAAGGACAAGACGAGGACAAGACAGGGACAGGGACAAGACAAGGACAAGACAAAGACAATACAAGGACAATGCAAGGACAATACAAGGACAAGACAAAGATGTGTCTAAGACAAGACAAGTACAAGACCAAAACAGGACAAGAACAAGACAAGGACAAGACAAGGACAAAACATACACAAGACAAGAACAAGACAAGGACAATACAAGAATAAGACAAGGACAAGACAAGTCAAGACAGAGACAATACAAGGACAATACAAGGACAATAAAAGGGCAATACAAGGACAAGGATAAAACAAGAACAATACAAGGAGGAGGACAAAACATGGACAAGACAAGGACAAGACAAGGACAAGACAAGGACAAGACAAGGACAAGACAAGGACAAGACAAGGACAAGACTAGGACAAGACAAGGACAAGACAAGGACAAGACAAGACTAGTACAAGACAAGGATAAGGCAAAAAAAGACAAGGATATGACAAGGACAAGACAAGGACACGACAAGGGCAAAACAAAGACGAGACAACGGCGAGACAAAGACAATACAAGGACAACACAAGAATAAGACAAGAACACAACAAGGGCGAAACTAGGACGAAACGAGGACATGACGAGGACAAGACAAGGACAAAACATGCACAAGACAAGAACAAGAAAAGGACAATACACGGACAAGACAAGGACAAGACAAGAACAATACAAGGACAATACAAGAACAAGACATGGATAAGACATGGACAAGACAAGGACAATACGAGGACAAGACAAGGACAAGGACAAGACGAGGACAAGACAGGGACAGGGACAAGACAAGGACAAGACAAAGACAATACAAGGACAATGCAAGGACAATACAAGGACAAGACAAAGATTTGTCTAAGACAAGACAAGTACAAGACCAAAACAGGACAAGAACAAGACAAGGACAAGACAAGGACAAAACATACACAAGACAAGAACAAGACAAGGACAATACAATAATAAGACAAGGACAAGACAAGTCAAGACAGAGACAATACAAGGACAATACAAGGACAATAAAAGGGCAATACAAGGACAAGGATAAAACAAGAACAATACAAGGAGGAGGACAAAACATGGACAAGACAAGGACAATACAAGGACAAGACATGAACAATACAAGGACAATACGAGGACTGGACAAGGACAAGACAAAGACAATACAAGGACAATACAAGGACAATACTTGGACAATACAAGGTCAAAACGAGGACAAAACAAAGACAATACAAGAACAATACAAGGACAAAACGAAGACAAAACAAGGACAATACAAGGGCAATACAAGGACAATACAAGGACAAGACATGGACAAGAAAAGGACAAGACAAGGACAAGACAAGAACAAGACAAGAACAATACAAGGACAATACAAGGACAATACATGTACAAGACATGGACAAGACAAGGACAATACGAGGACAAGACAAGAACAAGGACAAGACGAGGACAAGACAGGGACAAGACAAGTACAAGACAAAGACAAAACAAAGACAATACAAGGACAGTACAAGGACAATACAAGGACAAGATAAGGACAAAACAAGGACAATACAAGGACAAGACAAAGACGAGACTAAGACAAGACAAGTACAAGACCAAAACAGGACAAGAACAAGACAAGGACAATACAAGGACAAAACATGCACAAGACGAGAACAAGACGAGAACAAGACAAGGACAATACAAGGACAATACAAGGATAAGACAAGGACAAGACAAGTCAAGACAAGGACAATACAAGGACAATACAAGGACAATACAAGGACAATACAAGGACAATACAAGGACAATACAAGGACAATACAAGGACAATACAAGGACAATACAAGGACAATACAAGGACAATACAAGGGCAATACAAGGACAATACAAGGAAACTCCAGTAATCTCTGGACAAGGACATGGACAAGGACAAGACGAGGACAAGACAGGGAAAAGCCAAGGACAAGACAAAGACAATACAAGGACAATACAAGGACAATACAAGGTCAAAACGAGAACAAAACAAGGACAATACAAGGACAAAACGAGGACAAAACAAGGACAATACAACGGCAATACAAGGACAATACAAGGACAAGACATGGACCAGACAGGGACAAGACAAGGACAAGATAAGGACAATCCAAGTACAAGACAAGGACAAGGACAAGACAAGGACAATACAATTAGCTTAATTAGTTTTTTTTGCACACATCCTTAGCTTATCCCTTTCCGGCCGAGCTCACACAATTGTGTAGGTAAAAAATGACAGCAAACAAAATTTCAATCGAAGTAATTCCTATATAAATACACTTGCTTGCTCCGGTTTTTCATTTTTCGTAGCAGCTTCGATGTTACAATAAAACACTAAATTGGAAGTTCGAAGAGCGAGAGAGAAGGTTTGGTTTAAGTCACCCTTCTTCCTAGACAATTTTGTGGGCTCGGTCGGAAAGGGTTAACGAACGAAGTTTTATACCTCGGAATGAGAAGTTTTTTGGATATAAATTTTGTTTTCTGATAGGACATATGTATTTTAAGGCTCTCCGATCGATGAAGGATGTAAGGCACTCTCCGTATTTCCTGGGGAAAAAACGGGAACATCTCAGTGCTTTATCCGAAAAATCTTCTCAGATTACCTTAATGTGGGTCTCTTCTCATTGTTCCATTCCGAGCAATGAGAAAGCGGACACTTTGGCTAAGGTGGGCGCAACAAACGGTGATTTCTATAACAGACCAATTGCCTACAATGAATTTTTAAAATTCTCACGTCAGAGTACACTTGTCAACTGGCAGGCCTCGTGGGATAAGGTAGAACTGGGGAGGAGGCTACACAGCATCATCCCCAAGGTTTCCACCAAACCTTGGTTTCGGGGGTTGGATGTAGGACGAGATTTCATTCGCATGATGTCTCGGATTATGTCCAACTACTACATCTCCTGCGTATTGGGCTGGCGAGCAGTAATCATTGCGTTTGTGGAGTGGGGTACCAAGACATTGAACACAGGGTTTGGGTGTGTGCTGAATTCCGCGGCGCCAGATCTCTACTTTTGGATACCCTCAGGGCCCGAGGAATACAGCCCTATGTGCCAGTTCGTAATATCCTCGCTCAGCGAAACTTGCCATACATGATACATGTTTATAGCTACTTGAAGAGCATCAAGGTGCCAATCTAACAGCGAAACGAATCTCGGATAAAAAAAAAACATGTTAGTTTTAGTATTAGATTTAGTTTTAGCTCGTAGTCAGCAGCGAGGATATAAAATTTGCCTTTAGCTTATAAGATATTTTAGACCATAAGGCATTAGATTAAATTGGCTCCGTGAAACATTAATTTGTATTGTGCCGTGTCAAATAAATGTTGTTAAAAAAAATATGTATTTTAGTACACAATTCACTTAAAATATTGTATCTCAGACACAACATAGAAACTGCTTAGTAGGGTGTCCCAAAAAACGAGGTGCCGAAGAGATTACTGGAGTTTCCTAGAGGTCTTCGCCCGCAACATCATCTTCCATCAAATATGAAAGTTTTTATCACTACCAGTAAAAAGGTCTGAGGAAACCGTCTCTACAATGTTTAAAATCGTTGGTTGAAGATTTCGTGAAAATGTGGGATAAATATGGACATCCACATCAAGCTACGAAAAATGCAATTCGCATGCTTAGAATGCTGTTTCATTAAAACACGAATATTCCCTTTCATTAACCGACCATTATTTCGATCTTTTGTGGAAATTAGCCAAATTAGTACATCACCAATGGATATATGTGTTTCAAAAGGTTCAATCTGAAAATTATGGGAAGAAATTACTTTTGTGCGACATTTTTTATAAATAATTTCGCAAGCCAGAAACAATTTTTTAGAGAGTCGAAATGTTCTACAAAAATACTATAAATAACATCATCTTTCATGTTAGGGTTAAGCACCTCGACTTTTCACCATCTTTTTTTTTTTAAATATAGGGGGGATGTTTTGTGATGAATTAATTATTTACTAATATTCATTCAGATTTTTTATTGTGTTTTCTGCCACAAACGGTGACATATCAACACTAATACATATATTTTAAGCTTTATTTTTTTTAAAAGATTGTAATTGCTTCCGCAGTTAAGTGAATATAATTGTAGGAAAATTGTAAACCTACTTATCAAGAAAAAAAAAAGGAATTTAAAATTAAACCTCAATCTAATCTTACTTCTAATCTTACTCTAATCTTACTGACTATAAAGTGAGCTAATCGTTGTAATTGAGGGTTGCAACGATTTTTGTCGGAATTTATTGATAATTTGGTTTGACATATCGTACATTCGTAAGCCTATATAGTTCATTCGTGCTAAACCATCGAGGACGCTTCAATAACATTATCAGAAGTTTGTTCTGAATCCTTTGAAGCATCTTCCTTCTGGTTGTACAACTTGTCCACATGGGGACTGCATATAACATTGCTGGTCTGAATACTTGTTTGTAAATTAACAGTTTATTCTTGAGACAAATTCTAGAATTTCTGTTGATAAGAAGATCGATTTTTTGATGAAACCCTACTACTTAGTCAGTTGTAAGGTACTAATAATCCTTTTCAAAAAATATATACAGATACTGTTTTTCTTTTCATTGTAGTAAAGCTCAAACTGGCTAGTTATCTCTTAATTCTCGAAACCATTACAATCTGAAACCGTGATTCCAGGTTTTTATTGGAACGGCAAGTTATCGACAGTCAAACTTGTTAGCCGCCAGCGTGCAACCCAACAGCAGCGTTAATGTCCGAGTAACGGTGGCGGTATGTACCTCAGCATAAATGATTATGATGTTTGTAACACTTTCGGAAGAAGCCCACTTGGTTGCGATGACAGCACGAGATAAAATAGTGGGACTCACGCCCATCCCATTTGGGGATCTGTTTGGTTCGGCCCGGGCTTGTTTGACTAAGATTGGTTGGATTTATATTAACCACGAAAAACAAAGATCAATCAAAGTTCGACTGCTTGCACCACCCAACCACTCCGTAGAAGGAGCCGATCGCTCGCTGGGAGAGTTCCCTCGGACGGCGTACGTACGCGTTTCCCTCGTCGTGATGATGGCGTCTTTCAGGCCCGTGATAGGTTCCGATTGAACAAATAGGACGAAGCTCTACTATCCAACTCTGACTGGTGATGATAATAAGATATGCGGCATGCAAAAAAATGTTGGAATCAAAATTGGAAGCGAACAAACTGTACACTGCCGAGCAAGTGTTGTTAACCTGTCAAAAGTATTTCCTTTCGCAGTCTAGCTCGATGTTCGGGAGATCGAGATATGCTTTCACTCGGTATGACAGGTTCAACGTGGTTCGCTGGATTTCGAACTTCAACCCAGCGCGTATACGAATCATCAAATGGTTTTCTGCGCACTCATCCCGAGCCAGCCCCCAAATGCTACTCGCAACTGCTGATGGATTGCGTTTCTGTGTTTTCGGCGAAATGCTGATAGTTTCCTGAATTTAGATATCAGCGAGTTTTGACACATAGCAGGGGTTTAGATGAATCGATTTTCGTGGTTCGTCATGCCCGCGCCAATGCGTTCCGTTTTTTACAGGTCACAATTGATTTTGTACATTTTAGTCACCAGCACAGCGTATCTTGGATTTCTTCTGAGATTCATAGGTAAGCATTCCCAGCAAACCAATCGTGACGGTGTTAATGGTTTGAACTAGTGAGATATCATGCTCGGTCTGACCAGAATTGCAAGCCCGATATGGTCGTGGTTGGAAGCGAAAAAAAGCGCATCTTGCGTATATGCAAAGTCTGCATCCTTCTGGTCCAGGTGCATTTACCGTGGAAACCAAACCGACGACGGCACGAAGCAAGAACAAACATCGGTATAAGTGCTCTAATTGCAACAATCGAACGTCAGACACGTTTCCAGGTGTGTTTCAGGTCGGTACAACGAGTAGAAACTCGTTGAGCGACGATTTGCATTCAGTCTGATGCTCCGTGCACTGCTGCAATCGTCCCTGTTGCATGGCTAGTCGTTTACGATGAAATCTTTTAATTCATTATTTCGTTTGACTGTGTTTACCAAGGATTTTAGAAGTTGAAAACGAGCTCGCTTCGTAATGACTGACTGTTGTGTGGGCTTCCCCCTGCTTTCAACCGTTTGTTACTTACGATTTATTTGTACCTTTTCGAAGTGGGGGTTTCTATCCGTGTTTTACTTGCTGATGCTAGGAGGAAGCTTTCCAGATGCAATTTATTAGCAGTCTTCTCTGGGCGAAGGCACTTTACTGGCCGTTTTTATTACCCACGAAAGTTGAACATCACGGTTAGACAAAAAGGGGCATTAGTAAACGTCAACTGTGAACTGAAGGCGTGAGTTTGTGAATTAATCCGAGACGCCTTCGTATAATTTGATTGATATTTCTATAACTTGCTACTCCCGTTGGGCTGGGCGTTTTCGTCCGTAGTTATTTAGTAATTTTCGTTGTTTCTCTTTATTAACTATTCGTCTTACATAAAAAAAGAAAGGAAATTTGTCTAAATAAAAAGGAAAGCGCAACCATGATTTAATTCTATCTCATATTGAAAATAGACGCGTTCGCTCGTATTAAAACACTATCAATCACAACTTGTTTTAAATTTTAATTGCAATGACAAACAACAACCAGCTTTACCATCTATTGACATTTCGGTGGACCACGGAAATGTTTTGCGGTCGGTGCAGATTGGCAGGCATATAATGGGATGGGATCACCACATAAAATGGAACAGCACACGGTCTAATAAAGCCTATTTTCCTCAATTGATGTCTCTACAATATGCTGGTGGCTGTGCTAATAAACATAGCATTAATAATACTGTTTGGTGCGCTATCCTGGGTTTATACTACTGGTTGATTTTAGATTATTATGCAAAATAAGCCGATGCTTTTCAGTTTTATTTTTAGATTTTCCCCACGATTAAACCTAATCGATTTGTGGAATCAAAAAAGACAGATTAACATCAGCAATTTTCGTCTTTCAAACCCATCATTTTTGTTTAAAATAAAACCGTTCTCTAGTTTGTGGTCGCATATCATAGCTGCCACTGATTCCCAATTAGTCTTGAAGTACGGCAAAGTTTGAATGAAAAGTACATGTTCGTTCCGGTTCTAATCCAAAATCGGAAGTTCTCCAAAAACCCGTTTGAGTCTGGTTATCAGTCATTATAAGTAACTACCGGGTGACACCTAAAAATTTTGAGTTTTTTTAGGCACTCTTGCTCCCCAAAAAACACGCTCAGAAAGCAGTGGTGGGCACCATTCCGCTAATTCGCTAATTCGCTAATTAGCGACGCTAAAATTCAGTTAGCGATTTAGCGATTTCGCTAATTTTCGAGCTGGTTAGCAAAACTGTTAGCGTCGCTAAAATTTTGGCCTTCGAAACGCTAATCGCTAATTCGCTAAATTTTGTGGAGAAGCAACGATAGAAATATTTCAAAAAAACTGTGAACTGCTGATGGCGTACGTAAATTGCTTCGAAAGATAAACATACTTTACTGCGAAAGTTACTTTTGTCAGTTTTTTTTACCCTAGAATGGAGTTCCAGTTATCGTACAAGCCACAGGAGCATTTTGAAGAACAAGCACAAGGTCTAGATTGAAATTTTGGAACACCAAGAACTTTGTGAATTGCAATGCGCTTGAAATTATGAGAACTTTGGTTCTATTTTTTCGATTCAGATAATAATTGAATTTTCGTGAAAACATTCCTAAGAGTATCTATTTTCAATGCAAGCTAAATAAATTTTGTAATTCTTGTTTTTACAAGATCCAATATGAATACCGTTTCGTGAACCTCTTACTGTAAATAGCTTTAAAAAGTAATTGTTTTCGTTTGTTTAACAAAAACAGATCAAAGTCTTACAAAACATGAGCAATAAATATAGCGATATGACTTTTTACATATTAAAAAGTTAGCGATTAGCGATTAGCGAAAGTTCCGCTAATGTGGGTTTAGCGTTTAGCGTTTAGCGATTATCGAGCTAAATTTTCCGGTTAGTGACTTAGCGATTTTCGGTTAGCGGTGCCCACCACTGTCAGAAAGAGATGAGAGTATGTAGTATTTTTAGTTTGGCTTATGCATGCCCAGTTCTGATCAAAAAGGCGTCGAAACAAAAATCATTCCGCAAGCGCATTGTACAGTTCTCACTGAACTGTACAAAAATTTTGGCAAAAAGTTCACGGTAAACCACTTTGAAAGCGAAAATCTACGGTTCGGTTTCGACTGTGTATAATTTCCTGCAAACCTCAACGATAATAAGCCAGGAAGATAGTGTAAGACCGGCCAGAGCATTGCACGAAAAAGGGCCTTTTTCCATTTTGTCCTAGTGGTTTGGCTATCAATCAAAAAAAAATTTGATTCCATTTTTTTCCAAAACACCATACCAATGAAAGTAATATTTTTGGCCAGATAAAACATCATCACATTAAGTCGAAAAACACAATCATTCCATTTGTACCCCAAATACACAACCCAACGAAAATACCATGGAACGGGGTGAAATTTATAACAATTTCCAATTAACTAGCTTCATGTACATTTTTCCCGAAATAGTATAATTTTAAAACAAGTACTGATATGTGCTCCAGTAAACCTCTATGGCTATTGGTGAAATTTTTATCGTCTACTTCATGAAATAAATTAGATAATTCTAGAAGGTACTATGAGGTAAATTGGGGTGAAATTGATCATCATTGAAATCCATACATTCTTTTGGCAATGTTCATTTTTTTTTCGATATGCTAAAGATAAATGATGATTTCTGTACTGAAAAGTATCATTTACAGCTAGTTTGGAAACGAAAATAACGATATTTTAAGTTAAAATTTGTTTATTTTGGTTCATGAGCTGCTTGTTGCTAAATTTGCTCTTATTTGATCGTCGTTAGACCGATTTCAATTCGGTTTGTTGCAAAAGCTCATGAACTAGCTCTGAAATTAAAATCTTTGTGGTTTCCTGCGAATTCATCAGTATTTCTTAAATGGTATGGAATGATCATTGTTGAAAATTACATTTTTTGAGCTTTTATCAAACTTTACTCACTTCTCCAAATTTAACGTAATTAACCCTCAACTAAGATTACTTCAAGTAAATTCAATACTTTTTTTTTATTATTTGGAAACTTGTTTGATCAAATTTGATTGAGTTTTGACTGAGTTAGAAGAATTTTTCGAAAATATGAAAAATTGCACCGGGCATGCAAGGGTTAACTTTGACAGGTATGTGAATCATGCAAAAGTTGCGTTTGAGGACACGTTAACATTGCCTAGTGTTGTAAGAGCAATATCTTTTGATTAGTATTTTTTATCACGAATTTTCAGGTGATCAATTTCACCCCACTGATCAATTTCACCCCATTCCACGGTACCTCAGTGTAACTTAATCGGAGATTTATTCGAGATATATAGTACCTTGGTGGTGAACAAAAACAACTGGAGAGCAAGGAACTGCAAACTTTTGATTGGTAGAATCAAGATATGCTTCACGAAAAGTCGACGTGGATACCGTTCAACGCTCTTGTTTCGGCATCCTGGAAAAGCTTCATCGTATAACCTTTTCTGGGCCTTTCTTAAACATTCAATAAATGTTTCTTTTTGTTGATAATGAATGTATCTTCTAGTGCAATAAATAAATTTTTGTTCTAGTAAATCCAATTTTTATTGACAGTATGAGAGAAGAATTCCAAATATTTTTAGTTGTTATCCGTTATTACCCACAAACTTCTATCCCTACCACCAAGTGGTACCGACTGGGATATGAGCAACCAATGAAAGATCGGTAAACCAATGATAATTGATTCGTATGCTGACAGGGAAGGGGGAGCTGTTCGCTTTGGATTAAAGCTCAACCTGTTCCTCAGGGGTCAGGGTTGGCTCAAACAGCGTCTGATTCGGAGCGGACGGCTGAACTATGAAATGCGGTTTCTCGCCAGCTACACCCAAGACGGTAACCCCTCGGAGGACGACCTGGGCGACGAAATAAGAACGACGATTGAAAGCTCGGTACATGGAAATGTAGATAGATGCTGAGCGTCTCGACTGGCGCCTGTATTCTGCTGGATCAGCTAAAACCCCGTCAGTTTGACATCATTGCGCTCGCATGACTAGAAAAACTCTACGAAAGTTGCTCGCGTCGAGACATCAAGGTCGTCATCGGGGATATGAACACCCAAATGGGAAGGAAATAAATATACAAACCGGTGATTGCACACCGAAGACTGATAGTCCGAAGTATCTTCTTTCTTCGCAAAAACATCCACAAAACACCGGGAATCCCGCGGCTCCACATCAAGCAGCTCCAAGACTCCCAGCCCATGGATAAATACGCGTAACAACTCGAAGCGTTACTACTCATTGCGGAGAGACACGGCGCTTTGTCTCCTGAGGACACCAGGATTCGCACAGCTATCAGGGATTATTGAAACGGCGACACTAGGAATGGAGTGGATTAATATGACAAGGAAGGTAAGACAGCGGTGAAATATAAGAACCGGACCTGGGCGATATATCTGGACAAGTCAACGAGGGAAAAAAGAAGGAAGAGTACAAACGGGTACACCAAGACATGACCAAGATTCTCAGACGAAAGAAGCAGCAATAAGGGAATAATGAACACGAGAAGCTCGAGTAGCTGTCCCGTGTCAGCGATCCGCGGAAGTTCTATGCGAAAGCAACAACGCGGATGGAAATCTTGTACACCTATCAAGGCACATCAAGGAGAAGCGGTCCCCGTGGCTCTGTGGTTAGCGATGTCGGTCGGCTAGCTCTCCCACACGGTTGCGATATCGGGTTCGATTCCCGATCGAGTCGAGGATCTTTTCGAGCTGGAAATTTTCTCGACTCAGCACTGGGGCACGGTGTATCGTTGTACTTATCCTACACATGCAAAATGTGCCAAAAACAATATCGATAACGTATTCTCTCAACTAATCTAGTTGATCGAGACCGCTATTAGCCCCAAGGCTAAGCGTGCGATATTGTTTTTTCAAGGAGAAGCAGTACAGGAACTAACCTAGCAGCACGAGCAGTAGATGATGATGGATGATGATGAGATGACCGAGTACCGGCCCCCGATGTTCATGAAGTTCGATGTAAGATCGGAAAGCTGAAGAACAACAAATCCTTCGGCATAAACAGACTGCCGATCATGCTTTTCAAGTAGGTACGCAGAGAAGCGCTGGTCATGCCCAGAAGCAGGAGCAGGAAATTTTTCTCGACTCAGCACTGGAGCACGGTATATCGTTCCCAACAAACAATTTTGTTGCATATCAGCTCATTAAGCTGTTGTTGAGCCGAAATTTACTGAATAACAGTTTTTTAGGCTGTTGTTCAACAAAATTGTTTGTTGGGTTATACTTATCTTACCCATGAAAAATGTGAAAAAAAAATCAATATCGATAACGAATTTTCTCAACTAATCCAGTTGATCGAGACCGCTATTAGCCCCAAGGCTAAGCGTGCGATATTGTTTGTGGTTGTTTGAGAAACCATGTTCAAACATAATTTGACACCGCTCGTTGCGTTTCACTGTATCGTACGCCACCTTAAAGTCAATAAACATATGATGTATCTGCAAGTTGTCGAGGATCTGTTTCAAAGTAACCATCTGGTCCGTTGTAGATCATCCCACTCGAAAACCGCATTGGTATTCTCCAATAAAGGCTTCCTGCCATGGCCTCAGTCGCTGGAAAATGAAATGGGAGAGAATTTTATGAGCGCAATTGAGGAGGGTTATGCCTCGATAATTACTTCTCTTCTTGTAGATAGGGCATATATGTCCTTCCAACCAATCCGTAGGTAGTTGTTCTTCAGACCATACCCTTAGGACACATCCGCTCGCTCTCGACTTTGAAAATTTCGGCCGGTAAGCCATCCTTACCAACGGCTTTGTGGTTCTTTAGTTCTTTGCAAGCATTCTTCATCTCGTCCAATGTTGGTGGGTCTACAGCTTGTCCGTCCTCCCCAATTTCTATCCTGTTTTCCTTGACGACTCTTCTACCTTTCTCACCGTCCAACACCACTTCAAAATGTTGTTTCCTACACCTGGCCAAATCTGTATCATATTTCCAGTCCGCTTATTTTTCGCTCTCTCTGCTGCTCATACTGTCTGCTTAATGAACATGTTAATCCAATAATCTCTTCCATCACCTCTTGACGTGTGGTTCCCGTTGTCATGCCTATCACTTCTCGCGCTGTTTCGCTGACCGCATCATGGATGTGCTTCCATTGCTCGTTCAGGTCCACTCCAGCTGGTTCACCGGTCCGTCTATCAACTTTCCGAGTATACTCTGCAGCAACTCCTTCCGCTGATAACCTCTGTATACGTATCTTCCTCGCCGATCTCGATTTGAAAACTTTGGACAACCGGGCGCGAAACATGCCTACCAGGAGATAGTGATCCGAGTCGCTGTTCGGCCTTCCAAAGAACTGCACATCTATGACGTCTGAAAAGTACCGGACGTGAGAAATAAGTACTACAGATGGCCATTTACCTGGCCGAGGCGAAGTTTACTAACCTCAAACTGTTGTCGTTAGCTGTAGAGTGAAGGCTTTCCCTTTCCTGATAACGGGGTGGAAGAACTCCTCTTGTCCGACTTGTGCGTTCGTATCTCCGATGACGATCTTGATATCGTGTTGTGGGCACTATTTATACGTTTTCTCAAGAAGTTCATAAAACTTCTCCTTTACGTCATTGGTTTCATCGTTTGTCGGCGCGTACACGATGATAAGGCTGTAATTGAAGAGTCTGCCTTTGATCCTCAATGCGAGTAGACGGTATTTCATGCTGATACTCCCGGTGGCTCTTTACGGACATGAAGCATGGAAGCTGAAGAAAGCTCATTGACGAGGACTCGGAGTTTTTGAGCGTAAAGTTCTGCGGTAGATACTTGGTGGTAAATTGGAAGATGGAGTGTGGCGCAGACGCATGAATCACGAATGGTACCAGGTATACAAGCATTCTGATATAGTGGAGGTAATACAGCGGGGCAGGCTTCAGTGGGCTGTACATGTAGCCAGAATGCCTGACGAGAGAGCCGCCAAAACTATCTTCAATAGAGAACCAGCAAGAGGCCGTCGACTCCGTGGTAAGCCTCTCACATGGTGGATATGCGCGGTGGAAGCTCTGCTGGTGTACGGGGAAACTGAAGAACGGCTGCCTAAGACAGAAGAAGCTGGACATCTCTAATTCGTTTGGACTTTGACCGGTGAACGGTCCGTTAGTCAACAATGTAGAGTGAACAACTTTTTTTTCAACAGATAGAATTTTTATCTCTTCCTCAAAAATTCTTCAAACAACTATTTATAAAAAAACTTTCTATCAAAATTTTTAATTTGTAATTCGAAAAGAAAAAGATTAATTCGAGATCTTCACTTCTACGTAGGGTCATGGAGGAGGCCATCGGGCTTTTTTAAGAGGAAGGTGACGAGGTTGGCGAATGACTGGACCAAAGACGCAATATAGTTCCCACATGCGAACCATTAGCCTACCAGCTACCGAACCGATGCCAACCGGGATATGAGTAACTAGTAAGAAGATCGGGTAACCAACCCCGGTGAGACAACCGGTCGTGTGCTGACAGGAGAAGCGGGCTTCCTTCCTCGGAAGGAAGTTTCTTGGACAGGTAAGGCCACCACAAGGGCCCTAAGTGACGCACCCACAAGCGTTATGTCCAAGTCCAAGTTGTGTTCGGGACTCAAAACAGTAACACTACGTCGGTTCTCCAGCGCTGCAGGAGGTATCCTGGAAAGGGACGACGGTGCGTACGTATAGGGATGGACACACCATCTACCAGAGTTGTGGTGACACACATGAGCTATAGTGATTGGTGAGATGCAGAAGCGGGTAATTGGGTTAACCCCGGTTAACCCCAGAATGTACAGGTTAAGAATCAAAGGCCGATTCTTTAACATTAGCATTATAAACGTGCACAGGCCTCACCTCGAAAGTGATGACGACAAAGACGAATTCTACGCGCAGTTGGAATGTGAATACGATCGCTGCCCAAAACATGATATTAGGATTGTTATGGGGGATAACAACGGTCAGGTCGGTCAGGAGAAGGAATTTAGACAGGTAATTGGACGATTCGGCGCACACCTGCTGACAAATGAAAATGACCTAAGGCTAATTGACTCTGTCGCCTCCAAGAACATGGCCATATGCAGCACCTTTCTCCAGCATAGCCTCCAACATCGGTACACCTGGAGATCACCTAACCAAGCAAAAACTCAAATCGACCACGTTTTGATAAATAGTCGGCACTTTTCAAACATTATCGACGTCAAAACACATCGTTGGTGGTCCCCGTGGCTCTGTGGTTAGCGATGCCGGTCGGCTAGCTCTCCCACACGGTTGTGATATCGGGTTCGATTCCCGATCGAGTCAAGGAACTTTTCTCGACTCAGCACTGGGGCACGGTGTATCGTTGTACTTATCCTACACATGCAAAATGTGCCAAAAACAATATCGATAACGAATTCTCTCAACTAATCTAGTTGATCGAGACCGCTATTGGCCCCAAGGCTAAGCGTGCGATATTGTTTATTATCATTCTACGTTTTAAAACAAGATTTTCTCCTTTCTTTTTCTTTTTCACCAAGCGACTTGGAAAAGTTTCTTCATCTTTTATAACGAATGTAATAGCCTTTGAAGAAGGTTGCCTGCTGAAACGAAAAACTTCTAGCACCTAAGAACGCATCTTGGTGAAATGCTAAAAAGGATTGGAAGCTTACATGTGAGCAAATTGAGGCCTGTCTATTGTAGGTAGACTTCAAAAAGTTCTCACTAAATCAAAAAATAAAAACGGTCATTTCACAACAGTTGCAAATTGAGTGAATTCCATTTCACCTACAATTCTGGTAAACTAACTAAAACAGTACTTCATACGTTGGTTTTGAAACTCAATAGGTCTTTCCATGTTGAAGAAATCTCACTGGCGACTTTTCTTGATATTGCGGGGGCATTTGACAAGGTATCCCACGAATCTGTAACGAAAACTAGAAAAAAACGCAACTGGACATATACTATGTTAGCAAACTGAGTTGAGCAAACTGATCCCAGCCAGATTAAAAAGACCAACTGTAACGACAAAACCAACACGAAGTTACCCGCAAGGAAAGGTCTTCCTTATTGTGATCCCTGGTATTCGATAATCTTCTTAATAGCTTTACAAAGCTTAGGATACGAATCGTATTTGTTGATGACATTACCATTGTGGTTAGGGGTAAATGTGGGTTTACTATTTCTCATAGAATGCAAACAGCCTTAAGCTACACATTCAAATGATGTAACCTGGAAGTATTAAACGTTATTCCTTCTAAATCAATTCCATAATTCCATTCAAGAGAAATAGAAATTACTGCCTAAAAAGCGTATACTGCTCGCTTGTTCGCCCAGTTTTGGAGTATTGCTCAGTCGTATGGAACCCACTGTACTTGAATGCAGCTGAAAGAATCGAAAATGTTCAACGCAGGTTTTTTCGTTACGCCCTCCGACATCCAATGAGACTACAAAGCTACGAACTCATCCGTCTTGACCCTCTCCATGCTCGAAAAAATTCAGCTCGGGTTTTAGTAGTATCTAATTTTTTGACAGTACGTTGTGATGCTCCATCTCTACTAAAGACTGGAACGCGCAAAAATTGGTCGACTTCAAATTGGTGTATTTCTGTTAAACATGCATTAAAAAAAACCATGAAATGTTGCATTTGGAAGTTGAGTGTATATACAATGGTTGCTAAAATGAGTTTACACCGGTTGCTCTCCAGTTTTCAAAATGGCGTCCAAGCAAGAGGAACAGCGTGTCAAAATTTTGCTCGCGCAGCAAGAGAATCCGATGTCCTCGCACGCCAAATTGGCAAAATTACTGGATGTGGCCAAACCGACCGTATCATATATTTTAAAACTGTTCGGGGAGCGTCTGTCGACCGCCAGGAAGCCTAGAAATAGCGGCAATCGTAATACGGACGTAGCAGCAACGATGAAGAAGGTGGCAACGAATTATAAGCGGAATCCTAACCTCTCCATCAAATACGTCACTGGCAAGCTCATTGTCTCCTATACTAATGTGCGGCGAGCCATGAAACGAGCCAGGTTGTCGACGTTTAAGATGGTGAAGGTGACGAACCCAGATTACGAACAAAACATCTCGGCAAAGCGGTGGTCCAGAAAACTGTAATCTGCTTACAAAGTTCGACCGGGGGTGTCGAAACTTATGTGAAGTTTGACTTCAAGCAGCTTTCGGGACAGGAATTTTATACCGTACCAGGAAAAGGAAAGGTGGCCTAAATTTTCAAAACCATCAAACTATCGAAGTTCCCGAAGAAATACCTCGTCTGGCAGGCCATATGTACGTGTGGTCTAAAAAGCGGCTTTTTCATCAGTACGAAACCGTCAATCAGAAGATCTACGTCCAGGAGTGCCTGGAAAATCGCCTGCTACCATTCCTAGAGCAACATAAAAGGCCTGTGCTGTTCTGGTCGGACTGGGCAAGCTGCCACTATGGGAAAAAGGCGATCGAGTGGTACGATGCGAACAACGTGGTTGTGATACCCTAAGACCACAACCCTCCTAACAGCCCAGATTTCCGCTCTATCGAACGGTATTGAGACTTGGTCTAACGAAATATCAAAAAAACTAATAAATCCATCGAAAACGAGCAGCAGAATAAATCTAGCTGGCGTTTGGCGACGAATAAGGTCGATAAGACCACTGTACAAAATTTAATGGAAGGGGTTAAGCGGATGGCACGGCAGTTTGGATTTGGCAAACCAAAATAATAAACGAACATTTTTTCCTTTAAACATGTGAGTTGAACTACCAAAATAAAAATAAGAAGATTTCTGTATTATGAATTTTGACTGAAAGAAACGATTTTTTGTCGACCAATTTTTGCGCGTTCCAGTCTTTAGCGCGCATGAACATCCAAGCAAGGCTGCGTAGTTTAAGAAGCAGTTCATTTCTCCAATTGACCCATAGCAGAACGAACGTTGCCGCCAATGCTGCCATAACAGGACTTCATAGACTGTTTAATCGAGTGTCGCATATTTTCGAAATGTTCTAAGGATTAGGTTGAGACAACTATTTTTAGATTATTTCAAAAATGTTTAGTGCTTGTTTAACTTTAAATTTATTATTGGAGCCGTTTGAGGCCTGTTTATAAATAAGGAAATAAATAAAATATATTGCAGCTCTCAACATTTACTTAGTGGTGAAACGAATTGACAGTGCTGTAATTTTAGGGGGCTCATGTTAAAATATACGAAATTTTTAAACTCTAATTATTTCACGAGAAATTTTGAAGAAATATTGCGGTGATATTTTAAAATTCAGTTATTATCGAGAAGTCTGTGCCTCGCACATTCTAACAATTGAATACCTTCTATGTTTTTGATGTAAGCACATTTTATTAACTACACTGAATTCTTTTTTTAACCGACTTTTTTTACGTGATTTTATTTTACACGATTTTTTTACGCGATTTTCTTGAAATTACACGATATGTGACATGGGGAATATTGTTTATGAGCCAAGATGTAACACACACACAAACATACACACACATATACATACATACACATACATACACACTTACCACATAGCGAAAGATTTTGTAACGAGGCGATCTTTTTTTACGCGATTCGTTCAAAATTTGTTTGCGCGCACGCATCAATCGCGTAAAAAGAGAATCCAGTGTAGAAGTAAATTTATTCGGCTCACACTCAGAAATAAAACCTCACAAGTTAAACCCAATTTCTAATAATTTTCATCACAACAATTTTAAAACGGACATCCTACACACGATCACGTTGGTATGTTCTAACGTTGAAATAATATTAATGGTTTCACCATATTTTGCCTAATGAATCACATACATAATCATGAACGCAATTTCCTCCTTAAGCACTTAAATTCTGAGTAATCCACGTTTAATTAGACAACTGCCTGGCCAAGAATTCAAACACTTTCGACGAAAAGTCTAAACAAGCACCCATCACGTGTCTGCCCCCTTTCGTTTCACAGTAGGTACGAACCTGCAGGCATGTCTGTCATTCGCCGCTCATTAGCCGTATAATTAGTAATCTCTCGAATGTCTCATTAAATTCGAATCTAGCAGCCACCAAAACCACCACCGAAAAGTAGAAACGTCGCCGCTGTGGCTGAAGAGACTTAGGCGGTAGAACCAAAAGCGAGAGAGAGAGCAGGTATTTGTAACTGAGAAAAAAAAAACGAAATAGCATCCAACCGCTCTTTCCACCCGCCATAATTAACTGCAGGCATACTAAATTCAAACTGTTCTAAATAGCGGAGGTTTGTCTGTCACCTTTGTTGCGAAGTCATCTCAAATGGAAAGAACATAAATATTTTACCAAATATCTGAAATAGAACCAATCCGCACCAGCAGATCTCGAGCGCACATCCGATCCGTCACCCTTGGCATAAACTTGGGGCAGTAATGCAGAGTTACTTAGCTGAGTGAAAAAGTGCGTCGGCATCGTTTGAGTTTCTTGGCGAGGAAAAACCGGGACATCTGCCACAATGCGTTAGCGAAAATAAATCCCGAAAAACCGCATCATCGGTAAGACACTAAGCGACCCGAAAAGATTCCCCTTTCACGGGACGTCGCCAGTCGTTGATGGTTCCGTCCCGGAGACAAACATAAGCCTCAGCCTGGCGGTTGACTCGATTGTATTTTACGTCGCAAGAAAAGACCATCAAAGGGTGTGTGTGAGTATACGCTTCTGAACTCATTCATGTCGGGTCTAATTTAAGTCCTGGGCAATTAATAAACCCGACGCACTCGCTGCTTTCAAGATCCGTGTTGGCTTAAGGCTGCCACATTTGTCTGGCTCAGGCGTAAGTACTTTAATGACTGCGGCGGCGGGGAGAAGATAAAAGGAATCGGCAAAAAGCGGTTTTCATTCGGAAGGGTACTAACAAAGAATGACGGCGTACGGCACTTCAATCGGCTTCGGGATTGCACTGAATGAAAGAGTAAAGGTCGCAACGCAACAGTCCGCCTGCAGGCCAGTTGAGTCTTGTTATCTGGTGCGGAATATCCTACGCTGGTAATAATAAGATTATTGAAAAACAGTATCAACTACGGTTGTTTTGCTAGTTTGTTCTAAAACTGTGAAGTACACTCGGTAACTTGCCGATAAAGTTCAGATTTTAGAAGCAACTATGAGTATTTTGGCTTTTTACATGACAAGTATTACTAAATTCAACAACATAAACAAAATTCAACACTAAACTTCCACCTTTAGTGAGCCTTTACTCAGAAAACCTCTAACCATTGCACCAGCACTATCCAATAATAAAGTTCTTAATTAGTACTTCTGACAATCATTGAAACATAATTTGGTTTTTCCTCAGCCGCGAACGACACCATCCACTCAATTAGTGTCACTTGGGCGCTATTATGGAAAACTTTCAATCTGTGGATTTCTAATTAGTTTATTGTCGTCGCGTAGCAAAGCACAGCCAAAGTTTCCGTTTGCCGCCGCATCTTCTGTTCTACGTCGAAGAAAATGTCACTGCAGCTAGGCGATCTTGGTGCTGCTGCTGATGCTAGGGAAAGCAATACAAGACACAAACCATAAATCAAACTGTCTACCAGTGAACAATTGCTAATAAGGCAACGTTCACGCAGAAGTTCCGCGCGGGTTTGGTAGCTTTTCTGGTCGTGGTAAGATGTGATGGTGGGGAAGGGCGGGGACCCATTTGCATGCAGAGACCATTTTTCAACCACTTTACGCCATTGATTGATCGCTAAACTGTGAATGAATTATCGGCCGAGTGTTGGCGTGTCATATGAATAACAAGTTCGTGTAAAACAGTTTAAACTTGTTTGCATCTGATAAAAAATAAACAAAATGACCGTTATCCCCCAGACGTTGGGTTTCCATGTTTGAGATGCTATTTTCATGTTTTAGTGTTAGCTCGATGCTTCTTCCACGCGTCTGTCAATTTGCATATGAACAATGCATTTAACGTTCAATGATGAAAGATGAATTGATTGCTGCGTTTATAATAATAATTATAAGCATTAATTTTACCCCGCAAAAAAAGTTTGCATCACCCACAAGTTTTTAGTCAACTGCAATTTTTTGCTAAAATGAATTAATCTTTTAGTATACAGATAACACTCTGATCCGCAGAAACCACGAGCAATCCTCATTCCAATTCCAAACAAGTCTCCATTATCTCCGCAAATCACATCTAATGAGAACATTATATTACCCGGATGACTTTCAAATCTCAAGGCAAAAGGCGCTTTGGCGATGCAAGCTAGCGAGAGACTGGAGAGTCATAGCACTTTGCGCCGACACGCGAGCTATCGTAGAGAGATACATATGATATTAACCAACATAACCAGGTGTCACGATTGTGCCGATTGTCTGATTGGTGTTATTGGTTGTACATATCTAGCGGCGATGCACTAGTCGAAGTGTGGTACCAACATAGGTTGCACTTAAAAACAATATTTCACAATTGCACTAATGAAACCGCATTGATTGCACTAATGGAAGCTCATTGACCGAATGACAATATGAATTGTTGTTGATAGAAAAGTGAAAGGATTCAAACCGTAGTTCTATTGTAGATTATTGTGGATCGAGTTTTCCTTCACGTTGTCAATAAAGTCGTTATTGCTTGCGAGACAGCACGATTGAAATCTTGATTTTCCAGCCGCAAGCATGATGTTGAACGTTTATCTCTTCACTCGCTGCTGGTTGAGACCTTCAGCGTTACAGTCGTAAGATATGCTGTTGCTAATCACACCACAGCGTTTAACGGTGAAGTCACCTTGTGGTTGTTAATTGTCCCATCATTCCGATCGGAACTTTGATCTATTGTTACGTTGCTTTGAAGTTTGTCATATTCCGCACTTAATAGTGGTGACAATATTGCTATTAACTCACTTCTCGCGGAGAAAAATGGTTGTTTACTTCGAAAAACAACCTTCGGGTTTGGTAAACTGAATATTTTTCACAGATAATTTCCTAAGAAGTAGAATTACGTCTTATGGCAACATAGCGGTACAAATTTAAAGCACAAAAAACATCGAGAGCGTCACTAAAATTGTCCACACTCAAATGTTTAAATCTCAGTCAGTTTTTAAACCGATATCCTCCGTTCTTACAGCAATTGGAAAATCATTTATGCACCCGCCCAAATGCAGAACATTGTAATTGTAAATAATAAGAATTATTTTGTTCTCAATCTAGAGTTTTAATACTGCTAAGCCAAAACCCAATTATTGGTACCCTCTATAGTCGACTTTAACCACACAATTTATTTTTATTTTAATTCCTTATTACTTTAGAAGCAATAGCGAAAAATTGCCTTTTAGGTAACAAACCTATTACTTAAAAGGCAATAAAACTCTTCCCCAGTCAAGTAACAACACATACTATAATATATTTAGCACGTGTTACGGGAGTGAGACTATCTAATAATGGTCGTTTCAACCACATGCAAGATTTTTTCTGTCGAAAACTGCTCCCTTTCAATCTCAAGTCAAAAAAATCACACACCGTCGCATATGTTGCACATATTACAAATTTCTTCAATCTCCAATTCATCCGGTGTGCGTGTATTAGTTCGCTCGTTGTATGCATACGGAGTAGGCAAAGAATATGACAAGAGCTGCCAAGCAGCGGGGAACCGTCATAGAGTTTGCAAACGTTGATGATTTCAAAGACTTGAAATGCGTCTTGAAATGACATCACGATCTGTAAACTGCGTTAGAGAAAAACAAAAACATTGACTTTCTTGCAAGCTATCTTAAACACATACTAATTGGGTCATGGAAACTCATTTGCATTTGTTTGAAAATACAAAACTCGTGCCCACCCAGAATAATATTCGCAACTTCGGCAACTCTGGTCAGACGGTATTACATATTTCCATTTCAAGTAAACACTGGAGGACGAAACGAAAGTGTTTCTAATTAGACATTTGAGGTTGACGGTTGAGATTCTGATTATGTGTGAATGAATGGGACAAAAATGAACCTGATCGTTGCATCAATACAAATGCAGCGAGTGAAGTCTTGCTAACACATGCATTGCGGTGCTTGGCTGTATGTTCTCCAGCAGAAACACATACAAGCGTGTGCCCGTCATAATTTTTGTTACTTTTCGGTTCTTACTTTTTGTGTATAAGGCGCAGTCATAGTACACAATAAGTAATAAAAAATTGCCCTAAGGTAATAAAATGTTCCCCGTTTGCGTTGGGTGTATAGTAAGCAGAGCTTCATAATTCTTAATCTCTTGATTAATTTTAAAAAGACTCTAAACCAGCTAATACTGTATTAAAACATTTTATATTTGTAAGCGCACTTATAAATTTTGCAGTGCTATGTTAGTAATACCACATTTAACGACAATTGACTTGAACATTTATTTTATATAGCTTTTGCCTAGTTTTATTCTCAGCTCTCTACATAAGCATTTGTTACATTCTTCTCGGAAAGCAGGGGAGTGGCGAATCTTAAAAACACACATAATGCTTGATCGAACTCTTGTGCAGTATGATCTAAATAATATTCGCTTCTGCAAATCAAAACGTTTGCCTTCTGTTCACCTAACTTGGAACATTACAGCAA
The DNA here is from genome assembly GCF_029784165.1 of Wyeomyia smithii. Classification (NCBI taxonomy): domain Eukaryota; kingdom Metazoa; phylum Arthropoda; class Insecta; order Diptera; family Culicidae; genus Wyeomyia; species Wyeomyia smithii. The sequence continues at coordinate 215,675,428 of NC_073695.1, forward strand.
GATGTTTTTTCGGTTTTGCAGCATAAACATTGCTCATATTTTATTTAGAAAGACTGCTTCCCTGGCAGCAGACAAAAATCATTTTCTAGAGAGTGTGAGGAAAGTATCTCTGCACCTATCACCTTACGGTCGCTTAGATGTACTGGGAAGTGTGGCAGATGTTGCGCATATTTAATTCATAAATATTCATTTCAAATGAGGCAATGCAACCCACGGAATGCCTAATGTTTGCATTATACACGGCCAGTCGAGATTGGAAGCTCCGCAGTCAAAACCGGCACAGCAACGTTTGCGCATTTCAAATTACCGAAATTTTAAATTTTAATAAAACCAAAACACGTTTACTCAGCGGTGCGGTGATCGTCTAAAGGGCACACAGACTGCATTAATCCCATCCACTCTGGCTTTACTCCGTAGCGGGGCTTTCGCTTCTTGTGTGGTGATATATCGCGCTCAAATTAAATCACTAGTTGATACAAATCTCCCGTAATTTATAAGCTATATACGACCAGCCGAAACCTCGTCAAACCCCTTTTATAATACCGCATCTTCTACGTTTCGACACGACCTCTTCTGTCGCTTCGGGCAGTCTACTGTCAAATTGCGCGATACAATCGTAAATGCATGTTAATCCTTTGTTGATACAGTCTAATCACGTTCATTACCATATTTTCGGGATGAACGCTTTGACCTTCCTCTACCGTCATGATGTCTGTAAACCACTTTTGATTTCGCTGGCCCTCCAATCCTTTTACTCTCTTGCGCCCGTATCGTACAGGCAAATCAATTCATCTACCAGTGTTCGGAGACGGAATCGGTGTAATACAAAATATCATAACCACATAACCCTGCTTTCAGTATCAAGCCAAGAAAAGTCTCATCCAAAAGTGACACAGGTAACATTAGCAGCATTAGGGCGATATACATTTTTCCCCATTTTCATTATGTCACTTCTCTTCGCGGCTTACACAATGCGTTTTCAGTTTGACTGGGATAATGGTACCGATATGCTGAACCAGTATGCGGGAATGAGGACAACAGAAGATAGATCATAAACTAAACACGGTCGGAAAGAGTGAGTGAGTGAAAAACCAGTGTGACACAAAACATCAGGTCTTGTCTATGAAAATTTTAATAAAGAACAAATTTCAAGCGGCCGTATCGTTGGTCTATGTTTATGCAGGTGTTTAATTTCAACTGTCATTCTGATCGGTCCGATCCGGCACAACCGGGGAGGGACGGACCACGTTCCTTTCGAATGTTACACAAGGCGGAGCAAACGACCCTACACTCGAGCTGTTGTGAACGATTTGCATTTATTTTATGCTACAATTACGGTTGGTAAATAGTTCAAGAAATGATGCTCGACTGCCGCGGCAGATGATCCATCCGCATTTGATTTACATTGAAAGGGAAATTAAACGTGGGGTATGATGGAGATGCAGGTATGGAAAATGTGTGCTGAAAAAAAGGTTAGTTCTCACATTCTGTAAGTATTTTTTGGGTTAAGCGAACTGTGAATTTTTGTAATGAATTAAATCAACAAAGTTACAATCGGAAGAAAACTAGGTTTGTGTTACACCGCAGATGAAATAAAGCGCAAAATATTCCAATTGGGCTCATATATTTATCATTGTTTAAATAAAATTAAATCTCCATTCAACAGTTTTTAATTAATTAGGTATGTAGGTTGTTTTAATCTAGGAGGGCCCCACAATTTAAATAACCCCTTATCTCAGTTAAATTGGCCTGATGCCTACATGGAGATATATAAAAATGAAACATGTACGATAGGGTGCATGCATGCTGCAGCAGTTGTGCTAGAAAAATTCAATGGTTTGCCGTTCGTCAGATATTAAATCAGTTTGAAAGAAATTACTTTTTCTATAAGCATATCAGCTTCTTACGGTCTTCAAAAGAGTTTTCCCCAGGAAAATTTCCTATAAATATCATGTATCGATATAATTTTAGGAGCCAACTGGACATCTCTAGAGAATAAGTTTCAAAAAAATGGATTTTCCCATGTAAAATGGGAACTATAAAACTTTAAAATCGGGTGCAAAAATATAGTTCCACCGATCGATTTGAAAAGTTACACAGTTGTTTTAGGACCCATAAGGAACACGAAAAGTTTATAATTCGACCTCTTTTGATTTTTGTTCAACTTAAAACTGTTACTCAAACAGATATATCATCAAAATCAAACTAGTTTTTATTCAAGTAACAATTTTCATTTCACTACTAAAAAAAGAAATGTAGAAATTTCATGTGAACCAACCCTTGAGCAAGTTGTATTAAGTTGATAGCTGAAAAAATATGCTGTTCTCAAATCCCTTTTACAGTGTTCGGTTCACTGTGCCTTGGACTCATTGATTGCGAGCGACCAATTATTTAAAATTTACAGTCGTATGACCACCACGTTATTATGCGGGTCTTTATCTGAACCTAGTTTTTTTTTTCGATTTGGTCAACTCGAAATGGATTCTTGATTGGCTCCGTAAAACATTAATTTTTATTGTGCCGTGTCAAATAAATGTTGTGTGAAAAAAAAAACTCGAAATGGAAACATACTCCCCTCTTCAGCGTGTTTTGAAATAAAATTTAAAAAAACCACACTGATGAAAAGACCTTCTTTAGAAAGTAGGTGGCCAGTATAGTGAGTATGGGTATTTTCAGGCCCTCGCTAACGCTAGGAGGCCCAAAATTGGATGTCCAAAGATATTCGACGTTATTCATTAATTCAAGATGGCGTCAGTTTTTGTCATGTTGTATAAACTATGAAAAGCTTTATGAAACTTTATAATACTGCGACAAACTCTCATCAAATGAGTCGCTCTCATGACAAAACTACCCAGAAATGCACGTAGTTTAAATTTTCCCGGGAATTATAATTGAAGACTGGATTAGTAGAGCAGTAAATACAGGTAGAATCACAATAGATCGATCTTTCTGACCACAGTGAAAATCCCATGCAGGAAACAATGAGGAAACTTAAGAAGACGACTTTTAGTTTCTGGAAAACTGCCGGAATCCACCATAAACCTTGCAAAATTAGATTGACAGAAGAACTCTGAAAGGTCCTATCTGCTCTGAGCGATCATTTTATTTGAATTATTATGAATTGTTTTTTGAGGTTGACTAACGTCTATATCGAAGTTGGGCCCCTGAATTTGAAAATCTAGTAATTCAACCAGGGAAAACCAGAGAAAAGTGGTCAGGTTTTGAGCGCTTATTTTGCAGTCATCTATAATCAGGTTTTCGAGGTTTTGGCATCAATCGATCAGAAATCCTTTTACGGTTAAATTTATGTAACAAAAACAAACTTTTGTTTGAGATACACTATTGAAAAATTGGTAATTAATATCGATTGTCTAAATCATACCGCGCAGCCAATCACTACCTCTCTTCCCAAGCACAGTCGACACTAACGGATACAATCGATCTGACTTTGTTGTTATTGTTGTTGTCACTTTCTGTTTCCGATGTTCATGCTGCTGCTAGCGGAAAAAACCTTGCAAATATGCATTTTTTTTGTTGGTGTTAATATTACGACAGCGGCCGGCGCCCCATAATTCTGATTCCAAAACCGCACCAGTGACATGCGGACGCTAGGTGATAGCAGCTGAAAGGAGGAAAGACAAAATAGTACCGGTCATCTCGTGCCGGTTTCACCCGTTATGCTGGTGGCTTTAGTAGTAAATGGCTACTGCAAAACACTTAAATGGCTGGAATTCTGGACGGACTAATCAGGAAACTATAATCGGCAACTGGCACCTTTTGTTGCCTCGAAATTTTGGTACAGAAGCGGCTAATTGAATTTTCTGTTTTACCAAATGCTGCTGCTAGCGGAAAAAACCTTGCAAAAATGCATGTTTGTGTTGGTGTTAATATTACGACAGCGGCCGGCGCAGCTTTCAAGAAACATTTGTCTCTACCATTCCATCATCTATGTAGCCCCGCCATCTTTCTAATTATCTGACGAAGCCTTGGTATAAAACGTATCGTTCGAACATTTCACCCCATCAGTTTCACTACTAAACCGTACCGGATACATACGGACGCTATCTTGAAAGAATTCTGGACGGACTGACCAAAAACATGGATATATTCGGCACCTGGCCCCTTTTGGTGCCTCGAAATTTTGTTACAGAAGCGGCTAATTGAATTTTCTGTTTTATTACAAAATGCTGCTGCTAGCGGATAAAACCTTGCAAATATGCATTTTTTGTTGGTGTTAATTTTACGACAGCGGCCGGCGCCCCATCATTTTGATTCCAAAACTGCACCAGCGACATGCGGACGCTAGGTGATAGCAGCTGAAAGGAGGAAAGACAAGAGTACCGGTCATCTCGTGCCGGTTTTACTCGTTATGCTGATGGCTGTTAGTAATAAATGGCACTGCAAAATACTAAAATGGCTGGAATTCTGGACGGACTAACCAAAAACAAAAATATATTCGGCACCTGGCCCCTTTTGGTGCCTCAAAATTTTGTTACAGAAGCGGCTAATTGAATTTTCTGTTTTACCAAATGCTGCTGATAGCGGAAAAAATCATGCAAAAATGCATGTTTGTGTTGGTGTTAATATTACGACAGCGGCCGGCGCAGCTTTTAAGAAAAATTTTTCCTTACCATTCCATCACCTATGTAGCCCCACCTTCTTTTTATTTATCTGACGAAGCCTTGGTATAAAACGTACCGTTCGAACATTTCACCCCATCAGTTTCATTACTAAACCGTACCGGCTACATACGGACGCTATCTTGAAATAATTCTGGACGGACTGACCAAAAACATGGATATATTCGGCACCTGGCCCCTTTTGGTGCCTCGAAATTTTGTTACAAAAGCGGCTAATTGAATTTTCTGTTTTATTACAAAATGCTGCTGCTAGCGGATAAAACCTTGCAAATATGCATTTTTTGTTGGTGTTAATTTTACGACAGCGGCCGGCGCCCCATCATTTTGATTCCAAAACTGCACCAGCGACATGCGGACGCTAGGTGATAGCAGCTGAAAGGAGGAAAGACAAAATAGTACCGGTCATCTCGTGCCGGTTTCACCCGTTATGCTGGTGGCTTTAGTAGTAAATGGCTACTGCAAAACACTTAAATGGCTGGAATTCTGGACGGACTAACCAGGAAACTATAATCGGCAACTGGCACCTTTTGGTGCCTTGAAATTTTGTTACATTTGTTACCATTCCATATGTAGCCCCACCTTCTTTTTATTTATCTGACGAAGCCTTGGTATAAAACGTTTCGTTCGAACATTTCACCCCATCAGTTTCATTATTAAACCGTACCGGATACATACGGACGCTCGGTGTTAGCAGCTAAAAGGAGGAAAAACAAAATAGTACCGGTCATCTCGTGCCGGTTTCACCTGTTATGCTGGTGGCTGTTAGTAATAAATGGCTACTGCAAAATACTAAAATGGCTGGAATTCTGGACGGTCTTACCAGTAAACGAGAATAATCGGCAACTGGTACCTTTTGGTGCCTCGAAATTTTATTACAGAAGTTTTGTAAAAGAAGCGTTGCAATTCCCTCTACTATTTGCTTCAATGGAATATTTTTTTTTTATAAGAATACGGTAGTCAACGTCATGCGGTCGTGTCTTGAATACCACCCTCCTACTTTTTCTTTTTTCTCAAGTTAAACTATTAACAAGATAGGTTATTATACTACTAACAAAATTAAACTACTAACAAGCCGACCATTATATCGGTTAAAACATTTTTAGGACTTACGAGAAGCTGGGTGCGTACGCCTTACTAGGGTCATTCAAGATTGCTTCAATGTTATTGGTCACACTCTGCTGAACCTTATTAATGAATCATTGTTAACTGGGCACGTGCCTAAAGTGTGGAAAGAATCGTTGGTTGTTCCGATTCAAAAGGTTGCTGGAACGATTAAAGCCGAAAAGTTTCGTCCCATCAACATGTTACACACGTTAGAAAAGATATTAGAACTTGTTGTTAAGGTGAATCGGGACGTGGTCGCGATCAACTCGAATTTTGCAATCTAATTTTTTCTTGATTTATGAAGACTACGAACATGAAACTTTGATCAATTGTTTTCACTACTGTTGCATGCCTGAAGTAGCAATTTGAGTGCTGTTTATTTAGTGGAAGCCGAATTTTTTTTACGCTCAAACTACAAAAGTAAAAAGAACTCTAACCTCAAAATTGTATAGGAAAAGGCCACAATCCCGTTTCACCTTAAAGGTCAGCTAATGGAATATTTAAATAGTAACTCGTTAATAATTCCGGAACAATCTGGCTACCGGGAAGGCCATTCGTGTGAAACCGCGTTGAACTTAGTACTATCAAAATGGGAAGACAACTTAGAGAATAGAGACACAATATTTGCTGTTTTTTTGGATCTAAAACGCGCTTTTGAGACAATTTCTAGGCCCTTATTGTTGAACACAATCAAGCGCTTTGGAATTTCGAGTACTGCATTCAGATGGTTTGAGAGCTATTTGTCTGACAGAACTCAACGGACTGTTTTTAATGATTCGGTATCTAGTCCCGTGGAGAATGATCTTGGAGTTCCACAGGGAAGTGTATTAGGGCCCCTTTTGTTCATTATGTATATAAATGACATGCGACGAGTTTTACGTTTTTGTGATATCAATCTTTTTGCCGATGACACCGTATTATTCATTGCAGCTAAGCATGTAGAAGAAGCCGTTTCACTCTTGAACGAAGATTTACGTTCTCTAAACAGATGGTTGAAGTATAAGCAATTGAAATTAAATATAGATAAAACTAAATATATGATTTTCTCGCGCACCGTTGTACATGACGATGTCTCTGTTTTGATTGATGATGAGGCAATTGGTCGCGTTCGGGAGATTAAATATCTTGGCGTGATTATTGATGACAACCTAAAGTTCAACGCTCACATTGACAACGTCATCAAAAAAATTGCCATAAGAGCGGGGCTAGTTGGTCATTTTTGGTCAAAGTGTTCTGTAACTTTTTGTAGGAAACATTATGGCAAAAACTCATTACATGGAAAAAGTCTATAGCATCTAGAAAAAATATAAACTGTACAGAATAGATTATGATTTTGCGGATATTCTATGTTTTTTGAGTGGATGTCAAATTGGCCAACTAGCCCCTCAGCTGGGGTAAGTTGGTCAGGGTGTGGGGTAAATTGACCGTTCATATTTCGGAAGGACAATTCAGTTTTCATTCCTCACTGCATTAGCGGCAGCCTGTAGCATCTCAGCGGAGGTCAAACCGCATCCGGTTTTTTGTTTATACGTTCGCTTTCCGAAATCCCAAACCAGGAGAGAAGTAACTCAAAATTTCATGAAAAAAAATCGTGTTACTCTTTTATACCTGACGAGAAGTATATGTTGAAATCTCCCTAATAGTTTGGTTGGGAAATAAATCAAGAACAATAAGGATTAAATTGAGAACAGGAGCCAAATTCTAGATTCGCATCTGCAATCACAAGCACAAAACTATAGCTACATTAGTTTTTTTTTCGTTGAAAGCTTGCTTACGCCGAAATTTTCATCAGGTAGAAAGCATTTGTCGATGCATTAGTGTACGATATAGTTATTTTAGATCAATGACTAAGCATTTATATTGCACAAAAAAACATTCATCAAAATAACGATGAAATGGAGATAACTTTCACCAAATAGTTTATCGCTTCAAATAATTGGTTTTGCTAAACAAAGCAAACGCTGTTTTCGCTTGGATTAAGTTTGCGTCACGAAATGCACTGTTTCTAAATTGCATTCACTTGGTTACTTGCATTCATTTATGATGTGCATATGACCAACCAGCCCCGCTAGTTTGTGACCAACTAGCCCCTCATGTATTAAATATGTAAATTACTCGAAATATATGAAAATAAAATTTTGGCGAAAGTTTGCTTTACACAACTTAAAACTAACGAAAATGACTTTCATAATACGTTGAGCCATGTTCATTTCAATTTGGCTAGCTTTTTTAGACAAAAAATTTCAACATGAAAACCGAGTAGAATTGATGGCCAATTTGGCAGCAACCTGTATTTATTATACGTTCTAATTAAAACTGTACTTCATTTTGTCATTTAGTTTCTCTGGTTATCTACTACGTATCACCCATATAATATGATTTTTTAGATACGTAGATTCGAAGATATTCTCATTGACCAACTTGCCCCGTAACCAACTAGCCCCGCTCTATCCTACGGAACGAAAATTAAAACTTTTATAAAATGACGAGAGTTTATCTGACGAAGTTTAAACAACTGATTTATTTTGGATGAACTATTTATTTTTGGAACCTATCTATTTATTTATTGTTTTATTGAAGCATGTAACTGACGAAGTTTTTACGAACGGATCTGATTGTGTTGTAAAATTTTATTCATATTTTATAATAGATCTTTTTTAATATGTAATGTAATAACAAAAACTACTGTGTTCGTCACGGTGGTGATGATGGATTTTTTCCTTTATGTTGTTGTAGCTTAAAAAAATAATAGAAAGTGATTACATAAATTTGAGCCTCGCGCGCGGAATTCAGATACAAATGGATTCTTTAACAATGCTTAGACAAAAATCATGAAGTAGTTGTGGATAGTCAGGCTGAAGGTCATAAAAACCCTGTGCTAGTTTTGTGTAGCTCTATAGCTCTTCACATTTTTACCGATGTGAATCAAGTAAACAGTTTTTGAAGAAGTTTATATCTGGAGGTAAAACCAGTTCGTTTTTTTGTATAACTGATTTAAATGTGACTACATTTATTATCTATAGATAAATCGTCCAGCTCAAACCTTTGTAGGGGTATGTGGCGGGACCATCATCATCATCATTACTAAACTAAGCAAGCAGCTAAAATGCAGTATGCAAGAATTTTTTTTAAAGTTGAAGCAAATCCGATACCAACTTTTTCTTTACTCCAGACATGATTTCGTAAACAATAATTGCTTTTAATATGAATGTTGATTAAAGGATTATTGGTTGGTTAAAATACCTTTTAATAAAAGAAGAACTAGTTTAAAAACAGTTCCCTAGGTTATGAATTACGCTTACGTTTAGTGCCTCTAATTCCGTTCTCCACGTTTTATACTTGGGAAACTTTGGGTTAAGCTTTGTGGTTTCTATTATTATGTGAGTAAAATTAATAACTAGTTTGTAACAATAATGTACCACAACTCCATAACCGAATATTCATTAATTAGAGAATTTAAAAAAAACTGATTGTTGGGAGCACTGAACTGAGCACAACGGCCGAGGAGCGCGTTCCCAAACAGTCTCGTCAATGTCAGGAAATATGAGACGATAAAAAGTGTAAACAAACAACATAGGCGAAATAATACAGTTTAGGAGGAAGTTCCCAGCCAACAATTTGGTCCGCATATTTCGGGATAGCTCCAAACGGAAGAAACACAAACGGCCGAATCTCAAACGGCCAAATTTCAAACGGCCGAATTATATCAATACTAACGAAAGGACGAAATTTCGATCGGCCGAATCACGAAAGGCCGAATTTTATTCTAATTTGTCATTTTTTATGTTACAGCTATTTCATACTGCATACTTTTAAAGCAACATCAAAAAAATTGATAAAACATTGAAAACTTGCCTTAAATGTGTAAAATAACTAGTTTTTTCATTGAACATACTGTTTGCAAAAGATATCAATGCGGCTCTGCCGCATAATCGAGGGCAAGGAACCAAGGCGGCCCTAAGCCGCCGCGCTGTCCGATGGCCGAGTCGGCCGCCGACCCGCCGTCGGAAGCGGCGGCCTCTCGCATGCAAACAACTGACCTACTGGATTGCCCGGATTACTGAAGCATAGGGGCAATCCCCTAGTTTACGTTCGAACGAGCGGTAGCGAGTAAGGACAGCGTGCACCCCGGACAATCGAGTTGGCCGAAGGCCACGAGTGTGTTGCATTAAATTTTTAACAAAATCAATTTTCCATTTTTTTCACTCTATGAAACAATTAGAGAACGGAAACAATGAACAAGGATACAAAATAAATACTTTCGAAACCATCTTTTTTGTATAAATTCTCAGAATTTTTCGCATAGGTGGTAATACTTTATCGAATCAAATAGCCAAAATTGTCCTAAAGCATTACGTATTTTATGGACGTTTTCTTACAACATTTCAGCTCTAGATAAATCATATTTAGTTTATAAAGAAAAAAATTCCTACTATAAATAATCGAACCTAAAATGGTACATAATCGAGTCCACATATAATCGAGTCTATATATAATCGATTCTGACCTATAAATAAGTACAGTGACGTTTCGATTATACCAAGATCAATGTCTTATTTTTGCCTTTCTCCTAGAAAGGTCTAGCAATCACTTGCAAAACCGAAAGTATAAAAGTGCTCCAAAGGGCCGAATGGCATATATCACTCGACTCAGCTCGACGAGCTGAGCATTTTCTGTATGTGTGTGTGTGTATGTGTGTGTATGTGTGTGTGTGTATGTGTGTATGTGTGTGTGTGTATGTGCAGATTTTTATTCTCACTCACTTTTCTCAGAGATGGCTGGACCGATTTTCATGAAATTAATTGCAAATAAAAGGTCTTGATGTCCCATAAAACCCTATTAAATTTCATTGTGATCGGATTTTGAGTTTAGAGGTTATGTATCAAAATGTAAAAATCATGAAACATCATTATCTCGAAAACTACAATACCGATTTGAACATAATTGGTTTCAATTGAACGGGCTATCTGAAAAACTCTTAACTTTTGAATTTCATAAAGATTGAATTTGTGGTTCAAAAGTTATTCAAAAAAACGTGTTTTGCAGACTGTTTAATCTCACTCATGTTTCTAAGAGATGGCTGGACCGATTTTCATAAAATCAGTGTCAAATGGAAGGTCTAGTTGCTCCATAAGACCCTATTGATTTGTTTTGCAATCGGACTGTTACTTTTCCTGTTATGTTAAAAAATGTGAAATCCAGCTATGAAAAGGAACATATTCCGAAGACTACTTGGACTCACTCACTTTTCTCAGAGAACCGATCCTGAACCGATTTCCACAAAATTAGTGTCAAATAATAAGTCTAGCTGCCGCATAACACCCTATTGAATTTTACTTTAATCGAACTGTAACTTCGTCTGTAATGTACCGAGATGTGAAAATCACGAAACTTCATGATCTCAGAAACTACAAAACCGATTTGATCAATATTATTATCAGATGAGCGAGTTAGTTAAGGGTTAACTGATGAAATATGATTGAACACGTGGTTTCAAATTTTGGCTGCCTTATACGTTCCCATTTCATTTGATTATAATCGAACTTAAGCTACCGTTATGTATTAAACTGTCAATAAAACAACGAAAGTCTATTATCTCAAAGATTACGTGACTTATTTGAACATAACTAGTGCCATACGAACGAGTCATCTCTCAAACTTACAAATAACAAACTTCATAACAATTTGATATGTGGCTCAAAAGTTATGGAAAGAAAAGAAATTCAAAGACTATTGAATGCTGTACCTGCTTCGATCAGTATATGTGGCCTCAACATAATTTAAAACTTTCCAAATTCATTGATTCCTTGCGATGTGTTTAAAATCTGCAAATGCACGACGAATCGGATATAGGATATAATCAAAGTCGAATAACAAATCGTTTAAAATGATTGGTTTTATCAAAACGACAACATCCTCGACTTTTGGCTTCTGTACATCGCCTTAATTCTGAATATATTCAAATTGGGTGGTATTCGGTCATTTTCAGCAGATTTTCTGGCATCAATCTAACACCGGAAATACCCATATCGGGAGGTGTTTAGTTATTTTGGTTGTTTTCCAGAAACTAAAAGTGTTCGTCTTTGAATTCAAAATGGTATCCAGGGTCAATGTTTGGTTTCTATGCATACTCTCGATAACGAATAAATATTCATATTGAGTATTTTTCGGTCATTTGCGGCTGTTTCCTAGAAGTTGCCATGATGCCTGAGGTCAATTGTTAGTTCCTTGCATCATTCTGATTATTTTAAGCTGTTTTTCACAAACCCGTAGTCGCCATCTTGGATTTCAAAATGGTATTTAGGATAATTTCTGGCCTCTGAGCGTCATTCTGGTTGAAGAAACACCCATATTGGGTGTTATTCGATCATTTCCGGCTGTTTCCCAGGAACCGGAAGTCGTAAACCTAGAATCCAAAATGGAGTCTTTGGTCGATTTCAGCTGCTGTGTATCATTCTAGATCCGGAGATACTCATGTTAGACGGGAATCGGCCATCTTTGGCTGTTTCCCAGAAACCAGAAGTTGCCATCCTACAATTGATAATGGTGTCTGAGGTAAATTTTTAGCTTCTTGCAACATTCTGGCTCCGGAGATTCTCATATTGGGTGGTATTTGGTCACTTTGGGCTGTTTTTTAGAAACCGAAAGTCGTCGTTTTGCCTGTGAAATCAATTTCTGTCATCTGCGCGTAATTCTGGTTCCGAAAACATTCATATTGAATGGTATTTGGTCATTTCCAAATACCAAATATCATTCTAGATCCGGATATTATTATATTGGATGGAAATCGGCCATTTTTGGGCTGTTTACCAGAAACCGTAAGTTGCCATCTTACAATCCAAAATGTTGCCTGAGGTCGATTATGGAACAAATTTGTTACCCCTAAAAACATTCTCATGCCAAATTTGGTTCCATTTACTCGGTTAGTTCTCGAGATGTGCAGAAATTTGTGTTTCATTTGTATGAAACCTCTCCCTTCCAGAAAAGAGAGGGGGGTCCAACTATTATGGACATTTTTATTACCCCTTAAAACATCCACATGCCAAATTCGGTTTCATTTGCTTGGTTTGTTCTTGAGTTGTGCAGAAATTTATGTTTCATTTATATGGGACCCCTCCTTCCCAGAAGAGGGAGGGGTTTCAAACTATCATAGGAACCTTTATCAGCATCAAAAATCCCTACATACAAATTTTCACGTCGATCGGTTCGGTGGTTTTCGAGCCTATATGGATCAGACAGACAGACAGACCGGACTGCATTTTCATATGTATAGATTACAACATCAATATTTTAGAACCTAAAGTGTGAATAGACATATATTAGATTGAAGCGTTCATGTAAATCTATTTAAACAAATAAAAGTTTGAATGAGAAAGGCTGGGTCTGACCGGTAGGTGGATTAATTTAGGTTTAACATGTTATTTTTGTGTATGTGTTAACATAAGTTCATTGAAATGTTCTATCGGGGGGTCTAGAACAATTTGTTTTCGAACATATATTTGTAATTGAAAAACTAGTGAAATGGAAATAAATAATATGTTTCAGAAATACAAAAAGTTATCAGGGTTGTTTTCATTCATATAACAAAACAAAGCTTTACATAATATCAGATTTTTTGAAAAGTGTTAAGTGGGGTAAAAAAGACCCTTGAAAATTTGGAGTCGAAGATCAACTCAAAACAAATAAAATGTTGTGATTCTGATTACATTGATTTAGATTGATGATTGATTTGATTGATCTCTTCGAAAATCGACATTCTATCCTATAAAAAAATATAAAATGCCGGTTGTTAAGAGTTGCTGTCGTGGTTTCATTATAGGATATTTGCATTTTTCTTCAAAAAATGGTGATTATTGCAGCTCTTTTTTGCAACAAAACTGGACCCTGTATCTAATCTATACGTTTTATAGAGCAACTCAAGAGCTTTCGTTTGATGTTATTAAAAAATGCGCCGTTTTAGTAACGACCGAGAAAATTTCATTCAAATCATTATTTAATCATTATTAGTTAAACCCATTGTGTCAGGAGCGCAACTCCGTTTTGCATCGATGTCCCCCAATCGAGTTTAAATTTCCAGGGTTTGTTGATCCATGAAATAATTTGTACATACAAATTTTTTTGGGAAAGGAGTTAGTGGGGTGAAATGCAGAGTGGGACTCAGGTGTTAGGGGCCCGGGACAGAAATTTTCGTGGGGCCTATTTTCTCAAATTAGTTAGTTCATGAAAAATGATTTAACGCTTCGCTGGAAGGTGACGAGCAAAACAAAAAAAAGGTCTCCAACCTGTATTTACGTCTGGTCTAGTACCAGGGGGGCCCCTCGTGTCGAAAGGCCTGAGGCATTTGCCCCCCTCCCCCCCACTTAAATCCGGGCCTAGTGAAATGGTATTTTAAACTCTAATGTCTAGGTGCTGCTAAAATCATAAGGTTACTGTAACTTTGAGTAGAATGCATCAATTTTTCTGCAACTTGGTATGCTTATTGTACCATTAAGAATGTTTTGAAGTACAATGGTCGGGTTTGGCTTTTTTCAAACCCGTACCCGAATTATGTTTTTCGGTTGAAACCCGAACCAGACCTGAACCCGATAATTTTTTTTCTCGATCAAACCCGAACCCGAAAATTTTATTTTCAGGAAACCCAAACCCGACCCTAACCGGAAGCTGTGAAACCCGATCTCGACCCGAACCCGAGATTGTTTTTTTGGAGGTCAATTTTTAAACCAATTGGAGACTGGGGTGTTATAGAGCTATAGCCTGCTATAGCCAGCAAATTAAATGTAGGTACAAAATGGAGTTGCGCTCCTTGTGTAACAGGTTCAAATGATGGTCTAAACCTTGTTATGAAAAAAATCGATTTATTTTAAACGATGCACTTTTTGAATACGTCTAATAAAAGCTCTTGAGATGATTTATAAAACGTATTGTTTAATTGTAAGACCTAGTTCTGATGACAAAAAAAAAAACTCAAAAATCACCATTTTTTTGAAGAAAAATGTAAATATCTAATTATGTAACCTCGACAGCAACTTTTAATAACCGTCATTGTATATTTTTATAGGATAGAATTATCATATCAATTTTCAGAGAAATCGATTCAGCGTACAAAAAGTTATAGCTTTTTTTGTCTTTCCAGCAATTTTGGACTAAAAATTTTACCCCACTTTACCCTTTTCAAAACATCTAAGAATATGCCAAATATTGTTTCATTATATGAAAAAACAAAGCTTAAAGGTTTTAACACTATCTGATCGGGCCCCCAGCACCTAAATCTCTTGATAAGAGTACATAGTTCCCATTCCACAAGCTTTTCAATTACAAAAAAAATGTCTAAAAAAAATTGTTCCGGACCCCCCGATAGAACATTTCAATTTTAGTAACATATTAAAGGGGACACCTTGAGCTTTCGAATGATGAGTATAAGAGCGATACTAATTTTTTTCGGATAAGTTTCTTCTACCAGAGACACCGTGTATACGATACTTGTGATTTCTAAAACCAGACTTAAACTAGGATTAACAATTAACCGTTGATGCGAAAGGTGTAAAAAAGGCTAAATCTGCAAAGAGGGAATCACGGAACTAAAATTGTAAGTGATTCATACTAGAGTTAAGTTGAACCTTAATGTAAATCTCTCTGAATAAATTTTAGCTTTGATCTGCCACAGTAAGGCCGATTCAGGGACGGTTTCGCGTATTCAACGGAGTCCAAACACTGATAATAATCGTAGAGTTGCGCACAGACTTTCTTGATACTTCTAACTCGCTAAAATGAAACGTACGTACGCCCGATTTCATCCGATTACAGACCACGTCAGATTGACCATCGATAATCTTGACAGCGGCGCCAAAGAGGGTTGTGACTTCTACGGGCGTATCGTCTCTGATGGAACGATGAATATAAACAAAAATTGAATATGTAGAGTAGGGTGGTAATGCGATGTATGGAAAAATCGAATTTGGAGAACCGACCATGAACATTTTGTTTATTTGCCCAAAATATTAACCTGTGAAAAATTTCAGCCGATTCAGTGTTCAGTGTTTTGACGCTCGAAAATTAACATTCCTAATAGAAAATTGTGTTTAAGATACTTAAAACATTAAAACGATTTACATGTGATTTGGTGAGTCATTTCAATGTTTATTAAGCTACTTGAACTAGATTTTTTATTAGGGATGTCCATTTTCGAGGGTCAAAACATCAAAACCTTTGAACACTACCCCTAAATCATATATGGTCGGTGACATGACCATTTTCGCTGCCACTCTAATGTAGAGTCATGTCGATTCGAACAGTTGCACGTTCATTTCATTTCTTTCGGCCACTGTCTTCGAATCACGATGAACACTTTGCTGTCAAACAAGTTTAAATATGTGATTCTTTGCCCTCGGTTCATTAAAAAAAAACGGTTGTGAAAAATTTAACAAATGATTTTTAATATAAAGCGAAAGTTAACAGCGTCACTATCGCCTGACGATTTTTGATTGAATGTCCTTTTCATTCCCTTCGTAACGATAAGTCAGTTGGAGATGTTCTATAAAGAATGTATCCTAGGGATTCTTACTCAGGATTCTCTGCGTGTTAGTAAGGGGTTACAGTATTTTAGTGAGATAATATTTCACGAAAAATCAAACGGTCTAATCGAACAAGTTTTGGTTATTTTAATATAATTCTTGTTTTGAATAACATACATCTTTAATTTTGACATATTTTATGTAAAAAGCATGATCTTCCGAATGAAATTAAAATATTTAAAATAGATGGGTGGGCACCCATTCAAAAATCAATTTTTATGCAAAAAAATCAATATGGCGGCTAAATTTAATATGGCGACCACCCACTTCGATATTTGCAGCAGAAGGCCCTATATTTTTACTTCCCAAAATTTTAAGATTCAAGAGCTAGAGCAATTTTGGTGTGCCAAGTTTTGACGAAACACAACGATTCGCAAAAAAGGATTGATTTCCAGTTAACGAGGGGTTCGTCAATTTGATCAACCAAATGCAGAATCTTTACTTATTCAACATGGACTTCCAAAAAAACATAATCTGAATCGTTTTTAAATACTATCATGTAAATAGTGGACCGGTCTCAGCGGGAATTGCTCATATTAAAAGATCTGTATCTAGCTATATCTAGCTATCTGCTTCAGTCAAATATGGTCGGCGTGCGACCTGACCGAACCAAGCGCCAAAAACTTTATTTCGAGTAATCGGCGATCAAAGTTTAACCTCCCCGTATGTTTCCTGCAAACTACTGCAAAGAAATTTGGTTATAATACCATTATAAACTGTTCAAATGATTTCGTTTTATCATGAAAGATAGATTATCAAATTTAACATCCACTGGTGTTTAAAACTCAATTTTTAAATAAATGGCGCTTGGTTCGGTCTGGTCGCACGCCGACCATATAACAAATGAGAAACACAAGGAAGGAGAAATATAGGGGGAGATACATTTATGGAGTGAGGAGTTCACTTCCATCTGCACTCCACCGCAGATGGCTTGCAGCACCTATCCGTTCGAAGACCTCAAGAGAGCGTTGGACCTCCACGAGCATGGTCCAAGTTTTGTAGCCGTAGAGGACTACCGATCTAAACGGTACTTTGTAAATGGTCAACTTCGTGCTGCGGCGAATTTTACAAGAGCGCTTTTCTCAAAGTAGGCACGATTTCTGTGCTGGTGCCGTTAATAGCCCAGTGAACCTCGGTGAGCCCAGCTACACGAACTCGTCATCACCACTAATCTGAAGTCACTCGATTTTCACCGTTTGAGCGATAAGTGGACCTTTAGTCCGAAAACTCGAGACCGTGAGGATTGCTGGTATGATCAGGGTTTTGTAGATGGTCAACCTCTTTCGAGCGGAGCGTCCTATGGGGTCCAAAGGAGGCACGATTTCCGGCCATAAGGCGTTGACGAATCTCTGTGCTGGTGTCGTTGTCAGAAGTCATCCGTGAGCCTAGGTACACGAACTCGTCTACCACCTCGAATTCATCACCGCTAACCTGATTTTGTGGTGAGAGGCCGATACTGTCTTCTCTGAAACCTCTTCCTCTCATGTACTTAGTTTTTGATGCGTTGATGGCCAGTCCAATTCGTCCGGCTTCAGCTTTCAATCTGATGTATGTCTCCGTTATCTTATCAAGGGTTCGTGCTACGATGTCGATGTCATCGGTGAAACCAAAGAGCTGGCGGATCTCTTGAATATCGTACGGCTCGTATAGATACCCGCCCTTCGTAATACATCTTTTAAAGCCATATTAAATAACAAGCACGATAATCCTTTACCTTATCGTAGCCCTATTCGAGATTCAAAGGGACTCAAGAGTGTCCCCGAAACTCGAACTACGCACATCACTTGATCCATCGTCGACTTGACCAACCGTGTCAGTTTATCCGGGAAACCGTAAACGTGCATAATCCACCATAGCTGATCTCGATCGATTGTGTCGTACGCCGGTTTCAGATCGATAACCAAGTGTTGTGTGGGTACATTTTATTCACAGCAAGTCTATAGGACCTGCCGTACCACGTATATTTGGTGGCGCGGGCACCCATTAATCCCGCTTGGTATTGCCCAACAAACTTCCTCGCAAACGGTAATAGACGACGGCGCAAAATTTGAGAGAGTACCTTGTAGGCGGTGTTGAGCAGCGTGATTGTGCGCTAGTTGCAGCAATCCAACCTGTCGCTCTTTTTGTAGATGGGTTACACGGTACCCTCAATCCACTCTTCCAGTGCTACCTCCTCCTACCAAATCGTAATTACCCAGTGTTGCACCTCATTGCTCAGCCACCGTGTTGCAACAGCTCGCTGGAAAGTTCATCAGCTCCAGCTGCTTTGTTGTATGTCAGCTAAACGATTACCTCTTCAAACTCTGGTCAAGGCCTGCACTGCCGGTACCCGAATAACCGTCCCATAATGAAAAACAACATGTTGAGAAAGCGGTGATTTAATATTATCCGTGAATTTTCAGGTTTCCTGCAATTACATCCAGAACCAATGACCATAACAGTTTCATGGCACCACAAGTTTATTGTTGAGAACAAAAAACCATGGATGGAATTGGTTTTACGTTATATAATTGAAAAAAAGACAAAATGGGACAAAATATGCGGGTACATTTCAAAAGTACTCGCATATTTTGTCCCATCACGTATAAATTCAACCAGCAACCGGCAGTATCATTGGCAACGTAGATTGTACTACAGAAAAACAACATTAGTCTAGGTAATTAAATGACATACTTCTATATGCTTAAATAATCCGATATGGGTCATTCCATGTCAAGTGTCCGAGGAAATGCATCGACCATCTCCGATTTCGACCAAAATTTGTGAGTCGATGCATTTCGAGCCGGAACTTATAAGTACAAAGTGTTGTGAATTTAGCAAAACACTTTTTTATTTTGTAAATATCTCGGGACCCTGAAGAGCTACAGGTGATATTGACATATCATATTGAAGGGTTTTAGATGTAGAATCGAACTACGTGATCCATTTTTTTCTGCAGTGTTGCCAACATTGCATTTTTTTCGATTCAAAATTTAATTTGCAATTTCCTCAAAATACCCCCCCCTTCGATTTTGATTTTGACCACGCCAATGTGTTTAGCAGACGATTTTACATAGGAATTACTTATCAACAAAAAACAAAATGTAGCGTTCCAGAGATACAGCATTTTCAAAATTGCAAGATTTTGAATTTTGTCTACGCACGAAAGCGCTTCTACATAAATTGCTGCAATCTTAATGGTATCCTAGCGGGCGTTTATGTAATAGAAGAGATGTACCGTAGAGGAGCATCCGTTAATGATTGAACGGAAAAAGTCCCGCTCTAGAATCATTTTCACGAAAAGTTATTTGGATTTGGAGAGTTTTGGCTACACTTTTCGTATATAAATTCAAACTGTGTTTTGTTAAATGTAGACTTTTGTCCATGATTCGAATTTTGAAACCAACTTGTGACACTGTTAATTACGTAAAAAAAATGCTGATTTCAGATTTCATTTCATAATTTTGCATATTTACATTCATAGAGCAAGTAACCCTATCATAACATTCATACTCCTATGTTCTTCTTCTTATTCTTCTTCTTACCCAGGATTAGAGCAGAGGTGGATTTTTCTGTTCTGTTTATTTGACACAGGCTTCGCAGCCACTGATTCCTACTGATAGTAACAGTCTTCTCCCGAGCCGGGACTCGAACATGCAACGACTAGCAGTTTTGTGACGAAATTTGACGAGAGGGAGGCTAGGGGGTCAAGCCAAGCTACGTAGCAAATATGAAATTAAAAAACTAAAAAATATGGATTTATTCTAATTGTTTGTTTTTTTTTTTCACGGCTTTGTTTGTTTATGGTCGTTTTTAATTCTTTGTCTTGTCTTATTCATTTATGGTAAAATGTATGTTTCTTTAGTAATAAAATTTGCAAAAAAAGTCATTGGGGTGAGGTGAGGGTGGTGGGCCATGGTGAGGAGTTTGTTATAATTAAATTATAATTAAATAAAAATTCAAAAAAACTACGTCATTTATGCATGCTCCCTTAGTAGCTAGTAAACCTCATCACGTAAGCTGCTGTGATAATCAATACCGTTTTCCAGCGACACAAATTTGTTTTAAATGTAATCCAATTAAACACACCATCTTCAAGAATGAAATGACTGCACCCGTGAGACACATTGTTTACAATTTTGAAATCATAGCAAACCTTAAATCAGGAAAAAACATGACCATTCGCCCGTTAGGAAACGGTTTAAAATTGAGAGAGGATAATTTCTACAATGTGAAATGAAGATTCTTGTGAAAAGTGTAACAAAAACTCTCCTGTAACTTTTCGTGAAAATGATTCTAGAACAGGATTTTTTGCATTACATCATTAACGGCTGCTCCTCTAAGGAACAACTCTTCGATTACACAAACGCCTGCTAGGATACCATAAGGATAGCAGAAGTTTATGTAGAAGCGCTTTCGTGCGTAGACAAAATCCAAAATCTTGCAATTTTAAAAATGCTGTATCTCTGGAACGCTACATTTTGTTTTTTGCTGATAAGTGATTCCTATGTAAAATCATCTGCTAAACACATTGGCGTGGTCAAAATCAAAATCGAAGGGAGGGTATTTTGAGAAAATTGCAAATTAAATTTTGAATCGAAAAAAATGCAATGTTGGCAACACTGCAGAAAAAATGGATCACGTAGTTCGATTCTACATCTAAAACCCTTCAAAATGATATGTCAATATTATCTGTAGCTCTTCCGGGTTCCGAGATATTCACAAAATAAAAAAAGTGTTTTGCTAAATTCGCAAAAAATGGAGGCAGTCCCATTGGCCGAAGGGTCCACCAATCGGTACAACACTTTGTACTTATAAGTTCCGGCTCGAAATGCATCGACTCACAAATTTTGGTCGAAATCGGAGATGGTCGATGAATTTCCTCGGACACTTGACATGGAATGACCCATATACACTAATCTGGAGCAAAATTATATGTTTGCAGTTTGTACCACTATGCAGTGGGATTGCAATGCGACACTGAGATTCACTGCCACCTTTCGTCGTCCTTTGCTAAATCGCCGTTAAGGTGCTCGTCATAGTACTACTTCCATTTTTAAATCACCTCACACTTGTTCGTAAGAAGGTTGCCGTCCAGGTTCCTGCACAAGTCGGTTTGGTGCACGTAGTCTTTGCGGGAACTGTTCAGTTTCTCGTGGAACTTACGTGTGTCAGTTGCTCCATCGCCTTGCGAACTCAATCTACCTACTGACGCTTCTTTTTTTGGAAAGACCTAGTTTTGCCTATATCAGCTCGCAGTCTATTGTGATCATGTGTCTCGCGATGGCGTGGGATTGAATTTGAAGCTTAATTTTTTTTTTCTTCACATAACATTTATTTGACACGGCACAAATACAATTTAATGTTTAACGGCGCCAATTATATCTGATGACTTAAAAACTAAAGCAAATTTTTTATCCTCGCTGCCGACTACGAGCTGAAATTAAGTCTAACTTAAAACTAGCATGGGATTTCCAATCAGTGTTTTGTTGTTCAATGGTCGTCTGATAATCGTCGAATGGCATGTATGGATTCGTTCTGCTGAGCCACGATGTCGTGAGTTGGGACAGAGGCTCGTAGTCCTTGGGTCCTGGTTCTATTGTGCGGGGTCTGGTTGCTGGTTTTGTGCTTAAGGTTCAAACGTGTTCTTGTCGTTTTGTTGGGTGTAGACGGAGGGGAACGGGACTAGACTGGGGCGTGGATGGATTTCAGGAAAACGTATATAAGGGACATGTAGGATAGGTCACGGCTCGCCAAGACATCACGAACAGGAACAGCCGGCTGTCTACCCTCGGCCTGCAGGGAAGCTATTAATTTAGACCTGGCGTCACGGTGTACAGGGCATGACCAAACCACATGCTCTATGTCGTGATAACCTTCACCACAGGCACAGATACCACTTTCCCCGAGCCCAACACGACGGAGGAGCGCGTCAAATCTATAGTGATTGGACATAAGCCGGGACATCACGCAAATGAAATCCCGACCTACATCCAACCCCTTGAACCACGGGTTCGTCGATACTTTGGGGATTATGGAATGTAACCACCTTCCCAATTCCCCTCTGGTCCAAGCATTTTGCCAACTGATGATCGTATTCTGACGTACAAGTGCGAAAAATTCATTAAAGGCAATTGGTCTTTCATAAATATCACCGTTTGTTGCGCCCACCTTAGCCAAAGAGTCCGCTTTCTCATTGCCCGGTATCGAGCAGTGAGAAGGGACCCACGCTAAGGTAATCTGAGTAGATTTTTCGGATAAAGCACTCAGATGTTCCCGTATTTTCCCCAGGAAATACGGAGAGTGCTTAACATCTTTCATCGATCGGAGAGCCTCAATGGAACTGAGACTGTCCGTAAAGATGAAATAATGGTCCGTGGGCATTTTTTCGATAATCCCTAGGGTGTACTGAATTGCAGCCAATTCTGCGACGTAAACAGAAGCAGGATTATCAAGCTTATGGGAGACGGTTAAATTGTTATTGAAAATACCGAAGCCAGTGGACCCATCAAGAAGTGATCCGTCAGTGTAGAACATATTGTCGCATTTGATGTTTCGATATTTATTGGAAAAAATTTTAGGGATCTGCTGCACGCGTAAATGATCCGGGATTCCACGAGTTTCTTCTATCATGGATGTATCGAAAAACACAGTGAAATCAGAAGTATTTGATAAGTCGACACGATTTGGAATATTCGAAGAAGGGTTAATATTTTGGGACATGTGATTGAAATACAATGTCATAAAACGGGTTTGAGAATTAAGTTCGATTAACCTTTCAAAATTTTCAATCACGGGACGGTTCAAGACCTCACATTTGATTAGAATACGAGAAGACAGGCTCCAGAAGCGGTTTTTCAATGGTAGTACTCCAGCTAAAACCTCCAAACTCATCGTATGGGTCGACTGCATGCAACCTAAGGCGATACGCAAACAACGATATTGTATTCGCTCCAGTTTGATCAAATGTGTGTTTGCTGCGGAGCGGAAGCAGAAACACCCGTATTCAATAACAGACAATATCGTTGTTTGGTAAAGCCTTATAAGGTCTCCTGGATGGGCTCCCCACCATTGTCCGGTTATTGTACGAAGAAAATTCACTCTTTGTTGACATTTTTTCATCAGATACCTCACGTGACAACCCCAGGTGCCTTTAGAGTCGAACCAGACACCAAGATATTTGTGTACCAAAACCTGAGAAATTGTTCTACCAATTAATTGTGTTTGAAGCTGAGCAGGTGCATGCTTCCTAGAAAAAACTACTATCTCAGTCTTCTCCGGAGAGAATTCGATACCTAGCTGTAAAGCCCAAGCAGACAAATTGTCCAAGGTATCTTGCAATGGTCCTTGCAAATCGGCAGCTTTGGCTCCTGTAACAGAGATTACACTGTCGTCTGCAAGTTGTCTTATCGTGCATGAATTTGCCAGACATTCGTCGATGTCATTTACATAAAAGTTGTAAAGAAGGGGGCTTAAACATGAGCCCTGGGGAAGACCCATGTAGCTAATGCGAAAAGTTGCCAAATCGCCATGCGTAAAATGCATGTGCTTTTCGGACAACAAATTGTGCAAAAAATTGTTCAAAATTGGAGAAAATCCTTGTCGGTGAAGTTTACCCGAAAGAATGTCAATAGAAACGGAATCAAAAGCCCCCTTAATGTCCAAGAACGCAGACGCCATTTGTTCTTTACGAGCATACGCCAGCTGAATATCTGTTGAAAGCAACG
The DNA here is from genome assembly GCF_029784165.1 of Wyeomyia smithii. Taxonomy (NCBI): domain Eukaryota; kingdom Metazoa; phylum Arthropoda; class Insecta; order Diptera; family Culicidae; genus Wyeomyia; species Wyeomyia smithii. Next base: position 215,699,449 of record NC_073695.1, read on the forward strand.
CAAGACAATCATTCGTCCCTTTGGCACGGCGGAAGCCAAATTGAGTTTCTGATAGTAGACCATTTGATTCGACCCAGTGGTCTAAACGACGGAGTATCATTTTTTCCATCAATTTCCGGATACAGGATAGCATTGCAATCGGCCTATTAGAATTGTGATCAGAAGCTGGTTTCCCTGGTTTTTGGATGGCGATCACCTTCACTTGCCTCCAATCCTGCGGTACAATGTTTTGCTCCAGGAACTTATTGAACAAGTTCAACAAGCGCCTCTTGGCATTGCCGGGTAGATTCTTCAACAAGTTGAATTTGATTCTATCTAATCCAGGCGCGTTATTGTTACAGGACAGGAGGGCAACTGAGAATTCTGCCATCGTAAAAGGTGATTCTATCGCGTCGTGGCCCGGAGACGCATCGCGAACAATATTTTGCTCAGGAACAGAGTCCGGACATACTTTCCTGGCAAAATCAAATATCCACCTACTTGAAGACTCCTCGCTTTCGTTGACCGTTACGCGATTCCGCATTCTTCGGGCTGTGTTCCAAAGAGTGCTCATCGATGTCTCCCTCGACGTCTCGTTCACGAACCGACGCCAATATCCACGTTTCTTTGCTTTAGCCAAGCTTTTAAGCTTGGTATCAAGCTCCGAATACCGTAAATAGTCGCCAGGTATACCTCCCGTCTGGTAGGCCTTAAACGCGTCGGATCTTTGCGTGTAGACATCGGAGCACTCTTGGTCCCACCACGGAGTGGGAGGCCGTTCTTTGATCGTTACACCGGGATATTTCTTCGTTTGGGCTTGCAACGCGGCGTCGAGAATCAAGCCCGCGAGGAGGTTGTATTCTTCAAGTGGTGAATGATGTTGAATCGACTCGACCGCTTTTGAAATCATTTCCTCGTATAACTTCCAATCGACATTTCGTGTGAGGTCATACGGAATGTCAATTGGTCGCATGCGAGTTGACCCGTTAGTAATTGAAATAAGAATAGGCAGATGGTCGCTACCGTGAGGATCGAGGATTACCTTCCATGTGCAATCCAACCGTAGCGACGTCGAACATAAGGATAGATCCAAAGCGCTTGGGCGCGCTGGAGGTTTCGGGATACGTGTCATTTCACCGTTGTTTAAAATAGTCATGTCGAAGTCATCGCAAAGGTTATAGATTAAAGAGGAGCGGTTATCATTGTATGGGGAACCCCAAGCCACGCCATGAGAGTTGAAGTCTCCCAAAATCAAACGTGGCGAGGGAAGAAGTTCTATTAAATCAAAGAGCAGCCGTTGCCCAACCTGTGCTCTGGGGGGAATATATATTGAGGCAATACAAAGCTCTTTACCTTGTATTGTCATTTGACATGCGACAACTTCGATGCCTGGAATCGAGGGGAGGTTAATACGATAGAAAGAATAGCACTTTTTAATCCCTAAAAGTACTCCTCCATATGGGGTGTCTCGATCAAGGCGAATAATATTAAAATCATGGAAGTTGAGATCAATATTTGAAGTAAGCCAAGTTTCACAAAGGGAAAATGCATCGCATTTGTTTTTATTTATCAAAACTTTAAACGAATCAATTTTTGGTAAAATACTTCTACAATTCCACTGTAAGACAGAGATAGAATCCTTCATATACGCAGTTGAATTAGGCATCGAAGGATACAATCGCTGCAAGGAGAGGCCATTGGGCAGTCAACTGCTTCAAAAATGATCTAACTGTTGGGAGGAATGCTGTAAGAAAAATTTTAATTGGATCGGGTACATTGAAAGTTTCAAAAATCCAGTCCACAATGTCAGAAAATTTCACTAATCCAGAGTTTGTTTCATCAACTGGGAGTGTAAAAGGAGCAACTGGGGTTTTAGATGTTCCTGGCAGTGCTGGGAACTCCTTCTGGGACTTTAAATTTGCCAGCCCAGGAGGAGTTTGCTTCGGTTTTTCCGCAGCACTGTTTGGTTTGTTTGTAACTTTCATTTCACTTTGAGAAATCTTAGGACCTTTTCTGGGAAGTTTAGGAGAGGAAATATTTTTCCTCTTTCTAGACTCCCCAGGATTGGCGTAAGATGCTCCCGCTGGTGAATCGTCAGAATCGGTTTCATCAGAGGACAACAGATCGAAGGGGTTCGAAGTAACGGGAGAAGTGGTAACGGTCTTCTTCAGCATGTCAGCGTAGGAACGCTTTGAACGCTCTTTGAGAGACCGTTTAATTTTATCCCTGCGCTGCATGTACACCGCACATGTCGAGAGCTCATGCAGATTTTCACCGCAGTGAATACACTTTTCAGCGTTAACACTGCAAGAATCTTCCGCATGAGACTCCCCACACTTGCCACAACGTGCCTTATTGCAGCAGTAGGCGGCTGTATGGCCTAACTGCTTGCAATTCAGGCAGTTCATGACGCGGGGCACGTAGAGCCTCACAGGGAGACGAACCCGGTGGATCGAGACGTGGCTTGGTAGTGCAGACCCGGCGAACGTAACTCGAAACGAGTCTGACGGAGTGTATACTGTTTTGCCACCGATGATCGATGCTGACCGCAATTGCTTGCAGTCGAGCACCTTTACTTCGGGACACGTTTTGTTCTTAAAGCACCCTTTGGCACTTTGCAGTATACACTCGACGGACAGACTCGAATCGGTTATGACACCGTCGATCTCCACGTCTCGTGCGGGTATGTAAACGCGATACTCGCGTGTGAAGAGCTCAGAGCAAGCTATATCGTTGGCCTCTTTCAGGTTACCGACCACGACACGGAGCTTGTTAGGCCGGACCTTGGAAATTTCGGTCACGCCCTTGTACTCCTTCGTCAGGTCTTTAGAAATCTGCAAGAGGTTCAACTTTTTCGATTTCGGTCCTGCCTTTGGCCGAAAATAAACAGTATAGCTGCCCTGGGCTCCGTCTGGGTAAAGCCTGGGGCGAGGGGGGACTGAAGAATGAACAGGGGAGGGGGTAACAGAAGGGTCAGGGTCAGAGGGGTTCGGGGATGGTGGCGCGGGAGGCGAGGGATCTACATCCATCGCGCTAAGTCTAGCGCACTAGCGCTGACAAGAACACGTACCTTTTTATTTCTCCCTTCCAGTAAGGTTGGTTGTCCGATCGTTCGAAGTAGCAGCCGTTACAGCCAGCAGCACCAATACAGCAGCACCAAACAGCCACCAGCAGCGAGCCAGGTGTGAGATCACTCCACACAGCGATACAACTCGCTGACACTGATGGCTTCTTCTTTTTCCTCGTTTGTGTCTCGTCCACTGCTGTAGCACAATCCAGCCAGCAGCCAAATCGGCTTACGCACCAGCTGGCAGTCACGATGCGAAACAGTTGCACAAAGGCACGACCTTGAACCCGGATTTATTTCACTCGACCAGGCAAACAATGCCAACACTTGTTCACACGTCTTTTGTTTTATACTCTATCGGACCGATCACCAAACACGTCCAGTACTGATGCGTGTTCGGCACAGAATGTTTGAAGCTTAATTGTAACATGTAAAAAGTGAGAAATATAGAGAGTGAGAAATATAGGGAGAGCAAATTATAAGGAATGAGAAATATAGGAATTGCGCAATGTATAGAATGAGCAACATGGGAAGTGAGAAATATAGAGAGTAAGAAATATAGATACTGAGAAATACAGGAAATGGAAAATATTGGCAGTGAGCAATATGGGAAGTGAGAAAAATAAAGAGTGAGAAGTATAGGAAATATGGAGCATAGGGAGTGAGAAATATAGAGAGCAATAAATAGAAAAAATGAAAAATGAGAACAGTGTATGTAGCTGATGGTCCCCGTGGTTCTGTGGTAAGCGATTCCCGATCAGGTCTAGGATCTTTTCGAGCTGAAAATTTTCTCGACTCAGCACTGTGGGACGGTGTATCGTTGAACTTATCCTGCAACATGCAAAATGTGCTGAAAACAGTATCGATAACGAATTTTCTTAACTAATCTAGTTGATCGAGACCGCATTTGCTCATAGGCTAGCGTGCCATATTGTTTTTAAAAAATGTAGAAAGTGAAATTTGGGAGTGAGAAACATATAATATATAATCAAAAACACGTTTGGGGAAAAAACTGAAGCTAAACTGTTAACAAAATTAAAACCAGATCACAGCAGAAATCTATACATATACATCAAAGAGCATGTGATTTTAATAAGTAATTATTAGCTATTATACAAATTTCACTCCACAAAAAAGATAACTGAGTAGATTATTTAGCTGAAAATCATTACGCCAAATTATATTATCCAAACATAATGATAATACCTTAAATTTATTCTTCCCTTATATAAGAGCAATAACTTGTATTATGCTTAAGAGAAAGGATGAAAAAAGTCGCTTCGTTCAATATTGTTTTGAGAATCACATCCGAAAGCGTTTAATAAGTTTCAATCCCGAATAACTTACAAAAAATGTGTATTTTTTGCAATGCTTTATTAATGCAGTGTGTACAATGTATGGTGAATATTTCATAATACAATCATAGATAATGGCACCCACAAACGATCACAAAAAATCTTTTGTGTTATATTATTGTACTTAAAACATCCAGTCTGCTTTTATGGTTATGCGAAATAATCAAAGGTAACCAATCAACAGTGTTTCTATGAGAATTATTGGAAGCAACGTGTTGAATTACAATGCCTAGAAAATTGGCAACCATTCCAGTCAAAAACTCCCAATATAAGCACCCTCCATCATTCATTGTTTACGATCGCGGTTCTCATATTTATAGCGACAGAAACAGTCGCAACGCACTTTATGTAACGAGACGACACATACGTGCAACATTTTCCACCTTGACCAGTGGCCAAGAACCCTACCCATCCGCCTTGCGAACGAAAAATATGACTTGTTCCATTGGTTTACATTGTGATGCTATGTGTCATCGATAGAATGGTTCAAGCACTGCACTGATCCATGTAGCATCAAATATTCAAAAAGGAAATACATTTTCCTAGCCAGAATTCTATTTCCAAGAAAACTGGTAACCAGACACTACTCGCCTTGACGCAGTCTACTCCGGTCAAGATAAGCGATTCGCTTGCACCCTGCCGGAAGGCTCGTTATCCCGCGGAGGTCACATGAACCGATGCGACCGATGCGATTCCGAATGCCCGTTGCCCCGGCAAGATAATGAATTGTGGCCCATAAAATGTCGCCTACACGTGTAAAGTACGACGCGCCGTGATGGCCTTCCAGCCGAAGGGTGAAATACTTTTATGACACCTTGTTAAAGATGGTACATCGATTAGGAAGTAAAACTCGCGATTAATGGCACGACAGATCCAATCATTTTGCGCAAACACCTTGTTTTTCTACTTATTGCTTGCCTGCTCGCTTGCTTGCTACAAAGAAACAGGAGTTTCTGCCCCAGCCGCTATATGGTGCAAGTACAGATGCACTGGAGGGCTTCATTCAATTTCCTGGCCGAAACCCATCCGTTTCGAGAACAGGATTCCGTCGAATAAGTGCCAAAGTGTTCGCTGGCATTTGGATTTTACTGCTACGGAAGCGATTTCGTATTTTCCTTCGTTATTTTGTGGCCAAGCAGGGAAAGTATCGAACTTTTACTTGACGTTCAATCCTAAAGCAATTTACCAAATTGACTCGCTTCGCTTTTAGCCGAATTAAACCTCTTTGCGCTGCCAGTGTTTTTACAGATTTGGTTTATTTTTCTAGTACTTTTTTTTACTGTAGCAGAAATACGAGAAACCGTAATGTGTTCCCATCCCTAGTGCATGTTCTAATAGAACTTCTTTCGCTTTTAAGGTGCACTCAACTGGTACAAATTATTTACATTGGATTCGATTCGGTTTCTCGTTCTCTTCGCTAATACTGCGGCGCCAATTGGTTTGCTTTTCTGGCTCGATGTCCTGGCAAGCTGGACAAATGAATACCCTAGCTAGAGGATGAAGTAGAACTGTAACATTCGAAACTGTTATAGGAGTATCCTGTAATCTAAAACACTTGGAAAGATTCTCGATTTTTCTTGTTTTCGTTGATTAACAGTGTTTTCGATTGAATTTAAGCCGTTTTGGTTCAATGTTACAAACAAAATGAAAAGAGAAGTAGCAATTTGCTTAACAGAGCATTGTAAAAAGCGAAAGCAGATAGAAACTATTTTATTCCTATCCCTGGTCAACAACGGACCACTAACTAAGAGCCGAACGCAATACGTGTGCGTAACACAATTATTTGGATCGTGATTTCCACTTCCGATTCCTCTCGCGTACTCTAGATTGCATAACAATAAGACCTTTCTCTTTACCTTAAGGTTTGTTCCTCTATCCCCTACGGTCCGCCGCACAACATCTTTCTAAGGAATATCCTCTTAAACGCTCCACCGGCTATAATGATACTGCACTTTTTACTTTCCCTAGCAGCCCACTTGCATTCCTACAAATACCATCCCACACTGCCGGGCTTACTACAGGCACACAGCGAGCAGGTTTAATGTGTGAAAGGAAAGATTTTCCCCTGGCTGCTGATGCTACGGGATGATGCTTTTGCCTAGACTATGGCCGGCCGATGGACTCGGTTACGTGATGTAATGAAATCTGCAAAGTTACACGTTCCTCTCTGGTGGTGGCGTAAAGTGAATTTGCAATTTTTCAATCTATCCTCCCGTGCGAGATAAGATGCACTGTGTGGGTGGAGCGGGATTGCTCGTCGTAAAATTGATTTAAAACTTCCCTGAAATGGTAATTCGACCTTCATGAACGCTTTCTACGATCCGGTTGCTGGGTCCTGGTCGCTGGGAATTGGGTTTTTCTACGATCGTTACTCTGTGCAACGTAATGCTTTGTTTAACAGTAGAAGTTCGGCAATAAATTCCTGTTTTGATTCTAAAAGTTATGATTGCATTTGGTCGAGAACAATCGAGCTCAACGAAGTTATTACGATTTCATCAAAATATTAGGTTGCATTCATGTTCTTTCTTTACAAATTAAATGGGACATCATCGAATAAATGGGACATCATCGAATAAATGGGACATCATTTCCAGTTTGCCACAAGCGGCGGTTTCTCAGTTAATTGCAAACAAACTCATTCACATCCACATTCATCTGGGATACATTCTTTAGTAAATAGTTTGTTTTGCTAAGGAATATTTGACGACCTACCGTCTTGGATGCATGAAAGAGTTGAATGATGAAGGATTGATGCAGCTTGATATGGCACGTCATAACTGTTTTCTAGTGACTTAGAATGGAAAAGATTTTCAACTGGGAGTATGTTAGCAGCGGTTTTTAGTGCAGACACGTGAATAGGGTATGTATGTAGTGTATTTTCCAGAAAATAATTTATAGCTGTTTGAACTATTTCGTTTCGAATTTCACTTGTTGACCACAAGTTTATTGCAAAAGTAGGAGGTTGTATCCAATACACGACCGCATAACTGACGTAGAACTACGCACACTATTAACAAATGCATTGTTGTAAGTGTTTCATTAATGAGTCATAAAGTCTACTAATACTTGCTTTGTGTTGCCTCAACAGTGGTGGACTAAAGACACTGAAAACACGAGCTGTAGAAGCTGTTTCTATGCAATGCAATTTATATGCTGCCTCAGTAGTGGGACAATAACGGCAGTCTGACGACACACGATGAGAAGTGAGAAGAACCGCGCTACTCCTGAGACATGGTGACCAACCATAAGGCAAGTGATTTGTTTCATTTAAATGCAGCCAAAGGCGCAACCCGCGGTTATCCGCTGTTACTGCTGAGTGCTGATATCTGCTGCTATTGCTGTCAACGTTGTGGATGACCTTACCAGAAACACTCTTTTATAGCCGAAGGTTGCTACGAAATAAGCCACGCCTTTCTGTTCAGTTTTACAATTCTCTAATGTTCTTTAGACGAAGTATTCCATAATTCGCATTTGATTTTTGTATCCAGCGAATAAACACCGATAGTGCTCTCATGCACGCAACGATTTTAACCCGTATCGTATTACGGCTTGTAATCAAGCAAGCGATTTCGTTTGCTCGCTGTTGCGTGTTGCATCATGTTGCAACTAAGCAGCTGGAAAACGGCGAAATTCTGTTCATGTTGATTGATTGAATCGACTTCAATTTATTCCTGTAAAGTAGAATTAATCACCTCTGTTAAGACGTTCTAACAGAACAGGGCAGTTTGTTGTTCAAAATCGGTTATGCTGATCGCAACCTTTGTGCTGCCCCAACAGTGGGGGTATTGGGTAAATAAATGAATTAAATTTTTTTATCGCGACAGAATTTGATTGCAAGGACCTAGCACAGGATGCTTGTGTTAGGGCCAAAAAATTATTAACCTTCAATTACTTGTTTATTTGCCTTGAGAAAGGCATTTAGATGTTCAAAATCTGTAAAAGCTGTTTCCGCATTCAGTAAATAAGACGGCCGCGACAGATTGTATTTGCTTGGATTCAGCACATAATGTGTTGTTGCCAAGATAAAGCAAAACTTTATTGCGGAAAGAAGGCCGGAGCCCTTCACTGGCATATCGAGACGTTTGGTGCTACCTCGCTACTGTTTAGATACGTGATGTGATTTGTTTACTGGCGCAACCCGCTGCTGCTACTTCCACAATACGCTACGATGCGACTAACTAGTTATACTGTTCTGTCTATCTTTTTAGGGAAAGGCAGCAATCGACCAATCAGAGGATGTAATTTTCGTTTCAACAAGGCTTGACAATTTTAAATAGTTCAAAAGTTCGCATAACCAATCAACACTTTTCTACATTTGGGTGTTTGCGTGTATGATTTTCCAATCAATTGCTGCAAGAATTAAGGAAATAGGTTGAAAACAAACCGATTGGGAAGCATTTAAAAAGGGACATTTTTCGTCCCCTTTTCTTTAATAGTTTTCGTATTAACATCCCTATGTGGTAGGCTAAAGAAAAACGTAGTTCTACGTCAAAAGACTGTTTCTGAACTGCGTGATAAAGTTGCGTGCTGGGCCGCGGCTGAAACCTTCACTGCAGCAAATTTGTTAACTACAGGTAGCCTTTCGACAGCTCATCATCTTTATCACAATTATTTTTCTCCAGCTCCAGTGTTAGCGCCATGAATCAATCGAAAGATTAGAGTTCGTTGCCTAATTCAAACAGGAACATCCAGCGTTCCACTAGCAGCAAACAGCAATACTCCGACGCGTACCGGTCTAGCTCACAAGACGAAATAACTGATCGCGCGTACGTTTTTTTCCTTTTATACTCGCACACTGGCAACTGATAAGCCCAACCCAGTTTAATTTTTCTTCCATTTTGTTAGCTGCATTATGTTCTCGCATCAGAAAATATCACTCAATGAGCAATTATCTCAAGCCATTTGCGGCAGGACAAATGAACTTATTTTGAGTTTTGATTTATCACGGCTTGCCACAGCTCGTTAAAATCCTCTGAAACGATTTTTAAACACTAATAGCCACGGAATTCGAATGCGGTCTAACACAACAACAGTTTTACTGTCGGTTGAAACCCTCCAATTACTTGGCATTTCGCTGTTCAAACTCTGTAATGTCTGTCCACCAACTAGGTTCTGTCGACCTTTTTAGGGAAAGGCAGCAAGCAACCAATCAGAGGACGTAATTTTCGTTTCAACAAGGCTTGACAATTTTCAATAGTACAATAGTTCGCATAATCAATTAACACTTTCCTACATTTGGGGGATGCGTGTATAATTTTCCAATCAATTGCTGCAAGAATCAAGAAAATCGGTTGAAAACAAACCGATTCATAAGCATTTAAAAAAGGACATTTTTCGTCCCCTTTTCGTTAATAGTTTTCGTATTTACATCCATATGTGGTAGGCTAAAGAAAAACGTAGCTCTACGTCAAAAATTTCCAGTCTCTAGATTTTCAAATACACCCACAATGTATGGAGTTTGGCCTATTTTTATCACCAGGCTCGTCATTTCTCCTCAGAGAATCACATTCTCAATCTTGTTTCGCTCAGCTGTGGTGCAAGTAGCAAATGTATTATTTTTCTGCGTGCGGCAGAAACACAGCACAAAACAGAATGAAGAAATTTGGTGCAAAATATTGCTATACGCAGCACTCTTGCTGTGTAAGAAGTGAACGGTCAATATTCATTTTGCTCCTTCCACATATTGAGGAGAATAACATGTCTGTTTATCAACGATTGGTCGAAATCTGCTCGCGAAGAAGGCTCTACATTTTCGAATAGTTCAATAACAAAATAAAATCATAGAATGCAAGAATTGAGGCAATAAATTGAAAACTGGCTGAGCTATAAGCATTTTAAATTTGATAATTTCCGTTCTCTTTGTTTAGATTTTCATAGTATACCCTCCCACAGAATGTGCCCAAAGGACGGATTTTTACGTCGAAACATTTGTGATGATCTCCAACATTCGAATGAAAAATGCTTCATGTATATATTATGATACTTAATGATTTGTACTTAAAGCACTTTCGAAAAAATACTAACGAGAAAAGTGAACTTACAGCAAACACTATCGCGAAACAAAACATTTTCCATCTGCGAATGAATAAAAAAACAGAAGAATAATAAAGTCGCGTTATTATCGTCGTCGAAGTTCTAACGTTGTAAAAACAAATTATTCGTAGTAGAGTGACAAAGCTACTACTGAAAGCTGTTTTTTCTAAAAAAAAAAAATACGACATCCACAAGACAAAAACTAGTCAATCCAAAAAAAACGTAAATTCTGATATTAGTATCGAAACAAAAGGGCCAAAAATTCAAGTAAATCACGTGAACATTTTTTTTTTTTACATTAACAAAATAGTTGGGATGATATCCAAGACTAGACCGCATGGTAGACGTACGACTACGTAAATTATTATTTACTATTTGAACGTTCCCGGTGATGATCGGGATCAAAAGTTTCAAAATTAGGAATATTTTTTTTTTTTTTTGACGTAGGACTACGACTTTGTTTTCTATACTAGATTACATTTTGTGAAATTAAAAATGAAACTGGCAAATGTTGCGTCAGATTTCAAACGATTATAGATTGCGAACGACTTAATGCATCCTAATCATTCATATGTCGGTAGATAGATAAAATGTGTAACAATTGTTTGATACAATGTTTAACATTGTTGCTTTACTGCTTAATGGTGAAAAAAAGTGAAAATTTCCAAGGTCAAGCTTTCCCATACATTTCCCTCGCTATTGGCTTGCTTCCCAAGCACGGATAACAATAATATGAACGGAATAAATTCCACTGCCTCCAAAGTGGTTTGGTTTGTTTGCATTTCACTAAGCTGCGTGGCCACGCCATAATGGCAAAAATCTACTCTGAACACGATACAAAAGACTGCGTGTAAAAAATTCAGCTTCAGTTTAGTTTGTCACACAATAGCGAGTGGAGTATAGCTGTTAGAGGTACGCGACATTGAGAAACGAGAGCTGCATACGAGTCAACCTCCAGGCACTGCGGAGCATGTTACCTTTATTTTGCATACGGCAGCAACAGTTACCATCGTATGCTGCAGAATATTCAGCTGACACAGCTACTGGAGGGCACAGCGGAGAGCAAACTTTATTACGCGCGGTCGAGCAAAATATTCAATGCTACCGATGCACAGTGGTTTAAAAGCGGAAACTCGTGAACTTAATTATTTTGTGACGTTTGTGTACATTTTAGCCTTTCGGTTTGTTCTGATGACTTTTTACATTTTTGATTTCACAACATATGGAATATTCGCCATTTTGATTTTTAAGGTGAAACTGTATTTAGAAAAATTAACTTTTTTATTTGAACCGATAGCGGATAAATGTGTTCCACAATGTTGTAGTACTTGACATTTTAATAAAGTTCGCTTTAGACATCAAGTTGCCATGGCTTCAATTTATTGAGATATGATATGGTCTTTGGAAGCAGTACCTTAAAATTAGTTTTTTGGACTTTTTCACACTTAAACCACATTATATAACATGGGTATGTTAGGCAAAGTTTTAGGTGATAGTAAAACAAACAACTTTGCTGTAGACACTTATTCGTTTAGATCTCATCTGTAGATGATACTATGACTTTTATGTTAAAAAAGTGCTCTTTTCAAAATGTTATTACTAAGTAAGCTGCAAACGGTTGCACTTGAATAAGTTTCGTCTGATAGCTCTAAGTTTAGTCTTTGATAATTGTGAAGATACTCAGTGGTCGTCAGTGGCCTGAAATATGTGGTGGTTTTTAGTTTCTCACGATTGTTGATTCCAAAAATCAGTTTTTCAGGTTTATTCTGATTTTATCCACGTAATACCACTTGGGTACGTTCAGCAAAATTTTGGATAATAGTAAAATAAGCAACTTTGCTTGAGACACCGAAACGCATGATGCTTTTCAATGGAATATGTTATGATTCTTCGGATAAACCCATCTATTTTTGAAATGTTAAACCAAAGCCAGATAGAACAGGGACATCAAATGATGGAAACACTGCTCGTCGTTTCTATTCCAGTGCTTCTAATACGGCATGCATAACTGGGCTAGACGTAAAAGCTTTGGAACGATGCGGAGCAATATTGCAGGTAATATAAAGGTAAAACTACAGTTTTCAACCTAAAATTAAAATGTTAATGTATTATCAGGTGTTAGCATCTGGATGCAAAATCAACACTAAGCGCTTTTCCGAATATTGTGCAGAGACAGCAACATGTCTAGTGCATCTATACCCGTGGTACTATATGCCAGCTTCAGTGCATAAAATACTTATCCACGGCAGCGAAATTATTGAACACTTTAATGTTCACCCAACGCAAACGGGGAATATTTTATTACTTTAGGGCAATTTTTTATTACTTTTTGTGTCTTATGACTGCGCATTATACACAAAAAGTAACAAACAAAAAATAATAAAAATTATGACGGCCACACGCTTGTATGTGTTTCTGCAGGAGAACATACAGCCAAGCACCGCAATGCATGTGTTGGCAAGACTTCACTCGCTGCATTTGTATTGATGCAACGATCTGGTTCATTTTTGTCTCCCTTTATCCACACGTGATCAGAATCTCAACCGTCAACCACAAATGTCCAATTAGAAACACTTTCGTTTCGTCCCCCAGTGTTTACTTGAAATGGAAATATGTAATACCGTCTGACCAGAGTTGCCGAAGTTGCGAATATTGTTCTGGATGGGCACGAGTTTTGTATATTCAAACAGGTCCAAATGAGTTTCCATGAACCAATGATTATGTGCTGTAAATAGCTTGCAAGAAAGCAAATGTTTTTATTTTTCTCTAACGCAGTTTACAGATCGTGATGTCATTTTAAGGCGCATTTCAAGTCTTTGAAATCATCAACGTTTGCAAACTCTATGACCGGGAAAATGTTGCTTGGCAGCTCTTGTCATATTTTTTCGCTACTCCGTATGCATACAACGAGCGAACTAATACACGCCCACCGGATGAATTGGAGATTGAAAAAACTTGTAACATGTGCAACTTATGCGACGGTGTGTGATTTTTTTTGACTTGAGGTGGAAAGGGAGCATTTTTCGACAGAAAAAACGTTGCATGTGGTTGAAACGACCTTTATTAGATAGTCGTACTCTCATAACACGTGCTAAATATATGACAGTATGTGTTGTTACTTGACTGGGGAAGAATTTTATTGCTTTTTAAGTAATGGATTTGTTACCTAAAAGGTAATTTTGCGCTATTGCTTCTAAAGTAATAAGAAAAAGTTTTGCGTGTTTCAATAGGTCAACTTACCGAAGAGGCTCAGGAATCGAGAAACAAAGATCTTAAGCGATACCGACGAGATCATACCAGAGAATGATCAAGAACTATCTTGAATCTCGACCTTATTCGCCGTTTGTTGTTATCGTCAGACCCACTTATCTCCAGTATGTTTAAAAATACCAAACAAAATTCCAAAATATCATCTCAAGATGCAAAGTATTTGTTAGGTATAGATTTTGTATTTTAGATTTGTAATAAATTAGAGTATTTGAGTAAATGCAAAGTTTTTAAGTAAATTCAAAATCCCCATATACATTAATTAATTATGAAAATGTCCCATGAACATCAAAAAAGTTTACAAATATGAATCCCAAGCAAGTTTGCTGATTGGTTTGTAATGGTATGCTAAAAAATGTGCCCTAAAATCATAACATATTCCATTGAAATACATCATGCGTTTCGGTGTTTTAAGCAAAGTTGCCTATTGAATATTATCTAAAACTTTGCTGAACATACCCAAGAGCAATTCTCGCTGAAACCGTCCCACTGGTGACATTTTCTTTTCTCGCTTATTTTCCGTCGGTCTATTTCCGCCACTGTTGTGGCCAATTACCGACGCCCAGGGAGGCGACTCCACACCCAGGTCCCTTTTTATTGATTTATTTCTCTTGAATTTGTCATTGAACCCCCTGCAACCAACACATCGTTTTCAAGAGGAATGATAGAGCTTTCATTTGGTCGGTGTTAAGTCAGACCGGACCAAGTGACATTTTGATCATTTCGAGAAAAACGAGTTTGAAGTTTGCTGCTCTGGGAATTTTGAAGTTTTCAATATTTTTGCGCAGTTTTGATGTTATAAGTTGGAGTAACTCTCTAACTGTATCATGCAATGTGACATTTGAAAAAAAGAAGTGCCGTGAGCTTAAAAAGGACAGGTTTGTAACTGATTAAATGTACTTGGTCCACTCTGATTGAATCAAAGAAGAATCATTAATGACTTGGTCCATTATGGCTGAATAATTGAACAAATAATTTTAGTCCATTGATCGTCGGACAGTCAAAAAGTTTTTAATCTACACGGTTAGCTTCTGCGACATCAACAATTATTGAAAATAGTTTGAATAAACTTTAAACTGTGTTTGTTTCAACAAATCAATGGTAGGAGCGGAATGTTCTAATGGAACAAACATATAGTTAATTCACTCAATTAAGTTATTCGTAATCATCCACTTTCTCTGCAACTTTGGCCAAAATTTCCGTAGAACTGATAATGGACTGGATGGTTTCCTCGTGTTTTGGTTCTGGAATTTCTGTCACGTTTGGATGTAGTGCTTCAAGGACAGCTTCACGAAAAATTAGCACAGGTTCTCCATTATTGATTAGAAAATAATATTGAATAGATATTGACAACATGCTTTAAACACTTAAATGTCAATCGAGTCAGCTTCTTCTTGTATTAATATTGGTCTTCTCCAAGCAATCGCTTGTGTTGCCTTTAGCTTCGGAATTTCATTACGGGCATAAATTTAATTAGCTTGCATAAAACAGTAACAAACATACACTTACCACTTATTTCAACCTCCTGAGGATATAATTCATTGGTCAAATCATCTAATTTTAAGTCAGTATTACTACTGTAACTTGAACTTCTTTCTAAATTTGTGGAATGTTATGTCACCCACACAAATGACTAACGTTTCTCATTTACGTGTTCAATCAGAGTCGACCATGTACATTTTCTTCATTTACTGGTGAAGTATACTTTTTTGACTAACGGGCAAAGAAGCATTCCGATAAGTTGCCTGATAGTGTTGAAATTCACTTATGTTGACTTTAAACGCGTTAAATTCCGATAATTTCAACTTTTTTCTGCTTAACACATGGTTCACTTTGTCTGCACACTATAAGGCATGATATCAGGTCATGTTAGTGACAGCAATAAACGGTCCAAAAACACATTCAAAAGCACGGCAGTGCGTGAAACTTTACAGATTCCGATAAGGGGTGAGTGAAAGAGTTCTCTGATACAAAGAAATCCGGAAAAACGCTTGAAAATTCTTCCGTTCGTTCGCTTTTATTAATAGCGGACCGAAGGCAGTCTCCTTGAAAATAAACACTTGGTCCATTCTGACTGAACACTGTAATCGCTTTTCATTGGTTATGCAGACAAAAATCATGCTGTTATTTCTGCTGTTTTAGAGATAAATAAAATCTGATTGTTGTGTGATATAGCTTAAGAAAATCTTAATCCAATACTATCGTTAACTCGTTTTTTTTTCAATTTTGCGACTTGGTCCGGTCTGACTTAACACCGACCATTTGAAGTAGAAAAAAATTGACCGCCATCTTGGATCTAGCCGACCTTCAAACAGTACTACGCATGACGTGCGGCCAATATCAAATCATGCTGAGCCTGTGGTGTGTGTCTGTGTGTAGTGTATATAAGGGGCCATTCATGTTCCACGTGGATTTTATTACCCCCCCCCCTTCCCCTCCCCCACAACTTTTCATATAAATTCTCAAAATTTTGTATGGATCGTGGACATCACACAGACCCCCCCTCCCCAAAGTTGTCCACGTGGAATGTGGATGGCCCAATGCCTGTGTGACTTTAGGTCTGTTCACAAATTACGTAAAGCAAAAAAATCGTATCTTTGATCCCTTTTCACTGCATTCACATTGTTTATTTCTTCACTCCCTCGCTCCTCCTTGAGTGTAACGTAATTTGTGATTAAGCTTCTCTACGATTTTTTTGCTAGAACAAAGTTTGGTTCCCTGTTTTCGCGTTCCCAGTTTTCGCGTGTTTAGTAAGTGTTCCCGCTCTTGGTGACTCTAGATCACCAAGAATTATAATCATCATATCTTGACATAAAATAGTTTGTTGTGCTTACGATTGTTCCATAAACTTTTATTTGCTGCCTCAGAGCATCACTGGGCATTTTCTTCAAAATACTACAGTTGACAGTAATTTTAGTTAGTCTACAAAGTGTTCAGCTTGAATTTTCTCGTGAAGCTATAAATTTTAATGATAAACCTTGTGAGCGTTAGAGGGTTAATGTTAGATGTTGTTTTTGCTACTGTTATATACTGTTGTTTTCATGCAATAAACTACTATCAACAAATTTAGGTATACCAAGGTATAGTATGAATCAAGTATATCCCGAGTAATCTGGAGAAGATTTGTGTATGCCAGCGTAAATAAAGTAAGAGTAGAATCATCACTTTTTTTATCCCTACCAATTCTTATCGACGAAAAGGGTACTAGGGTAGGGTTGCTACCTAACAAAATTCAGCCAATTGATTAAATAATTCAAAAATTACGGTGCGTGGGTGCACTTACTACCTGTGAACTAGGAATACTGACTGTCCACATCATACGCACACCACAGGCTCAGTATATTGCGTTGATTGGACGCGCGTCTTGCGTTGAACTGTTTGAGGCTCGATTTTGAAAAGTGACCAGAATGACAAGATAACCTCAATGCTCACCTAATATTTTGAATGTATCTTAAAGCATTTTTTCTCAGCTTTCCAATGATGATGTCAAACTCAAAATCGGAGGTTGCGAACTTGCTCAAAAACACGTTTTTCTGATGAAATCCAAGATGGCGGCGAGATCCAAGATGGCGGCCAATTTTTTTCTACTTCAAATGAAAGCGCTATCATTCCTCTTGAAAACGATGTGTTGGTTGCAGGGGGTTTAATGACAAATTCAAGAGAAATAAATCAATAAAGAGGTCAAGAATTGCTCAAAAATCAATTTTTGTAAAAACCGTTTAACCGATTTGTGACCGAGGGGTCCATCAATATGAACTAACCAAAGTGGTTTTCTCTTTTTTTCGCTACCTTTAATCATTTAGACATAAAAATATCCTTTTTGAAAGACTTCATGTCACCAGTGGGACGGTTTCAGCGAGAATTGCTCCAAGTGGTATTACGTGGATAAAATCAGAATAAACCTGAAAAACTGATTTTTGGAATCAACAATCGTGAGAAACTAAAAACCACCACATATTTTAGGCCACTGACGGCCACTGAGTATCTTCACAATTATTAAAGACTAAACTTCGAGCTATCAGACGAAACTTATTGCAAGTGCAACCGTTTGCAGCTTACTTAGTAATAACATTTTGAAAAGAGCACTTTTTTAACATAAAAATCATAGTATCTTCTACAGATGAGATCTAAACGAATAAGTGTCTACAGCAAAGTTGTTTGTTTTACTATCACCTAAAACTTTGCCTAACATACCCATGTTATATAATGTGGTTTAAGTGTGAAAAAGTCCAAAAAACTAATTTTAAGGTACTGCTTCCAAAGACCATATCATATCTCAATAAATTGAAGCCATGGCAACTTAATGTCTAAAGCGAACTTTATTAAAATGTCAAGTACTACATTGTAGAACACATTTATCCGCTATCGGTTCAAATAAAAAAGTTAATTTTTCCTTAAAAAACAAAATGGCGAATATTCCAGAAGTTGTGAAATCAAAAATGTTAAAAGTCATCAGAACAAACCGAAAGGCTAAAATGCACACAAACGTCACAAAATAATTAAGTTCACTAATTTCCGCTTTTAAACCACTGTGCGATGCACAAAGGAGTATTTGACCCAAAAAGTTGGCCAAAAGTCCGACATACAAAATACACGATTTCCATTATTTTTCATTGATTTCAGTTAAAACATACCCTCATGCTATTCCAGAACCCATTGGTGTCTTATCACATAAACCAAGCTGTTATATTTCAAAGTTATTCCACAGTAAATTGGTCAGTTTGAAAAATACGTGCTACTGCTCGGGTGGCGTATAAAATTGAAAAATTATGCCAAATAGTTTTTCTCTCTCACAGGACATAATCTACAAGATAGGCAAAATGTTTTGCAATATTTAAAACGTTGAATGCATAAAATAATCATGGATTGTTTACGAAATAAGTGATTATGAAAACCAACTGCGAAAAATCCATAATATTGTGAAATTCATTTTATGATTTAGTAACCTTCCGGGCAAGTCCCGTCAAAGCTTTATTCATTGACAGAAAGGTCAAAGCCTTCTGAAAATATACGAAAAGAAAAATCTTCCTCCTGAAGAATTATATGGAAATTTCTAAATCTTTGTTTTATATCATGTGTTAAAAGACACACAATTTAGAGAAATATTTTATATATTGTTTTATATATTGGGTGACCTTTTAAATGGATGTCACCTTTTTTGTGTTGATTATACGAAAATAACACGTTTTTGATGTAAATCTATCCAATTATTAACAAAATAGAGCGACTTGGACTTTTGGCCAGCTTTTTGGCTCAAAAACTTCTATGTGCGATGCACAGTGGGGAATCGCTGGCCATCAGCCAAAAAAATTTTTTTTCGTTAGCTATTTCTATTTATAATATTTATAATATTTTTCCTTTATTGCTATAACATTCAAGTGTCTAAATCCAAAATTTGGGCGCAATATCATGTAATCTGAATTTTTTATTACTTTTCAAAGCTTGGCGAACTGACGTTTATTGTCTTTTTTTTTGAAAAAAAGTACATTACTTTGAAACGCTCTGTAGCTTCAATGATAGCTTGGATTTTTTTGACGTCAAAAAAAAAGTTGTTGTAAATATTGTGCAAAACAAACCCTTTTCATTAGATATTGTGAAATTTGGTCATCATAGGCCTGACACTAGAAAATATTAAAAAAAAACGTGATTTTTTGTAGAAAAGTAGCTTAAAAGTTTAGTTGCCGCAGTTTGCTCCGGTTGTGACTACATTCTAAATTTAGGTAAAAACGTAAGCTTTCAAATGCATTATGTCCGCTGCTGCGCAAAACTGCGCAAATTGTCACCTTAGTGAAAAAAGCGATAGCAGTTTTTTTCATTTTTTTTTGAGTTTGAAATTTCATCCAGGATTAATTTTAATCATAACCATGACACCCCATTAATGGAAATTTATGATATCGAACTCAATCCGTAAGAATAAAATAAAATTTTGGGCGAAAATTACAAAATTTATCAATAAAAAGTTATAAAATAAGAAAATAGTAAACAAATCTTTATGAAACTTTTAATTATGTCAAACTTTATCACTTTCTGCATATTTAAAAGAATATTGAAAACATTCAGCCCTTTTCAATTTATGATCATGAAATTCGCTAAACTGATTGAAGTGTTAAATACTAGCAGGATATTCATACCATCAAACTCCGGCTAACAATAGCCCGTTTGAAGATTGCTTTTTCTCCGCACTCGTTGGCATACAAAAGTAAAGCACACATTTTGCTTTATGAGAAAAAAAACAAAGAGCAGTCGTCGCCCTCCACATCTTTTCGTATTCATTTAGTACGTTATGTCATTCAAGTGTCTTGGTTTTCAAATTCATAAATTCGTTGAATTTTATTATGAAGCCTTCAACTTCAGCGGCACCACCTAGTTCAATGTCTAGTAAGTTGTCAATTCATGGTGTTATACATGTATTTAAATGTCTTCTTTCAACCATAGGAACCGGATTAGGAAGATAACATATATATGAAACAATGAAACATCGAAAATTACTAGAAGAAATGAAAATTGCAGCGAAAGACATTTTTCCTGCTGATAAGTAGAATGAACTTCAAATTTTCTGGAAACAATTCAACACGAGATTTAAACGATCACAGCGGAAGATGATGATGCTGATGATGATTTTTACAATTTGTAATTAGTTTGTATTACTTACATTTTTTCAGTTTATTAATATATATATATATATATATATATATATATATATATATATATATATATATATATATATATATATATATATATATATATATATATATATATATATATATATAGGCAAAATTTGTTCAGTTCGAGGGGTCGTCCATAAATTACGTATCGTTTCAATGGGGAGGATGCCCGGTGGCACTACTTGTGGTCAAAGATTATATAATTCTATAAAAAAGGACAAAAATGCCAGAAAAATATTAAAAATTGGACTTCGTGCTTTATCGACGGTCCCAAACAAAAAACTGATGCCAAATTCGTGTTCAGCGCCCCAAAATTATGTAAATACTAAGTTTTTATCGCATTTATCGACACTTTTTTTGCTTGGCCAGCCTTTGTATGGAGTCGCCCCACTGTGCGATGGTGCGATCATCAGCGTTCTGTAGCACGGATTTCATACTGAAAGTTATGAAGATGATCATCGTTGGCTTCATCATTATGTGATAAATTCTAATAAAAAGACTTTAAACAATCACTGAGAGCTAGAGGTTTTATATCAAAGTGAGATTTTAGGTCATTATATTTTTATGTTGAGATATGTATTGGTGGACGGTAGAGTCCCTGTACTGGCCTCTGTAATACTCTTCCGCTTCGCTTGTTACAATCACCGTGACAAATTTCTTCCTGTTGCGAAGTGTTATATGCCATTTTGAACGGCTCAGACTTCATTAAACGCATCCATGTCATTACAGTCCACAAAACGTCATTTTCGCAGGTGTTCTTTTTTCGGGGAGTCATATTTTGTCGTCGGTTTCGTGCAGCACTGGCTCAACTCGAAGTTTTGCATTTTTGTTTTTTGGTGGCAAACGATGCCAAAAATACTGCTGAGTTTCATTCCACGAAAGCCCCTTTGTAGCTCAAATAGAAACTTCGCTAGAAAGGAAGCAAAAATAATGTTTTACCTATAAAATGTGCATAATAAACCCAAACATATTTAATAAGTAATGGAAATCTAAAAATTTAGAGTTTTTTCGGAAATTTGAAATTTTTTTACGCTAGTTGGAGTTGTTCTAGTGATGCACAAAACCGACAAAATGTGTTGAATCAAGGCATGAACCAAGTTATGTTTGTCATTCTTCCTTCGCGCTCCGAGCTTTTTGTTTAAATATCCTGTTATAGCAACGCAAAAGTCATCAAAGAGTTGAGTTATCTAGTTCTAGCACAAAACACACATGTTCTACGTTGAGATATCTGCACAGAAAAGAAACTTTATGTCGAATCGCATGTAGAGAATTACCTCCATCGCTCATGATAGAAAATTCCATAATATTACCTGTAAATTTAAATGACATTGCACATAATTTTCAAACAAAATCGTAGTTTGCGTCAGGGGCAACTGAAATTAAAATAATATTGCACATAATTTTCAAACTAAATCTTGGTTTACGTCAGAATCAACTGAAATTTCAATGAGAACATATTTTGCGTGACGTGTAATATTCAAAATTTTTTACTGTATAGTCCTGTAATTGATGAGTAACATCTTTTCGACACGATCAGTATGATGGCTTAAGCCAAAATCGATAAATTTAGAGTTATCTAGTTCTGGAATCACGGGGACGACAAGTAGTGAGTGAAAAGGACTGAAACGAACCTTAACGTTGCATTCATACAAATACGAATGAAGAACGAATAAAATTCCCAGTATGAGTTGAAACCACTAGTAAAATTCGAAACAATTCTAGAGTTTAGAGATTTATCCAAATTTAAATTGACATTTTTTTCCATATGGAACTACTGAGTTTCAACTAATTGCTGAACAATTTACGTTCGAAATTTCCCTTTTCGTGTTTCTTTTATCGTTTATTTCGGACACATTCGAACATAAAACCATGTGCATGATCGGGAATAGTCAACTCATCCGAAACGCGAGTGTGCCTTCCGGTGCGATTCGTTCGCCTTTTCTCTGCTTGCCTCTGATTAATATTCCATCAGCGATTTGTAGGCGACTACAGTAAACCTGATTGACTGACTTCTACAATTAATTAAATCATCGTTACGTCCTGAAGGCCCGCTGCTACTGTATCTTGGTAGCAGCTTGCGCGTCTATCCGTTCCGTCGCCACGTCAGTCACCAAAGTCGCCGGGATTGAATTGGCCAAATGTCATACCAACTGAACTGGGTCGACGAGGTCCACCGATAGATTGGAGGAGCAGAGGAAGTTCTAGTTTCTGCGACAGCCGAGAAGAATGGGTAAAACATTATTCCCTGTTTTGGCTGATGAAAGCATTCCCTCGAAACAGGGGGAACCCAGCAAGGAAAGCAGATGATGGTGGGGGCATCTAATCTGCTAAAATAATGCCAGCCGATTTTGGACGACGCACAGTCGTACAAACAACAGATTAGACGTCAGCTTAACCGGCCAAAGATGGCAGGATTCGATTGGAAATGTGTCAATCTGTGCAACCGAGACGAGACAGCCAGTCGGACGCGAGCCGGAGACCATGTTTTGCTTTGTTTTCTGATTCGAACCAACGGGAAGATATTAATCGAATGGATTTGGCCATGGGCGCATTGGAATCGAATGTTCAGTTTGATTTGGGGGGGGGGGGGTGGGAGGCAAAGGTTTGATTTGATGATTGAAGAAATTTGGTGTCTATTTTTGTTTTCTTCATTCGCACTTTGTATTTTTGTTTTTTTTTAAGCTGTGTACAATACATTCCGGTGTGAATGTCTAATATTTCCTAACATTATTTAAAGATTTGGTAAGAAAGATTACACACTTTTTACACGCTCATCAATTATTCTTTGTACCTCACATAAAAGAATGAAATAAGTTTATTCAAATGTAACAAACGTAAATAATAAGTACAAAAAGAATCCTTTTTAAACTTGAAACATCATTTAATGACTGAAAAAAGCTCATTAAAACCATCGTTGTCACTTTTACCACCTCCCCCTACAGACAGCGGTGCGAACTGCAGTCAAATTCGTCGAAGCGGAAAACCGCAAACCGACCTTTTGATGTTCTGTGCCGTTAACCGACACCAGCTTACACTACTGCTGAGCTCCTCTGAATCAGTTGCTCCAGCATCCACGGAAGACTTACTTGACTTTCCAGTTTGCGCTGTATGGATGGCATCAAAAGCCGTCCGCGGAAAATTGGTGCGACTTCCGCGGGTTCGCGTTGAAGTGCGAAGTTTCCACCGCATAACGCAAACAAGTGAAAATTCTGCAATAACGATGATGCTTGTATTCCAATTAAAATTCTCATTGAACTAGCATCATGATTCGAGCCCACGAAGTAGCGACATTCGAGAGAAAATGACAGTCCGATTGGTGGAATTTCACTGGAAGGGAAAAGGGTAAACAAGTGGAAAACCACCCTCTCCGGGATGTTACCCCTGGAATGGTCACTAAAGGCTGTGTTTACAAGTTTCAGTAAATATCATGCAGGTGATCACACGTTCGAACCTTATTTAAAAATATAATGGTAAAACGTCATCCGTGTGGTTAAGTTGTACTAGTTATGCTTTGATTGGATTGTAGATTGAAAACAGTATAAGTTAAATCCTGCAGAAATTGGACTTTACTTTATTCATTTTTATGTAGCTTGCACACCTGCTCGATCGAGAAACATTTTTCATGCAAAATGTAGAATGCTGTTACTCACCGCCTTGTGGAGGAAAACGCACACGAATATGGGTCAACCGGGAGCGAGAACTTTGCGCTGTCGACGTTGTCAGGCGGACGTGAATTAATATCACATGTTCCCGGCGGGCAAATGTGACTTTATTTCACTTGGAATTAGTTTACCTTTTCAAATGGTTCGTTCCTCGCTTTATCGACAGTGCAGTCACACTGTGAGGCCACGACTTGCTAGGGCAGGATCCTTCCCGAATGGGGACCAAGAATACACACTGGTGGACTCCGAGAGAGCATACGCTTATTAAACAAATTCAATCATTTGGATAAATAAACTGTTTGAAAAGGGCGAAGCAAATTTTCCACGGATGGATACACGGGCTGCCGTTCTCTTTCTGGAGCGGGTTCGGCCCTAGGCACCTTCTGCGGTTTATCCTCACCCGTATACGATTCTGACTGTCGGCCGGAGTTTGAGCGAAAAGGGAAACTGTTTGAACATTACAATGAAATGAAGTAACTTTATGAGTAGAAGTAGTTTCGAAAGTTGTTTATTTGCAATTAAAAATTGCAAACTGGATGAATGATTGAGAAGAAATAAAGAGATGTTATTTTGTAAAAGACACCTAGACAGACACCTAGACAGACAGACAGACAGACAGACAGACAGACAGACAGACAGACAGACAGACAGACAGACAGACAGACAGACAGACAGACAGACAGACAGACAGACAGACAGACAGACAGACAGACAGACAGACAGACAGACAGACAGACAGACAGACAGACAGACAGACAGACAGACAGACAGACAGACAGACAGACAGACAGACAGACAGACAGACAGACAGACAGACAGACAGACAGACAGACAGACAGACAGACAGACAGACAGACAGACAGACAGACAGACAGACAGACAGACAGACAGACAGACAGACAGACAGACAGACAGACAGACAGACAGACAGACAGACAGACAGACAGACAGACAGACAGACAGACAGACAGACAGACAGACAGACAGACAGACAGACAGACAGACAGACAGACAGACAGACAGACAGACAGACAGACAGACAGACAGACAGACAGACAGACAGACAGACAGACAGACAGACAGACAGACAGACAGACAGACAGACAGACAGACAGACAGACAGACAGACAGACAGACAGACAGACAGACAGACAGACAGACAGACAGACAGACAGACAGACAGACAGACAGACAGACAGACAGACAGACAGACAGACAGACAGACAGACAGACAGACAGACAGACAGACAGACAGACAGACAGACAGACAGACAGACAGACAGACAGACAGACAGACAGACAGACAGACAGACAGACAGACAGACAGACAGACAGACAGACAGACAGACAGACAGACAGACAGACAGACAGACAGACAGACAGACAGACAGACAGACAGACAGACAGACAGACAGACAGACAGACAGACAGACAGACAGACAGACAGACAGACAGACAGACAGACAGACAGACAGACAGACAGACAGACAGACAGACAGACAGACAGACAGACAGACAGACAGACAGACAGACAGACAGACAGACAGACAGACAGACAGACAGACAGACAGACAGACAGACAGACAGACAGACAGACAGACAGACAGACAGACAGACAGACAGACAGACAGACAGACAGACAGACAGACAGACAGACAGACAGACAGACAGACAGACAGACAGACAGACAGACAGACAGACAGACAGACAGACAGACAGACAGACAGACAGACAGACAGACAGACAGACAGACAGACAGACAGACAGACAGACAGACAGACAGACCAGTGACGAAACTCGTTCTTATTTTTATTGCTGCTCAGCCGAAAGTAAATATAACATAAGTACACAAAAAGAAATTTATTTGAACATCCCAACAGTCGAAAACTCAGCAAAATTTATGGCATTAAAATGTTCTTTACCATCTTTCCTTTCCCTCGCGTTTTTCGTAAATTTTTTTGGTGAACCTAAATTTAAAGTCATATAAATAGTAAGATTTATTGTAGGTACCTCAAATTGATAAAAAATAATACCTATTTTATAAAAGAATTTATGAAATCTTCACGACAGGAAGTTGAAAATAATAAAATCGCAATTTTTAGTCATCATTTCGCAGCAAGTACTCAGTGCGTCATCTCAAGTTCCTCCTGCCCAAAACTGTTGATTCCCACGGAAATGACACCATTACGTATCCGGTCGTTACGAATCTGTAACTATTTGTCTCGAAAGTAAACACCGACCAAATTGTTGTTTGCACGGATATTATGGCACACTCAATTAACCTAGCAGTTATGAGCTGTTGAAAAATGTTTACACCATCCGATCCCCGCCCCGAAAGCTGATGAATTGTGTGGTTGTGTGTATTTTGTAGCCCCGGCTAAGACCCATTAGCGCCAAGCAATGAGCAATAAGATAAAGCTACACCATCTGCATAAATATTTAAATTCGTCCTGTGTTGTTTTTTCTCGCCTTTTTTGTCGTCCCCGTCAGATTTACCGCGGTGCAAACCGGAGAAAGACACTCGTACTTTTTAGCGGGCGAAAGCATCAAACGCTGCGAATAATAATACGTACAAATACTAGGCACTTGAACTGCGTCCGCCGATTGGAAGACGCGTGTTATTCTGTGTGTGGCTCTCGGTCTGTCGGTCCGCTTGCCTGTCCCTCTCACGCAACCCGGTCGCGTGTGCTAATGAACACATCAACAGTTCCATCACGTTCGTTCCGGCTGGTCGGTAGCGAGCGGGTCTCACTGTTGCGAATCTCCGCCGTGGATCAACGTCGCATCGCACAGAGGAGTAACTGGTTTATGTTTTGCACTAGCTAGAAGAACAAAGAGTAAGGTTTTAAAAATTATAAAATTCTTCGTAAATGGTCTTTCTTTACTGATTTCACCCTAGCTACTCCCTCGTGCGTCAAGCCAGCGGTGCTGGCGCTACGCGTGCGTTGTTTTTAAAAAGCTCGAGTGAGATTTGTAAATAGTTTGCACATTGTCGGTAGTACAAATGTCCTCTTGAAGACAGGTTTAGAGCGGGTGGTAATCCGTGAGTATCAGACATCGTGGTTTTTTTCTGTCTGCCAACTAGAATATATTTAAGAGGCAATCGCACTTTTAACATCGGCTTTTGTGTGGGTATCACCCTATGGTTTTATAGCAACGGCAATAAAAGTAGAATTCAGGATGTCTGGCGTTTTGACGATAGCTGAAGTTTATGCAAATCAAATTGCAGTTATTAATATAATAAAATAGACGAATTTGCTAGAATCAACTATTAAAAATTCGACATGAAAGCTGTCAATTAACTTACCATACTTAACTCGATTCTTGAAGATAGCTTTTCATCTCTGTCTTTGTCTCATTGAGGAATTAGTACACAAACCACTTCTCAATTTTAGTTGAATAATTTATTCATTTATTAATCGGTTCAATCATAAAGCATTTGAGTAAGCTGTTGGGAATTAAATTAAATTTAAAAATCACAGGAGGGTTGTGTGCAAAGCCACGACCGCATGTTTGAAGTAGAAATAAACAAGCGTAAATTACTTGAACGTTGTGGATTGATATAACTGGAAAAATAGGTGTGACTTAATTATTCCCAGTTATACCATTCTACAACGTTCGAAAATTTTTATTTCTTATGTCGTAATACTAATGTACGAAAAATACATCTTCTTCATTCAGTTCCTACAGATTTTATCAGTTTAG
Source organism: Wyeomyia smithii (assembly GCF_029784165.1). Lineage (NCBI taxonomy): Eukaryota > Metazoa > Arthropoda > Insecta > Diptera > Culicidae > Wyeomyia > Wyeomyia smithii. The sequence continues at coordinate 215,727,182 of NC_073695.1, forward strand.
TAACACGAATGTACAAAAATGATTTCTTGTGGACATTCTGTCGAGCCGGACATGTATTGGGTCGTGTTGCGCGGCTCGGAAGAAGAAAATGTTCCCGTCCCCGTGTCGCATGGAAGCAGATTATTGCGTGTTTGATATTGCCAATGGTAGACATGAGTATGAAGGTCGAAATTCTGCTGTGATATCAAACTATAACCGTCTTTTCTTAAACGGACTCAGTATCGTGAGCAGAACGGGCCGATCTTTTCTGTTTGAAATCGGATTTGTTTCGTATAAACCGCTTGTTAAGCACAGTATCAACAAATCGTAATAAACATCACACTGCTGTGCATTTGCAGCAGCATCAAACCTCAGTTGCAGTTTATTAATAGCCATTCATTATGCTCTTCTTAATACATTTAGTAGCCTTGAAAAAGGCTGATTGCTGAAATTGCAATTTTCATTTAATTATTGCACAAATCAGATATACCCGCTGCAACTGCTACGCTATCCATAGCCATGCCACAGTTGTGGCCGCTATACGCTGCGATTGGTATCCGCTGCCCCTGCATCAGCTGGCCCAGCTGCTATCGATGCTGAGATCCGCTGCAACTAGTGCGCTATCCATTGCTAGGCCACAGCTGTGGCCGCTATCCGCTATCGCTGGTATCCACTGCACTACTACTGCTGCTGCTAAGGGATGACTGCTGTTGTCGTTGTCTGGAACTGTTATGAGCGGGTTCTTTTCTTTTTTTTTGCTTAAAGTACATTTATTTATATTTTTATATGGTTACATATCTACCGGTACCCGGATAACTGTCCCATAATGAAAACAACATGTTGAGGAAACGGCGATTTAATATTATCCGTGAATTTTCGAATTTCCAGCAATTACACCCAGAACCAATGACCATAACAGTTTCATGGCACCACAAGTTTATCGTTAAGATCGAAAAACCATGGATGGTATTGGTTTTACGTTATATAACTTGAAAAAAAGACAAAATGGGACAAAATATGCGGGTACATTTTAAATGTACTCGCATATTTTGTCCCACCACATATAAATTTAACCAGCAACCAGTAGTATCATCGGCAACGTAGATTGTACTACAGAAAAACAACATGAGTCTTGTTCAGCGGTTCTCAACCTGGGGTACGCGTACCCCTGGGGGTACCCGAAAGCCTCTAGGGGGTACGCGAGAGAAAAACAGTAATGGCGATAAAGCAATTTTTCTTTAAAATACTTCATTTGATGTTCGATCTTGCTCTTAAAACATGACTATAGCAATCAAACAAACCATACTTCTATTTGAAACCTGAACTAGATTACCACAACATGATCTACCTCTACTCTCTCCCACTCTGCAAGAATATTCTATGCCAGGGGGTACAATCGATATGCAAAATATCGCCAAGGGGTACCCGCACAACAAAAGGTTGAGAACCGCTGGTCTAGTTTATTAAATGACATACTTTTATATGTCTAAAATAAGCAGTGGGACTGTAATGCGGGTACCTACAATATGGGACAAACACAACTTGTTTTTTTTTCCATGTTTTTCCATATAAAAGTATCAATTTTAATTTTTTTACAGAAAACATGATAACAATTAAGTCGATTTTCGATGATAACTCAAAAGTGACCAAAATCAGTATGGGTCAGTTATGCGGGTACCGGCAGATATGGTTATCTTTAATAGGACTAGTTTTTAATTGAAAATGGGGCATCAAATGGTGAGTTGACAACCTGGAAGGAGCGTCAAACATAGCTTCGGCCCTCACAAGTTCCTATCTCACACCTCCACGAGTCATATGATTACACTAGACTGCCGGTTGAAACATGGATACGACTGGTTGGTGTTGCCTGGGTAATGTTGTCATCCGACAATAGCAAAGTGAGAAGGTGCGACGCGATCATTGGCGCGTTAACCATATTCCGGCGGTAGAGGAAATGTTTCGCCAACCCGAGCGTCTGTTCACCTAGATGGTGTGGCTCAAAACACGTCAGATCTCCATGTTAGGAGCGGCTGATCAACGTCCTGGTGGCAGCGTGGGACTCTAAACAGAGCTGACACGATGGTCCCCCGGCGAGACAGGGGGTTGAGGAAGGCCCAACAATATGTTACAAACAACGTAAGAAATAATAGGGATCGGAACAATCGGCAATGTAATAAGGACTACGACATGGACATGGAACCTCAAATCGCAAGCTGGGAACCGGCTTCATAGTACTGGGCAAGATGCGCCAACGCGTAATGGGGTAGCAGCCGATAAACACAAGGATGTGCAAGTTGAGGATAACCGGCCGGTTCTTCAACTACAGCATCATAAACGTGCACTGCCCACATGAAGAAAGACCCGATGGCGAGAAGAAAGCGTTCTACCCGCAGCTAGAGCAGGTCTACGATAGCTGCCCGCAACGGGACGTGAAAATCGTCGTTGGGGACATGAATGCTTCCCCCTCAAAGGTATCCACAAATCCACCTGGAGATCACCCGACCAACAGACAGAGAACCAAATCGACCATGTTCTAATCGACGGCAGGTTCTTCTCCGACATCATCAACGTACGCACTTACTGCAGTGCGAATGTAGATTCGGACCACTACCTAGTAGCTGTGTGCATGCGCTCAAAACTATCGACGGTGTATAACACTCGCCGAAGTCGAACGCCACGACCAAATATTGAGCAACTGAGGAACGCTGGGATTGAACAGGAATACGCGCAGCAGCTGGAAGCAGCGTTACCCACTATTAAGAAACTTGGCGCAGCTACTCTTGAAGATGGCTGGAGAAGTATCCGATCCGCCATAGGTAGCACTGCTGTAGCGCTACTAGGTACAAGGGCTCCGAATCATAGAAATGACTGGTTTGACGGTGAATGCAAACAATTAGTAGAATTCATCGCCGCACCATGTTAACCATCTACAAGACGCTGATGAGACCGGTAGTCCTCTACGGGCATGAGACATGGACTATGCTTGTGGAGGATCAACGCCCCCTTACGGCCTTCTTCGGTGGACTGCAGATGGAGAACGGAACGTGGTAAAGGCGAATGAACTACGAACTGCAGGAGCTGCTTGGGGAGCCATCGATCGTCCACACCACCGCCAAGATTGGCAGGTTGCGGTGGGCTGGGCATGTCGTAAGAATGTGGGACCACAATCCAGTAATATGGTTCTTGAGACCAATCCGTCAGGGACGAGACGGAGAGGTGCACAGCGGGCAAGGTGTGACGATCAGGTAGAAGACGATCTACAGACCCTACGCAGACTGCAGAGATGACGAACTGCAGCCATGAACCGAGTGGAATGGAGTCGACTTTACGTACTGCAATGGCTTTTCCACGAATTGGGACTGTTTGGTAAGGTAAGGTAAGGACCCAGAACACTACCCTGTATGTAGCACTTCCAAATTTAGTCTTTTGACTTCTATTGCTCAGATAGCTTGAAAGCCACTCCAGAACCAAACCTCGAATTCCTATATCTTGCAATACTTGGAGAAGTTGATGCCTATCAACAGGTTCGTAGGCTCTTTTAGAGTCCGTAAACACTGCAATCATATGTTTTCCATTTTCTATGCTCAACTTCCATTGACTATGATTGTTTTGGAATTAAAATGCCTTTTCTTTCAATAAATACTAGAAATTGCTTTTTTTAAACACAGTTCTAACACTTTTTCTTGCATTTTATTTATTGGCAAGGTTACATCTTTCGTGTATTTCACCTTTGGAATAGGAATTACAGTTGATTCTTTCCAAGATTCTGAAACTACACCACATCGAAGACAATTTTAACAACATTTTATCAACCATCGATGACCCGTTGTGTTTTTACATCTTCTATCCCTGATGATTGTTTCAAATCCTTAATAAAGTCTTTAGGTTCTTCAATTTTCACTGAATTTATTTATTTGTTACAATAAAAATGCTATAAAACTCATCAGTTATTTTTGTGTTGCGTTTAAAACTTTCATAAGTTATACTTTCTTCAGAGAAATTTTCCAAATTGCTGTTTCTGATCTCTTAATAAATATTTTTTTTATTCGTATACATGTGCCATATATTTATCCACGAAATTGAGTTAATATGGCGGAGTTTACTATGAAAAATTAGGGAGAATTTAAATTCTGTCGTATCTATGTTCATATATATATATATAGCTACCAAACAAATCCGGAGTGATTTGCGATTAGGGCGCAACTGGCAAAAGATAAACATTGGAGAATATCAGTTTGAAAATGTACATTTTCAAATCGTAATTTCAAAGAAAGTGACTAACATGAACATTAATATTAAAAATCGACGTAGAATAAACCTGTTATTATTATTATTATTATTTATTATAATTCATTGGACAAGTTACAGTCTTAATGAATATACACCATGATGAATAATGAATATACATCCAAAATCAAACAGTTGGCTAATTTTGTTGGAGGTACGGATTATTCTGGAGATTGGTTCAAAGTATCCAAAGACGAGCGATAGAACGGCGTTATAAACATTTTATCAGGTGGTCTGCGTTGAATTCGACCAGTAGCATTCAGAGAAAACTTGCTTAGAAGAGCCGGGCAGTCGATTTCACCAAGAATAACTTTAGCAGCAACCATTGCTTGCTGATTTTTTTTTCTACGTTCCAGAGAAGCAATTCCTAACAGATTACAACGGTGTTCATAAGAAGAAAGGTTCCAGCCTGTCTGTCCAAGGAAGTCTACGAAGTGCGAAACGGACAAAACGCTTCTACAGTCTCTCAATCCCATCAATCCAAGTTGTCTGGTATGGCGCCCACACTACAGCTGACGACTCCACAATCGATCTTTAGACACCTTCATAAGAAATCCTAGCTGACGACTTGCACGGTCAATAATATTGGCTCGATGCGGCCCAAAAGTCAATTTATCATCAAGTAGTACCCCAAGGTCGTTAATTTCATTGACACGAGCAAGAGGTGTACGTCCGATTGTATAAGTGGCTTTTATGGGATTACTTCATCGATGAAATGAAAATACAGCACATTTCTGGACACTAATAGTCATTAGGTTTTTTTTTTGACACCAATCCTCAAAAATATCCAACAGATCTTGCAGTCTTTGTCAGTCGGAAAATTTGTGAATGACCATTAATATCTTTAGATCGTCAGCATAGAACAGTTTACATCCTCTTCCAAGACGGGCTGTGACATCATTTATTAACAAAACGAAAAGGAGCGGTCCAAGATTACTTCCTTGGGGAACGCCGGAGGTATTTGTAAATCGTCGAGATGTGCAGGATCCAAGTTTGACACTCAGGCTTCTACCGCTTAGGTACGATTGCAACCATTTAACCAGGTCGTCAGTGACACCCATTCTAGCGAGTTTTTCGAGTAATATTCGATAATCAGTTTTATCAAACGCAGCTTTCAAATCTGTGCATAAAGCATCGACCTGCTTCCCATTTATCTCAGGAACGTCTTATAGTTTCCTAACGATACTACATTAAATTCGTGCATTTATGGCGAAAATCTGCGCTTTTCTTCTACCACTTTCGAAATGAGCCCTAAATCATTCTGACAACGAGATACACCCACCTTTATTTCGCCTTGTTTTTATTTTTTCTTCAGTTGCGCCTCTTTAAATACGCCTGTATTTTGAAACGATTATTACAAAAGAAAGGATCCTTGCCATAAGTTTTGTCAGTCTTTTCGAAACTAATGGTGAAATAATACGATTTGTTTACATTTTGTTAGTTGCGCCCCAATCGCGAATCACTCCGGAAATATAATTGATAAGAGACTCTAACTTTCAGTTTTGGTTCCATGACCAGCGCTTTTCCACTGTGCAGAAGCTGCTGAATTTTGAATAATGTGAACGCAAAATGTTTATGCTTGAGCTTCAAAAATTTTGCTACAGGTAGAAAATATTCGTTTTGCTGAACCATGAGCAAAGTTTGATTCAAATTGCAGCCACTAGTAGGGTAAATTTACCTATAGTGGTCCCAAATATTTCATTGACCTATAGTAGAGCACCCGTTAGATTAACTTCCCATAACATATATCGGAATTTATAAATGTTTGGTATGCAGATTTACTGGATAAGATGTTTCCCGATGGAAGTTTTCTGAATTTTCAATTGTTTTTTCTTTGGTTAATTTACCCTATTTCAACGAAGGGTCAAGTGTCCTGAATAACCTTAGTATAAATGCTAGCAGCATCTTTGTTTCAAATCAATTTTAAAATCCTTATTCACACTGAAAATATGGCGTCATATACCATGGAACGGGGTGAAATTGATAATTTTTTATACCAATTTCCAATTAACTAGCTTCATGTACATTTTTTCCGAAAGAGTATAATTTTGAAACAATTACTGGTATGTGCTCCAGTAAACCTCTATGGCTATTGGTGAAATTTCTATCGTCTACTTCATGATATAAAATTTGATAATTCTATAATGTACTATGAGGTGAATTGGGGTGGAATTGATCACCATTAAAATCCATGCTTTCATTTGATAATGTGCTTTTTTTCGATATTCTAAAGATAAATGATGATTTCTGTACTGAAAAATATCATTTACAGCTAGTTTATAAACGAAAATAACGATATTTGAGGTTAAAATTTGTTTATTTTGGTTCACGAGCTGCTTGTTGTGATATTTGCTCTTATTTGATCGTCGTTAGACCGATTTTAATTCGGTTTGTTGCAAAAGCTCAAAAACTAGCTCTGAAATTAAAGTCTTTGTGGTTTCCTGCGAATTCATCAGTATTTCTTTGATCATTGAATGATGATTGTTGAAAATTTAATTTTTTGAGCTTTTATCAAACTTTACTCACATCTCCAAATTACCGGTATTAAACCTCAACTAAGATTACTTTGAGTAAATTCAATACTTTTTTTGTTATTTGGAAACTTGTTTGATCAAATTTGATTGAGTTTTGACTGAGTTGGAAGATGTTTTCAAAAATATGGAAAATTGCACCGGGCATGCAAGGGTTAACTTTGACAGGTATGTGAATCATGCAAAAGTTGCGTTCAAGGACACGTCAACATTGCCCAGTGTTGTAAGAGCAATGTTTAGTATTTTTTTATCACGAATTTTCAGGTGATCAATTTCACCCCGTGGTCCCCCGTGGTTCTGTGGTTAGCGATGTCGGTCGGCTAGCCCTCCCACACGGTTGTGATATCGGGTTCGATTCCCGATCAGGTCGAGGAACTTTTCGAGCTGGAAATTTTCTCGACTCAGCACTGGGGCACGGTGTATCGTTGTACTCATCCTACAACATGCAAAATGTGCCGCAAACAATATCGATAACGAATTCTCTCAACTAATCTAGTTGGTCGAGACCGCATTAGCCCCCCAGGCTAGCGTGCGATATTGTATTGATCAATTTCACCCCATTCCACGGTACCTTTATTGGTGAGAGAATTTCAGATTTTGTGACAAATGATCAGGTTAAATACAAATATCACATTTTAAAATGAACTTATAAAAATATCATAACTTTGATTGACTTAGTCCTGAAACAACATACACGTTTCAACTCTTCCTAAGAAAGTTTTAGACTTTAAGTAAAAGTCTTTGAGCTTTTGATTTCTTCGAACTGAATTTCTATTTTTAACAACGGCTTTTTCCCGTTAACACGCAAGTTCATTAAGCAGACAGTATGTGAGTAGAGGAAGAACGAAATATAAGCGAACTGGAAATATGATACAGATTTGGAAAAATATACCGCATCCCGACGGGACTTGAACCCACAATCTCCCTGTCTCCGGCATGGTTTACTGTTCCACAATCTATATCGTATCACATTCCGCTGTCGACTTATTCTATTGCTTATGTGATACGATATAGATTGTGGAACAGTACCACCATCCCCGTAGTTTAATTGGTCAAAACACCATGCCGGAGACAGGGAGATTGCGGGTTCAAGTCCCGTCGGGATGCGGTATATTTTTCCAAATCTGTATCATATTTCCAGTTCGCTTATATTTCGTTCTTCCTCTACTCACATACTGTCTGCTTAATGAAGTTTTGATTTCATTTTACAGAATGGGAAAAATCGATAGGAGTAAAACGGTGAAACGAAATAACAAATGCAATAAGAGCAACCGCATTTAAGTTTTTTGGAAGGCCAACAATGGCCTTTCCCTTTTACCTCATGACTCATCAGACATATCACCAGAACACAAATAGACCTACAAGAAATTTACGCATTCAATCATTGCGTGCTAGAAATCCCCAACGAACTAATTATGCCAAATTCAGACCAATAAATCAATATTCTAATTCTTGGACAAAAACTAAATGCATTTGAATTTTTATTTCTATTAAAAACTATGCCCTGCGAACGAATAAAGATCAACTATCAGTGTGCCCCACTATCGGGGTGCATAGCATTAAAGTTTTATCATCCGAAAACAAAACGCTTCCAGAGTCATTAAGATAGTCTTCATCAGATAACGCATTTCTGAGCCCTCATTTTATCGGTGAGAATGCCCCAGCCGTCGTGCCTGCCGACTTCGTTTCCATTCAAATCTTATCGTCCAATTTTAATTCAGACTCATGTTCAACACCGTCTTAATATTGTGCCCCACGGAACGAGTTTGTTGATACGGCCGAAACTCTGGCCATTCCGACCTACAGAAAACAGAAAATTACGCGCATGAATTGCCCGACTCGGTGGCAGTAACGCCAGTTCTCAGCCATTCACGGCCCGTCAAAATCATCGCGCGCGTACTGACTGACCAGTTCGGCGGCCATCGCGTTCCAGGACCCGCGCAGGGGTCGCAAGCGAAGCGAGCCATTCAGCTGAACGTGAACGCGAAGCATAAAACAAAACAAAATTATTCCCAAAATAGACATAAACACTTGCGATGTGCTTCGTAAAACTGGAAGCTGGGAGAAAAGTGCCACTGTGGAATGTCCAGCGTTTCGATTGCGTACGATTTCACGGGGTTGAATTAGTTTAAATAATTTTACGTTACCAGTTAGCTGTGTGGTGGAGCCGATCGCCATTAGGCCTAATCGTGATATAATTGAATGTTTATTATGCAAAAATGTTACTCTATCACAGCACATCATGGTCTGTTTTATAAATACCAGAAATTAAGCTCTGGAAGGTGGTGTTGGAGTGAGTCGTTAAAATATTGGCAAATTAAAACAAATTACCGGATTATAAACGGGGGTTTTCTCACATTTTTGTTATTTCAACGGCGTCTGATTAGTGATTCACGCGATACTAATTTTCCGTGGCGCCACCCATTTCTCTGAACACTTTTCAGTAATCTTTCTTTATTTACGAAAATATTTACCAACCTGCATTACAGTCTCGCTGGGTCGGCTCGGGTCCGATACCGTACATACGATGCATATTCATTCCTAACGCATTTGTTCCGGATAACCCCGGTATCCATAATATGATGATGATGATGGTATGCGGGAATTCGCGATGGGTCAGTTACCGAACCGCTCGTTCCGCGTGTTTGCATTTACGGGCTCGTCTCGATGAATCCATTAGCCGGGCACAAATCTCTATTCATGACGTCGTAAATTATTTCTTTATAGTCAATGAATTTGTTAATCGTTTTTCTATAAATTCCCACTACCTACTGCTACTGGTGGTGCACGGGCGGACAGGCGGCGGCAAACACCGTCACGGAGTTCATTAGGCCAACAGATGTTTCGCAGCTTCGCGCGAACCTCGTACCCCGACATGACTCACCACTTCCTCTTTGCTACATACTCTTGTCTACTTGCTCTGTTTCTGTTTCTTGCCTAATTTGTTTATTTACTCACATTTGCGAAATCAATAAATTTTAAGCGAGCAAACATAAACATTGTTCAACAAATTACTTTATGTGCGGTTTTACAGTGTGGTCTAAAAATCTAGCGAACAGTGCAGTTGCATGTCATCACCGCATGATGCGGTCTCAATCCGTTGTAGGCGTCAGAAGAAGCGCCATTTCACTGCTTTACAATCCAGTTCTCGGGAAAAGCTAGATCCTAGCGGAAACATAAATTGCGAGTGAGTTTGCTATAAAACTGAACTGCTTTTCGTGTTCGTTAACGAACCGAGATTGGTTGGTGTTGAGACAATTGAAGGGGGCATGCTTTTAGCAAGATGCATTCTACTCATGCGACTGGATGAATTATCGATGCAGTAAAATATATAACTAAATATTAAAACAGTTATATGAGTTTGGCTCTCATTACATGTAACGGTAACACTCTGAAAACACTTCAACTTTAGAGTGTAGACCCATGAGTTGTTTTCTAAAAGGGCGTATGCATCTTGGCATAGGTTTTATTCAAAGCATTGCACACTGGGAAAAAATGAACCCAAATTCCCACTAAGAAGCCGCTGGGCTGGCAACCTGGAATATAGCATTTCTTATGTAAATTTGGTCAGTAAATCGATTGGTGATATTTTCGTTCTGTGAAGGGCACGGGAAAGGGTCTATATTTCCAAAAATACGCAAAAAAAATGGTGAAAAGGGGCAAAATGGACCATTTTTCGTGCCCTGCCCAAAATGAAACCATCTTTAATCGATTTGTTGACCAATTTTACATAAGATATGCTATATTTCAGGTTGCCAGTCTGGCGGCGAATATTTAGTAAAAAACCCGGAATCCACATTTCCACCAAATAATCGCCTTCGGGCTAACAATCTGAAATATAGCATTTCTTATGTAAAATTGGTCAACAAATCGATTAAAGATGGTTTCACTTTGGGTGGGGCATGGAAAATGGTCTATTTTGCCCCTTTTCGCCTTATTTTTGCGTATTTTTGGAAATATAGACCCTTTCACGTGCCCTGCACAAAATGAAAATATCACCAATCGATTTATCGACCAATTTTACATAAGAAATGCTATATATCAGGTTGCCAGCCCAGCGGCTTCTAATTAGTGGGAATTTTGGTTCATTTTTCCTAGTGTGCATTGTAGCTCAGAAACTGTTGGTTGTATAGAAAAACTGTCTGAGAATGAGTACTCTGTACTTTTTTGAGAATCTTGTAGTTATTACGGAACTCAAAAAAGTCCAAGATGGGGAAATGAAAATCAATTTTCTAAGGAGGATTTATTTTTTTTTGGAAAAAATCTAATTTCAATAATTTTTAAAAACTTTTGTGTTCTTATGATTCTAAAAGATTCAGACAATCATTTTCAATCAAAAAGCTCTTGATAGTTAACATTATAAATGCATCGGTTTTCGAGTTATTTTGAATTCAAGTTCGAAACAATTTTATTTTTAGGAACATTCCCCTTTTTTTAATTTATCCGTGGTTCTCCAAAAAAAAACCACAAGTAGGGTAGATGATCAAGTAATGGAGGGTCTAAGCACCAGTGTTTTTTAAAAACGAGAATATAAATATTCATATCGCATATATCAAACCCATTTTTCTTTGGTGTTATAGAAAATATTGGTCATGTACAATTACAGTTTGTATATGTTTTTAACAAATTAAGTATGAAAAATGAATAATTGTACACCAATCTTATGTTCCAGTTATGGAGGCAATGTTCCTATAATAGTGGAAAATGTGCCAGTAATGGTGGTAGTTGATTTTTTCATAGGCTGCAGCAAATGAATTTCGATTTAGTTGTTTTTATGCTCTAAGGTAGCATTCCAAACCTCTCCTTTCACCGTGGGCAATCGTCTAGCATGAGCTGTGATAATTATTCGTTTTGAATTTAATGGTGAAAAAGTTGTGAGATAAGAAACAAACTAATTCTTTTGCTCCAGATGATGCTTTGCAATGCTAGAAGGATCTTTTCCGGTAGTTTTACCCCACTCGACTTTTGATTGTTGTGTCTGCTCAATTTTGTTCTTCAAATCAAGAGACACTTTACGAGCGAATCAAAAAATTCGAATGTTATAATGAAAATTTTCGAATGTTATAATGAAAATATAAAATAAAAACACACAGGTCATGTAGCAATTGTTTGTTTGCAGTAAATAATCATTGTACTGTATCACATTAGCGCTTGGAAAGCTAGGAAGCTTGAAGAAGCTCAAGTTTGTTCTTCTGCATCTCATCAACTTTCAGCTGTTCTCTCATTTCTTTTCTCTATTATATATCCTTGCGTTTCGGCGGTAACTACCACTGGTGTAAGGTGAAATAAAAACTTACCTATAATATCAAAATGTAAGAATAACGGTAACTGGACTGTATTGTGTGAACCAGAGTCAGATTTACACGCGAAAGTAGTTCGCGCACCACATTTTGTTTATATCTGCTGAGTTGAAACCTAACCTCAAATGTTGGCTGGAGCACTACCACTATTACTGGAACAGGGGTACTTAAATTGTTCCTATAGTGGAGCTTCAATTTATTCAGTATTTTGATGATTATTTGTGATTTTTTCGATTGATTATGGTAATAAATATAGTTAAGAACAGTTCTGCGAAGACTGTTGCCACAGAAATCGTGTTTACATTGATATTTCAAGTTACGAAATTTCACTGTTGCGTTACAAATTTCGTAAGAAACTTGCTGTTTTTTTTCACTCTTGAATGAATTAATAAATACAAAGTGTTTAAATAAGATTTTAAACCAATATAGTTTACCAAATCGTAGACATATTTCCACAGAATCAATAAAAATTATCTGATAATATATTATTATCTCGGAAAATGCCTTAATTACGCTAAATGCTGATATACCACCATTACTGGTACACCCACTATTACTGGCTCATCTACCCTATGTATGATCAATATTATACAATTCATTCTTTGACAACAACACGACTGGGCGAACGGTTCTTGATCGTTACCACGAAAGAGTAACAACTTGCCATCTGTGCGTCAACAATCGAAGCTGAGAAAGTCTGATCTACCCCTCGATGATCAACAACGCCAAACGGGAACTTTCGATTGGTAGCATGGCGTAATATCGTTTTTCGTCGACCCCCCTAAAAAAGCCGAAGTGTGACAAGAGACATTCCCTTTTTGCTGTCAACTGCGACGTCAACAACCATCATCATCATACAGAGAAATCGGCACCAAGGGAAGTGAAATTATCATTACAATTATAAGTAAGTAAAATTCCTCTATACAAGAAAATTAAAATAGTGTTTAACGTAACCGCAAGTATACTTACCTGACTGGAAATATCTGTATGCTATATTGGGAGCCTGAAAGTAAATCGGTGAATGAGCAAGATCGCGCCAAATGACCTATCGACCATTTTTGATTCGAATGAAACTTTGCACACGTATTTGGCTTAGCAAACTGAGCATTTTTCACAGATGGAGAGATTTTTTACACCCATGAGTTACATTCTAAAAGGGCGTATGCCTTTTGGCATAGGTTTTATTCGAAGCATTGTAGGCCAGAAATCGTTGGTTGTATAGAAAAACTGTCTGAGAATGAGTTGTAGGGAATTAAAAATGCACCATAAAAAAATACACACTGTACAATAAAAATTTTTTTTGACCAAAGAAAATTAAAAATAAACATAAAATTTTAATTCAAAAAAAAAGTTGAATTTTTTTTATTTTTTTTTTAAATAAACCTGACGTTAATACGCAACTTTTAAAAAAAAGTCCGGGATGTAGAAATGAAAAATAATTTTTTTATGGTAGATTAATTTTTTTATGAAAATTCTTATTCAAACAGTTTTCAAAATATTTGTATTCTGATGATTTTAAAAGATGCAGAGAGTCATTTTAAAACAAAAAGCTCTTGGTAGTAAACATTCTAAAGGCATTGGTTTTCGAGTTATTTCTAATTTAAGCTCGAAAAATTAAAATTATTTAGGAAAATACACGTTTTTCTTAATTTGTCCATGGTTCTCCAGCAAAAACCATACGTTCATTGGAATGCTTGATCAAAAATATACAGTTCATTCTTTGACAACAAAACGATTGGATAAATAACTCAAGCGCTAAAGCGCAGCCTACCTACACGTTCCCCCTAGCCGAATGTTTTACAAAAAATATGTTTGTCGTACAACACTACCTACTTGTTTACTAATAATAACTGTTTGTAAAGTACGCAACCAATAATGGGTTACATATAATATCTGTTTTCGTATATAAATACGATTACACTACTCCAGATGTGTTAGTAACAGTTTGCATTTTGTGAAGATGAATAAAGTGAAAATGGAATACACCAAGCCCAAATGCTGTAAACCCTTTCCTGATCATCGGTGCTCATCAAGCTTACGCAAATTAAATGAAAACGTTATTGCAAAATTAAAAATATTGAACAGTCAAACTCATTTTAATACGTCTTTGTCAATTTGTGATTCGTGTAGTTATTGGAATGATAGTCAAGTTACCATTCATCCCTTCGTTGTTTACTATTCAAAATCTGGAACATATAAGAATATCAGCTTCATCATAATATCGGAAGAACTTCATCGTAATACTGTTACGGGTCAGGTGTTCATTGCCAAATTAATGAGTTTTTTGAAAACAACAATAGAGCTGAAAAAAGCTATATTAATGTCTGATGGAGCTGCCTCACAATATGAAAATAGAAAAAACTTTGTAAGTCTTTGCAAGTTCAAAACAAAATATAACGTCGATGCAGAGTGGCATTTTTTCGCGTCTTCTCATGGTAAAGGCCCATGCGATGCAATTGGTGGCATATTAAAACGAATGGCAGGAAATACAAGTTTAGCTAAAGAACATGAACATCCCAATACAAGCGCAAAAGAATTGTATGATTGGTCTAATCAGAAAAGTAATAAAAATTCATCAAAAATGTCATTTAGTTGGGTATCATATGAAGAATATGAACAAGGAATAACAGAATGGAGCAATATTTTCAAAAAAATTATAATAATAGCTGCCACACAAAAGTATTACTCTTTTGTTCCGATTTCAGAAAATAAGATACAAACGAAGCTGTTTTCAAAAGATGGCGAATCATTTACTTATGATGTATATAAAATATTAGGTGAAACTAGTTCTGTAAAGTATCTATGTCATAAAAAATATGTTTCTAAGATAATAAAACTCGAAAATAAATATTTGATTCTTATATATATTTATATCACTTAGAACATTTAACTCTTTTCTTGAGAACCGTTCGCCCAATTGTTTTGTTGTCAAAGAAAGAATTGTATATTTTTGATCAAGCATTCCAATGAAGTATGGTTTTTACTGGAGAACCATGGACAAATTAAGAAAAACGTGTATTTTCCTAAATAATTTTAATTTTTCTAGCTTAAATTAGAAATAACTCGAAAACCAATGCCTTTAGCATGTTAACTACCAAGAGCTTTTTGATTTAAAATGACATCTGCATCTTTTAAAATCATCAGAATACAAATATTTTGAAAAATGTTTGAATTAGAATTTTCATAAAAAAATTAATCTACCATAAAAAAATATTTTTCATTTCTCCATCCTGGGCTTTTTTTTTTTAAAATTGCGTATTAACGTCAAGTTTCTTTAAAAAAAAATAAAAAAAAATTAACCCTTTTTGAAATTAAAATTTAATGTTTATTTTTAATTTTTTTTGGTCAAAAAAAAATTTTTTTGTACAGTGTATATTTTTTTTATGGTGCATTTTTAATTCCCTTCAACTCATTCTCAGATAGTTTTTCTATACAACCAACGATTTCTGGGCTACAATGCATCGAATAAAACCTATGCCAAAAGGTATACGCCCTTTTAGAATGTAACTCATGGGTGTAACAAATCTCTCCATCTGTGAAAAATGCTCAGTTTGCTAAGCCAAATACGTGTGCAAAGTTTCATTGAAATCAAAAATGGTCGATTAAATTTTCGCGTATTTCCAGGCGATTTGAAAAGATTTTGCTCGAGTGATACTTACCTGCTCGTGCACCATCTAAATCGTCCCCCGGTGGGAAATTCTGCTGCCGCTTCCTATCCACTCGACATTTAGGTCCTTTGAGCCGGATAGCGTCGAATCTCTGCTATTCCGGCAGTCCAGCGCCTAGTGAGTCGCCATCACGTTTCCGCCATATCATCCTCTAGAAAAGAACAAGGATTTGTTCTACCGCACGCCATCATTGCTGTCTTTGTGCCGGTTTCTGCTGCTTCTGGGACAACCGATTCAAGGCAAATTTACTGCCCCATTCGATTCAACTTGCACCGGCCACGGATTTGTTCCTGCTTAGATTTGGAATACAAGGCAAAGCAATTGCCGCGAGCAGGTGAATAACTTCCCAAATTTTTTACTTTCATTCTTGTGTGTCTACGCTGGTCCATTGTTCACAGAATTGCTACAATGTCGACCGAGCGCCGTATTAGGTCGCTGAAGCTGCAGCGTCAGCAGCTTCGATGAAGAAACGCATGCTGATGAGGTACCTATAAGGTTGGAGAGTCTGATCAAGCTGTTGTCGGATTACAGCACGGTCAAGAGTGTACTGGAGACCCTTGACAAAACTGCGATCGATGCTCATCTGAAACATCGGATAGCCCTTGAACCAGCCTACTACTCCAGATGAACTGGACGAACTGGATGGATTTCATGATTTATTTGTGTCGCTGGTCCACTCATCGGCTAGTCTTTCGAGTATCCAGAAATTTTATTACCTACGTTCATCCTGGTTAAATACAGCTCTTCAACTAATTCAGTCAATCCTAATAAGTGCAACCAATTATCCAGTGGCTTAGAATCTTCTCATGGATCAATACCAGAATACTACTCGTCTGAAGCAGTTTTATGTTAACACTCTCTTTGACTCCACTTTATTAAAAAGGAGTCGGCAAAGGAACTACACAGTCTGATAGAGAAATTCGAGGCAAAACCAAGGTGCTGCATCAACTGGGCGAACGCACGGAATTCTGGGACATTTTGCTCATTCATATGCTCAGTACTCGACTGGATCCGACAACAAGACCAGGTTGGGAGAGATACTCTTCGACCAAGACAGCGATCACGTTCAATGACCTGACTGCTTTCATTCCGCGGCGCGTGAGTATGTTGCAATGCATCTAGGTCAAGTATATTGAAATGCCATCGTCAATCATCCCGAACAAACCAGCTCAGCGTTCCGTTTCCAGTCACGGAGCCAACCAAACCAATGTCCGGAAATGCGTCATTTTTTTCGATCATCACCCTTGATACATTTGTAGGAGTTTTTCCAAGCTTTCGGTAGAAGAAAAGAAGAAGGAACTCCGCCGCCATCAACTGTGCCGGAATTGTCTGCGAAAGAGTCATCTCTCAAAGGACTGTGCGTCGTCTAGCAACGGCCGCAAGTGTCGTGGATGTCATCATTCTCTGATCTGTCCGAATGATTCCTTTTCCTCAAAGTTCAAGTCTTCGAGCCCACAGTCATCGTAACCTCTCAGTTCGAGTTTTGCTAGCGATCCTCCAACCACATCTGCGTCTGCAACAGTTGAGGAGTCGATCAGTTGGGTTTCCGCTGGACACTATCAGAAGATGGTTCTTCTTGCCACAGCCGTGATTATTCTCATCGACGACAACAGGGTCGAACACATCGCTCGCGCACTCCTGGACCCGGGAAGTGGATGCTGCTTCTTTACCGAACGGTTCTCGCAGCGCATCAAGGCTCAGCGAAAAATGATCTACCTACCGACCACGGGCATCGGTCAAGCATCCACCCGAGCCAGACATAAGCTCTCCTCCAAGATTCAGTCTTGAGTGGGCGAGTACACCACCAACGTCGAATTCCATGTTTTGCCCAAATCAACAATCGACTTACCAGCCACATCCGTCAACACTTAGACTTGGAACATGCCTCCAAGCATCCAGCTGGCCGAGCCGTCATTCGACAGCACTAATCCCGTAGATATTATTATCGGAGCCGAAATATTCTTCGATCTGTTCAAAATTCCTGGTCGAATTCCGCTCGGCGACAATCTTCCGGTGCTGGTCAACTCTGTATTTGGTTGGGTCGTGTCTGGAAAGTCAACCATCAGTCCGCCGACCGCCTCATTGTCTCTAACTCTCTGGACGCTCTGGACAATCGAGAAAGATACCTCATCGACAGCGTATTCTGTTGAGGAAGCAACATGTGAGGAGCATTTTCAGCGGACCGTCACCCGCAACTCTGAGGGACGATACATCTTTCGCTTGCCATTAAAAGAGGACGGGTAACCTCAGCTTACCAACAACCGATGCATAGCTATTCGCCAATTTCACTTGCTTCAAAATCGTCTACTTCGCAATCCCAACTTTCACCAGCAGTACAAAGCCTTCACCGACGAGTATCACGATTTCAGCCATATGGAGCGGATTCATGATTATGACAACCCAGCAGTTCAACACTACTAGCTCCCTCATCCCGCTGTGATTAGCTAAGACAGCACAACCACCAAATTACAGGTAGTCTTCAACGCTTCAAGTAAGGCACCCAACGGACCTTCGCTCAAAGACGCCCTAATGGTGGGACCTACCGTACAAGAGGACATCAGATCAATCATTATACGATCTCGGATGTATCAAGTCATGATAATTGCCGATGCAAAGATGATGTACCGTCAAGTTCTCGTTGACCGTCGTGACTGTCGATTTCAGCTCATTGTCTGGAACCATCACCGGACCATCCCATGGAAATGTACGAGAATGCCCTGTTCCTTGCCACTCTGGTGCTAATTCAGTTCGCAGATGATGGAGGGCATCAATTTCCGCTTGCAGCAAATTCACTCAAGAAGGATGTCTATGTTTACGATATCTTTTCCGGTGCCGAAACTCTATTAGAAGTCATCGAACTCCGTAAACAACTAGACGTACTTTTAGCAAAAGGCGGATTTCAGCTTCGCAAATGTGCTTCAAACGAAGTGGCAGTCCTTGAAGCGATTCCACCGGGAAACCACGCTCTCCTCACTTCCTTTGACCTGGACCGAGACCAAGTCATCAAAACGCTTAGGTTGCATTGGGAACTAGCTACAGATTGTCTTCGATACAAAACCGACTTCCCATCCGACACTGAAGACCAGCCTATCATCAAACGGATTACACTCTCATTGATTGCTCGTCTCTACGATCCACGACCGTCGACATCCGCAAAAATCTTCATGCAAAACTAGTGGACTCCAAAAACCGACGACGGATCATCTTGGAGTTGTGACAAGGAATTGCCAATCGACTATCAAACCCGGTGGATCAACTACAAGTCGCAGCTACCCAGACTCAACGAACTCCACATAACTCACTGCATTCTTTTGTCGAATCCGGACACCATCCAAGTCCACATTCTCTCCGACGCTTCGTAGCTTGCTTATGGAGCCTTCACCTACATCAGATCAACTAATGAATCTGGGAGAATCGAAGTTACCCTACTCACTGCAAAATCAAGGGTAGCACCTCTCAAGCGGAAGTCAATTCCTCGACTTGAACTGTGTGCGGCCCTATTGGCAGCGCAACTTTACGAGAAGGTAAAATCATCGCTACAACTCGACGCAGAATGCTACTGTTGGGTCGACAGCACCGTCGTACTGTGCTGGCTTAAGGCATCACCGTCTGTTTGGAACACTTTTGTTGCTAACTAAACCTCTAAAATTCAGCTTGCCACCCAGAACTGCTCGTGGAATCATATCGCTGGAATGGAAAACCCGGCGGATTGCATTTCCCATGGAATCTTAGCCAATACTATCATCGACTCCGATCTCTGGTGGCTGAATGGCTTTGGTCAATCTCTACAAGTGCATCGTCGACCGGCTAATCGGAAAATTTTCCAGCCATCAACGCCTCCTCTGTGTCATCGATTTTTGCTTTCCTCCAAAATTACCGAAAACCGTCCAGTGAACGCCCGAAAACTATTCTACAAAAGTAGGAAGAGTTAATTGGAGCGGAAAATCTGCTAATCAAATTGGTGCAACAACAAGCGTTTAGCGAAGATTGGAAACAACTTCAACAATCACAACCCGTGTCATCTAAATCCCGCTTAAAATGGTACCATCCATTCCTCCCTCCAGAGCAGCTCAGTCGAATCGTTGGCAGATTAGAAACCTCACACAGACTCTAGACGCTTTTAATCCAGAGTTACCATAAACATCACCTTCACGCAGCACCTCAACTGCTTCTTACCCTTCTCCGACAACAGTACTGGATCATAGGGGCCAGAAACTTGGCCAGGCGTCTAGTCCACAGCTGCATCATATACTTTCGAGAGTGGCCAAGAATGCTGGAGCAATTTATGGCTGGACTTACTTCCGCGACTCGACCCTTCGCTGTAACAGGGATCGACTACTGGGGACCAATTCCGCTTAAGGCCACTCACCGCCGTGCTGTACCAGGAAAGGAATACGTTGCTCGTTTTCGTATTTTTTTCCACGAAAGCAGTACATTTGGTACTGGTTGCTGAGCTCAGTACTTCGAAATTTATCCAAGACTCCGCCGGTTCGTCTCTCGTTGTGGACTTCGTTCCGATCTGCACAGCGACAACGGTCAATTTTGTTGGAGCGAACAACGAATTACGAGATCTAGTCAGCTCAAAACCCATCACGACGCAATCGCAGCCGAGTGCAACCAACATGGGATTCGCTGGCACTTAAATCCACCGAGAGCATCTCATTTCGACGGTCTTTGGGAAGCTGCGATCAAATTAGCTCAAAAACACTTTGTCCGTGTGCTCGGAACGCAAACCCTTGTCTACGACGACGTAGCTGTGCCAAATAGAATCCTGCCTAAATTCCCGACCGATTGTCCCACTGAGTGACGATCTTACCGACTTCGAATCACTAACTTCAGGGCACTTTTTGACGGGATCCTGCCTCAAAAGTGTTCCAGATTCTGACCTCTGCAAAATTCCAAAATTTGTGGAAGAGATGGCACTAGGAATATCTTTCTACATTGCAGCCATGTACCAAATGGTGCAATCCACTCATTCAAATACAGACCGGCCAACTGGTGATCCTTCGCAACAACAACATCGCACCGATCCATTGGCCAATTGCATGAATCCACCAATTTCATCCTGGTCCGAGTTGTGACGGTCCAAACACAAAATAATCGCTACGTTTTTCCGGTTTCCAAAATTTGCCTCTTACCGAAACCATCAGCTGCAGAGGAGTGAACACCGCCAATCAGTACCACCAACAACGAATCGCCTTGAATCCTGCTCGGAATTGTATTATTTACCGCATCCTGAAGTCAAAATTTATTCAGTAAAAACCATCCATACATTCGAAGCTGCATTTTCATCGGTTAATCAAAACACTCATCCAACTAAATTTCATCGACCGAGAAATGACAGTGTGAATGACAAGCATTAGCGAGAAAGAGTCCGGCTTCGATTGATCAATTGGAATGTCAGAAACAATGTTCCTGAAGGGGCCAGAATGTTCGTTACCACGAAAGAGTAACATCTTGCCATCTGTGCGTCAACGATCGAAGCTGAGAAAGTCTGATCTACCCCTCGATGATCAACAACGATAATAAGCCAAACGGGAACTTTCGATTGGTAGCATGGCGTAGTATCGTCTTCTGTCCGTTAAGAATATTGAATTGATGATACACAATCTAAGGAAATGTAAATTGATATCCTAAACAGCAAAAAATTGATTAAACAAAAAACAGTTCACCTCAGATTGTTTACATTTCCGCCAACTTTTTCTTTGTTTTTATCAAAAACTCGTTTTGCTATGTAAAAGCTTACCTAGATTCAAATGCAAACGGTTACTTCTTTATGTCACTTTTTGGGCCTCGAAATTCTTTCAAAATTATTCACCAGAAAAAAAAACGTTTTTACGCTGTTAACAATGCTAAATTTCCTCCGCCGTTTATCCTAAGTGAAGCGTGTAACCTTTGTTTCCAAAACAATTTGATCCTTATGACACCGATCTGCCTATCACTATAACGTTCGCATAACAACCTTGTAAAACCATACCGGTGAATATGATGGATCTCCTACCGGCGTCCACGGAGGCCAACCTGCTGCCGCCATCGTCACCACATGGCAAACGGTTCTCTACAACAAGCGTTCGCATTCGAGCTCCTTGTCGCCCACTTTTACCCCTTCAGGATATTTAACAAATGAAGGCATAAATAATATATGATGGTGTCTTGGAAATATGGGAGAGCATAAATTTTAAATGATTTATGATTATGTGATGCAAACTATTTTCTTCGCCCGAGATGACTTTTTTCGCGGCGGCCCGATAACGTTTCAACAAGCCTTGCCACCACCGTGCAGGGAAAGTCGTTCCTCGTCCGATCCGTTTCCCGCTCCTATTTGCAAAGACAGCATTTTTGGCCGGTCCTTATCTTTCCATTTCGCTGTAATTTATCCTGTTCACGCCAAGGCTATTTCCATTGTCGTCATCCTTTTCTGCGGGAAAAAGGGGAGAAAAGTTTTCTAGCGCTGCTCTCATACGTGGCGCTTGCAAAGGAAACTTTCCCATGTGTTTGACCCTTCGAGACTCTCGATAAGGAGTTGTGGTGGGCGGTACTTGTGCTCCTGCTTCCGGAAGGTTTTTTACTGTGCTTTAGTACCAGTTTATTTTTTTTTCTATTCCACAACGGAAGCGTCTCAAGTGGTTGCTCCAGACAGCCGCTGGTGGGTAGCGACGATTGAATTCGACCCGTAGGAAAATGAACTTCCGAACGTTCTGAACGATTTTATTAAGTTTAGCTGAGTCACCACGAATTGGAGTGAATTACACAAAGGAAAAGTTTATAATTTTTGGTGATTTGATTGAGTATTTCTATCTGCATACAGTGAGTTATTGGGTATTTGTTGGCCATTCTTAAATATCTAATATCTTTACTATATCTTCAATAACGGTACTTATAGACACGGGTTAGTAGCACCAGCTTGTAAATGCAAAACGAGATCCGAATTGCAATTCTTCAATTTGATCAATGCTCATCTACAAATTGAGCAGGTGAGTTCCAGCTTCGAAATCGTCACTCATCAAATTCAATTCCACTGCCAGATTGTGCATCTAATGCAGAAGCAAACAATGACCAGCTGTAGTTGATTAGCACCCTTCGAACGAGAGACTTGATTGGAAAATCCTTCCATGCTGTCCATGTTTACTCATGCATTATCATCAATTACGAGTGTCTTGGGAGCGAACTTTCCACAGCAGTCTGCTCTAATTTGGCACCCTTGTGCGCTCGCTCGGATTGCACTTCAACCGGGCAAAAGTGCCATCGATCTTTGTCGTTACATTCCGCAGTGAGAAAGGGCACCAACTCAACATCAAAGCTATTCTACTCGGATTTCCAGCTTCAATTTCGGCAACTTGATACAATTTCTCCCTAAGGGCGAAGAAATTGCAACATTCTGAGTGTAAATAGGGGCAAGCTTAGCAAGAGTCTAAGTTGCCTTCAGTCGGGGTGGGTATCCGTTTATTATTGGAGTTGGCAAACATCACATCCGATACTCAACATATCAAACAATACAAAACGGCAAACTGCTGGTGTGTGACTGGAAATAGTGTCGAGCTACGAAAGCAATCCATTCAGAAAGGATAGAAAACGTTGCAGCAGTTTGGGAATTACTCTTTCAGATTTCGTCATTGGTTTTGGTAAAAAGCTCCAACCTGAGATTAGATTTTTGATATTTTTTGCACCTGTACCGATGGCCCTTATTCACACGTCTAATTTTATAATAAGTTTATAACCTAAAAAGCAAATAAGAAAAAAAATATAAGAAACCGATATTTTAAGAGGAAAGCTATAGGGATAGAATAAACAAAAATAAACGTAAAATAAAACTTCATAAAGAAAACTTTGAGAGATTACAATAATATTTAATAAAAGATAAAACAATAGAAAATGTAAAGAAATAGTGAAAGAGAGCGAGTGAAATACACTGGAGTCTTTTTTTACACGGTTTATTTTTATGCGTTTTACTTAACGCGATTTTTTTACAATAACGCGGATTTTTTTTTCATGTGACTTAGAAGACTATTTGTACGCGGTATCAAATAAGTTTAGTATAAGTACATCTAATCTAACATAGCGATACGATCAACCGCGTAAAAACAGACCTCAGCGTAAGCAGAATAGGAAAGCGAAATTGGAAATGGCAATCGAAAAGAACAGAAATGGTATGCGGAACAGGTTAATGGAAAACGAATTTGAAAAATATAAATAAAAGAGAAAAACGATAAAGTGACCTTAGATAAAAAATGTAAATGATTTTTCCATTAGAAAAAAATCTAAAAAGGGAATTGTGGGGGAATGTGAGAAAAAAAGTAAATGGGATAAGAAAATAAGAAGGTGGATGAAAATAGCAAACATGACTCTGTTAGAACAAAAAAAAAATAAATAAACAAAAAGAATAAAAGAAACAAGATGAACAAACAGGAGAGGAATACAAAGACAATGAAAAATAGAAATAAGAAAAGGACTGATAAAGTCATATTAAAAGTAAGGCAGAGAGGAGAATGGCAAAGAAAATTACAAGAGGGAGCAAAAATTGGGAAAAACATGAAATGAAAAACAGAAATGGAGATAAGAAATGGAAATATAGACAAAAAATACGGAATGAGAAAAGAGTAGAAATGAATGTAGGTTATAAAAAGCGACTGGTAGAGGGATATATTTAAAAAGAAGCGAAGAAGTAAAAATGGAAGAGTAAATGAAAGAGCCACAATTGAAAATGGTATTTGAAGTGTAGAAAGACAAACGGAGAAATGAACAGACAAGACAAAGGGGAAAAGGAAAAAAGAATTGTAAAGGGAAAAAATAAAGGAGAAAAAACAGGAAAGTAGAAAAAGAAATCGGATTCAGAAAAAACTGGGAAAGAAACGGGAAGTAAAATAAAAAAAGAGGAATAGAAATTGAAATGAATAGGAAAGTATAAAATGGACATGGAGAGATAAATTTAAAATTGAAAATGAAACGCGAACAAGCAATATAACGCGTAAAAGAGAAAGTAAAAAGAGAAAAATGAAATTAAAAAATAGCAAAGAAACACGAGAAAGTGAAACAATAATGAAAAACGAAAAAAAAGTTTGATAATATTTCAAAAAAATTAAAATGAAAAACTTACATATAAACTGAAAAAAAGTGCAACAAGTAAACATAAAAATGGAAGGTGAGAAAAAAGAAAGTACATCAAAAGAAAGGAATCGGGAGAAGAAGAAAATGAAAATAAAAAAGAAGTAAACAAAACATGTAACAACGAATGAGAAAGATATGTTTAAATGCAAAGAGCAATGAAAAAGTGGAATAAAAAAATTAAAATTATACCAAATCAGGAAAGGACAAAAAGTGAAGGAAAGGAGTTTTGATAATTAATGAGGAAGAAAAAAGGAAAACTAATAGAAAAAGGAAAGGCAAATGGGATTAAAAAAACGATAACGAGAAATGTAAAATATAAATAAATAATTGGATAGAATACGGGAAATATAGAAAAGGCAGGAAAAAAAAGGGAAAGTGAACAGAAACAAGACAGGAAGAGAAAACAAAAGAGGAGAAGAAAAGGGTTTGAAATCAACATTTTGAAAGTTTAAAATCGAATCGAAAAAGCCAGAATAAGACACACAGAAATAAAATAGGAAAGTCAGAAAAAGAATGGGAGAAGGAAGAGGTAAATTAATATGGGAACAAAAAAATTAATATGGGGTACTGAACCAAAAATGGGAAATCGAAAAATAGAATCAGAATAGCAAGTCAAATAAAAATGATTTAATAGAATAGTAAAGAAAAAAAAAAGAAGGCAGAATGGGAAAGGAAAATTATAAACAGAAAATGAAATTTGAAAATATAAATGAAAAAAAATGACATCGGAAGGAAACGTAAATTTAGAACGGAGGAAAAAGGAAAACGTAAATTTAGAAAGGAGATTTAAAGAAAATCGGAAATAGGAATTGTGGAGAAATATCGGAATTCAATTGGAAAAAAATGCAAAGCGAAAGGGAAAAATAAATGCGAACCTATGTAGATGTAAATGGAAAATAAAACAGAGTGTACAGGAAGAAATGAAAACAAAAACAAATCGGGTAAAAGTAAGAGGAAGAACAAGCAGGAAAACGAAAATATAAAAATTTCAATAAAAAAGAAAACTAAGAGAATAAAATTAAAGGTAAAGCAGAAAAAGGGCAATGGGAATGGAATTCTTATAGGGAAACGAAACGAAAAAGAAAATAAAAATAGTATAAGGATGAAGAAAAAGGGAAATAGGATAGGTACAGAAAAAGGGAACATGAAATCCAATTTAAATAAAAAACATAAATGAAAAAACAGGAGGGTTGTGTGCAAAGCCACGACCGCAAGGTTGAAGTAGAATACATTTACAAGAAAGATAACTCGGCTGCTTGCGTGTCTGTCATTCTTTCTAGTGAATAAACGTTGACTAATCAGATCAATCAAATTTTGCGCTTCATCAAGGATTGACCATTTTTAATAATATAGTAAGTTGCTTGTCATAAATGGGGCTTGACCATTTTACCAATTTACAAATTTAAAAATCTAAATTAACTCAAGAGAAAACATTGACGCTTTAATCAACAATATCGCACGCTAGCCTGGAGGCTAATGCGGTCTCGATCAACTAGTTGAGAGAATTCGATACACTGGGGTCTTTTTTACGCGGGTTATTTTTATGCGGTTTTTTTATACGTGATTTTTTACAATAACGCGGATTATTTTTACGCTGTTTTTTGAAATAACGCGGATTATTTTTACGCGATTTGGAAGATTATTTTTACGCGGAATTAAATAAGTTTAGTATAAGTAAATCGAATAAAGTAAAAAATCAATCGTATGGTTCATGACAATAAAATATTCTGTTTTATTAATCTAAATAATTAATATATTTGCTGTTATTATCAAATAATAAGCAATGCCGTTAATTCGGGAAGAAGAAACAAAAATACATGAATAATTGTATAACGATACGAGTCAGGGTCGTTGCGATTAACTTTCGATTAAGGAACGAAAGCTTAAACATGTGGCAAAATTATTATTAAAAAAAATATTGTCATGTTCTTCAATGAATTTTCATTTTAGAAGCACTATGAACTCATTTTGTTTGTTTTCTTACCATTTTTATATCATTTTTTAAGTTTATATTTACTTACGTGCCATTATTTTCAATCGGATCTTTTTTTTTTTTTTAATGGAGTTTTTTAAATGATTTTTTAAAATTACGCGGTTTTTTTATACGCGGATTTTTTCAACGCGGTACAACCAACCGCGTAAAAAAAGACCCCAGTGTATTGTTTTCGGCACATTTTGCATGTTGTAGGATAAGTACAACGATACACCGTGTATCCAGTGCTTAGTCGAGAAAATTTCCAGCTCGAAAAGTTCCTCGACCTGATCGGGAATCGAACCCGATATCACAACCGTGTGGGAGAGCTAGCCGACCGACATCGCTAACCACAGAACCACGGGGGCTACACACGCTTTAATCATCAGGTTTTAATTTCATCCTGAAAAGGACAATTTGTTGTTCAATTTAGTATCGGATAAGATGCCGATTACATCTTTGCGTTATCACTGACGAACAAAGTATTCGTTGTGATAAAGTTAACTGTAAAATGCTGATATTACACTCAAAACTAGACGGCTCACGTGTTGTCAAAATTATTCAACTTTTCATTGAATGCATTTACTAGTGCCAACTATCGCACAGAGACTGCATTTCACTAAAGTGCCTCAGCCTCCAGAAGGGTCTGAGGGCTCATACTGTATCGAAGACACAAATCTTTGAGTAACTCTGGGAGACGCGTTGCTCGAACCATGTCGCTGATACATGATGCTTTCGATACCGGAGACGAAAATGCCATTCAATGCTACGGTGTTATATTATCTAGTAAATATATGTTTTATAATGTGCAACATGAAATTTATTAATGAATTTCAACCATTTCAACGTTCGATTCGTCAAATGCGGAGTGTTAATCCTAGAAAGATAGTCTGCGTCAATTTGAGTCCTGAGTGTTATCATGCCAAATGTCCTATCATCATCGAATATCTACCATTTTTGATTTGGCTGAATCTCAGCACACGTACCTGACTTAACAAACTGAATATTTTTCGCGGGCGGGCAATTTTTTCAGACTCACGAGAATTTTTTTGAAAGAACATAAGTATTTTGGTATATGTTTGATTCAAAGCATTGTAGCTCAGAATCCTTCAGTTGTACAAAATAAACTGTCTGAGAATGAATTGCAGGGAACTAATAATGCTTATGAAAAAATACACCCCAATAAACCTTTTTTGGTCAAAATAAATTATAAACAAACACCTTATCTTAATTGACAAACAAAAATTAAGAGTTATTTTTTTTCTCATTTTCTTTTCGAAGAAATCCGAAGTTATAACAAAATTTCTGGTTTAAATTTCAGGATGGTGGAATGAAATGTAAATATTTTTATTGAAGGTAAACTTTTATAAAAAAAATCAAATTAAACATTTTGCAAAACATTCATGCTCTCATGATTTTGGGTGGAGGCGGGCATCGCACTTTTTGGACTAAAATGTCTATCTAAATAACTTATTTTGAGAAAAAAAGAACTGAGAAATCCGATTTTGTAACCCTTTCCCGTTCACATGATTTAAAAATACTTTCGGGTTGATTTAAGCAAAATACTTTGTAGACCAATTAAAGTGAGTGTAAATTATTGCATTTTGAAGAAAAAAGTTAAATTTGAAATGGTGCTTCAGAGCATCTTTAAGCACAGCAGGGACTTTTTTATTCATGACTCAAAATATTATCCCTAATATTTAACTATTTGAAGTATTTATTAAAAATGATTTAAAAGCGGAAGAAAACCAGATGTAATTTTCCAAGAAAAAAATACAGTTTATGATTTTAAGAGGTTTTAGTAAACATTTTCAATCAAAAAGTTCGACTAGCTTTTGTTGTCAAAGCATTTGTTTATAAGGTTTACTGCCCATTAACGCATAAGAGTCACAATGCCAAAAACGTACAACTGAGTAAAACGCAGTAGACGCAGGTAAACCTTAGCATTTTTTCCTTCCTATGGATTCAATCAAAGGAACAAAAATTTAAAATAAGCATTCATCCGAGGTAAATATATTTGTGCAGAATATTTTTATATGCAATAAGGTCATTGTTGTTCCGATCAGTACACTATATTTAGTCTCTTAATGAAAGTTACCATGATTTTTTGTTAATTGGTTTTAGCTCTGAGCCGGTTATGCGTTTATTCGTAACGTGGGCCTGACCAGAATCAATATTTTTTTCATTATTTTAGCAACAAACCTAACTTTTGTTGTAAATTTTCGAGAGCACACGTAATGCAAAGAAGTTTCTAAGGTTTATCTCAAAAGTGATGAAAACTCACATGGGACTGTTATGCATTTACGGGCAGTTTAGCAGAATGAACAAAATCTTAGAACATCTTAGAATCGTCGAAACATTACAGAAAAAGTTATGGACAAAAAACTAATTTTGAGGGGTGTTTTCCTTTCATTCAGTACTCGGTTGGATACATCTAGAAACAGTTGAACTCTTATGAGTAATACATTTCTTTTGACAATCTTTCAAATGCATACAGTCTGGTTTGCTACTATCTGCAACCTTCGCAGAAATATGGACTCAGAATATGGTTATTTTCAGCAAAAAAACTAGAAATATCTTTACAACAAATAAAAATAGCAAACAAATATATTTTACAAAAATGCAAGGTTTAGCAAAATGAACAAAATCTTAGAACATTTTGAATTGTTTCGACGATTACAGAAAAAGTTATGGCCAAAAAATTAATTTTGAGGAGTGTTCCTCGTAAAACTCTGCTTCGTCATATCAGACGTACAGTTAGAAGATTACAGTGTTCAGCAATTCTTTTTCTTATATATTTTCCTACAACTTTTCTGAAGAAAGCAATCTTGAATTTTGAAGATTAGAAAAAATAGTTTTTATATCTAACTACTAGGAGGATTGATAAAAAAACCGAAAATGCCAAAAGAAAGGCCTTGTTATATGGAATAAACTTGCTGAAGACACTGGGTACATACAATCAATATTTCACAGTCGAATCTAAAACGATCACGGTTTTTTTTTTTTTTTTTTTTTTTTTTTTTTTAAGGGGGGATTTGTTAGTAGCTTAAGTATTTATGATAAATATTAGTAAATAATGAGTATGTGTGTCCAATCACAAATGGTGACTTCTCAACACTGTTAGAAATTTGTAATTCTAATTGTTAGGATTTGTTTGCTTTCGCAATTAGGACTTATCATTCAGAAAAGGGGAAGTAAACTTACAACTAACTTAATTGCTAACTTATTGGCTATAAAGAGAGCTTATCGTAGCAATTGAGGATTGCAACGATTTTTGTCGAAAATTGTTAATAATTTTATTTGACATAGTTTCTAATGGTTCAACACCAGTAAGTCTATGTAATTCGAGTGTAACAAACCAAGGAGGACGCTTCAAAATCATTTTCAGAATTTTATTCTGAATCCTCCTTTGGAGCGTTTTCTTCCTTGTTGAACAGCAACTTGACCAGATCGGTACAGCATAGAGCATTGCTGGTCTAAAAATTTGTTTGTAAAGTAAAAGTTTGTTCTTTAAACAAAGTTTAGAATTCCTGTTAATGAGAGGATATAAACATCTCGTATATTTGATGCACTTGGCTTGTATACTCTCAATGTGCTCTTTGAAAATAAGTTTTTTATCATAAATTAGTCCCAAGTACTTAACCTTGTCGGACCAACTTAAAATAACCCCATTCATCTTGACAACGTGATTATTGTTTGGCTTGAGGAAAGAAGCCCTAGGCTTATGCGGAAAAATTATCATTTGAGTTTTAGAAGCATTGGGAGAGATTTTCCACTTTTGCAAGTAGGAAGAAAAAATATCTAAACTTTTCTGCAATCGACTGCATATGACACGAAGACTTTTTCCTTTTACGGAAATGCTTGTGTCATCGCAGAACAATGAATTTGTGCATCCTGGAGGCAAATCAGGAAGATCTGAAGTGAATATGTTGTACAGGACTGGACCCAAGACTGAACCTTGAGGTACACCTGCTCTGACAGGAAATCTATCAGATTTTGAATTCTGATAGACAAACTGCAGAGTTCGATCAGTAAGATAATTTTTTAAAATTTTGATTAGGAAAATTGGAAAATTAAAAGTTTGCAATTTCGCAATCAAACCTTTATGCCAAACACTGTCGAATGCTTTTTCTATGTCTAAAAGAGCAGCTCCAGTGGAATAACCTTCAGATTTGTTAGCTCGTATCATATTAGTAACTCTGAGCAATTGATGAGTTGTGGAATGCCCATGGCGAAATCCAAACTGTTCATTTGCAAAAACTGAATTTTCGTTGATGTGTGACATCATTCTGTTAAGAATAATTCTCTCAAACAGTTTACTTATTGAAGAAAGCAAACTGATTGGTCGATAACTTGAAACTTCAGCTGGGTTCTTATCCGGTTTTAAAATGGGAGTAATTTTTGCATTTTTCCATAATTTGGGAAAATATGCAATTTTGAAGCAGCAATTGAAAATTTTCACTAAAAATTCCATTGTGCTCTCAGGGAGATGTTTGGTTAGTATATTAAGGATTCCATCGTCACCAGGTGCTTTCATATTTTTGAAATTTTTAATAATTGATTTAATCTCATTCAAGTTAGTTTCAATTATTTCTGCAGGAAAAAATCCTGGGAAGAAATTAAATCAAATTGACGTGTGACTTCATTTTCAATTGGACTCACAAAACTCAAATTTGAGGTATGAACATTCTCAAACTGCTGAGTAAGTCTTTGAGCCTTTTGTTCATTGGATACAAGAAAACGTTCACCATCTTTTAAAACTGGAATAGGCTTTGAAGGTTTCTTAAGAATCTTCGACAGCTTCCAAAATGGTTTTGAATATGGTTTCAATTTTTCAACTTTAGTCTCAAAATTTTGATTTCTCAGAAGAGTAAATCTATGTTTAATCTCTTTCTGTAATTCTTTATAAATAGTTTTAAAAACAGGGTCACGAGAACGTTGATATTGACGTCTGCGGACATTTTTCAAACGAATTAGAAGTTGAAGATTTTCGTCAATTATTGGTGAATCAAATTTCATTTGAGCCTTTGGAACAGAATAATTCCTGGCATCAACAATTGCACATTTTAATGCTTCCAAAGCGGAATCAATATTCACTTCGTTTTGCAAATCAAGCTCATTATTGAAATTTCTCTCAATATGAGTTTTGTATCTTTCCCAATTAGCCTTGTTATAATTAAAAACAGAGCTCATAGGGTTTAAAATTGATTCATGTGATAAAGAAAAAGTTATTGGAAGATGGTCAGAATCAAAGTCAGCATGTGTGATCAAATCACTACATACATGACTTTGATCTGTAAGCACCAAATCAATAGTTGAAGGGTTTCTTACAGAAGAAAAGCATGTAGGACTATTCGGAGACAAAATAGAATAGTATCCTGAAGAACAATCATTGAATAAAATTTTGCCATTGGAATTACTTTGAGAATTATTCCATGAACGATGTTTAGCGTTAAAATCGCCGATTATGAAAAATTTCGAACGATTTCTAGTGAGTTTTTGTAAATCACCTTTAAAATAATTTTTGAGCTCCCAAGTTCAGTTTGAACTTCAATTCCCAAAGTTTCAATAACTTTCGTCTCAAGATGGGGAAGAGCACGATGTTTGATTCGGCGATGAATAACAATTGCAACTCCACCGCCGGAACCCTGAATCCTATCATATCTATGAACCACGTAATTGGGATCATATTTTAATTTTATGTTAGGTTTCAAAAATGTTTCAGTAATAATTGCAATATGCACATTATTTACTGTTAAAAAGTTAAAAAGCTCATTCTCATTGGCCTTCAATGAGCGAGCATTCCAATTTAATATTTTAATTGTTTTATTTAAAATCATTGCTAAATTTTAAATTAGAAACAATTTTAATAGTAAAATTTGTGCCTATTTGAATGGCTTCAAACATTGATTTTGCCTGGCGTTCACAAGATCGAACATTGCCTGTTGCAAAAAAGAAAGTTTACCTGCCGTAATAGGCCCCAGGCAGTTGACATTAGAAAAAATATTTTCGGCAGCAATATTAGCTGGAGTAATAGGTGTACAATTATTTTCTAGCGTGTTTTGCTTACCCATATTAACGGTCATTTTCGAACTACCAACACTAGGCGGTATAATGTTCGAACTACCTGTAACCTGTGCATAAGTTAAACGGGTATGCAAAGGAGTAGGTAAACTATGCGTCACTGGTACGCTTGGAGAATTTTGTTTTGAAGTTGGTTTTAATTGAGAAATTGAATTTTGTTTACCTTGCCTTGCCTTAACAATTGCTAAACGGACTGGGCATTGATAAAAATTTTACATATGGTTGCCGTTACAATTCGCACAGCGAAAATTTTTACTCTCTTTCACAGGACATGTGTCCTTTTTGTGAGAAGAGTCTCCACAATTAAGACATTTTTGGTCCATGTTACAGAATTTGGAACCATGGCCATAACGTTGGCAAGTACGGCATTGGGTGATATGCTTTTCACCTCCGCCATACTTCCTATAAATTTCCCACTTTTCACGCACATTATACAAAGCATGTGCTTTTTCAAAAAATTTTAAGTTGTTAACCTCATTGCGGTTAAAATTAATTAAATAATTAACAAGAGAAATTCCAGCTCTCTGACTGTTTTCGCCTCGTGATTTTTGTTTCATTAGAATTACTTGGGTAGGGGCTATGTCAAGTAATTCTGTTAAAGTAAGTTTGATCTCATCAACGGTTTGATCGTTGGTGAGACCTTTCAAGACAACCTTGAACGGCTTGGCGTTCTTGGTGTCGTATGTAAAAAATTTGTACATCTTGTCAGTTAAATACTGAACAAGACGATCACGACCCTTTACTGAGTCGGCTAATAAGCGGCATTCACCTCTACGGCCAATCTGATAGGTAACTTTAACGTCAGAAACAAACGTTGAAAGTTCCTTTTTGAATATATTAAATTCAGAAGAAATAGTTACCACAATAGGTGGAACTTTCTCCTTTTTTAAAGATTTTATATTTTGTGTAGTTTCAATATTAATAACTTCCATTTCACCAGCTTCTTGCTCAGGCAAAATATCAAAAGGATTGTCACTACAGACACTCGATGTGTCAGAAAGAGATGCCTCTCTTTTCCTCCCCGCAGCGATGCGAGGTTTCTTTTTCCGTCCAGCCATTTCAGGTGATACGAAAAAGTTAAAACAAATGTTAAATTCAAAAGTAGGTAGTCTTGAGAAAGACTGATGGGAAATAACTTTCAGGTAGTCTTTAAAAGATACACTGACAAAACACAAACTTTGAAGCTATAGGCAGTCAAAGACCAGTCCACAAGCAACCGAAAAAACGTCTGATCTGTAGGACTGTTCAAGACGCACTGGAAACGATCACGGTTTTTTGAGTTTAGACTACTGTGGGTTGCTTTGAAAAAAATTTACTATTTTACTTTATTTTTTGCTAACCAAGATCAAGTGTTCATTAACAATTCACTCTGGCTCAAAAAGTTTAAAAAAATACATAGTTTGCCAAGTCAAACACGAGTGCAAAGTTCCATTTAAATCGAATAAAATTGACTTTACCTAACAGAACCGCACAAAATAAGTATTACTTTGAGCCTGGTACACGAGAAAGTCTCACGAGCTCTGGCGCACGAGCTGTATCATGTATGTACAGTACAGGCGTCTCGCTCAATTCGTAGTGCGACGAAACATCGCTTGCGCATCGCAATCCGAACCGAAAGAGAAGCGAAAGAGCAACCTGCAAATCGCATGTGACGTCGTCTAGTCTCATCGCACGTACATGGAAATTCTACGAGCAAGAGAAAGATTTCTCTCGTCGCTTGAGAAAAAAGTACGTGCACAGGAAGTCTGATAAGAATGAAGAACGGAAATAGGGAAGAAAGGAATATATGAGAAATAAAGGAAAGTAAAATGAAAATGTAAATGGGATAAGAAATAAGAAGGTAAACGGAAAAAGCAAATAAAAAGAGCTAACAGAAGAAAAAAATGAACAAAGGACACAGGATGGAGAAACTGGGAAAAAATATAGAGTAAATGAAAAAATAACCCTTATGATAGTTAAATTAAAAGTAAGTCAGTGAGTGAAAAATGGCAGCTTAATTAAGAAGCAAAAATTGGGAAAAAATGAATATACAACTGAAATAGATAAAAATAAAACCAAAATAAGTAAGAAATAAGCACACGGAAAATAAGAAATGAAAATAAACAAGAAAACACGATAGGGATAAGGAAAAAGAAAAAAATGAAAAAAGAATAAGAGAAAATGGTGAATAGGAATACGAAAGGAAGGGGAAATATAAATAGTATAGTTTGTAGATGCAAAATAAAATAGAAAAAACCTAAATTAATCCACCTAGCGGTCAGACCCAGCCTTTCTCATTCAAACTTTTATTTGTAAAAATAGATTTACATGAACGCTCCAATCCAATAAATGTATATTCACTCTTTTGGTTCTAAAAAAATGATGTTGTAATCTATACATATAAAAATGCAGTTCGGTCTGTCTGTCTGTCTGATCCATATAGGCTCGAAAACTACCGAACCGATCGACGTGAAAATTTGTATAAAGGGGTTTTTGGTGCCGATAAAAGTTCCTATGATAGTTTGAAACCCCTCCCTCTTCTGGAATGGAGGGGTCCAATACAAATGAAACATAAATTTCAGCACAACTCAAGAACAAACCAAGCAAGTGAAACCGAATTGGCATGTGGATGTTTCAAAGGGTAACAAAAATGTCCCTAATAGTTGGACGTCCCTCCCTTTTCTGGAATGGAGGGGTTCCATACAAATGAAACACAAATTTCTGCACATATCAGGAAGTAATCAACTAATTCGAACCAAATTTGGCAGGTGAATGTTTTTAGAGGTAACCAATATGTGCATAATGGTTTGACACCCCTCCCTTTTCTATAAGGGAGGAGTCCCATACAAGAGAAACAAAATTTTCGCACAGCTCAGGATCCAATCACGAAAATACAACCAAATTTGGTGTGTGAAAGTTTTAAGAGGTAACAAATATGTCCATTATGGTTCGACGCCCCTCCCTCTTCTAGAAGCACATGTTTCTGCACAAATTTCTGCACAGCTCGCGAACTAATCAACTAAATGGAACCATATTTGGTAGGTGAATGTTTCTAGTGGTAATAAATATGTTCCATAATCGACCTCAGGCAACATTTTGGATTGTAAGATGGCAACATCCGGTTTCTGGAAAACAGCCAAAAATGGCCGATTTCCACCCAATATAATAATATCCGGATTTAGAATGATACACAGAAGCTCAAATCGACCAAATACCACCCAATATGAGTATCTCCGGAGCCAGAATGTTGCGAGAAGCTAAAACTTGACCTCCGACACCATTATGAATTGTAGGATGGCAACTTCTGGTTTCTGGAAAACAGCCAAAATTGCCGATTTCCATCGAACATGAGTATCTTCGGATATAGAATGATACACAGCAGCTGAAATCGGCCACAGACCCCATTTTGAATTCTTGGTTGGCGACTTCCGGTTCCTGGGAAACAGCCGAAAATGATCAGATAACACCCAATATGGGGGTTTCTTTAACCGGAATGACGCTCAGAGGCCAGAAATTATCTTAAATACCATTTTGAAATCCAAGACGGCGACTGCCGGTTTGTGAAGAACAGCTTAAAATAAACAAATACTATCCAATATGAGTATCTCTGGAACCAGAATGATGCAAGGAGCTAACAATTGACGTCAGGCACCATTGTGAATTGTTTAATGGCAACTTTTAGGAAACAGTATTATTATATTTAGGATATTTCCGTAATCGATATGATGAATAGAAACCAAACTGTGACCCAGGACACCATTTTGAATTTAAAGACGACCACTTTTAGTTCCGGAGAACAGCCAAAATAACTAAATACCTCCCAATATGGGTATTTCCGGTGTTACATTGATGCCAGAAAATTTGCTGAAAATGACTGAATACCACCCAATATGAATATATTCAGAATTAAGGCGATGTACAGAAGCCAAAAGTCGAGGATGTTGTCATTTCGATAAAACCAATCATTTCAAACGATTTGTTATTTGACTTTGATCATATCCTGAGGCCGATTCGTCGTGCAATTGCAGACTTGAATCACATCGCAAGGAATCAATGAATTTGGAACGTTCAAATAGTACGATACCACTTTTAAATTATGTTGAGGCCACATATATCGATCAAAGCAGGTATAGTTTTAAATAGTCTTTGAATTTCTCTTCTTTCCATAACTTTTGAA
The DNA here is from genome assembly GCF_029784165.1 of Wyeomyia smithii. Classification (NCBI taxonomy): domain Eukaryota; kingdom Metazoa; phylum Arthropoda; class Insecta; order Diptera; family Culicidae; genus Wyeomyia; species Wyeomyia smithii. The sequence goes on from NC_073695.1 coordinate 215,764,264, forward strand.
CCACATCAAATTGTTATGAAGTTTGTTATTTGTAAGTTTGAGAGATGACTCGTTCGTATGACACTAGTTATGTTCAAATAAGTCATGTCATCTTTGAAATAATAGACTTTCGTTGTTTTATTAACAATTTAATACATAACGGTGCCTTAAGTTCAATTATAATCAAATGAAATGGGAACGTATAGGGCAGCCAAACTTTGAAACCACGTGTTCAATCATAATTTATCAGTTAACCCCTAATCAGCTCGCTCATCTGATAATAATATTGATCAAATCGGTTGTGTAGTTTCTGAGATAATGAAGTTTCGTGATTTTCACATTTTGGTACTTTACAGACGAAGTTACAGTCCGATTACAGTAAAATTCGATAGGGTGTTTCGAAGCAGCTAGACTTATTAGTTGACACTAATTTTGTGGAAATCGGGTCAGCCATCTCTGAGAAAAGTGAGTGAGTTCAAGTAGTCTTCGGGATATGTTCCTCTTCATAGCTAGATTTCACATTTTTAATCATAACATGCAAAGTAATAGTCTGATTGCAAAACAAATCAAAAGGGTCTCATGGGGCAACTAGACCTTCCATTTGACACTGATTTTATGAAAATCGGTTCAGCCATCTCTGAGAAACATGAGTGAGATTAGGTAGTCTTCAAAACACGTTTCAATCTTTACGAAATTCATAAGTTAGTGGTATTTCAGGTAGCCCGTTCATTTGAAATCAGTTCTGTTCAAATCGGTTGTGTAGTTTTCGAGATAATGATGTTTCATGATTTTTACATTTTGATACATAACCTCTGAAATAAAAATCAGATTACAATCAAATTTGATAGAGTCTCATGGGATACCAAGACCATTCATTTGCAATTAATTTCATGAAAATCGGTCCAGCCATCTCTGAGAAAAGTGAGTGAGAATAAAAATCTGCACATACACACACACATACAGAGAATGCTCAGCCCGTCGAGCTGAGTCGAGTGATATATGCCATTCGGACCTTTGGAGCACTTTTATACTTTCGGTTTTGCAAGTGATTGCTATACCTTCCTAGGAGAAAGGCAAAAATACTCTTTAATCAATAATTCAAAATCTAAGGCACTAATCAAAAATCTACTCGGTAGCATTCCGGGGGACCACAGTGGCTTTTGTTTGCGTATAAGATCATCAAAATCGGATATTGCGTTCTATAAGAAAGGTGCGTTAGTATTTTGCGGCACACACATACAGACAACATACATACACACACATACACACACACGTTTTATTGTATAGAGTAATACAAAGTTTTATTGTATAGAGTAAAGAAACAATGGAATAAAATGTAAAAATTAAATCGAGTGAGGAAATTATAAATAATAGAGAAAGAAGGTTATCAAATAAGATAATGAAAAGGAAGAGTAATGAAAAACGTGATGGCAAATCAAATAAAAAAATAATAACGGAAAAGGTAAAATGTATATAAGTATGAGAGAATAGTACAGGAAATTTGAAAAGAAGGTGAAAGAAAAACGGGTAAGCGAATAGGAACGAAATAAAAAGGGAGTGAAATGAAGGGAAAAAATGATTCTAAATCAGCATTTCAAAAATTTCAAAGTGATTCGAAAAACTGAATGAGACTCGAAGAAATAAAATAAGAAAATCAGAGCAAGATGTGGGAGAAGGAAGTGAAAATGATTAGGAGAAAGATAAAAAAGAAAGGTAAATAAAGAAGGGAAAGAGAATGAAAAAACGAAAATGGGGTACTTGACAAAAATAAAGAAAACGGAAAAGTATAATCTGAAAGACAAATAGAATAAAAAATGTGATAATAGAATGGCAAAAAATAAACGAATTGGAAAAATAGGCAAAAGAATCTTAAGATAAAAATAGTAACTGATAACGTAAAAGAAAAATGAGAGAGGAAATCAGGAAAGAAGAATTTGATAAAAGAAGAAAACATGTTAAGAAATGCAAACCTAAAGTAGCATTTAAAACAAAAACTTGTAGACATGTGAAAGGGAAATGAGAGTAGAAATATATGAAAAATGGATCCGAAATGAAAATGGTATAGAAATATGTATACATATCCAAATCTAAAAAAAATCATCAAAAGAAGAAGGGAAATGTGAAAAATTAATGGAAAAGGAAAAGGGAGAGAAAAATATAAAAGGGAAGGAAAAGAGAAAGGAAAAATTAATGGAAAGAATATGTGTAATGGGAACTAAAAATTTTAATAGGAAAAGTAAACTGCAAAATAACTGTGCAAATTGAAACAGAGACCGAGAGAGATGAACAATATGTAAAATGTATGTATGTAAACAGAAAAAACAAATATTGAGGCAGGAGCAAAATGATATAGTGAATTGAAAAGTTAAGAGGGAAACAGAAAAAAGAAATAAAAAGTGAAGGAGAAAATAAAAAGAAGAATATAAATGATAGAGTACTTAGTCGGAAAAGAAATCGGAAATAAAAATGTAAAAGTACAAAAGAGGATAGAAATTGGGAAGAAAAAATATATAAAAATTGTAAAAGCAATAGAATATCCAAAAAGGATAGAAAAAGAGAATCAAGTAACGAAAATTGTTAAAAAAACAAAAAGGGGAAAAAGATATGGAAATGTCTTACAGAAAGTGCAAGACAAGGAAAACAAAAAGGAAATGTGAAACAGAGATGGGATTTAGATTAAAAAATGAATAAGAGAAAACGAAAATTTTATTTAAAAAATAAATTTGAATTGGGAGGGGTAATATGAAATAAAATAAAATAAGGCAGATGGATATATAAAAACGAAAAATGGAAAGAAGGAATGGAAGAGAACATTGGAGAATGGAAATGGATAAATAAATTAAAATGAAACGGCAGAAATGAAAAGATAAAATAGTCAGTAAAATGGGAATAGGGAAAAACAAATGAGAAAATAAGTTGTAAATTATTTTATTTTAACTTTGTTTCATTTCTATCGCTACAGCAATAAAATGTGATAATAACTTTTTTCATACCAACCATTTATGCACAGACTCTATGTGCTTTCCAATCTTGTTACTCGTGATGACCACTAAACGGTAACCAGGTTAACCCAGATACTGCCAGCGCTCGTAGCCCTTCGCAACCGAAAACGGAAATGTGGCGAGCTGTAAGACGTCTTCCATAACCAGTTTGCAGGTCTCTAAGCAGTAAAACAGACGTTCGTTTCGCCGCGTGCAGGTTGAGAAACGAAACCAAACGCGATCGTGAACGGGGAAACAAAACACGGTACATAAAAATAAGATGATACAAATTATATATAATCAGAGGTAATTTGTTATGCAAATATAATTACGTTAGATGATTTCTGCTTCCAAGCCACTTTCTTCGTTTTGAAAGAAGCTGATGCAGTTCCCACTAGTGTGCCCTCCGAACGGATGATGGTACGTAGCAACGAATCAAAATATTTGTTTAGTGATCGATTTGTCCGATTTTGGAACAGACATTAAACATAGACATCCGCACGCTCCCTGTGGGTTAGCTCACAAAATGAGGTCCTGACTTCCTTAGTTTGGCTCGGGAGTACAATTTTCAGTTAGTAAATCAATCGGAGGGAATCTGATCATACTTTGCTTGTTTGTAACAACATAAACACGATCAGCAGCATGTGACTCGATTGCTAAACATTATCAGCACCTTCTACCGAGGGCCATTATCGTTGAGAATAAGTAACGAGATGACGAGAGAATATCTTACGATAAAAAATCTGCTTCTTATCGCTTTGCGTTGCTTTCGCAAACGTTGGATACGTCGGTCGTCGACGTGAGAGCTGTCACTTCATTTTCCGAATTGCATTTACATTTTCTCCATTACAATAAATTGCAAATGCTTCCTGGCGGTACGTGACAAGGATCGCAAACTAGTATTGGTACAGCAGTACATAACAGAAGCGGAACGACCCGCCGTGCCGCCAAGTCGGTTGTCGGCGGAAACACATGTCGAAAATATGAATTTCGCAAAAGACGGCAGAATGTCATTCATTCTCTGCCGCTTACTGGTGCTAGCGGATGGCCAGGAGTTCCGCATGTACCAGCGTTAACTCATAATATTATCACTTAGGTTAATCGAAAACAAATACGACATCTTGCTTGAACCGCCGCCGCCATTGCCGAAGGATTTCCTGCTTACGATGTCGAGTTGCGAATAGGCTATGGTGGAACGTGAATTCTAGCACTAGATCATTGCACTGCGACGACGCTTTCCAGCAGCTTGTTGAAAAAGACGAGGCGGTGTTCGAACTACCTAGTAGTTAGTGTCAGTACGTACATATACACGACTCGCAGACTGGTCGCAGTTGTGCTTATTCGTAAATATTTTGTCGTTCGATTTTACACCGATGTGAATATTTGTATGGATGAAAGCTTTTGTAATGATACGAACAAAGGCAATGGTATTTGGCAGTGGTACTGTACTGAACGTTGTTATGGGGACAAGTTCTGACTTTTCAAGTTCATAACTTAACGTGTTGTGATTGCACTACAGTAGTTTTTTTTTATATTCTACAATATTAGTTTTAATATTAAGAGACTTTTGAGTAACTAGTTCTGGTACTTGTGGAAAAAACGTGTCTCCATTACAATCCAATTGGTTTGCGTTATGCCTTCTGACCAATCTGGAACAATTTTAATTGTCTGTGTACAAAAATATGAAAATATTGGATGATTTTCTTTGAAGTGAATAACACTTTCACCATGTTTTCGATTAAATAAATAATTTTTTCATAACTCATAAAACATTGTTTTTTTGATGTAAATTTTGAAAGTCAGAATAATGTGTATATTTTTACGTTTGTGACATTAGTAACATTGTTGATATTTGATATTTTTGACATTTTTGTCCTATTCAACATTTTTGCTATATTTAAAATACTTGATAATTTATAATACTTATACGACATATTTTAAATTTTCGCTATCATATTTGTTTATCATCAGAGGATATATTTATGTATACCAGAGATTTTAATTAACTTCAACTATTATCAAAAAATTGCTTCCACCATGCTTTGCCGATGTTATCTCAAATTTAGTATTTCATGCTATTCTATTGAACCAAACTCTATTCGCATGAGTTTTTTTTTTTTTTTTCAATTAACTTTCGCACCAGGAAATCATTCAAATCGTTCGACGATCGCCAAGCTTTATAAACTGTTGCACAGCTTTAAATCTTGTTCGACTGTCAACATCGTTCCAGATGAGTGATGAAGAACTGTTTTCGTATGTTATTGTTGGAGAGGAACGTCCAACTCATTGACACCTTTGCTGCCTATCTATCTGATTTGAACGAGCGTGAAAACGTGACTTTGACAAACAATGCCATTCAGATCCAAAGTTTGTGGAAGTCGTTGTAAAGCAAGCAAGTGATCGGCAAGTTCTTTGATACCGTCTGAACAGCCTATTTGAATATGTACAAATCCGATTCCTTTCACTTGCACTCATGTTTTCCAGGTGTTGCTTCATTCGAAAAAGCAGTGCATATTTAAACGAAACTTACAGCAGTGCTTAATACTCGTAACTGTTTAGGCTCTGCAATTAGTTTGGTCCATACACTTGTTTAATGTCTTATAAGAACAAAAGTTCATTAGAGTAAACCACATGATAATTTGCATTTGAAGCGAAATGTTGAAAAACGGACTGATTCATGGAAAAAGTTAGTTGATTTCTATTATTTTGTTAGACACAGATGAGTGACATTTTCAATCTTGAAAACTCTTTCAACAAACAAAAGATTAATTTCTTTTTCAAGCTGAAGCAATTTAAAAATGGATGCATTTTAATTGTTGTTCCTGAAAGCTGTAGCATCATAAGAGAACATCGCAACGGTTCTCTTAGTGCAAAAAAATAACACTTCTCGAAGCGCACAAAAAAAATCCGCTGTCATCCTTGTGCAAAAGAGCTTTGTTCGAGTTGAACCGAGTGGCCGGGAAAACAGCGAAGACCAGAAGTAGTAGTAGTAGCGAAGAGAAATAAACCGGTCAAGTAGTCTTGCCCCGGGTGGTGACGGTGCAGCCAGCGGTCCTTCGGCCCGGTACACTCGGAGGACATGATGATACATCCTTTTCTGCCGGTTCGCAATCGCGAACGAAGACAGCAGCTACATTCCATAATGGCCCCCGGAAGAAAAGTGTCAAGAGTTCATCGAGAGTTCTCCATCAAATCGAGCGAAACGGAGAGTGACCAAACAAAGGCGCCACTCTGATGGCTAATTTATCAATCCCTGCAAACATCCTTCCGAGCCAAGCCGAACGAATTCAATCTGAAGAGGAAGATTGGCCGGCCGTGCTGGTATCCACTCATCTTTTATATGACCGCATGATTTATGACTTCCCACGTGTACTGGGAACCCTTAAGATGCTACTGGGGAGACGATGAAGAACAACGTCATCCCGGGCTGCCTTCGTCCGAGTCTTGGGGTAATTTCAGTGGCGTGTAGGGGGTTTCGCTAAAGTGCACTTGTTCTGTGACCAACCCATAACTAACGCTACCGTACCAACCCAAGATGGAAATCGTCAGCAGTGACGAAAAAAGTTTTTTTTTTTCCTGTACTCTGATCTCCCTTCGACTTACTGCCGGTTGTGACGATTCATGATTGATCTCCGGCATTGTTCTTTTTCCACTCGGCCAAGCGGAGAGTGGAGATTTGCAGCTTTTCTTAGCTTTAATTCAATTAATCAATCATACCGATAAGAGCCGGGCGATGAATAAGTACAGCCAAAAATGCGCCAGCATTCCTTTGCGTTAAGCACCTCGGACCTTAGTGGGACGAGATGCGCATTAATGCAAATGAATACCCCAAAATTGATGAGCTCTGTCGCGGCATGATTGCATCACATTTAAGGCGCATTTATCCCGCGGGAGCAGAACTTTATTCCAAGAAGCTTACGAAGCAAGCCCACCTCTCCAGCAGTGGCCTCCGAATTTGGCATCACGCAGAATTACTTAAAACCATTGTCATGTTCATAAATCTCCGTTTTAATTGAAGACATTAAACTTGTTCGCGCTGCAATCGCTCTTACTCAAAGCTTTCGTCAGTCAGTCAGTCACTCAGTCATGGATTCTCCTTGGGTTGCGGCTTTTGGACCCGGGGTGGAACACTAGCGTTGGTTTGTTTTTGTTTGCGTTAAGTTGTGCAAATTTATTTTAATGTGTTTCGGGTAGAAGAAAAATATACACCGACTGCGGTACGCAACAGCATGTGTTCCCGGTGTGATTGTGGCATTTTAATGGATGCATTTCAGTCGGATGCTCACTTCTTAGGTGATTCTATCCGGCTTAATAGTGGCGGCAGCTCATCCGGCAACTTGGAACGAACCTCACACCGAAGGGTGCCATCAAATTAGCCGATGGCAATAAGTGTTGGGGCGTTAATTGAAGTCAATTAAATTTCGTGGCTGTGCTTGAAGTGCAGTTAGTGCAGCTCATTTTTTCTAATTTTAAACACCTTGCGGCTTCGTTTAGTGCCGCTAAGTGCCATTATGCATTGATGTTTTCGTAATTGACACATTACGAAACCCGGATCTAACTATTTGACGAAAAAAATTACATGCAACTTCTAGTGTATGAAACACTATGAATTACACATATTATGATGTGTAGATTTTAGATTTAGGGTATTTATGAATATATTTGAGGAGGATGGAAAATAAGCATGAAATCGTTGACATAAATTCGAATTGTTGTACAGTCATACCTCGATACCATATCGACGCACGAAAAAAAAATTTTTTTTCATTGGTGCAAAATTGTTGATGGTTACTCAGAGGAGCGCAAAAACTTATTTCCTATCACCTAGTAGTATATATAAAACTCTCTCATGCCTTTCAAAGACAGTTTTCATTGACGAATATAATCAGTCAAAAAAGTGAAAGAAAAAGATCGATTTTACTCCCTTTTACGGTACTTATTGATTTCAAAACTTACTAAAAATATTTAATCGGAACATTAAACACCTTAAAAATAATTATTGTACTTAAATTTTAAGATATCTAAATAAAGTTACGTTATATCGAGGTAAAAGCTACGTTATATCAAGGTTGCCTTATATCGAGGATGCCTTATATCGAGGTATGACTGTACTATAAGTCTACAACCACAGAACTCAAATCAAACTTTCAATTATATTAAATTAAGTTAAATCGTGTTTTTGAATAATAATTCTTAAAATTGATAACCGTTTTCTGTGTTCTGTGTTCTCTTTTTCTTGATTTCTCTTTTCTGTTTTCTGTTTTCTGTTTTCTGTTCTCTTTTTCTTGATTTCTCTTTTCTGTTTTCTGTTTTCTGTTTTCTGTTTTCTGTTTTCTGTTTTCTGTTTTCTGTTTTCTGTTTTCTGTTTTCTGTTTTCTGTTTTCTGTTTCCTGTTTCGTGTTTCCTGTCTTCTGTTTTCTGTTTTCTGTTTTCTGTTTTCTGTTTTCTGTTTTCTGTTTTCTGTTTTCTGTTTTCTGTTTTCTGTTTTCTGTTTTCTGTTTTCTGTTTTCTGTTTTCTGTTTTCTGTTTTCTGTTTTCTGTTTTCTGTTTTCTGTTTTCTGTTTTCTGTTTTCTGTTTTCTGTTTTCTGTTTTCTGTTTTCTGTTTTCTGTTTTCTGTTTTCTGTTTTCTGTTTTCTGTTTTCTGTTTTCTGTTTTCTGTTTTCTGTTTTCTGTTTTCTGTTTTCTGTTTTCTGTTTTCTGTTTTCTGTTTTCTGTTTTCTGTTTCCTGTTTCGTGTTTCCTGTCTTCTGTCTTCTGTTTTCTGTTTTCTGTTTTCTGTTTTCTGTTTTCTGTTTTCTGTTTTCTGTTTTCTGTTTTCTGTTTTCTGTTTTTTGTTTTCTGTTTTCTGTTTTCTGTTTTCTGTTTTCTGTTTTCTGTTTTCTGTTTTCTGTTTTCTGTTTTCTGTTTTCTGTTTTCTGTTTTCTGTTTTCTGTTTTCTGTTTTCTGTTTTCTGTTTTCTGTTTTCTGTTTTCTGTTTTCTGTTTTCTGTTTTCTGTTTTCTGTTTTCTGTTTTCTGTTTTTTGTTTTCTGTTTTCTGTTTTCTGTTTTCTGTTTTCTGTTTTCTGTTTTCTGTTTTCTGTTTTCTGTTTTCTGTTTTCTGTTTTCTGTTTTCTGTTTTCTGTTTTCTGTTTCCTGTTTTCTGTTTTCTGTTTTCTGTTTTCTGTTTTCTGTTTTCTGTTTTCTGTTTTCTGTTTTCTGTTTTCTGTTTTCTGTTTTCTGTTTTCTGTTTTCTGTTTTCTGTTTTCTGTTTTCTGTTTTCTGTATTTTGTTTTTTTTTCTGTTTTCTGTTTCCTGTTTTCTGTTTTCTGTTTTCAGTTTTCTGTTTTCTGTTTTCTGTTTTCTGTTTTCTGTTTTCTGTTTTCTGTTTTCTGTTTTCTGTTTTCTGTTTTCTGTTTTCTGTTTTCTGTTTTTTTTTCTGTTTTCTGTTTCCTGTTTTCTGTTTTCTGTTTTCAGTTTTCTGTTTTCTGTTTTCTGTTTTCTGTTTTCTGTTTTCTGTTTTCTGTTTTCTGTTTTCTGTTTTCTGTTTTCTGTTTTCTGTTTTCTGTTTTCTGTTTTCTGTTTTCTGTTTTCTGTTTTCTGTTTTCTGTTTTCTGTTTTCTGTTTTCTGTTTTCTGTTTTCTGTTTTCTGTTTTCTGTTTTCTGTTTTCTGTTTTCTGTTTTCTGTTTTCTGTTTTCTGTTTTCTGTTTTCTGTTTTCTGTTTTCTGTTTTCTGTTTTTTGTTTTTTTTTCTGTTTCCTGTTTTCTGTTTTCTGTTTTCTGTTTTCTGTTTTCAGTTTTCTGTTTTCTGTTTTCTGTTTTCTGTTTTCTGTTTTCTGTTTTCTGTTTTCTGTTTTCTGTTTTCTGTTTTCTGTTTTCTGTTTTCTGTTTTCTGTTTTCTGTTTTCTGTTTTCTGTTTTCTGTTTTCTGTTTTCTGTTTTCTGTTTTCTGTTTTCTGTTTTCTGTTTTCTGTTTTCTGTTTTCTGTTTTCTGTTTTCTGTTTTCTGTTTTCTGTTTTCTGTTTTCTGTTTTCTGTTTTCTGTTTTCTGTTTTCTGTTTTCTGTTTTCTGTTTTCTGTTTTCTGTTTTCTGTTTTCTGTTTTCTGTTTTCTGTTTCCTGTTTTCTGTTTTCTGTTTTCTGTTTTCTGTTTTCTGTTTTCTGTTTTCTGTTTTCTGTTTTCTGTTTTCTGTTTTCTGTTTTCTGTTTTCTGTTTTCTGTTTTCTGTTTTCTGTTTTCTGTTTTCTGTTTTCTGTATTTTGTTTTTTTTTCTGTTTTCTGTTTCCTGTTTTCTGTTTTCTGTTTTCTGTTTTCAGTTTTCTGTTTTCTGTTTTCTGTTTTCTGTTTTCTGTTTTCTGTTTTCTGTTTTCTGTTTTCTGTTTTCTGTTTTCTGTTTTCTGTTTTCTGTTTTCTGTTTTTTTTCTGTTTTCTGTTTCCTGTTTTCTGTTTTCTGTTTTCAGTTTTCTGTTTTCTGTTTTCTGTTTTCTGTTTTCTGTTTTCTGTTTTCTGTTTTCTGTTTTCTGTTTTCTGTTTTCTGTTTTCTGTTTTCTGTTTTCTGTTTTCTGTTTTCTGTTTTCTGTTTTCTGTTTTCTGTTTTCTGTTTTCTGTTTTCTGTTTTCTGTTTTCTGTTTTCTGTTTTCTGTTTTCTGTTTTCTGTTTCCTGTTTCGTGTTTCCTGTCTTCTGTCTTCTGTCTTCTGTTTTCTGTTTTCTGTTTTCTGTTTTCTGTTTTCTGTTTTCTGTTTTCTGTTTTCTGTTTTCTGTTTTCTGTTTTCTGTTTTTTGTTTTCTGTTTTCTGTTTTCTGTTTTCTGTTTTCTGTTTTCTGTTTTCTGTTTTCTGTTTTCTGTTTTCTGTTTTCTGTTTTCTGTTTTCTGTTTTCTGTTTTCTGTTTTCTGTTTCCTGTTTCGTGTTTCCTGTCTTCTGTTTTCTGTTTTCTGTTTTCTGTTTTCTGTTTTCTGTTTTCTGTTTTCTGTTTTCTGTTTTCTGTTTTCTGTTTTCTGTTTTCTGTTTTCTGTTTTCTGTTTTCTGTTTTCTGTTTTCTGTTTTCTGTTTTCTGTTTTCTGTTTTCTGTTTTCTGTTTTCTGTTTTCTGTTTTCTGTTTTCTGTTTTCTGTTTTCTGTTTTCTGTTTTCTGTTTTCTGTTTTCTGTTTTCTGTTTTCTGTTTTCTGTTTTCTGTTTTCTGTTTTCTGTTTTCTGTTTTCTGTTTTCTGTTTTCTGTTTTCTGTTTTCTGTTTTCTGTTTTCTGTTTTCTGTTTTCTGTTTTCTGTTTTCTGTTTTCTGTTTTCTGTTTTCTGTTTTCTGTTTTCTGTTTTCTGTTTTCTGTTTTCTGTTTCCTGTTTCGTGTTTCCTGTCTTCTGTCTTCTGTTTTCTGTTTTCTGTTTTCTGTTTTCTGTTTTCTGTTTTCTGTTTTCTGTTTTCTGTTTTCTGTTTTTTGTTTTCTGTTTTCTGTTTTCTGTTTTCTGTTTTCTGTTTTCTGTTTTCTGTTTTCTGTTTTCTGTTTTCTGTTTTCTGTTTTCTGTTTTCTGTTTTCTGTTTTCTGTTTTCTGTTTTCTGTTTTCTGTTTTCTGTTTTCTGTTTTCTGTTTTCTGTTTTCTGTTTTTTGTTTTCTGTTTTCTGTTTTCTGTTTTCTGTTTTCTGTTTTCTGTTTTCTGTTTTCTGTTTTCTGTTTTCTGTTTTCTGTTTTCTGTTTCCTGTTTTCTGTTTTCTGTTTTCTGTTTTCTGTTTTCTGTTTTCTGTTTTCTGTTTTCTGTTTTCTGTTTTCTGTTTTCTGTTTTCTGTTTTCTGTTTTCTGTTTTCTGTTTTCTGTATTTTGTTTTTTTTTCTGTTTTCTGTTTCCTGTTTTCTGTTTTCTGTTTTCAGTTTTCTGTTTTCTGTTTTCTGTTTTCTGTTTTCTGTTTTCTGTTTTCTGTTTTCTGTTTTCTGTTTTCTGTTTTCTGTTTTCTGTTTTCTGTTTTTTTTTCTGTTTTCTGTTTCCTGTTTTCTGTTTTCTGTTTTCAGTTTTCTGTTTTCTGTTTTCTGTTTTCTGTTTTCTGTTTTCTGTTTTCTGTTTTCTGTTTTCTGTTTTCTGTTTTCTGTTTTCTGTTTTCTGTTTTCTGTTTTCTGTTTTCTGTTTTCTGTTTTCTGTTTTCTGTTTTCTGTTTTCTGTTTTCTGTTTTCTGTTTTCTGTTTTCTGTTTTCTGTTTTCTGTTTTCTGTTTTCTGTTTTCTGTTTTCTGTTTTCTGTTTTCTGTTTTCTGTTTTCTGTTTTCTGTTTTCTGTTTTCTGTTTTCTGTTTTCTGTTTTCTGTTTTCTGTTTTCTGTTTTTTGTTTTTTTTTCTGTTTCCTGTTTTCTGTTTTCTGTTTTCTGTTTTCTGTTTTCAGTTTTCTGTTTTCTGTTTTCTGTTTTCTGTTTTCTGTTTTCTGTTTTCTGTTTTCTGTTTTCTGTTTTCTGTTTTCTGTTTTCTGTTTTCTGTTTTCTGTTTTCTGTTTTCTGTTTTCTGTTTTCTGTTTTCTGTTTTCTGTTTTCTGTTTTCTGTTTTCTGTTTTCTGTTTTCTGTTTTCTGTTTTCTGTTTTCTGTTTTCTGTTTTCTGTTTTCTGTTTTCTGTTTTCTGTTTTCTGTTTTCTGTTTTCTGTTTTCTGTTTTCTGTTTTCTGTTTTCTGTTTTCTGTTTTCTGTTTTCTGTTTTCTGTTTTCTGTTTTCTGTTTTCTGTTTTCTGTTTTCTGTTTTCTGTTTCCTGTTTTCTGTTTTCTGTTTTCTGTTTTCTGTTTTCTGTTTTCTGTTTTCTGTTTTCTGTTTTCTGTTTTCTGTTTTCTGTTTTCTGTTTTCTGTTTTCTGTATTTTGTTTTTTTTTCTGTTTTCTGTTTCCTGTTTTCTGTTTTCTGTTTTCTGTTTTCAGTTTTCTGTTTTCTGTTTTCTGTTTTCTGTTTTCTGTTTTCTGTTTTCTGTTTTCTGTTTTCTGTTTTCTGTTTTCTGTTTTCTGTTTTCTGTTTTTTTTTCTGTTTTCTGTTTCCTGTTTTCTGTTTTCTGTTTTCAGTTTTCTGTTTTCTGTTTTCTGTTTTCTGTTTTCTGTTTTCTGTTTTCTGTTTTCTGTTTTCTGTTTTCTGTTTTCTGTTTTCTGTTTTCTGTTTTCTGTTTTCTGTTTTCTGTTTTCTGTTTTCTGTTTTCTGTTTTCTGTTTTCTGTTTTCTGTTTTCTGTTTTCTGTTTTCTGTTTTCTGTTTTCTGTTTTCTGTTTTCTGTTTTCTGTTTTCTGTTTTCTGTTTTCTGTTTTCTGTTTTCTGTTTTCTGTTTTCTGTTTTCTGTTTTCTGTTTTCTGTTTTCTGTTTTCTGTTTTCTGTTTTCTGTTTTCTGTTTTCTGTTTTCTGTTCCCTGTATTCAGTATTCTGTTTTTTATTTTCAGTTTTCTTTTCTGTCTTTTGTCTTTCGATTTTGCTTGCTGATTTCTGGTGTTGATAATTTCACATTTCACATTCTGTAATCTTATTTTTCATTAATCATTTTGTATTTCTCATTTTACACCTCTCATTTCTCATTCTCAATCACTTTTCTCATTTATCTTTCTCATTTCTCATTCACATTTCTCATTTCTAAATTATCGTATTTCATTATTCATATTACTTTTCATCTCTCATTTCTCATTTATCATATCCTAGTTCTCATTTCTCATATAAAAACTTCATTTCTCATTTCTCATTTCTCATTTATATTTTTTCATTTCTCATATCTCATTTCTCATTTATCTTTTCACATTTCTCATTCATCATTCTCATTACTCATTTTCATTTAATAACTTCTCACTTCTCATTTCTCATACTCATTTTTCATTTCTCATTCTCATTCTCATTCTCATTCTCATTCTCATTCTCATTCTCATTCTCATTTCCATTCTCATTCTCATTCTCATTCTAATTCTCATTCTCATTCTCATTCTCATTCTCATTCTCATTCTCATTCTCATTCTCATTCTCATTCTCATTCTCATTCTCATTCTCATACTCATTCTCATTCTCATTCTCATTCTCATTCTCATTCTCATTCTCATTCTCATTCTCATTCTTATTCTCATTCTCATTCTCATTCTCATTCTCATTCTCATTCTCATTCTCATTCTCATTCTCATTCTCATTCTCATTCTCATTCTCATTCTCATTCTCATTCTCATTCTCATTCTCATTCTCATTCTCATTCTCATTCTCATTCTCATTCTCATTCTCATTCTCATTCTCATTCTCATTCTCATTCTCATTCTCATTCTCATTCTCATTCTCATTCTCATTGTCATTCTCATTCTCATTCTCATTGTCATTCTCATTCTCATTCTCATTCTCATTCTTAATCCAATTTCTCAACAACAAAATAATAGGTGGGGTTGTTCACAAAAAGAGAATATTGCGTGGAATGCGAATGGTCCTAAATGAGATATGAATGACCATTATCAAAATGAGAGTAGGAACGAAAATAAGAAAAGATAAATGATTAAGGAGAAATTAAAAACGAAAATTGAGGAAAGACAAATGACAAATGTGAAATGTGATACGACAAACGAGAAATCAGAAATGAAAAATGAGAAATGAGAAATGAGATATGAGATACATGAAATGAGAATGAGATATGAAAAATGAAAATCGAGATATGAAAAATGAAAATCGAGATATGAGAAATGAGAAATGAGAACGGAGATATGAGCTATGAGAAAAGATAAACGAGAACGGAGGGATGAGCAAATAAAAATGAGAAAGCAAAAAGGATAAATGAGTGATTGAAAAGGTGAATTAATAAATGAGAAATTACATATGACAAATGACAAATGACAAATGACAAATGAAAAATGTAAAATGACAAATGACAAATGACAAATGACAAAAGACAAATGACAAATGACAAATGAGATATGAGAAACGTGAAATGAGCAATCAGATTTCAGAAATTAGAAATGAGAAATGCAAAAATGAGAATTGAGAAATGAGAAATCAGGAATGAATAATGAAATATGAAAAATTAAAAAAGGAAAATCAAAAATGCGAAATGAAAAACGTGAAATGAGAAATAAGAAATGATATATGAGGTATGAGATATGAGATATGAGATAGGAGATATGAGATATGAGATATGAGATATGAGATATTTGATATGAGATATGAGATATGAGATATAAGATATGAGATATGAGATATAAGATATGAGATATGAGATATGAGATATGAGATATGAGATATGAGATATGAGATATGAGATATGAGATATGAGATGTGAGATATGAGATATGAGATATGAGATATGAGATATGAGATATGAGATATGAGATATGAGATATGAGATATGAGATATGAGATATGAGATATGAGATATGAGATATGAGATATGAGATATGAGATATGAGATATGAGATATGAGATACGAGATATGAGATAGAAGATATGAGATATGAGATATGAGATATGAGATATGAGATATGAGATATGAGATTCGAGATATGAGATACGAGATATGATATATGAGATATGAGAAATGAGAAATGAGAAATGAGAAATGAGAAATGAGAAAAGAGAAATGAGAAATGAGAAATGAGAAATGAGAAATGAGAAATGAGAAATGAGAAATGAGAAATGGGAAATGAGAAATGAGAAATGAGAAATGAGAAATGAGAAATGAGAAATGAGAAATGAGAAATGAGAAATGAGAAATGAGAAATGAGAAATGAGAAATGAGAAATGAGAAATGAGAAATGAGAAATGAGAAATGAGAAATGAGAAATGAGAAATGAGAAATGAGCAATGAGAAATGAGAAATGAGAAATGAGAAATGAGAAATGAGAAATGAGAAATGAGAAATGAGAAATGAGAAATGAGAAATGAGAAATGAGAAATGAGAAATGAGAAATGAGAAATGAGAAATGAGAAATGAGAAATGAGAAATGAGAAATGAGGAATGAGAAATGAGAAATGAGAAATAAGAAATGAGAAATAAGAAATGAGGAATGAGAAATGAGAAATGAGAAATGAGAAATGAGAAATGAGAAATGAGAAATGAGAAATGAGAAATGAAAAATGAAAAATGAAAAATAAAAAATGAAAAATGAAAAATTAAAAATTAAAAATTAAAAATTAAAAATTAAAAATTAAAAATTAAAAATTAAAAATTAAAATTAAAAATTAAAAATTAAAAATTAAAAATGAAAAATTAAAAATGAAAAATTAAAAATGAAAAATGAAAAATGAAAAATGAAAAATGAAAAATGAAAAATGAAAAATTAAAAATGAAAAATTAAAAATGAAAAATTAAAAATGAAAAATGAAAAATGAAAAATGAAAAATGAAAAATGAAAAATGAAAAATGAAAAATGAAAAATGAAAAATGAAAAATGAAAAATGAAAAATGAAAAATGAGAAATGAAAAATGAAAAATGAAAAATGAAAAATGAAAAATGAAAAATGAAAAATGAAAAATGAAATATGAAAAATGAAAAATGAAAAATGAAAAATGAAAAGTGATAAATGGAAATTGAAAAATTAAAAATTGAAAATGAAAAATTAAAAATGAAAAATGAAGAATTTAAAATGAAAAATTAAAAATGAGAAATGAAAATTGAAAAATGAAAAATGAAAAATGAAAAATGGAAAAATAAAAAATTAAAAATGGAAAATAAAAATTGAAAATTGAAAATGGAGAATGAGAAAAGAATGTCGAGAAACAAGAATTGAGAAATGAGAGCAAGTTTTCTTTTCTTATTTCTCATTTCTCATTGCTCAAATTTCATGCATAGTTTCTCGTACCCATTTCACAGTCTTTATTTTTCATTTTACAATTTTCAATTTTCAATTACCATTACTTCTTTTCTTCCTATTCTTTTCTCGTTTCTGATGTCTAATCTCTAATTTTTGTTATCTTATTTCACTTTTGGGTTTATTATTTATGAGTATTAATTTCTGAATTAGGATTGCTGATTGCTGAATTTTTCTTACTTATTTCTTATCTCTTCCAACTTATTTCTGATGAATGCAGATTTTGCTTACTTATTTCTAATTTATATTTTCCCGTTACGGATACTAATTTTTTTATTTTTGGTTTGTTATCTATGGTTTCAATATTTAAATTTCTATTTTTTCTGCCAAATTACTGATTGGGTTTGCTTTCAATATTTATTTAAGAAATCGAAGATAAATCATTGGCTTAAAAGTTCATCAACTTGCAAATAGAAAAGACGATGTATGTTTTGAATAACAATTCAGTTTAAATAATTCCGTAACATCGGATTCAATTGCCAAGTAAGTTGGAGCACCTGCGAAGGCATGCTTATCTCTACTCAATTTACTTAAATAAAACAGGTGCAGCATTTCGAACAATGAATAACACCTGCTATCACTTACTCATCTTATTGAAAATCATATCGTACGGAAGTTGATGTAACATATAGGCATATTCATAAATGATCAACTGATAACAATTGAGCGCTAACAGATCTATATATAAATTGGAAGCATTCTCTCGTGAACAAATCAGTAATACTATTTCATTCATAGATATATAGTGCCAGTAAAACAGAAATAGCATGTTTTGGAATCTACTCGCAATTGCTCTGCTACCAGCGTTGGTCTCAGCTGGTGACGTGGTAGCAACGAGGGCGTGTTCAAACAATCGTCCAACTCCTCTTGAAGTACGAGTTGACAACTGTCCATCGTTTCCCTGTGAACTCCCCCGCGGTATCGATGCCAACATGGAGATGGACTACCAAGCTCGTAAGTTTTTACTCTTACTGTGCTTAATGTACTGAACTAAATCACGAAACCTGTCCCCTGCAGCGTTTGATGCTGTTACGCTAACTACCAGGATTATGGCGACGGTTCTTGGGACTACCGTTCCATTTGAACTTCCGGCTGATCGTGCTCGGGCCTGTGACTGGCTGATCGGCAGCCAATGTCCAGTTAGTGAGGGTGAAGACGTGACTTACAACTTGCAGATGCCAGTGCTGCGAATCTATCCGCGCGTTAGCTTGGTGATTGAAGTCAGTTTGGTCAACGAAGAAGAACGAACGCTGGCCTGCTTCGAATTGGACGCCCGAGTGGTTTAATTGCTATAAGATTTAATGTACCATCTTATTTATTATTAAGTGCATGTAGAAAAGTAACTCAGTCATATACGTAAAAAATCAAGTTTATTGTCATGGAAAAGTTTAATCACTCCGAACTCTTTCAACAGCTTCAAATTATCGACGCAGAAAATTATGATACATTAATTGCACCTAAAAGTTACGAAATGAAAGTAAGCGAATTGCAGTGCAATCACCACAAGTTAACAAGCTTGATTGCGAAATAAATCAGTTTCCCATAGTCGTGATAAACAGCAAAACTGTTTTGACCAAGCGAGCGTGACTCTGCCGAACAAGATGATTGAAATTAAAGTCAACGGAAATAAGATTAATGATGAACGTAACATGCCTCCATTGCGAGCTGGTCTTCCGCGGCCTCGAGCTCCAGGCTAGCTATACAGCAAAACGGTTGCCGGAATGTGAGGCTTAGTTTTGGCCATTATGCAAAAGAGTCCTGCCCTCTTTCCCAGCGAAATAGCACTCGGCCTACTCGGGGCTGGATCCGGCCCGAAAGATATTCCAGGCAATTTGCTGATCCGCTTACCGCGGTGATAAAATAAGATATAAGAACATTTAATTTTCAACATTTTCGGCATGTAAAACCTGATTTTAAATCACGTTATCGCCAGCGATTATTGCCCATCGAATGACAGACCGATGACGGAGGCTTGAGTGTCATTCACCCTCCTTCGAAGCGGCAGCTGGCCAGACTGTGTGTGTGTGGACAACTGCGGGCTTTGGTCAGCAACGAAATAACATGGCATTAAAAACAAAACGGCAACGCCAATTTTCAATCATTTATTGGTTAGAACGATTGGCGTCGTTATGATTCCATCTGGGTGACAGGGATGAACTTAATGCTTTCAAACAAAAACAATGATAGGATGCGGAAAAAAGTACAACCAAAACAGTTTCCCGAAAGTGCTTCACTCCAGTTGAAAGCTAATTAAATTTCCCTTGCTGATTTCTAATTCCAGCGAACCGCAGCCATCACTGCCTATCACGCCCGATGCAGGCAGTGTATCATTGTAATCCGATGGAGTCTTAACAAACAATATTTCTCGAATAATCGCCTTAACTGTCATTTCGAGACCGGTTTACAATCAACTTCGAATCGTTCCATCGCCGAGGTCCAAAATCATTGGAAATGATCGAAAATGATTGCAAGCTCTGTTTCGTTTTGTTTTTCTCTCTTTTTTCTTTCTCCATCAATATGATTTAAAGACGCAGATGAAAGTACGTAGTTAATGTGGCTAATAAGATTTAGAATGTGTTCACCGTTTGAACTGCCAAGCGAAATATGTAGTGAAAGATGTAAATAAAGGTAATTTAAATAAAAGTGTAACCTTCCAAATAAATTGGTTCATAAAACAGGTCTGTGGGCGGTATTCGAAATACCACTCAATATTCATTTTGATTTAAATTTGCAAAAAAAAAATTAACAGTAACAGAGCTTTACAAAAAAGAAACAATCATGACAGTCACAGTTATTTTTTGTTTGCAACTTTCAACTATACACTGTTCTTTTGTGTAAGAATGATTGTAAGTGAATTTGTCAATAATGTTTCACAATCAAGAGCAGATACGATTTCATCATTTGAGCAATTCTCGTTGAAACTAGGCCACTAGGTGCACAAGGTTTTTCAAATTTAATATAAATGCACATAGTTATTAGAAATAGAGAAAAAATGATAATGCCATTTTTGTTTGATCGAATTTGTTGACCCCTTGGTCACCAAGGCGTGAGACAGTTTTCAGAAAAGTTGAAATTTTAGCAATTCTTGATGTTTTATTTGAGCTATATCTCTGAAATTCGTTATGTTAAGTACTACAAGTATCACTTTTTCTGAAAAGAGGAATGATAGGGCTTTCATTTGAAGCGATCGGAATTTGGGCCGCCATCTTGAAATACATCAGAAAAATGCAATTTTGACCGTGTTCGCAACTACCGATTTCCGTTCTGAGACCACCATTGGAAAGCTAAGAAAAAATGCTATAAGATGCAAGAAAAAAATTAGGTGAGCATCAGTGCTAACCCATCAATTGAATTTATTTTCCTAGCTGAGTTTCAGAATATTCAACGTACACCGCGCGATCAACGTAGTAACCTGTATACTGAGACCAAGTGGATGCACATGTTATAACCCTACTAGCTCCATATATCATAATCGATTGATGCTACAACTAGTACGCCACTACTGTTTTTTTATGTTTAGTGAGAATAATGAATACAACACTAGCATGTTTAATACTAACAAAGCGATAGGTTTTTTATTACTAAGCATTTCCACAAAAATGTCCCAGTTTTCATTTTTTTTAAATTTTCATTTTCAATTTGGCTGAAACTCAACTTCATCACATATAGGTAAACTCTTTAGACATTTTTATATGTTTCAAGAGTTCTATTTTTTGCCTTTCCAAAACAGCCAAAATAAAAAAATAAAAATTGGTTGAAAAATAACCGAATTACACATAAAAATGTGAGCTAAGGTAAAAAACAAGGTTTTAACCATAACTTATATTTTTTTGGGGTATTTGAAAAACTTCATGTAAACGCGCAAGTAACATTTGACTAAACCTACAACCCACACTAAGTCACATCAAAAGTTCTTGCATTTTTTCATCATTTGTAGCTCCATGAAATAATTGTGCGATAGAATCCAAAAATTCTGGTTTTCTTAAAAAATTTATTACTTAGCCAAATATCAACCGATTTTCACAAAACTACTTTCATTTGATTCGGAATTGAATATGCTTCCAAAATTATAGTTTATTTGTGGTTTATTTTCCACAAAAATAGACGGCAAATTTAAAATTAAATTGAAAAATTTCGTGAAAAAATCTAAAAAATTAGATTTAAACTCAAATAACTCAACATGTTTTATTGATATTAGTAATAACCTGTACATATTTTGAAAGAATTTGTCTTCTTTCTAAAACTGCTAAAATATTGAAAATCGGTTGATAAATGACTGAGTTAAAAAATATTATATGCGCTGAGGTTCAAGAAACCGTATTTTGACCATAACTTCAGATTTTGGGGGTGTTTGGAAAATTTCTAGTATGAGCGAATGTTATACTCAACAAGACCTACAACCTACACTAGGTCATTTCAGAAGTTCTAAATCGCTGTAGCACAGTGTTATTTAAGTGAAACAGTTCACAGCTATTATCTATATTTTATTTGAAGTTGTCAATGTGAATATGTCACGTTTCATAAAGTCCTGAATTTGAGGTAGTAGGTTGAGGAAATCTCAAGTAATTTAACATACAAACATTTCCCGTTTTGGCTTAATCTCACCCCCGTGGCTAAATATGCTCTGCACGATTACATCATGCCCACAATGACTTTCTGGCTTAAGTATAGCTCAAATTTTCTTCGAAATACGATTAAATTCATGGTTAGACGTCAACCAACTAATTAGTATGGATAAGCGGAAATTCTTATTCCTTTTCTCCAAAGTTTTAGTTTTCGTAGCACGTTCCGAATGACTGTTATTGAAAATTCGTACGATTGAAAATAAGGCAAGGACAGCATAATGATTTGAAACAAGTTGGATGAAAAACTTTCAGATACAAGATACGATAGGAAAAAATGGCAAACTGTTGTGTATTTCATCAAATCACCCATTTAACTACTTTAAATAAAAATATCAAAATTTTAAGTTCAGTTGTCTTTATAAGGTTTTTTCAAACAAATTTTTTTCACTGTGTACTCCGTTTTCATCAGTGACATCCTCAAGACAACTCCGAAAGCGGAACATGCCTTTTGAACGAGGCCTTGAGGACTGCTTTGGAACCACAAATTGGAGCCACAAATCGTCGATCGTTTGGTGAAGCATTTCATGATCATTGACCTCAAATAGACCCGTGTGGTCGATAGCATACTGCCCAGCAATTTTTACCCCTACCTACACGTGATACTAACTGACTGATACTATGCTGACAGGAAAGGGGGAGCCGTTTTCCTTGGAAGGCAGCTTGTCCGAGTGTCTGTTACTCGTTTCAGGGCAGCTCAAACAGCGACTAATTCGGAGCGAACGACTGAATTATGAAATGCTGTGTCTCGTCAGCTACGCCTAAGACGGCAGCCCCTGGAAAGACAGTATGCCGAGAGTATCCTACAACGAACAATCCAGAACGTAATACGAATCGGAACAATCGGTATCGATCCAGGCGAATGAAAAGCGCTGTCCCTTTTGGAAACGTCAGAACTCTACTCGAACCGGCACGCGTGAGTATCTTAGCCAGGGAGCTGCGAAAAGTGAAGGATGAAATCACAGCCATCCAGCAAGCGCGGTGGTCGAAGAAGGGGGAACGTGAGTTCCGAGTAGTAGATTCTGTCGCGGGTACGACTATCATATACCACATTTACTACAGTGGCGACGACAGACGATAAACCCGATGAGTTTAGTGAGGAGTTCTATGGAGAGTGGGGAGTGTCAAAAACATCATCGTAAAAACGTTATCGGGTTCGCAAACGAACAGGTTTGCCGGGAACGGTTCTTCCGTTCCATTATCAGTGGACACAGCCTCTATTCTACCAATAATGAGAATGGCCTGAGGTTAGTGAAATTCGCCGCAACCAAAATGGTAATCTGTAGCACATTCTTTGTATGGGAAGTTATCCGGAAGCACACACAGCATCACTCTGATAGCGAGGCCTGCGCAGAAATCCACCGTGTTCTGGTTGAAGATCAGCAACTCTGAGATGTCGTCCGGGATGTCGGACCGAGGCCCAAATGTCGACTCAAACCACTATCTCGTGGAAGAAACTATCCGCCCCCGGCTGGCCAACGAATTCGAGACGAGCTCTTTGAAGAGGACAGAGTTGCTGCTGATTACACTCGGAAAGTTGATTAATGGATTGGTGAACCGGTTGGAGATCCCGGACCAGCAACTGGAAATCGCCTAGGGGTGGTAAGGGTTAGAAACTGTGCAGTAGACTACACGCAAAAGCCACAAGTACCCGCAAGCATCTCCGACGGAGCGAGTAGTGCCGCTCCCACCATCCAAAATGCACTAACCCGCCCATTGGGGCCGATTCCAATAAGTTCCTAATTACGGAAACTGGTCACAACTTTTTTATGATTCGAGTCGGATTTCGTTTTCGTACCACGATTCTGGGCTGGCACCTGCGCTGAGCTCCCTTGGCAAGGTCATGTGACAACGGCTTGAAAAGGCGAGATAATAACCGGTGCAGGGGTCTCCGTCCAGTAAAACCTGGCAGGTCTTCCAGTACGTTCTGCGTCCATTGCCTGGTGGGAATCAGTAAGGAGAAGGATCAGATGATGGGAATTGGTCTTAGGACCAGATACTCTTTCCTGACTCATGCCGGTCGGCGGCGACATAGTTACTCACAAGGCGCCATGGACGGCCTGCCCTAGCCATGACCTCACTGCTTCGGCATAGACCACCATGGGACCTCATAGGCGACTACTCCAGTATGAACAAGGATAGAGGCTGAGGGTGGACTCAAATAAATTGATAAAGGTTGATGGCTACAATATGATACGCAACGCTAGAAAAATTTGCCGTGGTGGTATTTGTATTTACTACAAAAATGACATTAGATGTAAACTATTATCATCATCTGAGCTTCTAACAGGAGTCCAATATTCAAGTATTACCGAGTATGTGTTACTTGAAGTAAACTACAACCATAATAAATTTCTTTTAGGAACATTTTATAACCCTCCTTGTTCGGACTGCTCAGATCTATTATCCGACAAATTGACAGAGTACTCTTTGAATTATCATTACAATGTAATCGTTGGCGACTTCAATCCCGATTGGAGAAAAATTTGTAACAAAACTATTAGACTGAAGAGTGTCACTGACAGTTATGGATTAACTTGTATAAATACGAAACCTACTCATTTCCATCCCAACGGTTCTTCCCAGATATATTTATTTTTACATCTAATGTACAGTTTATGAATAATGTTCATCAAGTATCATCTCCAGTCTTTTCGAATCATGATATCGAATTTTCGTCAATTGAAATATCTTGCGTTCGATGTGGAGATACACGTACATACCGTGATTATAATAATGTAAACATGCAAAGTCTATTGAGTGCTATTAATCGATGACACCCCGTTAGGCATACAGACGCGAGGCATACGGACGCGAGGCATAGTACGCTAGGCATAATGGACGGCAGGCATACGGACACGAGGCATATGGACGCGAGGCCGAATGGACGCGAGGCCGAATAGACGCGAGGCCGAATGGACGCGAGGCCGAATGGACGCGAGGCCGAATGGACGCGAGGCCGAATGGACGCGAGGCCGAATGGACGCGAGGCCGAATGGACGCGAGGCCGAATGGACGCAAGGCCGAATGGATACAAGGCCGAATGGAAACAAGGCCGAAAGGACACAAGGCCAGGGGGAAGTGATGTGGAATATGTTTTTATCGTCATCATCTACACAACATTCAATATCATGTATTTCGTTTCAAAGTGTCATTTGAAAAGCAATACACTCGCGGCCTTCGGCCGACTCGCTGTTCGGGCGAATGCTGTCCTTACTCGCTACCGCTCGTTCGGACTTAACTAAGGGAAGAAAACTCTGTTTGAGTAGACCTAGCAAACCAGTAGATCAGTCGTTTGGGTGCAAGAGGCCGCCGCTTCCGACGGCGGGTCGGCGGCCGGCTCGGACTGCGGAAACCACGGCGGCTTAGTGCCGCCTCGTTTCCTTGCCCTCGATTATGCGTCATCGCCGCATGATTTCAAGGAAGGTATTAAACCCAACTTAAACTCTTTAGGAATATAATAACACCTGAAATACATTATTGGATCTTATGCGATCGTACAACATCGCATTCGGCCTCGCGTCCATTCGGCCTTGCGTCCATTCGGCCTCGCGTCCATTCGGCCTCGCGTCCATTCGGCCTCGCGTCCATTCGGCCTCGCGTCCGTTATGCCTTTTGGCAGTATGCCTCGTATCCATTATGCCTCACATCCATTATGCCTCGCGTCTGTATGCCTAGCATACTATGCCTAACATCCATATGCCTAGCGTCCATATGCCTCGTGTCCCGTCCCCCTATTAATCACGTTTTTTTTTCTTCATCTAGTTTATTTGACACGGCATAAATACAATTCAATGTTTAACGGGGCCAATTATATCTGGTAGCTTACGTTCTAAAGTATCTTAATAACTAAAAGCAAATTTTTTATCCTCGCTGCCGACTACGAGCTGAAACTAAATCTAACTTAAAGCTAGAGTATTTTGCATTAAAAGCACAGGTTTGCTGTTTGATGGTTTTCATTGCCATAGGTAAGCAGCATATTAAATTTGTTCCGCTGCTGGGCCAAGATATTACGGACTGGCATATTGGGTTGTTTCCATCGGGCCTTGAGAGTATCGTGCGGGTCTAGTTGCTGTTTCCGGATCCGGGGTCTTAACGTGTTCTTGTCGTTTGGTTGGATGTAGGCGGAAGGGGATAGGACTAAACTGGGGCTTGGATGGATTTCAGGAAAACGTATATAAGGGACATGTAGGATAGGTCACGGCTCGCCAAGACATCACGAACAGGAACAGCCGGCTGCCTACCTTCGGCCTGCAGGGAAGCTATTAATCTACACCTGGCGTCACGGTGTACAGGGCATGACCAAACAACGTGCTCTGTGTCGTGATAACCTTCACCACAGGCACAGATACCACTCTCCCCGAGCCCAACACGACGGAGATGCGCGTCAAATCTATAGTGATTGGACATAAGCCGGGACATCACGCAAATGAAATCCCGACCTACATCCAACCCCTTGAACCACGGGTTCGTCGATACCTTGGGGATTATGGAATGTAACCACCTTCCCAGTTCCCCCTTGGTTCAAAAATTTTGCCAACTGATGATCGTATTCTGACGTACAAATGCGAAAAATTCATTAAAAGCAATTGGTCTTTCATAAATATCACCGTTTGTTGCGCCCACCTTAGCCAAAGAGTCCGCTTTCTCATTGCCCGGTATTGAGCAGTGAGAAGGGACCCACGCTAAGGTAATCTGAGTAGATTTTTCGGATAAAGCACTCAGATGTTCCCGTATTTTCCCCAGGAAATACGGAGAGTGCTTAACATCTTTCATCGATCGGAGAGCCTCAATGGAACTGAGACTGTCCGTAAAGATGAAATAATGGTCCGTGGGCATTTTTTCGATAATCCCTAGGGTGTACTGAATTGCAGCTAATTCTGCGACGTAAACAGAAGCAGGATTATCGAGCTTATGGGAGACGGTTAAATTGTTATTGA
This sequence comes from Wyeomyia smithii, assembly GCF_029784165.1. NCBI lineage: Eukaryota > Metazoa > Arthropoda > Insecta > Diptera > Culicidae > Wyeomyia > Wyeomyia smithii. Next base: position 215,790,517 of record NC_073695.1, read on the forward strand.
AGATACCGAAGCCAGTGGACCCATCAAGAAGTGATCCGTCAGTGTAGTACATATTGTCGCAGTTGATGTTTCGATATTTATTGGAAAAAATTTTAGGGATCTGCTGCACGCGTAAATGATCCGGGATTCCACGAGTTTCTTCTATCATGGATGTATCGAAAAACACAGTAGAATCAGAAGTATTTGATAAGTCGCCACGATTTGGAATATTCGAAGAAGGGTTAATATTTTGGGACATGTGATTGAAATACAATGTCATAAAACGGGTTTGAGAATTAAGTTCGATTAACCTTTCAAAATTTTCGATCACGGGACGGTTCAAGACCTCACATTTGATTAGAATACGAGAAGACAGGCTCCAGAAGCGGATTTTCAATGGTAGTACTCCAGCTAAGATCTCCAAACTCATCGTATGGGTCGACTGCATGCAACCCAAGGCGATACGCAAACAACGATATTGTATTCGCTCCAGTTTGATCAAATGTGTGTTTGCTGCGGAGCGGAAGCAGAAACACCCGTACTCAATAACAGACAGTATCGTTGTTTGGTAAAGCCTTATAAGGTCTCCTGGGTGGGCTCCCCACCATTGTCCGGTTATTGTACGAAGAAAATTCACTCTTTGTTGACATTTTTTCATCAGATACCTCACGTGACAACCCCAGGTGCCTTTAGAGTCGAACCAGACACCAAGATATTCGTGTACCAAAACCTGAGAAATCGTTTTACCCATTAATTGTGTTTGAAGCTGAGCAGGTTCATGCTTCCTAGAAAAAACTACTATCTCAGTCTTCTCCGGAGAGAATTCGACACCTAGCTGTAAAGCCCAAGCAGACAAATTGTCCAAGGTATCTTGCAATGGTCCTTGCAAATCGGCAGCTTTGGCTCCTGTAACAGAGATTACACTGTCGTCTGCAAGTTGTCTTATCGTGCATGAATTTGCCAGACATTCGTCGATGTCATTTACATAAAAGTTGTAAAGAAGGGGGCTTAAACATGAGCCCTGGGGAAGACCCATGTAGCTAATGCGAAAAGTTGACAAATCGCCGTGCGTAAAATGCATGTGCTTTTCGGACAACAAATTGTGCAAAAAATTGTTCAAAATTGGAGAAAATCCTTGTCGGTGAAGTTTACCCGAAAGAATGTCAATAGAAACGGAATCAAAGGCCCCCTTAATGTCCAAGAACGCAGACGCCATTTGTTCTTTGCGAGCATACGCCAGCTGAATGTCTGTTGAAAGCAACGCAAGACAATCATTCGTCCCTTTGGCACGGCGGAAGCCAAACTGAGTATCTGATAGTAGACCATTTGATTCGACCCAGTGGTCTAAGCGACGGAGTATCATTTTTTTCATCAATTTCCGGATACAGGATAGCATTGCAATCGGCCTATAAGAGTTGTGATCAGAAGCTGGTTTCCCTGGTTTTTGGATGGCGATCACCTTCACTTGCCTCCAATCCTGCGGTACAATGTTTTGCTCCAGGAACTTATTGAACAAGTTCAACAAGCGCCTCTTGGCATTGCCAGGTAGATTCTTCAACAAGTTGAATTTGATTCTATCTAACCCAGGCGCGTTATTGTTACAGGACAGAAGGGCAACTGAAAATTCTGCCATCGTAAAAGGTGATTCTATCGCGTCGTGGCCCGGAGACGCATCGCGAACAATGTTTTGCTCAGGAACAGAGTCCGGACATACTTTCCAGGCAAAATCAAATATCCACCGACTCGAAGACTCCTCGCTTTCGTTGACCGTTACGCGATTCCGCATTCTTCGGGCTGTGTTCCAAAGAGTGCTCATCGATGTCTCCCTCGACGTCTCGTTCACGAACCGACGCCAATATCCGCGTTTCTTTGCTTTAGCCAAACTTTTAAGCTTGGTATCAAGCTCCGAATACCGTATATAGTCGCCAGGTATACCTTTCTTCTGATAGGCCAAAAACGCGTCGGATCTTTGCGTGTAGACATCGGAGCACTCTTGGTCCCACCACGGAGTGGGAGGCCGTTCTTTGATCGTTACGCCGGGATATTTCTTCGTTTGGGCTTGCAACGCGGCGTCGAGAATCAAGCCCGCGAGGAGATTGTATTCTTCAAGTGGTGGATGATGTTGAATCGACTCGACCGCTTTTGAAATCATTTCCTCGTATAACTTCCAATCGACATTCCGTGTGAGGTCATACGAAATGTCAATTGGTCGCATGCGAGTTGACCCGTTATTAATTGAAATAAGAATAGGCAAATGGTCGCTACCGTGAGGATCAAGGATTACCTTCCATGTGCAATCCAACCGTAGCGACGTCGAACATAAGGATAGATCCAAAGCGCTTGGGCGCGCTGGAGGTTTCGGGATACGTGTCATTTCACCGTTGTTTAAAATAGTCATGTCGAAGTCATCGCAAAGGTTATAGATTACAGAGGAGCGGTTATCATTGTAAGGGGAACCCCAAGCCACGCCATGAGAGTTGGAGTCTCCCAAAATCAAACGTGGCGAGGGAAGAAGTTCTATTAAATCAAAGAGCAGCCGTTGCCCAACCTGTGCTCTGGGAGGAATATATATTGAGGCAATACAAAGCTCTTTACCTTGTATTGTCATTTGACATGCGACAACTTCGATGCCTGGAATCGAGGGGAGGTTAATACGATAGAAAGAATAGCACTTTTTAATCCCTAAAAGTACTCCTCCATATGGGGTGTCTCGATCAAGGCGAATAATATTAAAATCATGGAAGTTGAGATCAATATTTGAAGTAAGCCAAATTTCACAAAGGGAAAATGCATCGCATTTGTTTTTATTTATCAAAACTTTAAACGAATCAATTTTTGGTAAAATACTTCTACAATTCCACTGTAAGACAGAGATAGAATCCTTCATATACGCAGTTGAATTAGGCATCGAAGGATACAATCGCTGCAAGGAGGGGCCATTGGGCAGTCAACTGCTTCAAAAATGATCTAACTGTTGGGAGGAATGCTGTAAGAAAAATTTTAATTGGATCGGGTACATTGAAATTTTCAAAAATCCAGTCCACAATGTCAGAAAATCTCACTAATCCAGAGTTTGTTTCATCAACTGGATGTGCAAAAGGAACAACTGGGGTTTTAGATGTTCCTGGCAGTGCTGGGAACTCCTTCTGGGACTTTAAATTTGCAAGCCCAGGAGGAGTTTGCTTCGGTTTTTCCGCAGCACTGTTTGGTTTGTTCGTACTTTTCATTACACTTTGGGAAATCTTAGGACCTTTACGGGGAAGTTTAGGAGAAGAAACATTTTTCCTCTTACTAGACTCCCCAGGATTGGCATAAGATGTTCCCGCTGATGAATCGTCAGAATCGGTTTCATCAGAGGGCAACAGATCAAAGGGGTTCGATGTTATGGTAGAAGTGGTCACGGTCTTCTTCAGCATCTCAGCGAAAGAACGCTTTGAACGCCCCTTAAGTGACCGCTTGATTTTATCTCTGCGCTGCATGTACACCGGGCATGTGGAGAGCTCATGCTGGTTTTCCCCACAGTGAATACATTTTTCAGCATTAACACTGCAAGAATCTTCCGCATGAGTCTCCCCACACTTGCTACATCGTGCCTTATTGCAGCAGTAGGCGGCTGTGTGGCCTAACTGCTTGCAATTGGTGCAATTCATAACACGGGGTACATACAATCGCACAGGCAGACGAACCCGGTCGATCGAGACGTGGCTAGGGAGTGCAGATCCGGCAAACGTAACGCGAAACGAGTCTGACGGAGTGTAAACTTTTTTACCGCCGACGAGAGACATGGACCGCAATTGCTTACAATCCAAAATCTTCGCCCGTGTTTCGGTATTTTTGAAGCAACCGGTTGCGCTTTCTAGGATACACTCGACAGACAGACTCGAATCGGTTATGACACCGTCGATCTCCACGTCTCGTGCGGGTATGTAGACGCGATACTCGCGTGTGAAGAGCTCAGAGCAAGCGATAGCATTGGCCTGTGCCAGATCACTGACCACGACACGGAGCTTGTTAGGTCGGACCTTGAAAATTTCTGTCACGACCTTGTACCCCTTCGTCAGGTCTTTAGAAATTTGCAGTATGTTTAATCGCTTTGAATTCACTCCTGCCTTTGGACGGAAATAAACAGTATAGCTGCCCTGTTGAGATCCGTCCGGGTAAAGCCTGGGGCGAGGGGGGACTGGAGAACGAACAGGGGAGGGGGCAACAGAAGGGTCAGGGTTAGGGGGGTTCGGGGATGGTGGCACGGGAGGCGAGGGATCTATATCCATCGCGCTAAATCTAGCGCACTAGCGCCGACAAGAACACGTACCTCTTTACTTCTTCCTTCCAGCAGTGGTTGTCCGATCGTTCGAAGCTGCACCCAAAGCAGCCAGCAGCACCAGTACAGCAGCAACAATACAGCCACCAGCAGTGAGCCGGGTGTGAGATCACTCAGCACAGCGACACGGACTCGATTGTCAACTGATGGCCTTCAACTCGAAAGAATAATACACTCTTTTGTTTGGCTATTCGTACACACGGACCGGATTGTAATAGAAAGACCACTTTGCACGTCCGTTTCTGTCGAGTGTTCGACGCGGAATGAATTATTAATCACGTTGATTGGTCAAGATTTGATAGTATAGATGATCCAAATATCGCGGTTGATTTTTTCAACAACATAATCTCCGACTTACATGAAACTTTTGTACCAATTCGTTATAGTAAACCCAGAAAAAATTCGTGGTTCAATAGAGACATTTCGAATGCAATAATTGATAGAAATATTGCGTATAAGCTCTGGATCTCGAGCAGAACTGATGCGCATCACGCTCAATACAAAATATTACGTAATAAGGGTACTCATATGATAAATGGGGCTAAATCTAACTACGTTTCCATTAGAATAGATTCTTCAAATAATAACAAGCAGCTTTGGACTAGGTTGAAGCTACTAATGCTGTGCCAACTTCGGCTCTGGATAAGCGATTAAACCACTCGAATGACGAACTCAATGAATACTTTGCGTCGAACTTTACACGTGACGGGAGTGTTCTTCCGGTGCCTACATTGAACGAAAATGGTTTTAAATTTTCTTCTGTTGACGAAAATGATGTGACATTGGCTATTTTTTCAATCAAATCTGATGCTATTGGTCTCGATGAGGTTCCGATTAAATTCATACTTCTGATTTTGCCCCAAATTTAGCCTAGAATAACTAAGATTTTTAATATGATCATATCCACCTCAAAATTTTCCCGGGCCTGGAAGTTAACCAAAGTTATTACTATACGCAAAAATGCCAAAAGTAATGCAGTTAACAACTTACGTCCAATAAGCATGCTGTGTGCGCTTTTCAAAGCCTTAGAACAAATTTTTAAGCTTCAAATTAATGATTTCGTACATGACTTAAGGTTGATGTGTCCTGAGCAATCCGGTTTTCGCAGAGGTTATAGTACTACAACCGCTTTCCTTAAAGTACATGATGATATTTATGCTGCTATTGACAAAAAAGCTATAGCATTCCTGCTGCTTGTAGATTTCTCGAAGGCTTTTGACAGGGTTTCTCACGTTAAGCTTCTAAAGAAATTGTCAATCCAGTTCATGTTCAATAGAGCCGCTAGGCAGCTTATACAATCATATTGGACATCACGATCTCAGATAGTTACTACGGATGGTTGTTTCTCGAACCAAATTGAAATTTTGTCAGCTGTGCCGCAAGGATCAATCCTTGGGCCACTGCTTTTCTCTATGTTTATCAATGATTTGCCCGGTTCTTGAAAAACTGTAAGGTTCATATGTTTGCCGACCACGTTCAAATTTATTTTTATTCACGTGACCTTTCTTTGGCTTCGATGGCAGATCTCATTAATGATTATTTGTCAAGAATTCTCGCCAGGTCTTATAGCAATTTTTTACCAATAAATCCTTCAAAAACCAAGGTGATGCCAATCTCCCGAAATCGTAATATTACCAATCTTCCTGCAATTATCTCAGGTAACGATGTCATAGAATATGTTTCAAGAGTCTCTATTCTTGACTTTATGGAGCAAAACGATTTTAATTGTGAGAGTCATATAAGTAGTCAGTGTGCTAAAATTTATAATGGACTTAGGGTTCTAAAACTGTCTTCAAGTACTATGTCAACTGCTATAAAACAAGAGCAGACTTCTTCCGTTCTCTTGATTTTTGCCCGAATTTCCTTTTCTACCTGTCAAACCCTTTGGAGAACTAGACTTTCTCTCGCACAGAGTGAGTAATTATCCACATTTAGGCGTAGAGTATTTCAGTCGCAGAGTTCCTTTTCACTCTTTATCATCACGTGTTAGGGATAAACATTTATTTGCTCTCTCAGTTCAAGAGGGAGTAGTTATCGTTAGCTTCTCCTTTACTAGAAGAGAAGTTGGCCAAATATCAAAACATTTAGGTTCACATTGAAGCCACATCCTAACCGTCTTCGAATTCAATATTATAGGAAGATTCACAACTCACCATGGGTGCGTATTCCGCAGAAAGTTCGATTTCATACTATTTTGCCGCACCCCAGAGCGATGAGAACGGTAACGCAATGCTCAGTTGGTCGCCGAGCAATTTATTTCATTTTTATTGCTTGCGCGGTTGAGCAATTTACAAGAGTTTCACTGGATTTTTGCTCTGTCAAATTAGGAGCGTTTTTTCGTCAGAGAAACTATTACTCTGCGCTCTCTCTACAGCAGATGGTGTGATGCACATTGAATGTAAGCTCGCAGTTGTTAAGAGGGAAGAAAACTGTTTTCTGTTTAAGATGAAGATGAGCAAAACTGAACTAAAGCTCTTCAAAGCTCTTATCTTGCCTCACTTTTTGTATGGAGATGTATTTCTATTAAATGCTCCAGTTTCAGCGTTGGAATGGTTGCGTATTGCACTAAATTGTTGTGTTCGTTTTGTTTTTGGATTGTCGAGTTTCTCTAGAGTATCTCATCATTCGATCATGCTTAACTTTATTTAAAATTATAAACACATCATCACCTCCATACAGTCAGGTTTTTTTACGCGGTTTTTTTATACGCGGTTTTTTTACGCGGATTTTTGAATTAATGCGGTTTTTAACGCGGATTTTTGAATAACGCGGTTTTTTTTTGCGAGGTACGTATCCCCCGCGTAAAAAAAAACTGACTGTACTTAAGGAAAAAGATTCATTCCTTACAAAGCAGTCGTACCAGAAGCTGTTAACTTCCTACACGCAATATTGAAGTCTTGTACAATCATTGTGTCTTCCCGATTCGCACAAATGTTGCACAGAAATCGCACAATAAATGTGTGAAACGCATAACGCAACAGTTGTACTGCGAATACATTGACATAGAATGAAATCAGAATATGTATCATACACCGACACTTTATTTCTCACGTCGAGTGTATTAGTGACTGCACGCGCTTTTTTCTCAAGCGACGAGAGAAATTTCTCTCTCGCTCGTAGAATTTCAGACACGTGACATACAATTTGCAGGTTGCTCTTTCGCTTCTCTTTCGGTTCGGATTGCGACGCGCAAGGCAATATCTCGTTGCTTCACGAAATGAGCGAGACACCCGTGCTGCACATACTTGATACCAGTGTTGTTAGTCTCTCACTCATACTGTCGGTGCGTGCTTGCTGCTATTCAGAGGAATGCATGAAGAAGAAAAAGTATCTCGAAAGCGTGTATGCAAAAGACTTGAAAAGCGAAGCATATGTCTTGTCCTCAAGCAGAAAGGAGGAGAATGGTTTTGCTTCTCGCTCGCTTTGCAATGCTGCTTGATACCAGTTGAAACTGTTTAGGTGTAGTAGTTTGGAGCTGCCAAATACATTTAAGAAACCATAGAGCATTAATTGCGTTATGCCCAACACGCAATGATTGTACTGGTTCCGAATTACATCAACAATTGCGCTAAAAACGCACAATTTTGTACTGGTTTCGCACCATCCAACTTTTGCGTGTATATTTCAAACATCACATTATAAAAATACTCTGTCCGTGCAGGGCATTGTTTTTTGGAATCTGCTACCTTCTGAGCTCAAAAATATACGATCCTTAAATGGATTCCGTCGTGAATGTACAGCATGGCTCAAGAATGGGAAGTTAAAAAAATAATACTTAAGAAATATTCGTTACCATCAGAAACTTGTGCCTGCGTGTAGCAAATGCTTTCACCACACTGCTTCTTTTTCACTCCAAAGTGTCTCAGCTTACAGAGAGACAAACACACTTCCAGCTCACCCCACATCTGATAGAAACAAGAGGGGTGAATTACTCTACAGAGAAAACGCAGAAGTGCACAACAGTGTCCACTGGCGAGTAGTCCGGAAGGTGAAAAAAAACCTCCCTGTGTAGCTATACTGCGAAAACGAATTCCACCAGAGTAAATTCGACCGGCACGAGCAACGCAGTCTATTTTCTTTCTCCCAATCTCTTTTCCTCTTCTGCCATGCTCAAGAAACCAACTAGATAGCTCTGCAGTGTAATTATTGTGCGTGATGTCCACACGTGTGAGAAAGTACACCATAGTTCATTGTCTCGCAAGAGAGAGATTCCAGATTTCACCGCAGTGCGTTCAGGTAGCTCAACAGATAAAAGTCGTTTGTCGCTCTCTTCTAGCATGAGAGTATTGATTAGTGACGGGTCTTTAGTGTGACGGCAGTTGTCTCCGCAGTGCAAGATGTTCTCCTGCACTCTAGAGGTTTACTGAGGAGAAAAGACAAGCATGCTTGCTAGTCAAGACCATCGAAAAGAGCAGGGACAAGCGGCCTAGAGTGGCAGCGCTTTCTGAACAGCCATCAACGAGTTCGCGGCGGATAGGAGCAATGTGCCCAGGGATCTGAAGCAGGGCCTCTTTTTGCTTCGGGCTACCATCGACGAAGCTCAAAAAGAGTACGCCAGACTTGTGGCTCCGGTTGAAGCCTCCGAAAAAGGGGTGAAGACTAGGAGGGTAACCGAATCCAAGCAGGTTCAGACTGATGCCCTCATGCTCTCATTTGCCGCGATCTGCTCTACGGGGCAGATCGGTAAGCGAATGGGGTAGTCCTCGGGCGGTTGGTGGAGCTAGCCTCGCGAGATACTACACCAACAGGCTCGAAGGTCGGAACATCGACCGGAGCGGCGTCTGCGGTAAACCCATGGGTTACCGTAAGAGGGAAAGGGCGCAAGGAGGGGAAAAAGCACCAAGGCGGAGCGGCGACAAAACGTCCGCCAAATGTCAAAAAGGCCAGGAGCAGGGGGGACGCCCTTGTACTCAAGACTAACGGGTCTAAGTACTCTGTAATCTTGGTGAAAATGAGGAGCGAAACCCAATTCAAGGATGTAGGGGCGGATTTGCGGACCATCCATCGATCTCGCTCTAGCGAGATGATTTTTGAGTTCCAGAAGGATGCCAAGAACAAGTGTGGTTCCTACAGAGCGGCAGCCGGGCAGGTGCTTGGTGAAGAGGTGTAGGTTCACCTTTGAGGCGACTCTCCAGCTTAAAAACCTAGATGAAATCACCGAGAAGGTGCGATGTTGCACAAGCCCTCAAAGAGGAGTGCAGGGTGGTGGTGGCCACTGAGTTTATCCGCCTCCGAAAGGGTCCAGCGTGGATCCAGGTGGCTACCTTCCGACTAGCATCGACAGATGTGAACGTGGCACTAGAGGAATGCAAACTAAAGGTCGGCTGGTCACTATGCCCTCTGGATCTACACCTACAACCGGACGTTTGCTTCCCGTGCTTCGAGGGAGGGTATAAGTTCTGGACCTGAAAGAGTCCCGACAGGTGCAGGCCATAAAGCGAAGGATTGCGGGGAGTCTCCCAAGTGCATGGTATACTCCGGAAAACGGGACGCAAAACACTTCATGGGGCATAAAGGTAACGAAACTGAGCCTGCACCTCTAGTACGCGACTCAGCAGCTGCTATACCAAGCAGTCACTGAGTCGCTGTCAGACATCGTCATCGTTTCGGACACGAGGTGGCAATTGACGGATAGAACCAACACTCACACCGTCCGCGGTTGAAAGACATCGCATTTCGATGTTGAGGTATTCGAAGAGGCAAAGAGAAGAGAGTGCGATAGAGGCAGTTAGCTCCGCCCGACTGCTGACCAACTAGTTGCCATACTATCGTGGGCGTGTGACGCCACCATGCCTGAGACCCGCCAATCTAGGAATGGGAAGCCACCGGCTTAATGGTGGACTGAGAGGATAGCGGAGCAAGACGGAGAATGCAGCGTGCGCGAACAGACGAACGAAGGATTGAGCATTCGGTTCTTCAACGTTCCAGTATCTCTGACACAGACCAATTATGGTCGGCCAACCAGCCGAACATCCAATTCGTGAGTGACGACAGCCGTGTCAAGATTCAGGGAAAGGTTAGGGTTACGAATGAGGAACTCATCGTGATCGTGATTACTGCCGTAAGCTGGTAAACCGCCAGAGGACCCATCGGCATAAAGGCCTATCTGCCTGCTGGACACGGCGGGTAAGGTATTTGAGAGGATTATCCTCAACAGACTGGTTAGGTACAAGGAGGTGTAAACGGTCTGGCAATTAACGTTCGGTTTCCGGAAGGGCAGGTCCACGCTGGATGCTATCTTCTCCGTCACCAAGACGGCGGAGATGTCACTCCAGTGCAAATGAAGGGGTATACGCCATAGCGCAATCGTCACGCTTGACGCGAAGAATGAGTTTAAAAGCGCCGGTTGGGACTCCGTAGCGCTGTACAAGATTCTGGTAAATTACTTCCATAATCAAGTACTTGTTTACAATATGCAGGAGGGTCAGAAGTGCGTCCTAATTACCGCAGAAGTTCCGCAAGGTTCTATCCTATTGTATGTCATGTAAAAAGCTTCTCGTAGGAGTTGTGATCGTCGGTTTTGCAGACGACATAACGCTAGAGGTCTACGGCGAGTCGGTCAAGGAGGTCGAATAGACGGCCGCGCACTGTATACGCAAGGTCGAAGATTGGATGCACTCCAGGAAACTGGAGTTAGCGTACCGTAAGACGGAGGTCACGGTTGTGAATAACCGCAAATCAGAGCAACAGGCGGGGGTTAGAGTCGGAGACTGTACCATCACCTAAAAGCGATCTTTGAAGCTCTTGGGGGTTATGGTTGACGATAAGCTTAGATTTGAGAGTCACGTCAACTATGCTTGCAAAAAGGCTTCAAAGGCTATTGCACTGCCCATAATCGCATATTTGTAACATTTGCAAAATTGGTTGTTCGACCAATTCGCACTTTTATATTTTGACCTTAAATGCATTGTTACTAATATATTCTCGCAAATAGACACTTTAACTAAACTTAGTATCATGAAGAAAGCACTAATATACACTATGTATACATTGAATATAACTTTTAAAGTCAAATTGGTTGAAATTTTTGCAATGATACATTTATGCCGTCACTTTCAAGCTACTTTTGGAATATATCACATGGAAAAAGAAGTTTTTCATGTATTCAACAAGCATGAGCTGAACATCAGAAACGGATCACCGGTGGTTGGTTACCGGACCAGAATAACTTCCGAGTTCCAAAGGATGCAGATGTGGATTTGGATGGAAACTTTTTTGACAAAAAAGTTGAAAAAGTTAAGTAGTGTGACAATTATGCGGTTATTTACGCTATGTGACAAAATAACTTGGTATTTTTTACGACTTTTTTCACACAAACATAAGCATATTTTTCCAGATGTAAAAAGTACATACTATTCTAAGCATTTCCCAATAAAAAGCACGAAATCCATAAAATGTCGAATGTTACAATTATGCGATCACAGGCAGTGCAGCACTATTTCGAATTACGCGGAATAGCTCAGCGGTGAAAGGCAGCAAGCGTATACTTCTTGGTGGTGGTTTCGTCCATACTTAGGTATGTGGCCCCAGATGGTCCTGAGCGCTAGGTACTAACAGTTATCGTGGTAAACTGGAAAGCACCTACAGGCTCATGTGTCTGAGGGTAGCCGTTGCGTTTCGTACAGTGTCATCCGGCATGATGCCTATCAGGGAGGACGGCATGATGCCATTAGGGAGGACGTAGAATCGACCAACGTGACACAAGGGGCATACGAAGTACCAGAGGATCATTATCGATGATCAGATGGCAGCATGGATGGTCTAATTCCCCCGATGGATGGATGTCTTCTTCATATGTCCTCGTTTTGTGCATGCGCTGAACGACACGATGATCGTGAGCGGGCCAGACACTAACACTAACACTAACACTAACAAAAATTTAGGAGGATGTACAGGCTGTTGATCCGCCAAACTTGGACGAGGTTAGGGAAGCTTGTCAAGAGTTAAAAAAAAATACAAAGCAGCTGGAAAGGACGGCCTCCCAGCCAAACTTTTCAAAGCCGTTAGTGAGCAGCTGTTACGTTCAACTCATTGGCTCATCTTGAACGCAATCATTTGCCCAGTCTATTGAAACTCGATTGTGGTAATTATCGAGGCATAATAATCCTTAACTCTGCTTCTAAGCTCCTCTCCTGCTTCCCGATTAATAGACTGATGCCGTTGCAGAAAGCCTTTTTCGGAGAGTACCAGTGCGGACCAAATGTTCACCCTGCGTCAAATCCATGACAAATTCAGAGAAGTAAACATTCAGACTCATCATCTTTTTATAGACTTCAAGACAGCATACGATTCAGTTAAGCGCAACGAATTATGGCAGATAATGGTTGAATGCGGTTTCTCAACAAAACTGGTTAAGCTGATTCGTGCCACCCTTGACAACTTTTCATCATGCGTCAGGATAACGGACGTAATTTCGGACCCTTTCGTGAAGTTAGACGGTCTGAATCATGGTGACGAGCTCTCAAACATTGCCTTGGAGGGTGAAGTACGGAAAGCTGGTGTTCAAAGAGGTGGTACTTCCATCTCAAAGTCCCATATGCACCTTGGCTTTGAGAATGCTATTGATATTGTCGGTTTAAACCGCAGAGCAGTGGAAGAGTCGTTTGTGCCTCTCAAGAGGGAAACAGCCAACTCTACCAAAACAAAGTACATATTGGATGGTGGAGAAGGTGAAAGTTCATCTAGTCTTGGTACTGAGAATGTGATAGATGGCGATATCTATGAAATTGTGTACCTTGGTACTCTCGTAATGCTTGACAACGCCGTTAGCCGCGAAGTGAAACGAAAGATAGCAGCCGCAAACTAGACCTTTTACACTTTGCGTAGCCAGCTGACATCCCGCAGCATGCTTGTCCGCTTGAAATTTGCGCTCTACAGGACGCTGATTCTCCCGGTGGTGATACTCTACGGCCATGAGTGTGGGTCGATGAAGAAGAGTCGGATTCTACGTTCAATATTTGCCGGGATATTGGAGAATGGAATGTAGCGAAGGCGTATGAGACACCAACCAACTACCAACTTACGAATATCATCAAGCTGATAGAATATGGCAGGGTACAGTGGGCTGGCCACGTGGCACGAGTGTAGAAGAAGCGACCAGCGAAGATAATATTCAGCAGAGAGCCCGAGCCCGACTGAGGTCGGCGATGTTGGAAATAGGGTGTGGATGAGGATACCCGATCGGCGGGTGTCGGGGGCGACTGGAGATTGCCAGCCCAAGATTGAGTGAAATGGAGACATATTCTAGATTCGGCAGTGGGTCGTTAACACCCTGTCGCCATAACACTAAAGTAAGTAGTTTTGCAGCATAATAAGCAATCGATCATATTTAGCTTACAATAGTTTCATGACACTTTTATCAATTTGAAATAATGACAATTTTTCATTTAGGAAAATTTAAAAAAATATGAAGTTGATTGTCTGCAGAGTTAGCCTTTTAAGAAAGCGAAGTAAGTGGGGTTATGTTCGTACTGACTTGTTTCCAAATTTCTAACAGATGGAACCATTAAGCTAAAATTTCCTATTGTCATATAGCAAAGCGACCCACCCTCCGGAAAAAAGGCCAAATTATCCATCCAACAAACGCTACACCGACAACGTGGATGGAACGGAAATAACTTATTTGCACCCACTCGTTAGGTGAGAACTTACCTCAAATAAAACCTATAATAAAATGTTCCTTGTTTCGGTAAACTACATAGCAGACTAAGGCCCGTGAGCGCAACCGAACGCAATGAAACCAAGCGATAATTTGTACCTTATTTGCGTTTCACGCCATTGAAAGCAACAACAACAAACTTAATTCAAAATAAAACTTCCTGCTGGTAAAGATCATTCCTGCCTACGTCACTCCCTCCGTCTTGCTCGGTATTGAGTATAGATTGGCTCGTAACTAGCGGAAAAGAATAATAAGGTGTGAGAGGTTATGCGAAAACCGATGGGACATAAAACCCACTCAGGCACTGAACAATATGACGAAAATTTTGTTTCTTACAAATTTGTCTTGAGTAGACTCTTAACCTATTGCTGATACTGCCAAAAAAACTCAAAACTTTCGATTACAGGAACGAAAGGGGCAAAAAAGTGGTACAAGGTAATGAGAAAATTACATGATCAAAACCCTCCCCGTTTGATTGAAGACGAAACGCATATTCGAACTTTGTTTCATAACGTTATTTGGCATTGTTTTTCTCCTTAGCTTGTCGAAGATATGTGCAAACTTAACGAAGCGATCGGAACTGGGAGAATGGAAATGATTGCTGATAATTGCTAATTTTTGTTTCTCTGTGGTTGTTCAATATTTTTGAAAAATTATACGTTATAACTCGTGTGATTAAATCAAGTTAATTTTCATTGATTCACCGCACATTTCATTAGTGCTGATTATTTGTAATTTGATTATTTTATATACATACACCGGATAATTGATTCGCAATCGATTTTCATTGCATCTTGTTGAACTGGTCCATATTCAGCTATGCTTCAACTAATCAGACAAACAGTGAACTGGCAACACACTTTCGGCCGATTGTTTGATTGAATAGAAGCCAATAAGACTATTTACCATTCCTAAACTGAACCAATTTCGTCATGCACAGCCCTCTGCAGCAGCGGATCAGTTCGGGTAGCAGAGCGATTGAATTATCATATTTGGTGGCCATAAAGAACGAATGCCCAGCCTCCAACCGCCCCTCGGGTTGTGCTGCATATGTTAATCTGTCAATCAAACTAAAAATTGCCGGCCTTGTGACAATCGAGACCTCAATTTAAAGGAACTCCCAACGTTTATTGGCCATTTGCTTGCTCATAGCATTTTCGTCTAGACCAAATTTGTTCAGCTACAAAAAATAGTTATGTCATTCAGAGGTTTTGATAAATGCGTGCAGTTCCAATGAAAAAAATTAGCTCATTAGTTTGTTTTGCCTACCAATAATAATAAATTTACCAAACCATCCGTTTGATATTCAATAACAACTAACTTCAATTGATTTGAATTCTGAAAAAAATCGTAAACAATAAAAGTAAATAATTCTTGACTCGATAGAACACATTAAAGTCAAGTAAGAGAAAAAAAAACACCCTACGAAAACCTCTCCTTTTTTTGCTACAAAACCGCAAAATTTTTGTACAACGCTAGCAGAATCGATACGTTCTGATTTGCCATAATTAAGCTTCCCATCAATAAGATTATGATTTTTCCTTCTACCCTAACCAGCATCTTCATCGTATGCAGCACTGGCCGTGGAATGCATTTCTGCGCTAGCTAGCAAACCCTGCTGGCCCGAGAACAGAGAAGGTAATTTATTATGATCAACTCTAATAACAATAATAATAAATAATTTATATTAATTACTGGATTATAATGTAATAATTATTTTGGCTTCGGTTCGGTCTGCTGCTCTACGGAGCAGTAGTATCGTAAGTAGCGAACATCAGTGGAGTGGTGCACACGGCGGACACAAGCATCTGGTAATTACAGGGCTTCAAAAGGGTTCTTCTTGCGCCAGGCTGCGTTGGTTCTTCTTTCCCAACGTCGGTCGTCCACACGTACCAAGCAGCGAAGTGAGATTGAAAAATATTACTCCGATTGTCGCGAGTTTAAACTGCGATTGAGATTAATTGTGCTACGACGGGTACGAATGAAGTGTAAACAGAAAATGTACCGGTCAGCAAGACAATTATTTCGTAATTTAAAACATGAAGTGGTAATCTTTGCTCGGGGGAGATAAGAGCTCCCAGCAAACTTGAACATTTGGTAAAAAATTATGATTTAAATGCTTGGAATAGTTGAAACGATTTTGTCTTGTTTCTATACACGCATTCCTGGTACTTTCGGGCTATTTGAATACCGCTCTCGGTTATACAAACGATATAATTTGCTCCAAGTTATGCAACGAAATCAACCTAACGTATACAAACAAGGTGCTTGCACTCCCTCCGACGAATCACGAATTCAATTAAGCCTCATTTTAGATCGAACAAACAGTGGATAGCAATCTTCGTAAACATCGCAGCATCGAAAGTGAATCTCCTGCGGTGGTTAATTTACCTACCAAGTAGGTAAGTACCACTTCCAGGGACCGCAACGGTTAAAGTGGAGAAGCTTTTGTAGTACCCCGAAAAAATCTGGCCGTTTGGGCGGTGTCTCGCTGCTACCACCAACCGCTTCGACTGATGTGCGGTCTGCCGACAAATTACCACCTTCGAGGGATCCATCAGGAGAGCAAGAAAGAAAATAAAAACCGGCTGCCGGTATTATAGTCATATGATCACGAGGGATCCTCCCAGAAAAAAAAATCCCTTTCGAGCCAAACGAAGGGGGCCGGTTCGTTTTCATTCGCCATAAACATATTGTAGCCTTTGCTGGAGCATTGTGCTATGTTAATTATTTCTTTTCATGAGTTGGCATTTTTGCGTTTCTGTTTTCAATTGGGGGCCCAAAACAAAGAACTGTGCGAAAAACCTTTTTTCGCCTTAATGAACGGTGGAAAGCTTCTACACTATTTGCAGAAACAGTTTGTTTTTGCATGACCCATTGCCTTACTCATCGTGAAAAGACTAAACCTACGTTTCGATGCTTTTCTTGTGAAAATTAGCGAATACATGTAGTGTTTATTAGTGTATGACGTATATTAGTGTATATATAACCGTTTCTTTGATAAATCTGTAATTTTTAAGTGTTGTGATGTAGTGAAGGCATTAGTTAAAGATAATGTTCTTTTTTTTAAATTACGTTTTTAAAGTTTAAAAATTTGAGGATTTTGCATCGAAGAAAAAAACTATAAAATGTTCGAATATGAAAGTTTTTAAAGAGCATGTTCGATCACCCATTCAGTGTTTTCGATCACTTTTTAACAACCGTAAACGGAAAGCGAATAATCAACCAATTGATTTCTATAGTAAACCTAAACGCGCTGGAACGAGTCCGCCGATAATATGAACAAGCAATGTAAATCAAACTGACAAATTTCCTTGCATCAAGAGCACGATATACCTTTTTTGACGTGGGACTACGTCTTTGTTTTCTATACTGGTATGCACATTCTGTAAAATTGGAAATGAAACTGGCAAATGTTGCGTCGGATTTCAAACGATAATAACAGCATAACCACATGATGGATAACAATAACCAATATGTTGTTGGATAGATAAAACAAGAGAAAACATTTCTGTAATACGCTAGTTATCATTATTGTTTCATTGAAAAGCGATAAAAATCGATGAAAAGTGTCAAGGCCAATTTACGCGAACAATGAACCAATCACATGTGAGCGTTCCTAGCACAGACGACATGAATAGACACCAACCATTCCCTGTGATTTTCTCAGTATCAATATCTAAAAAAATTGACAGGGGCTCCCCGTCTTAATAGGTCTGATTTGATGTCTCGAAGGTAAAGGCTTTTCGAAAAGTTTGAAACAATCATTTTCCTTGAACAATTTCTAAACCCGCTATTAGAGCATAATAGAAACTGATGTCTTGAAAGAAAACATGCTGGTAAAAGCTACGGTACGGTAGAGTATATGTTGAGCAGAGCGCCGCTAGTTTCTCGTCGTCTATCATTGCAGCAGACACGACTTTTATTTGCGTGCAATCAAAACTGTAAAGCTGCTACTGATGGTGATTGAAAGTTTACCTCATGAATATGATTACCATAAAAATCGTGAATTATTCAACAGGAATTGAACATTTTTGCAACGGTTATAAGTTATTTTTATTTTTTTTATCTTCGATATTCACTCAATAATCGTAACCGACATAATATCGAACGAGTAAGTTCTTAAAAATACTAATTTATAGAAGAGTGAGAACTAGCGAGTGCTTATGATTTTTTTGTACATTTACTTTTTGTATTTGAAAACTAAATTTACATTTTTCGGCAAATGCAGCCATTTTTATTTTAAATTTGATAATTTCATCGTGTTCATTGGAAAATTTCACGTAATAAACAACTATCATCCCGAGGTAATATGAGCCAATCTCGAGATATAACATTTTTACGAAAATAGTTGTAAATTTCGTAAATAATTTATTTTATAGTTTATAGCCATGAGACACCCGAAAAATAGTGATGAGTGAATTTTGAAGAAAATAAACCAAGGAATCTAGAAAAAATATTATTTTTGATCGGAAGTGTTGCCAGATAGATTATTTTTCTTTTTTAAAGCTAAATTTGCATTTTTCGGCAAATGTACCTGAGTTTATTTTTAATTTGAAGGTTTCATCGTGTTTCTCAGAAAATTTTACATAAGAATCACTTATCACCCCGTGGTAATATGAGCCAATCTCGAGCTATAGTATTTTCACAAAAATGGTCTTAAATTTCGTAATTAGTGTTTTTTTTTGGATTCCTTGGTTTATTTTCTTTAAAAATCATCCATCAGTATTTTACGGACGTCCTACATCTATGAATTGTAAGAAAAAGAAAAACGGAACTTTAAACAAAAATTGCCTGACTTTGTCACAAAGGGGTCCCACAGCGCGGGGGGTATTCCGATCGACACTAAAATTGGGATTTTTTCATAGTGAACCTAGATGAATAATTCCCCCAGCTTTGAGCCCAATTCGTGATGGTCGTGTCCAAGTTTATTCTTTTCCGTGGTCACTTCGTATGGAATGACCCTGATATTAGCTGTTTTCGTAATGCAGTGAATGTAGTTGTTGGCAAAAGAGACAAACTTGTGAAGCAAAAAACAAAAATTAATTATTTCAAACTTTAACTTCCTTGTAATTGTTAAATGTTGTTTGCACAAAAAAACACTACAGGCACAACATCACCAAGTGTAAATTAAGTTCTTTCTAGTGTAATCAAATATATTTCTGGAAAACAATGAAAGGGAGGATGAGAATTGAAATACGTAAATCACTGAACAAACAAATTTATTGCGTCTTTAATTCCAGTAAATACAGAGTTTAGTCCTACGTCACCATTTCATACAACCCTAGGGCTGTATACCTTCCTTTTCCTGTATGGACTTCCTCACTGCGACCAGCATCGTTGATCTACTGTGAGATATGCCCGGGTGTTTGCTGTATCCCGCACTTCTATTATTAGCAATACCGCTATTGAGAAGTGGCATGCTTATTATTATTTTTCATCAGTGCTTGTGTGTAATGTGCTACCCTTCCTTTTACACGCATACTGTTCTCCTATACCGAGCCTTGTTCCTCCTACCAAATATCACCAATTTTAATTCCCTGGAGAAGTCTCGTCGTGCGTCCTTCTGGCCAGTTTTATTGATAAGAGGGACTTATTCTTGTTAAGAAGAAGTCACGCAAAGGTATTGTAGATTTCAGCGTAAAGGAAGGGTGAGTGGTGGGGAGCCTGAGAATAAACCCCTGCTTAAAGTCTTTTTTGACATCGAATGACCTGATTCTACTAAGATTCGAACCCACGACCATCCGCTTGACAAAGCAGACTCTGTAACCTTGCGGCTACGCAGCTCCCTTTTTCACTATTTACATCTCACTTTTTGTTTCTCACTTTTTACTTCTTACTTTTTATTTCTCCCATTTTGCTTCTCACTTTAGACTTTTTCATTTTCATGTTTGACTTTTTAATTCTCACTTTTTACTTTTCACATTTTACTTCTCAGTTTTCATTTCTCGTTTTTTACTTCTCACTTTTAACATTTAACTTTTTACATCTAATTTTATGTTTCTCTCCTTATTTTTTACTCATAACTTTTTACTTTTTGCTACAAGCTCCTTGCTTCTTGCTTTTAACTTCTCATTTTTACTTGTTACTTTATAATTCTCACACTTTATTTCTCACATTTTAGTTTTGTCACTTTTCACTTCTCACTGTTCACTTTTCAGTTTTTACTTGTCACTTTTTTTAATCTCACTGTTTATGTTGTATATTTTTTCACCCATTACTTCTTACTTTTGGCTACACTTTTTGCTTTTTATTTCTCATTTCTTACTTTTCAATTTTTAATTCTCACTTTTTACTTTTTCCTTTTCACTTATTACTTCTTGCTCTTATTTCTCAATTTTTACTTCTCTTACTGACCTTACCAGTCAGCTCCAGGTCGAAGTGTCCCTTGCTGTTCGAAGAACTCCATTCAATTCGGTCCATGGCTGCAGCTCGCCAGCTATGTCGTCTGCGGAGGCCCCGTAGGTCATCTTCCATTTGATCGAGCCACCTTGCTCGCTGCGCGTTCCGTAGCTTCGTTCCAGTCGGGTCGTTATCAAGAACCATTTTCACCGGGTTGTCGTCCGACATCCTCACGACATACCCAGCCCACCGTAGTCTCCGATTTTCGCCGTTTGAACTATGAGTGGTTCTCCCAGCAGTTGATGCAACTCGTGATTCATTCGCCTCCGCCATGATCCATCTTCCATCTGCACTCCACCACAGATGGTAAGCAGCACCTTCCATTCGAAAACCTCAAGTTGGTGCGTAGGTCCTATACGAGCATGGTCCAGGTTTCGTGGCTGTACCGGTCTGGCCAGTGTTTTGTAGTTGGTTAACTTCGTGCGGCGGCGGATTTTATTCGAGCGGAGCGTCCTCCGGAGTCCAAAGTAGGCACGATTTCCTGCTATAAGGCGTCGACGAATTTCTCTGCTGGTGTCGTTGTCTGCAGTCACCAGTGAGCCCAGGTACACGCATTCGTCTACCACTTCGATTTCATTACCGCTAATGTGAATTCGTGGCAGGAGGTTTATACTGTATTCTCTGGAACCTCTTTCTCTCGTGTACTTCAGCGCTCAGTCTGATGTACGTCTCTGTTATCTTCTCAAGGGTTCGTGCTACAATATCAATGTCATCGGCGAAGCCAAAGAGCTGTTGAATAGCACGCACAATAATCCATCACCTTGCCCATCACCACCGTGTTTTAACAGCTCCCAGGGGAGTTGGTCAGCTCCAGCTGCCTTATTGTTTTTCAGCCGGCCGATCTCCTCTCTAACCTCCTAAAGGTCAGGGGCTGGAATTCTGTCGTCATCTGCGCGTACACCGAGATCTACTCGCGGTGTTCGAATCATGCGTTTGTTCTTGTAATTAGCTGACTTCGCGCGTAACATCGTTCGATTCCGTCAATTACCACGGAGACAAGATAACAAAAACCGCTCTTTTCGCCGCAATCGCAGAGATTTAGAAATATACTCGATCTTGGTTTAACCGATTAGCCGGAGATCGCTCACCTATTGCTTTTATATAGGCGTGTTGCAAATCAGAGTATCGTGATTATTCTAACGACTACACAATACATATATTCGCTTGACTTCGTAATGAGTCAACTTCGCGCGCAACATTGTTTGATTCGTCACTTACCACGGTGACCAAACCCTACATTCCCGTCGCAGTCGTGGAGATGCAGAAGTAAACTCGGTCTATCATAACAATGATTGTGACACTTCTTGTCGTACAATATTCTTCTATATCCGAATGACCGTAAAAACGTGGCCGGCGACGTTATGGATCTTACAAAGCGGAACCGACTGAATTGTTGTACATTGAAGATGCTTAATTATTCCCAAGTTGCCATAAACGTGGTTCTCTGTGCAACTTTTTTAGCACGATTCCACCACAGGAAAGCAACTACGAAATGTGCTTATTTCTCACTTTCTATTACTCATTTTTTACTTCGCACTCATTACTTTCTACTCTTTGCTACATACTCTTTATTCCTTATTTTGAATTTCTCACTTTGTACTTCTTACATTATGGTTCTCAAATTTAATTCTAACATTTCACTTCTTCCTCTTTACTTCTCACTTTACATTTCTAACTTCATATTTCCCACTTTTTACTTCTCACTGTTTACTTCTCATTTGGGTATATTTATATTAATAATACTCATTATCCCAGCTGGTCTCGAGGTACGATGCTGGCCTAACAAGCCAGTCGTCGTAGGTTCGAGTCTCAGCTCGGGAGAGACTGTTAGTGTCAGTAGGATCGTAGCACTAGCCCCGCAATTGTTCTGTACACTTAACAGTTGGCTGCAAAGTCTGTGTATAATGAACAGTAGGTCGAGTTCATGATTTTTACGAAAATAGTTCTGAATTTTGTAATTTAATTTTCGTAAAAATGTTATATCTCAAGATTGGCTCATAATTCCACGGAGTATTAAGTGCTTCTTACGTGAAATTTTCTGAGAAACATGATGAAACCATCAAATTTAAAATAAAATAAGTTGCACTGGCCGAAAAATGCAAATTTAATTTTAAAATACAAAAATAATCGATCTGGCAGCACTTCCGGGCAAAAACAATATTTTTTCTGGATTTCTTGGTTAATTTTCCTCAAAATTCACCTATCACTACTTTCGGGTGTCTTACGTCTATGAATTATAAAATAAAATAATTACGAAGCTTACAACTTTTTTCGTAAAAATGTTATATCTCGAGATTGGCCCATATTACCTCAGGATGATAGTTGTTTCTTATGTGAAATTTTCCAAGGTACACGATGAAATTATCAAATTTAAAATAAAAATGGCTGCATTTGTCGAAAAATGTAAATTTAGTTTTCAAATACAAAAATAATTTACCTGGCAACACTTCCGGTCAAAACTTTTTTTTTGATTCCTTGGTTTATTTTCTTCAAAAAACATCTATCAGTATTTTTCGGACATCTCACGTCTATGAATTGTAAGGAAAAGAAAAAAGAGATTTTTGACAAAAATTGCGCGACTTTGCAATTAAGAGGGTGGTCCTGGAGAGCGGGGGGTATTCCAATCGACACCAAAATTGGGATTTTTCCAAAGAGACAGTAGATGAATAATTCCCCCAACTTTGAACAAAATCTGTGATAATCGTGTTCAGGTGACATGTACACTTCGTATGGAATGACCCATACATATTATTGATAATTTCAACACCTTCGTTACTTTCTTGCAGTTGGATTAGATTTATCGCAACCAGGCCCTTGCGCTAAAGTCTCGCAAGATCAACAGAATTTCAGACACTTCAATTAGTTAAACAATCACAATCCTTTGTAAACCAAGGCCCCGAACATTCCGGGAGAAGTTATTTATCTTCTGCTTCCGTCTAACCTACCCAAAGCCGGTGGCGAAATTCACTTTCCATCGGCCTAGTGATAGTGATGGGAAGTAATCTTCCAGTATATTTTACGTCAGGCGAAACGTTTCATTTGGTTCGTTGCGAGGGGGAAGGGGGAGAAAAACT
Source organism: Wyeomyia smithii (assembly GCF_029784165.1). Taxonomy (NCBI): domain Eukaryota; kingdom Metazoa; phylum Arthropoda; class Insecta; order Diptera; family Culicidae; genus Wyeomyia; species Wyeomyia smithii. Next base: position 215,813,951 of record NC_073695.1, read on the forward strand.
GTGAAAATTAGTCATGCCGAGACTAGAGGGATTACATGGAAAAATTATGTGCCATCGATAGAGCAAGAATGTTCCACAGCACAAATCGCCGCTACAGTCATCGAAGGCCTGCCGGAAAAGGGTCGTCCGGGTGTAACTAATTGCCCTTTTCGACGCCGAAAGGTTTTACCATCGGCAGCCGGGCGGACTAGTTCGAGTTTCGGCCGTCGAAATTACTCCAGCCAATGATGACGTTTATGGAGCGTGAAATTTGGGCGATTAAGAGCGTGTGGCCAGTTATTGGCTAGGATGGGTGGAGTTTGTCCAAGAAAAAAAATGATTGATACCGGTTTTGCTGGTGTAAACTGATGATGCACGTGATTAGGGGGACTAAAGTTGAAATCAAAATGGTACCCCTCCTGAAAGCGTTCTTAGTTTTAAATGATAAAATCAATACTTGAATTATACTTTACTTAGTAAAGATAAAAAACAATCCAAATTTGACTCACTTGCGTGATTAAAACTTCATCCCTAGGCTGCAAGCTTCAAACCCATGAAGAATTTAAAATCTATAGTTCACTCGACCAAACCCGACGCATGTCATAAGTTTGACAGATTTATTTCGATGTTCCGTCAGTTTTGCTCCAAGCCACCAAGGTCTGACGGCGGTCGTGTCGGAGAACCCATCAAAATGAGCAGAACGCCGTTCAGTACAATAAAAGGAAAAAAAGAGAAAAAAAAGTTCGATTAAACAAAATCACGCTGTGAAAGCGGACTGAACTCAATCGATCGCCCTACCCTTTTGTTGTTTGATGAAGGCGCCTCGAGTAGGAGGGACCCACACCGACGGAGTGGAGTTTAATTTCCAAGAAAAACAATCAACCAACATGAAAATTAAATCAGTCCGCAAAGAACAAATATAGAGTACGGAACTGTGATCCTTAAAGTTTCGGCTTTTGAATTGTAACAACATCCCCCTTTCGGACTCGTGTACTCGTTTCGTATGGCTGCCAGAGGACTGGTACGTTACGTGTATTAGAAAACTTCGACGTTGCGTGGCTCAGACGGTGTTGTAGAGTAACGTTCTCTGTCGTTTACTACATGCCACAGGAGCTGAGTGACAAGGGCTGGAAAACTCATTTCAATTAACATAAAAATAAATCAAATTTGACGCTCTTGATTTGTTTGCTTTTCGATGTTCCACCGGGCAGCAATATGCCAAAACAATGTTGTTTGTTTGCGTTTGGCAAAGCTGTACAAAAACATACCGCAGTTAGTATTTTTTTTTTTTTTTTTTTGATAAATTCACTTTTTCAAACATAGTGGTTGTTGCCTGTGGGTGTCCTTTATGTGGAAGAGTTCGATAGTCAAAAGTTTGTAGAATCAACGCCAATAATAGTTGAAATCGATCACGCATGAGTTATTTATTCATTTGCATTTGTTTGTTGTGGTCGTTGTACTAAACTGAAGGGTGCGCTGTAATTAAACGCTTAACACGCGAAATCGTTGTTCCACTGTCAGAATTGGTGATTGAAATTTCTCTTAACCTTACTCATCATGTACGAACGTTTTATTTTAATAGAAGGGGAAACGAAAGTCATAATTGCAACACTAAAATAATGCACAGATCCCGAAAATCAACTTTTTGATTTTCCGAAAAACAGCCTATTATGAACAGATTTCCGAAACTAAAATGATATCCGGAACTGGAAAATCAAAAAAATGGCTGAATTAGTGTGAAAAATTATAAATGATTCTGAATATTATCGCAAGCAACGCCGGGTACGCTCAACTAGTACAAGAATGAAATTCAGCCTAAAACCATTTACAGTTTTTCTTCGGATCAGCATATGGCCCTTGCTTTTGTTACCAAACCAAAATTCGTGTTACGTCTTTTTTTTAAATTTATGTTTATAGTATGTAAAACCATAATTTGATTTAGAATAAATTTCAAAAACTTCTATACCTCTTTTCATATTCCTAAGCAATAATAACACGTGTTATCACGCAATAACTAAAGTAAGCAATTTCGAAGGACCAAAATATTTTGCTAGAGTTATGGAAACACTGTTCATACGAAAATATTTTTCTGCCTTTTGTCCTAACTTAGCAAACCAACTAGCAGTTGTACAATTCCATAGGTCCACTTTGTCAATCGACCATTTTTGATCTAGGTGAAACTTTACACATATGTTAGCTTCTATTTTGTTCTATTAGTATATTTTTCGAATCACGATTAATGTTTGGACAGCGCTCGTGTAAAGGTATTGATGATTAAGAACATTTTAGGGTCAGAATAATTTGTTTAACTGGTTTGATAAATGAGGTGAAATTGTTTGAACTTTCCAGGAAAATGAATACTATAAAAAATGTTTTTTTAGAGAAAAAAAACTTGGAAAAAAAATCAATTATCAGGAATCATTTATTTGAAATCTATTTTTTCTCGGAAACTGAAACAGCATGCTAAACATTGAGGGTTGTCTGATTATGAAGAATATGAAAACAAGTTAAAATTTCATAAAAATAATTTTTAATTCAGAACGGATTGTTTGATTGGTAAGATGTCTTTGGCAAAACGTTAGACAGTAATTTTACCCTTTCCAAAAACTATACTATTTTTTAATAATTATACTTTTTTTCTAGAATGATAAAATTACAGTCTACTTTTTTTGGAAAAACCACACTGATATTACTGTAAATTAAATTTTACAAAAAAAAAAACAACTTTTTATAAATATGATTTTTGTCTTCGAAAACTACACAATATAAGCCAAATATAGATAGCCATTTAAACATAAAGAGATTAACAAGTGTGAATTTTCAAAATTCTGTATGGACAAAACTGTTACATACAACATTGCCAAAGACACTTTACCGAAAAAAAAACTATTCTGGCTCCAAACATATTTTTATTATTAGAAGACACCTTCCGCAGTAAAAACTTCCAAGGATAGAACTTTGTGCTGACATATGAAGGGGCCATCCACATGCCACGTGAACAGCTTTGGGGGGGGGGGGGGGTTGGCTAATGTCCACGGTCCATAGAACATTTTTAGAATTTATATGGGCAGTTGTCCACGGAGGGGGAGGGGGGGGGTCAAATTCGTTAAAAATCTGTCCACGTGGTATGTGGATGGCCCCTAAATCAAATTGATATTTTCGGCAAAGTGGTTGCCTACAAAAAATATAAACTGTATAAAAAACCTTATTAAAAATTTTGACTTATTATTTTATTTCCAAAACTGAAATAACTATCAATGTTTAGCTAACATTGTGCGGTTCTCGTAGAAAAATGTCAGATTAATCAAAACCGTTTCTAGATATTTTTTTATAAATATGTATATGTTCTGCTCTATACTTTTTTTGGCTTACGATGAATATTATTTCTAAAAGAACAAAATTACCATCTATAACTTTGCCAGAGACATGATATCAATCAAACAAAGTATTGTAGCTTTACTTTTTTATTCTTTAACAAAAAACTTTAACATTATGCAATAGTAAAGCGGGCAATGTATGTAGTTTCGCGGGAATGCGAAGATGAACGGGAATAGAAGGTGTGACTAGAATTAGAAAATTTTTTTGTAATCTATTTTTTTTTTCGCGGCGTGCTGAGATGCGGGAACACAATAGTAGAGGGTGATTCGACATTGGTCTTAGGAAGAGTTACCCTTACCCAGTAGTTTAATTGGCCAAAACACCTTGCCGGAGACAACGGAGATTGCGGGTTCGAGTCCCGTCTGGACGAGGGAAATTTTTTTCTAATTCTAGTCACACCTTCTATTCCCGTTCATCTTCGCATTCCCGCGAAACTACATACATTGCCCGCTTTACTAAACTTAAAATGTAAGTCAATATGACAAAAAATGAAATTAGTTCGTAAAGTAACATTATGCAATGTTGAAGTAGGTTTTGTAAAACCAGAAATGTTTAGGTAGGTTTTGTAAAAAATAAGAATTTGTGAAACTGAGATTTTAAGATTACTTTTTTTATTAATTTCCTTCAAAAAAATCTTATGATTATAATCACGATTCTGCGTAAAAATAAATTCATGTACATTTTGAAATCGCTGTCAAAGAATTATCCAATTCTAAAATTATGCTTTCAAGTAACGCCCCGTGATGAAGCGTTAACCATCACTTCAAAATAAACTAGTAGTCAAACGAGATGTAAACCTTTCACGTGTATTCAATACACTTCAAATGACTATCGAAAATAAATCAAATGTGTCACGCAACCAAGTTATCATTAAAGTTACATTCACATAATATTTGGTCGCAGCTTCCCATTTAATGTGATGCCTCTAGTGGCGGTTACGAGAACCCAATGACAGCGCAGTTATGAGGATGGTTTGTTTACATAGTGGTAAAAGGTTAATCAAATTCGAATCCGTGGATCAAAAGTTTTCGACGATGGAACGCGAAAGGCGTTTCTCCAAATCAATCGTAAACAACATGCTGAACTGAAACGATTCAATGATTGCAGAGCAGTTCGGACGAACCCTGACACCACCCTGAGCGATTTGGCTAAAAAGTTCTCGGCACCGCGCCGTACAGCACTGTACGAATCTGTCGGCGTGAAGGTCTGCGGTCGTTCCACACCAGCAAGCACCCCAACATGATCCTCAAGCAGAATCTCGTTGCAAAACGCCGCACTAGGATGCTGTATGAGAAAGTCTTTACTAAATATGACGGCTACATTTCAATGGACGATGAGGAATTTGTAAAAAATGGATTTCGCGCAGCTCCCAGAACAAAAATTGCCCAAGCGCAAGGGTGATGTGGCCAAGCGATTTAAATTCGTGTTTGCTGACAAGTTCACTAGGAAGCTAATGGTGTGGTAGGGGATCTGGAGCTGTGTCAAAAAAACAAGATTTTCATCACCGCATATAGGAGTATTTTAGGAGAAAAGTCGAAAATAATTATTTCCAGGCGTAATCACGCTGAAATCTTTATATATAGCAGTTATATTGACTTTTAAATGAATAAAATATCTGAGTCATAAATAACATCTACCAACCCATGATATATAACTTTTCTCATACAACGTGGTAGTTTTCTTGTTGGAAATAAAACGGCTTGTGATTGAGGGTCACATTTGATGAAAAAAACTCTTCATGACACATTACCTAACGTCAATCTACTCAAAGTTATCCACTTTTGAATTTCTTGAATACCGTAAACTGGGGTGACTTCGATCACTTTTTTATTGTATCTCAAATATTTTCAGAATATACTGAAAACAATATTCTTTGATATTTTTAAAATAAGTACTGGCATCCATTGAAAAAGATTCAGTCACTACTTCAAAAGTTTAGCAACAATTTTGCTGTTTTTAAATATGCTCTAAAAATTACACCAATAATCATTCTGGGGTGACTTTGATCACTCCATTGTTTCGATGAATTTGGAGTAACACTTTGCTACTTTCACTAAATTGAACAGCCTTAAACGAGTTTATAAATATGGAAAGCAATTTGGGGACCATTCACATTCTACGTGAACAGTTTATAATGGCGAATGTCCAAGATTCATACAAAATTTTTAAAATATATATGAGAAATTATCTACTGAGAGAGAAGGTGATCTAAAATCGTCAAAAACTAGTCCACGAGGAATATGACTTATGAAATTGACCAAATTTGCATGTTACTTCACGTCTTGGGTTTTTGTTAAGAAGAAATATGTAATACGCTGTGGAGAAAATGGGGACTCAACATTGCCTTCGAGGAAAAACTTGCAAAAATAACAATAAAATGTATTGTTATAATATTTGTTCATCTTAAGAACTAATCTGGGAACAAAATAAAACCACTTTACGTATTGCAACTTGTTGTTTTGAATCTGCTTGAACCGATTGTTTGTATGCAACAAAAATCGCCAAAATTACACTTTATTTTCAAATAATATATTAGCATGAAAAACACTCTTTAAATAGCAGGAAATGCATGAATAGTAGCAATGCGAACATACATCCACACAATCAGTGAAGATTACGACAAATCCCAAGCACTACGAGCGCTATTTTACCACATTATCAGAAAAGAGGTAAAGTGATCAAAGTCTCCCCGGTGGTCAAAGTCACCCCAGTTTACGGTACTTTTCTTTAGAGTCACTCTAACTCTGAATGTCTAAAAATTTAGTATTTGTTGGACCCAGGAAGATGTTATTAATTGAGCTATTGAAACCGAACGAAACCATCACTGTGATTCTCTAGGGTAGATCAACCAATACACGTCATATGTTGCGGAAAGCCTGGTTGATCGCGCTCAAACGGACGTCATTTATACCGATTTATCTGCGGCTTTCGATAAAATCTACGAATGCTAAGCTTAAAAGACTCGGTCTTAGCGGTAGTATGTTGCGTTGGTGCCATACCTAACTTGTTGGTCGTAAGCTGATCGTGACTATCGACGATCTTCAAGCAGAGCCTTTTTCGGCCTCGTCTGGAATCCCGCAAGGCAGCCATTTGGGACCGTTATTCTTTCTATTATATTTTAACGATGTCAACTGTATACTGAAAGGTCCCCGTTTATCCTTCGCTGACGATTTGAAGTTATATCTGAAGATCCGTTCGAAAGCGGATGCTACTTGCGTCCAGCGCAAGTTTAACACTTTCATGAATTGGTGCAACCTAAATTGCATGGTTGTCAATCCTGAGAAATGCTCGGTAATTTCCTTCAGCGGTATTCGTCAATCTGTAATTTTTGATTACAAGTTCGGCCGGCGGTACCAAAATCCAACGAGTCGACCATGTGAAGGATCTAGGCGTTATATTGGATAGCCAACTATCGTTTAAACGGCATGTTTCCTACATTGTGGATAAGGCATCCAGAACTCTAGGATTCATTTTCCGCATCACAAAAACGGAGTGGTAAGAATTGAATCGGTTCGAAGCCGCTTATTACGCTTTGCTCTTCGTCGTTTACCTTGCCGAAACCGGTTCCATCTGCCGAGTTCCATGCTGAGGATACCTTTTCAACGCACCAACTATGGACAAAACAGCGCTTTGGTTGGTATACAGCGAGTTTTCAACAAGGTATCTTCTGTTCTTGATTTTAATTTATCACGCGATACAATCTGCCGTAGATTTTACACCAATCACTGCGCGAAAAACGGCGCAATGCGAGCAGAAATCAAAAAGTGATTCTACTGCATGACAACGCTCGGTCTCATACTGCCAAAATCGGTAAAACTTACATAGAAACGCTCAAACACTTTTATCGTAACGGCATTCAAGTTCTGCCAGAAAGCTGGCACAAAGTTGTACCTAGCAATGGACAATACTTTGAAATTTTTCAGTAAAAGTAAGAATCGGCTAATTGACACTGTGATACCTGTCGATTATAACTCCACTGACAATTAATCTAAAACTATGATCTTGAATTACTCGGTTTTAACAGCAAATGAAGTAAATTGGTTTTTATTTGAGATACTACAAGGTATACAGCCCTAGGGTTGTATGAAATGGTGACGTGGGACTAAACACTGTAATTAGGGGATTTTTTGTTACAAAATATACAGAGTCTGCAGACAGAATCAATGTGTTTATTTTCAGCCTCCCCTGGAAATCAATTTTTGGAATATATTCAACAACACTCGAAGAAATATCATTTATATTTGGCGATATTATGCCTTTAGTATTTTTTTTTTGTGCAAAAAAATATGTATTTAACAAGGCACAAGCATATCGTGCTTGTTGAAGAAGAACCAAGAATTTCTCATAATGCGTCAAAGTCAGAATTATCTCTATATCCTCAAAAACCAAATCCAATAATGCTTACGTTATCATAATGAATGGTTTTGTCTTATTTAACTCTAACTAAATCAAATCTATAGTATGGATATTACTTTCAAAATAATATGGAAGCCCTTACAAAGGTTCATCAATTGGAAAACATAAGAAAATATTTGGAACAAAATTCCTAACAAGTTCCAGCAAAAAATCGTAGAAATCCACAATTACATTTTTATTTTTTGCTTGACAATTTTTTCATTTGCCTGCAACTACATTCGCTGTATTACGAAGACAGGAAATATACGTTTATTATGGTAAAGCTTAGAATAATAATATATCATCTAACAATTTTGAAATATAAGAAGAGATTCTGTACGAATCTTACTAAATAAACTAAAAAATCACAAGCATTCGCAAGTTCTTACTCTTCTATAAATGTATATATTTAGGAATTTACTCTTTCGATACTATCCGGTCACGATTATTTAGTGAATATCGAAGATAAAATTAAAAAAATATCCGTTGCAAAAATTTACAATTCTTGTTGAGTAATTCATGGCAATCATATTTATGAAATAAACTTTCAATCACCATCAACAGCAGCATTGTAGTTTTTCCTCAATTGCATACGAATAGAAATGTACGAACAAAAGTGTACCACTGCAATACGAATAGTACTGCTGCAGTACGAATAGAAGAGTACCAATGCAATCATAGACGACGAGAGACCTGCGGTTCTATACTCCACTGGTACTGTTGCTTTTACTGGCATGTTTTCTTTCAAGACATCAGTTTTTATTAGTTTCTACAGTATCTAACACGCAGGCTTAGAGATTGTTCAAGGATGGGTATTGTTTCTAACTTTTAGGAAAACTTTCACCTTCGAGACATCATATTAGTCTAAGCTCATGGAAGCAAAAATGAATTGACCTATTGGGACGGGGAGACTCTGTCAATTTTTATTTCGAAATTGATACAGGGAATATCACAGGGAACGGATGGTGTCCATTCACGTTGTCAGTACAAGGAATGCTCGCATGTAATTGGTTCATTTTTCGCGTAAATTTGTTATTGAAATTATTATCAATTTTACCGCTTAGCAATGAAATTAGAGTGATAATTAACACATTACAAAATTGTTATACATTTTATCTATCCAACAACATATTGGTTATTGTTATCCATCATGTGGTTATGCTGTTAATAGCGTTTGAAATCTGACGCAACATTTGCCCGTTTCATTTCCAATTTTACAGAATGCATCCCAGTATAGTAAACAAAGACGTGTCCCACGTCAAAATGTATAGATTTTTGTAGAACATCAAAGCTATACTTAAAAAAAGTGTTTTGTAATAAAAGTATTTCATTGCTTGCGAAATATAGTCTCTTGATAGGCTTGCTTACTAATTATTCTATGAAAATATTTGCACGAAAGTTTGAAAAGTTGGAATTGCATCATTACTCTCTTAAGGCATTTCTAAGATACCGTAAGTCGGGGTGAGATAATGCCAGTGGAGGTGAGATTGTGCAATACAAACCCATTGTTTTTCAGCTATCCCATAGCGATTACAAGACCCTTTTTTGAATAGGTTTCCTCGAATACCTAACCAAAGAAGACTAGTCTTCTGACCCGGAAAAGATGGCTGACAAGTCACAGGTTGGATGGCACAATCTCACCCCCACTGGCACAATCTCATCCCGACTTTCGGTATGATAATTTTTGTAATGGAATGTCGATTCACTGCAAATGAAAGCCTTTTCTTGAAAGTGTTCGCAAAAGTGTTAAATTTGTCGGCAATTCCCCTCCCAATCTTTTATACATCATTTAACTGTAGTTTGAGCATTGTTAGCTCTCCACAAAGTGGAAGTCGTCATCTCGGGATTCAAAATAGTATCAGACTCTAACTGTCGGTTTCATGGCGTTATGTCTCTTCGCGGAACATTAATTTAAATATTTCCATAAAGTCTCCAGGCACCGAAAGACTCCAACTTCCAAAATGGCTTCGGGCATCGATTTTCAGCTTCTGGGAATAATGCCGGTTATAGAGATACCAGTACTTCAATTTTACACAGCGTAAGATATCAATTTTCTGTTGCTTAGCGTCATTTTAGATCCAAAAATATAATCATTGGTGGTATTTGAGCATTTTCGCAAATCGCAAGTCACCATCTTGAATTCTGAAACGGTGTCAAACCTCGATATCTGGTCAATGGACGTTGTCATGTTTCAAAACAGGTCACACTAGGAAACTTATAATCGATTTTCACGGATATCCTGGAGAATTTGAAAATATTTGACGAGCATCTAGGTATTTCTTTTAAGTTATCAAATTGAATTTGAACATGATGTCAAACAGCGGTATTTAATCTTTGCATATCTTCACGTTTCTAATTATACCCGTATTGAAGAGTATATAATCCAGTTTCGCAGATTTCCAGAATCCGGCAGTTGCCATATTGATTTTTTAAATGTCATCAGACACAGCTTTTCGGTTTCTTAATGTCATCCTAATTCCGAAATATTCAATGCCAGGGGATTTGGGATCGTTTTCCACAGTTTTATTCAACTTTCCAGGAATCGGAAATCGTCATATTGTATTTAAAAATGGCATCGAACATCCGATTCTAGTCTCCGGAAATCAACTTCTGGTCTCCAGACATGACCGATAACTCGAAAATCGTCGAATTCATTCAAAAAATGTCTATATAGTATACAATCTTTTAAGTTTTGACCCTCTCTTCTGTTAGTAGGGGCTGATCGTTCTCCTCTCTAATACGCCTATGACACCACTGTAAAAGGATCTGCTAGGTTCTGGCATTCTATAGAGTTATGCTGGAGCATACAAAATTTGTCTTTAATAAAAATAGATTTTAGTTTTACACGTAGCTATAAGTTCCTCTTGCGATCAGCATTTTTGCATCTTGCATTACTATTATAAAATTTATTGGAGTATATATTAGCAGTAAAACCGATAAGAAAATTAAACAGGATTGAAAATGTTTAGATCTGTTACCAATTAGCAGCTTATTACGGTATTGATAAAGTAATAATTTCAAAGCATTAAGTTTTACAAAACCTCGATCAATTACAAAATTGAATTCAAAGCATTCAAACCACTTCAGCATAATTCCAAAAGTTCAATGAATCGACCAACCACAATAAGCAGGGTACAATATCGAGACACGAAATCGATACTCTGTCACTTTGCCGACACCAGTGAAACCCAATCAATTGCTGATTTCACGATTACCTTAAAGGATCGAATCATGCATACTTTCTATTGTCCATGGAAACCCACGCGGTGCGTAAGAGTTTGACACCTTTTGTCGCGTGCTTTTGACCCATTGGATTGAAGCTTGATTTCGCGAACCATTCGAATCGGCATAGCATTGTGGGTATTCATTCGTTACAAAATAACGTTTTCCAGCCAATACGTTAATGCAACGTACCACAGTCAGCTTGGGCAACCATCAACCGAACAATATTGTTCCCGACCGGTTATGAGAGTCACGCGCGGCATCAAAAACACAGCATGACAAATATCCAGACCAGACCGTATGGCGGTTTCAAATCGAAAGTTCCATTAGCAGGTTCGAGCCACATGTGAGATGTTACGATATGTTGTTATACTTAATAAATAAAATCGCTTCGCCAGACTGACGGTTGAATGGATAGAATTATGCAACAACAATCATGTAATTTTCAGCCCAGTATGCCAATTCTGAATATACAAATTGCGAAATCGAACTGTTTATCCAGCTACGAGTAGTAATTTAAATTGAATGATTGTGCTGTGCGATCCAGTGTGGTGTTAAAATTTGTTTTTATTACTAATGGAAGCATTATGCCAAACGATAATGATGTCTCATTTTCGGACCAATTGCAGTCGAATCATGCCCCGATGACCGAGCGACCAGGAGGGGTTGAAGAAATGCCTTCATGCAGCACGACCGATCCGACCGTTTGTGTGTCGCACAAAACAACACACAATCAATCGACTTGTTATGCTGAGCACGGCGACGATTCACAGAGCAGGACAGACAGAGCTGTCTTATGAGTAGCATGAATCATGTGTTCACCAGCGCTTAAGCGATCTCCGTACCGATTCAGTGAATAATGTGGATGATTATGAATTCTTGCTGCATCGACACACTATCTCATTCGCGATTCGAACAAATTGTACGCGACTTGTTTTATGGCACATTAATAAATGATTCAACGTTGCTGAATCGCATACACCTCGACGTTTGTTGGGAGTTTGGGACCTTATCGTATGCAGTGTAATTTGTATGATATTTCAATCGAAAGAATGAAGTCAGTTCAGCTGTACAGTCTTAGACAATGTATACAAGTTTTAGTAGATTCCTATTCAAGGAAACTATCTTATTAAACATAAAGTGAGTTATTATAGTAATCGGCGATTTTTATCGGAATTTTCAGATAATTTGGCTAATATATTTCCCGCATTGGAGCACCTAAGCATCATACAAAATATGAAATCAGAAAGACACAATTTTACACAATATTGGGTCCACGATTTATCCTTGAGGTACAGAATCATTGGGTCAAGTTGCTGTGGCTATTTTCAAAATGCTATATCATCTTCTTCATCTCACAGTATCAATGTTAGTTTCAAGAATAGTAAATAAAATCCATCTAAAGTCATACAATAATTCATTATTGTTTATTTTTTTCGTTTGAGAAAGCAATTTCTTTGAAACCATTGCTAGAGTCTATGCAGCAAACAGTTGATTAACTCTCTAGGAGGATGATCATCCTTCCAAGGCATTAGGCCCCAGCATATACACAGGAAGTTTACCGGAAAAACAAAACAAAACAATAGTGGATCGAAATACGGCTCAGAACTCCGATAGAATTTGTTTATCTTTCGTGCTCATAATTTAGTCTACGTATCAGTGTTTTCTCTGGTTATGCTATGCTGTTGGACGGACGGACAGTTGAACGGGATTTCTGTTTCACTAGCAACGAAAGCCCCCCTTCATCTCCGTCCGTTCATTATGATGTGTCAGTTGTTCTTGCTGTTAGCTTGATGTGAATGAGACCACACACATCGCGCCTAAGTAGAGGGAAAAATGAAGATATAGTTGATATGAACCAGATTTCGCCAATCTGACAGAAATCAATTGTTAGGCGAAATCGCTAAACGGAAATGTCAAATTTATCAAATTTTTGGGAGGAATGGTGAATATATCGCTAATGGTTGGGTGATTCTCGTCTCGTTTACAGACTGTTTGACTAGAGACCATATTAGGGATGATGTGTTCGTCAATGCAGAAGTTAGCCGCCATCGTAAATCGGCAAATTTTGCTTAGCGAGTCGTGAAATTGTGAATGGTGCCACACAATGATGGAGCGCGTTCACGGGACTACCCGATGTGAGGGAAAACGTTTTAGATTTTAATTATACGCACAATAAGCTGCCAGTTTCCTGCGTGTATAGCCCCTATGAAGCGGCAGCCGCCGTGGGGTCTAGCGTAGGAACAATAATAAAATTTATTTGAATCTCCTTCCTGCCAAATCGAAATATATTGTTTCGCGATGTTTGCGGTGATCACAGACAGCACCATTTCTCGATACCCGAATCCGAACGCGATTATGCCGAGCCGAAAACCGTACAAATGTATATGTTGCTGATGAAGCTGACATTACTCCTGCTGTTGAAGTCCTACAATGAAATCACTTGTTTTCCACCTTTCTTTGTTGTTGGCTACATTGGTGACCGCACCAATTTGGTATGGGATAATTACCAGCTGTGCTATCATTCTCGGTTATTCGTTGACAGTTTTGATGGATGTATTAGTCCGACGAGTGAAACATTTATGTTTCAATGTTTGGATTATTGAAGCTATATTCCTGAATAGTTTTTTTTAGTTACTGCTTAAACTACTATAGCTGAATAAATGTTTATCACAAAAACGAATTAGAATTATTCAATCAGGGGAGGATAAATGCAAACAAATGGTTTGATTACGACAAATATTGGAGTAATTGTTGTTTTAGCGCTGTTTACCTATAATATTTCTAAAACCAAATTACTTCCACAAATTGCTGACTATTCTGTTAGTCATGCTTGAAAACACTTTTCTATACATTCGCTACCCAGGCAATTGTTTCGACTGATTTCGTAGTAAATTTTTCGTTGCGATGTTCTAGATTTTGATTGTGTGTTAAATATGAGACCTTTTAACATTAAGCTTTGTCTGTTAGGAACCAAATAACACTGGGGCTCACATTAACTGATGCTCTCCAGAAGCTCAAACCGAAAAATATGAAAGATTATAGCTATTTAACCATTTCTGTGAGTTTTAGTGTCCCTAGCCACTACCTTTTTATAAAGACTTAAATGAGTGTTTTCAGTTGACACATTTTGTTAATGACTAAGAGCTTTTGAGTTGACGCGTTTTGTCAATGGCTAAGGACACCTTAATTCATAGTAATGGTTGAATGACTAAAATTTTTCTGTTTTCCGGTTTGAGCTTTTGGAATGTATTATTTTGTCGACCAGTGTAATCGTCAGCCTTTTTCCAGATTGAAAGCAGACTCATCGGTCGACAACACCTCGTAGTGGTTCGGAGATACCAACTTGGTGGCAGCAGCTTCTTTGAGCATTTCTGAGAAAATGCGCTTAGACTGCACTTTAAGAGACCGCTTAATTTTGTCTTGGCGCTGTTTTTACACGGGGTATGCGGAGTTCACCCACAATACGGGCACTTTTCAGCACCTTCATCGCAGGCATCATCCGCATGTTTCTCTCCACATTTATCGCTTCTCTACTTATCGCTTCCACGTACGTTGTACACAAGCACATAGCTCGATAGAGTTTTTACACCCGTAACGAGCGAAACTGAATGCAACTGCTTGCAATTCAGTGTCATTACTGGTCGAAGGCTTAAATCCTTAAAACGGCTTGTTCCAGCCTTCAAGATCCTCGATGGTCAGACTCGAATCACTGACCACACTGTCAACCCCGACTACGTGAGCTGGTATGTCCACGTAGTACTTCAGTGTAAAGAGCTCACAAACAGCTCATTTGCTTGCTTGAGGCTTGAAACCAAAACAAGCAGTTTATTTGGGCAGATTTTTGGTATCTCGGTCACGGCTAAAAACCGTGCCAGATCCTTACAACTCTGCATTATATTCAATCTCTTTTCTTTGGGCCGGAAAAATACAACCCAGGGACCCGGATATCCTTCCGGGTGCAACTTTACCCGAAAGATCAGGTTTTGTGGGACTGATTTCCTGACACGTGGTACTTTGTACCCGCATGAATCGGATGGGGGATCGCTCGCGATTCCATCTCTAGATCAAGCAGATCGCACGTTGGAGCGGACTCGAACAATGCACTTCTTTTTGCGTTTGTAGAGTCGGGCAACTCAACATTTGATCAGGCAACAACGATCCTGTCTCCTTTGAGGTTTACTTTCATTTATAATTAGACTTTTATTAACCATTTGATCTAGATTCAGAGGTAACTGTAATTCTTATTTAACTTCTGTTCTCGATTGCTAAGCTCCTGTTCTCACGTCCTTTAAAATATATATTAGTTCCTTTAAAATATATATTGCGAAAAACAAGAGGCTTCAGCTTTCGGGAGAACATTTGGCCCCACAAAATTTGACTCTACAGCATGCAAATGTAATACAATTGACGATTCTGACATTTTGTAAGGCTTTATCAAAGGTGTATGATATGTATGACTACACTTTCGTATAATATAAATATTGCTTTTAAATTTAAGACTCAGTGCAAACAGAGCATCCAAGGTATCTCACTTCTCTTTGCGGCAGCAAGGTTTAGCAAATTAAAATGATTTATGTTCTTAAGTGCACTCTGAAAAGCCAAAATTCTTAAATCTCACGAGAAACAGTTATAGGCAGTAATGTTGTCTTTTCGAAAAAAAAACAAACATTAAAAAAGATTTTCAACGAAAACCCTGAAAATAAATAAGATTTATATAACTCAAAGAGGTATTTCTTTAAAAATATTATGAATGAATGCTAAAAAACGTAAACTGAACACTTATATTTGTTTGATCATAGATGAAAACGAAGTTAAAATTTTCAAAAAAAAACTATTTGTTTTATCCGAGTAAAAAAGGTTTATATGGCTCTCCCGGGACATCATGTTCTGGGATAAGCTCCTGCGCCGAATGCAGAATAATGATAAAATTTGTGTTTGTGTGTCTTCGGCAAAGTCATAAATAGAAAATTTGTCTTTTAAAATCTAAAAAGAAACTTAAAATAAGTTGTTTTTTTTTTTCAGAAAATAGGGGTTTATTTCGGTTTTCATTTCTTCAAGTTCAAACAAGCATCGATGATTAGCTAACAATGTGAAGGTTTTGTTGAAAAACTCTGATCTTTAAAAAAAAAAATCTCTCAAGATATTCAATTAAGAACAATTTTTTCAACTTTTTTTGTTCAAGAGAAAAAAAAATTTTCGTACAATGTGTATTCTTCCTGTAACGACAAAAAGACTACATACAACTTTGATGAAGACAGCACTTAAATCCAACGATTCAGCTCAGCGCCGATAATTTTTTCATTGATTGAAAATTCTCTCTCAGCTGGTCTCGAGGTACGATGCTGGCCTAACAAGCCAGTCGTCGTAGGTTCGAGTCTCGGCTCGGGAGAGACTGTTAGTGTCAGTAGGATCGTAGCGCTAGCCCCGCAATTGTCCTGTGCACTTCACAGTTGGCTGCGAAGTCTGTATATAATAAATAGAAGGTAGAGTTCCGATACGGAATATAGCACCAAGGCTGTGCTTTGCTTTGCTTTTATATTTTTTTTCTCACAGAAAATTTATTTTTGCGCTGAATATTTGTTTTTGGAAAGCAAAATATGTTTTCTACAACTATACCGAGAACGTCACACTGATCTGAAAAACCGTTCTGATTTCAAAAGTATTTGTAATCATCAATACCTTTGCTACATAAGCTTCTTTAAAAAATAAGTAGTGATTAAAAAAACTAGAGCTTCGTAGCCGCAAGGTGATAAAGTCCGCTTTGCCAAGCAGGTGGTGATAGGTTCGAATCTTAGTAGAAATAAGTCATTCATCGGCAAAAGAACTTTCAAGTATGGGTTTATTCTCAGGCTAACCAGGTAAACTTAATAACCACTGGTCTAAAGCTTCGATACCATCATAGAGTATAGCACGTTATACGTTTTTAGACTGATAGGTTGCAGGAGGATATGATAAGGTCGATAAGGAAGGAAGTAGGTTACTAAGACTGAAGGAAAAGACAAAAGCACTATAACACGGAACAGGTTACTTCTCAATAAGTAACACTACAAAAAGATAAAGAAAAAAAAAAAAAAAACAAAATATGCGAACAGCAAAAACGTTCGGACAATGCCACAAAAAATCAAAAAAAAACTGGCGGTCACAGTGGGGTCCGTACAAAAAAAAACTAGTAGCACAAAAGACATCTATAGCCCATAGGAGTATTTCTGTAAAGTTTTAGCTAGTTTAAAAATGGTCTTTCATAATAACGGCGCCTGCTTCGTCCTTACGGTCCTTAGGGTAAAGTAGGGAAGTTTTAATGTAATAGTCGTTATTGTAGGATGTATTTGCATCTCCACAACTGCGACGAAAAGGAAAGTTTGTGTTATTACGGTATTTTCTAAATTTTCAGCTTATGCTATAGAAAAGAAATTTGTTTAATTGTTTGTTCGTCAGAATATTAGCAAGCTAGAGACACACGACTAATACAGCCATCATTATATTGTGCACTATCTCTTAGTTTTTATGGGAAAAATGGACACCATAAGAGTTGTTTTGAAATTCACACTTTTTTCGTTGAAAATCGTCAGGCGAGTAATGCGAAAAAAAAAATTATTGAGTTTTTTGTATTGAGTAGGTGCGCAAATAGGCTCTCATTTTTTGTCAATAAATGGCGCCAACAGTAAATGCAGGTCTTAACATATCTAAAACGTCATGAACCAAGCTGAGACATATGGTGAATAAATCGCTTTTACATGTTAGTGATGTTGCCATGTTATCTTCAGTTGTGTGAAAATGTCTAATTTTGTAATAATTATTCGTCATTTGGGAGCAGTATTATTGTTCTCATTTCATCAAAGGAAAACGGATGCTAAAGCGGATCGAGAGTTTAAAAAAAATTAAGGATTTGCTGCTCGAAGTAAAGCAAGGTGTCGTAACTGGTCTCATCAGAGTTGATATTTGTTGACACTCTTGAGTAAAAGTGAAATAAAGCATCCATAAGGGCATCTTCAGCGGTGGTCTATTTTTGAAACAACTTTATACTAGATTTACACCAGCGATACCTGAATAGAACCAGCTAATATAGACCAACTTTTCGTTTTCTGCACCGGTGTTGTATACCTTGTTGTTTTAAACCGCTGACATCTGTCACACTGTCAACAATTCAATACCCCATGCTATCAGTTAATGAGACTTGTTATAATAAAAAGCACTCAATATTTAACAAACGGAAATTCGATAATTTTTTCGCATATTAAAAGATTACTTTGGCAAGACACTTTATACACGAGACTTTATGGATTTGACGGTTTGATCCGAGCGTCAGTGACACTTCTCAGGATGGATTGGTATGATCAAAAAAATTCTGCTACAAGTAGGGCTTCGGAGGATAGCGAAAAATATTTGATCACGTAGATGTTCATCTTCCGTTTTCGTATCATCAATCTTTCAAAATCTTGCAGTTCTTCAAACTTGGTTTGGGTTTTGAGGATATTGAAACAAGCCTGGGGTGGCATTGCGCAGCTCGATTCGAACGATTTTCGCTATTTTCGAGTAGATCACATACTGCCAGTTATGCTTCAAGCTTAAAAGGAACTGCCATTGTCATTTGTCCTGCGGCTCATCTAACCCGCAAAGTCATTTTGAACGTTTTCAGTTCATTGTCTTCGAGGAACATTTTTCTAGTCTTTTCCTCTAGTCCCACTACAATTAAGACGATTAACAAATAGCCAACATTTTTGTCATCTCGGTGGCTGATGGTTCCAAAACAAGTAGTTGAACCTACGGTCATGGCCTTTCGGAGTTCCCTTTTTTGCTGGTCTGTTTCCTTGAAGCCAATAACGACAAACCTGTTCATATTCTTCTTCAGAAAAGCCACAACAATTAATTGTGAATTGTCATAAAAAAAACTTTGTTTTGTTCCCCAACACTCGCAAAACGCTTATATGAAACGAGCTAAAAATGAGGTATTAAAATAAAATATGACATTTAACCCACCTATTGGCAGCGTACAAAGGGTTTTAGAACGATCTATTTCTTGTTTCAAAAAGTGACAAAAATAGACCAAAACGTATACCAGTTTCAATTTTTTTCAATTTAGATCTGGTATAAAACAAAATTTACACCACCGGTGCAGCAGTGAATTTGAGTTTGTTCCAAAAAAATAGAACAAAACAACGATTTGGACCACCGCTGAAGATGCCCTAAACGTTATTTTTTTTTACAATCCTTTCAGTGTTCTCCCTTCCCGCTTTTTGCATAGAAGTGATCTGTCAAAACACCTCATTATATTTCATGCGATGGAAACAAGACAGCAAAATCAGTTTATTTCTTTAACCATGCCTATGAAATATTTCACTTCCATACAATGTTTATATACTTCTTCGTTCTTTCGTTATTCGTTAACGAAGACTGTCAAGTCATCGGTCAGTGTTAGTGAAAATGTGTTTCTGTGAGGTTCATTTTGGCTGAGTGGAACGGAATAGTCATCGACGACAACAATGGACAAAAATATTATGCCAAAAGAAACTGGCTCCGGAAGATCCACATAGATGTTTCTATAGGTAAAAGACGCCATTTTGTGTTATCGGTTGAATTTTTTGGAACACGACTCATTTTTGAGAAGCTATTGAAAAATGCTATTTTGGGAAGGTATTGATGGTTACAAATATTTGTAGGGCCAAAACGGGTTTTTTGATCGGTGTGATGTTCCGGCAAAGTTGTAGATAATAATTTTGGAAATGATTAGCTGTAATTTTCGAAGAATTACGAACCACGAAATAATATCAGCACTCATCGCTTTAAAGACGGTAAATTCGATGCTGTCCGCGTTAAGGAAGCCAAAAACCTTTGAAGAAGATGAACTGGAGGATTGCTAGATGAAGGTGCCAGGGAATGATTCAAAAATAAGCCACTTAGGTTACTTATGATTTGAAACCTGTGAATAATTGCTTCGGCCCCAAAAAGAAAATAGTAGGAGGGTGGTATCCAAGACACTACCGCATAGTTGACGTAGGACTACATTGCTGCTCCAAGCATAACTGTCCCAGCGTCCATAAGGTTTGCACAGAATATGGGACAGTTATGCTTGGAGCGGCAGTACAAAAGCTTTATATTTCCTTTTGAAGCTCTGTTTGATTCGAGCTCGTTTTGCCAAAATCAAGCGGATACATTTAATGACATTTGGGTGTTTTCTTGATTTATTTCAACCAATTTAAGCTCTACATCCTCCAAATGAAAGGTATTTTGGTTCTGTATGTTACCGAAGCGGATAACCGGAATCGGTAAAGCGGTTTCGGAGATATCATTGGAATATGTTCCGGCAATATAATGATCATGATCAAAGCAGTACTATGTTTCTAATTACTCGGGTGATAATATCAAGTATCTAGGTCGTCAGCCTAAATTCATCAAGCGACACCTCAAACGACTTGGAACGAAAACTAGTTCATTGGTGACCATTTCTACTACTAAGGCTCGTGGAAAAACGTCGATAACGAATTACAGTTTTTAGTAGAAAATGCATATTCACAGAAAATTTAAAATTGGCATTGAAATTTTATGAACATGTTAACAATCAATTCAGGTCAATTTTAACATTTTATAAGTATACAAAATCAATCAGAAAAAAATTTAATCAGTTTCAAGATACCAAAGAACAACGAAGATATTTGGAAGTCATAATATGTCTGTTATCTTCATAAATAAACCGGGCTAGAGTGATGTACAAGCCTTTGTAAATAATGTTTGCATAGTGTTGTTCAATTAAAAATAAGGCTATGGAAAGTAATATTCTCTTGTAGATGTTATTGCAGAGAAAAATTTATTTGAAAAATACAAATCCAAATGTCGGATCTCCAATATCAAGATGAAATGTTTTTGGTCTTCCTCTATACGGCCAACGCGGGATGCAACTAGGATTGCCATATTGAACCAAATTCATTTAGCTAGTAAAATATAATCATCAGTACAGCTCGTTTAACTACCTGTTCAAAAATCTGTATGGAGCATTTTGGTTTTATATTGTCTCTTAAGTACCCTATATTTAGTTTTTTATTATATCTGAGAAAAACAGAGTGTAGAATTCAAAAATAAACAACGCATTTTATCTGTACAATGCACCAAATTTATATACCCTGCTATCTGCCTCTAATCATATTGAACTCTGATATTTGCTACTAAACGAAACAAGAAGAAGAAGAAGAAGAAGAAGACAATTCAAACGGCAATTCGATTGCGTTCCAGGTCGCGTTAACCCGACACGCCGCACTGTGTTTCGACAGCGGCAATGTAGTTTTCACTCGGCTTGACTGCACACAAATGAATATCGAGCTCTTCTGCACTGATAGACGACCAGCGACAAGACCAGCGCTCTATTCATACATTGCTCAGTGCAGTACTATTGCCTGTGCCAGCATGTTTTCTTTCAAGACATTAGTTTTAATAACATTCTAACAGCAGATCGTGTAATTGTCTGATAGTAGAGGTGGTTACGAACTTTCCGAAAAAGCTTCACCTTCAAGACATCAAAATAGTCTAGGCTCATGGAAGCAAACATTAGTTGACCTACTGGGACGGGAAAATTCTGTAGATTTTTTTTTTGCCACTGTTATACACGAAATCACAGCAGGCAGTTGGTGTCTACACATGAAGTCTGTGTTAGGCATGCTCGCATGTGATTGGTACATTGTTCGTGAAAATTCGACCCTGAAACTTTTATGAAATTTTCACTGTTCAACAATGAAATGATGATGATAACTGAAGAATCACAAAACTGTCCATCATTTTACCAATCCAACGACATATTGTTTATTGTGATCCATCATGTGGTTACATCAGTATTAACGTTTGAAATCTTTCATTTCAAGGTTACACCTTGGGTTTAGTTTCCACAGAATGTATCTCTATATAGTGCGGTTAGACGTAGTCCTACGTCAAAATGGTCTATGAAAGTCGTCAAAAAAAAATAAATGAAAATAAAACTGCTCAAATCGAAATGAACGCACGAAATGTTCAGTTTCCTGATAGTTTTACTTTTGTTCAACAGTGAACATATCAAAATGCTGCGTAAAACAGAAGCTCAAAAAGCTGCCTCAGAGAAGTAATAAGCCAAAAGATGAATTTGGATTCGCTTGGGTTCTGTGGTACCAAAAATGTTTATTGACAGCTCCATTGGATCAAATTTGCTGTGAAGTGTTTGATTGTAAAATTTTGATGCCGTCCTAATTTCAAAAGTATTTTCGTTCTTAAAGGTATTTCATTTCATTTCCTGCTTGTCAGAACACGACTAACCTTTAATAGCCGTGCGAAAGGAAAATATAGTTATGAAACTTTTATTCCAAAATTGATGTTCTTACTGACCATTAATTTTGATAAGCCGATAACTTTATCAAAAAACAATACTTTTTTCATATTTGACTATAAATTTTATTAGATTTCAGTTGAACATTGTTACTTTCGCAAAAATATTGGATGCGGCGATCTTTTTGTCAGCCATTTTGCTAGATTATGCTTGTGTTTGTATGGTACAAACTGACTGAAAGGCCAATAATCTCCGGAAATATAGTATATAAAATTCAGGCAGGCATTCAGGGCCATCTTTTTGAAAGAACATTCACGGGAATGTCTCAACAAAGACAAAACCGGATACATGTCCATTGAGGACGCTGCAAGACAGGGTGATGGCAATCGGCAGACCATCTACAACATGCTCTCCGATTCACACCAAAAAAACAAAGAATTTGCATAAAATAGGTCCTTATATTATAACTTATAAAAAGAATTTTGATTAAGTCGGAAGCAACAAGCAAGTTTTTAATAGCTATATAAACATTTTTTTGTTTCTCGACGAAATCAAATGAAATAATTCGTGACTATTGCATACACATCCGTGTTTAATATAAGTAAAAATAATTGAGTTCCATTAACTACAATGGGTGTTACAAAGTAAAGTTGGAAAACTTGAAAAAACTGTCAAAAAAAGCCCCGCATGACAGTCCTCATCCTAGTTTTAATGGTGTCTTCGGACAATTATTTGTTTGAATGGCCCGCATGTTCTCAAAGTGTCTGAACCTTTTTAAGATTATTTTTTTATAAAAATAAAAAAAATAACTTTTTTGTGTCCAAAGACACGGTTCTAACCAAAACCACAACCGTTTACAAGCATTAGAAAATATCATGTTTTATAGTGAAAAATGAAACACAATGTCCATTCACTGTTATCACCACAAAACACATAATGCTTTTTTCGGATGAATGGCATTTGCGAATTTCCGATCAACATCATTTTAAACATTTCTTCATATATTTTATATTTCCTGATATATCTGTCAGTCTTTTGATTGTTAGCTTTCAATGAATTAACTCGATAATAATAATTTATTGTGCTACTTTATTCTCACCAGAAGCAAAGCTTTAGCATTGCGAACTTTATTTTTACCTGTAACCATTATCCTAAAATAAGTATTGCAGCATCGTTCTTATTCATTTTCACTCCACTTTGTCATCAAAATCATTTTTTTTTTCTCGCGCGGTGGAGCGGAGGTTCAACCTCGAAAACTGGCTCCGTATGCACGTCACATTACTGCAATGAAAACCAAATGAGGTGCAGCATCTGGTATGCTTTTAGAATTGCACAACAGAAGCCGTGCTAATATTTTCGTATTGTTTTGAATTAACAAAGGGCGAAATTGTGTGCCCTCGCTCATGGAAATATAATCATTCAACGGGGTAGCGCAACTGTGTGCTAAGTGAATAGAGAAGTTTCAATGCAACAGGTCTAGTAATGTCTATAGTTTAGTGAGTCTGAAATTATATTGCATACGCAATTTTAAAAGAAGAATAATACTGAATAAAATATCGTAAGCTAATTTATGGTGTACTGAAAGCAGCATGATTATTTCAAGTTTCGTTTATTTGTTTATAACAGGCTTGATTCTGTGCGACTAGGCAGTTAAAATTTCATCCCAAGGTACGGGAACACCATTCGTTCCCCATCGATTAGGCCAAAGTAACAGGCCATTAGGATCAAACGAATCTCCACCAGTTGGGTCACAGGCACCGGCGTCATAAACATTTTAACTGCCTGCCAATAATATTTGTCTACCGAACGCTCGCAGCAGTCACTGCTGCTGTAGCGTCCATCGTTCTACTCAAATTAAGTGGTAATCGTGTGTTCATTTCACCCGAACCTGGATGAGTAGCCGATCTCGAAAATCACAATAATTGTATAGTTGATGATCTAGATCCGCGGGTTGCAGGAGGTGTAGCTTGTAGAAATCCTATTGGTTGCTTCCCGAGTTCACATGATGTTGCCGAAGCTGGTGGAGAAAACCCCGAAGCCAGCGTGAACATAAAACCTTTGACGAGGGTGGCTCGAAAAAAAGCGTTTATGTTGAGCATCTTTCATCGTTGGATGAAATTTAGAAACACCATACAGAGGATCACAGCGCTCTGGTCGGCAGATTGGGTTCGTGACTTACTATCCAACCATGCTCTCCGTTCACGATCCTAAATCACAACTGTCTATAATTCAATGAAATCATCAAATTAAACCCAAATAAGAATTAATTCTACGCGATCGCACGGACTCTGGAGGAACCAAACAAAGAACGAGGCGATCGTGTTCTGAGACCTACATATTGGAAGAATAAATAAACGCTTAAAGTAATATAAATCATAGTGGAGTACTGGCATCATTGCCGCCGAGGTCCACGGATGGATGGACCCGAAACAGGCCGGTTAAGGTAAAGGAAGATACGAAATAATAGCACCCTTTCGGCTCTTACGCGAGACCGAATAGGGTGGGGAGGGGGGAGGCAAATGTATATAGATAAATAAGAATTTTATTGTCTCCACCCACTCTACATTTGCCGGGACCCACTCTATTCACGTTAGGTGAGACCGCAGCCACGAGTATACAGACAGGCGCAGCCAGCAGTGCCTGCAACATAACAGGGAAATGAGGACAAATGATCGAATTGAGATAACAGGCCGAAACGATCGGCCCCGGAGGTTGTAATTTACACAATGTTTCAACGACCCAAGCCAGGGAACGCTTGGCGCGCGATGATCGCATTGTTCCAATCGCGACCATGCGGCAGGGTGCGCTAGGCTGCACGTGAAGTGGTGTGTTATTTTCATTGAGAATTATCCCGTGTTAATAGCATTAAGCTTTCTGTCTGCCGTCCCGCTACTCAAAGTTCCAAGTAAAGATTTCGAATTACAGAAGCATTTTTATTCAGTCATAAAAAGATTTCCGTTCGTGATAGTGAAATTCTGTTCGTTGTTGTTAAAATCTCAATGTTATGATTTTCGGCGGCCGCAAACTGCAACCTGTTTTAATACATTTAGATTTATCATCTAACATTTAGGTAATTTCATCAAAATTGTTCTTTGCTTTCTCGAAGTTGTAATTTCCAAAGACATGAGACGTACATCCAAACTTTCCCTTTTCCCGAATGAAATCCGATGCTGGGAGATTTGCTACCGAACGGGGTCTCACACTGTACAGGAAGCTGCAGAGCCATCTTCTACCCCCGAAGATCACCTCGTGATCCGCCAAGAGGTCATCGCGTAGTCGTGTTTGTCGTCGTCGTCGTCGTCGCGGTCGTCGTTGTCTCTACCGCTAATCGCACCGAAACCAGCGGTTTGCGATCATCTAATTTGACTTTTCTTTCTCTCCGTTTCGGTGAATTGGCCGGGTGGAATCTCGGTTAATTCAAAGCCATGTCCCGTGGGCCCTGTGTATACGATTCTGATCACGCGCATTATTCTCCGGGAGAAATTTGAACTCCAGAGTTCAGCGGGCCTCATCAGCGGCATTCGATCATCTCGACCGATGTACGGTGCCCTGCGCAGTGTCATTTGAGAAAGCCAATTCGATGAACCTCTCCCACCGGAGGATGGATGCGATGCGGTTCAATGAGAAAGCGTCGCAGAAAGACAAAATTCGTGCGCTTTTGTTTGAACAGCCAGACAAACACGGACGGACGGAAAAAATGTAATTAACTTTCTTTTGGCCCCGAGTCGCAGGGCACTGCTGCTACGAGAACCCTACCCGGTTTCGAGCAATTGCAGGGTAGTTTAAGGGAACTCGAAAGCCATAGTGTATTTAGCTTCGATTTATTTGTCTCTCGGTTCCCGCAACGTTCCACAATGCGTCTGCCCTCTAAGCCAAAGCCCAGTGATCAATTTCTTCTGTTTTCGCTTTTCCTTAATCGCAGTGATCTGTTGAAAATGAACTATGTGTACAAGCTTCCTTCTCTGGTTCGGAGTGGAAGAATCAGCGGCATTAGCTGAAAGTTGATCGAGCGATATAATTGAAAGGTGCATTCTGTGGTTTTTGGAACTGTGCTCCGACAGCGAGTGCATGCACACAGAGGAGAACAAATGCAAGATGTAAGGCAGAGATTTTCGAAGGGCGATCACGTTTATTTTATTTGTACTGTTAAACTGCTTTCCCTGTTTCACAAATCACTTCCCAACATATTCACGAGTTATCGTCTATCTCTCTCCGAAACTAAAACTCGTGCCACAGCTTACAAACGGTCCAGCATAATCTAACCTGCTAAGTGAATTCATCCCAAGCAGGTACCAAAGCCTTCGGTTTCAAGCATTCCTGATCTCGACTTTTTCTTTCATACTCTGGCGAGCCCAGCCAACAACTCTAATTACCACCGGCCAAGATTCCCGCGATAGCATTGTTTCAAACGTCTTATTTAGTTCGAATAACTTTACGATTTTTTATTTCGTATGCGGCTGGTCGCAGTAAATGCGGAGCACCTTTCGCGATCTTACCATATTTGACCGCAGTCGAGTATGATATCAAATAATTGGGATCGTCAAGCATAACCTGACCCTTCTTCTTCTTCGGCAGGGTATGCAAAAACAATTGCACTTTCGCACGTAACGGAACAAAGCTAACGGAAAGTGGTGCTTGGCATGGAGATCACAGTTCGATTGCGCGTTGACCAGCTTTCTCCTCGCTGGACCCGGAGCAACGAGTCCATTCATCATACTAACTAATCGGAGGGAATTCGTTAGAGATGCTGGTTTTGAGTGAAAATTCAAATCTGCAAAAAATGCAACAACAAACAAATCAATTATTTTGTGTCAATAACGACAAAGGTATGTAGAAGCATACAAGCATTCCAAACACTATTTTGTGTATGTTGTACAAAAAAAACTTGCAACTAAAGTCATATCTCGGAAATGAAATCAAAGGGATTGGACATATTTATTTGAACAAGAAATTTTATGTTCATACTTGGTATTATTCTACTGAGAAATTCGTTTCAAAGTGCTTTGGCCTGTTTAAATGCTACTATGAAATGTCAATAAATACAGGTCGGACTCGATTATCCGGAGTATCAGAAAAATTTTCATTACGGATAATCGAGTTTTCCGGGTAATCGAATCGCAGAAAAAATATTCAAATTTGCCATTGACGAACATTAAAAAAATGTTTCCTTTATTTTTAATTTTACTGTGTGCAGTGGCGTAACCAGAAATTATTTTATTATTTTTTTTTTCTTTGACGACTGTCCGCGTGAAAGAAAGGTTAGCTTAGCTTAGCTTATCTTGACTGACTGCACATATCAATGGTTGCACTCCGTGATTGATCCGAATCAGTAAAATTGCACAATAAATCAACTGAATGGGATTGGGAGTCACCGACCATTCTCACTGTACAAATTTTAGTAACTCAATGCTTTGAAGGATCAATAATGACGCCCACGTCCTCGCAATCAGGTAGGAAGAGGGTAGGGATGTTAGTGTGACCCTTGCTATTCGGAGACCGTGTTAACCTCTGCATCTGTGCCGTGTCAAATAATTGTTGTGAAAAAAACCTCTGTATCTCCACAAAGGTCACGGGAAGAAGGTTTTGTTAGTTGGGCAGGGTAAGTTGGATCAGGATTCACCTCGATAAGTGATGCGATCATACATTTCCTCAATACTCGTCGCTTTTGGAATATTAGCGGTTTATTCTCCGTTCGGTCGGCTGATTAGGAATGCACATTTCGTTTACATATTTATATTTGATAGCGGTTTAAACTAGCAGATATTAGCAATGCTGTAGAGACCACGCGCGAGCGTGTGTGGTTTACTTCACTAGAGCACAAGACTGCTCAACTTCCAGCATACAAATGCTGTTTGGGCCAATCTCAGTGAATAGTATAATTCAGTTTTCTGCTAAATATTATGCTATAAGATGTGGTTTTGATTTATACCGACGTACAATTAAATGGCTGAATTGAAGGAATTTTAAGCAAATAGCGAAATCTGCTATCCACTACACTTAGACATCATACATCTGTTACAATGGAGCTTTTAAAATACTGTAATTACATATATAGATTAAGAAATTATTACGAGAAACTAACCAAGTTGCGCATTTATATGAAAACCACATAAATTATCGTCATTTTGTTTGATGTGGATAATAAGTAGTAGACAAAATTAAGTAAAATGTTAGTATTACCAAACAATTTGCTTGTCATATTCACAGTTCGAAATACAAAAAATTTAAATCGTAGAACCATTGTTTAAATTAAATTTTGGCTTCAAACACTACTGAGTAGCTCTAAAAGGTAATTTTTTTTTCTGCGAAAGTCTAACAACCTCTACGCTATGTTTAGATTCACACTTTTCAATGCATATAATTATTACTTAAAAAACGAAAAGTTAAAGGGTATGTGCTTAAGTGCACAAACGTAGGCTTGACGTGGGACTATGGTGGGTGTAAAGATTTAATTCTGCAATAGCCATAGTATATTACACACACCAAACGTACAATTACCATACACAACAATCCATGAACACTTTACAAAAAACACATACACCTGTCATAAACCATTGCATCCGAACTAACAGGAAAAATAATTAACTTATTGCCCATAAAAGTATTCTGACATAAAAAAATTTACCTCGGATGAATGCATTTTTGCACACACATGTTATACACACAAACACGTTATACACACACACGCTTTATACACACACACACACACACACACACACACACACACTACTCACAAGCACATACACGGCTTCCAAGTCTTCCAATGGTTCCTTCCAAACGGTCCCTAGTGCCGATCCACAGTACACTCCATACAAAGGCTGGCCAAGCAAAAAAAGTGTCGATAAATGCGACAAAAACTTGGTATTTACATAATTTTGGGGCGCTGAACACGAATTTGGCATCCATTTTTTGTTTGGGGCCGTCCATAAAGCACGAAATCCAATTTTTAATATTTTTTGGCACTTATTTTCCTTTTTTATAGATTTTCATGATCTTTGACCACAAGTAGTACCACCGGGCGTCCTCCCCATTGAATAAAAAAAACGTAATTATTGGACGACCCCTCGAACTAAACAAATTTTGCCTAAATAAATATATTTTGAAGTAGAATACTTCTCTCGAAAAGTTTGGCTACATAGGGATGTGAAATGAAAATCTAAAACCGAAAAAAGTGAAAAATATGTCCAATTTCAAATGCTAATAAATCGGTTGGTATTCGATGGATTTTCTTCGTTCTTACAGCAATAGATTTGAAAATCTTCTGAGATTCTTCCCAAAAGAAGATAATTGTAATTTTATTATTCACACTATTGTACTATTGAAAATAGTCAAGCCTAGTGAAAATGAAAAATTCGATCTCTGATTGGCCGTTATATGATTGCTTCCCATGCACGGTCGACAGAATCATATACCTTGCAATTTAAAACATGCTACTTGGCCTATATGAGAGCCTGTTCCAGCCGAAGCCGCTCATAATAGTTGTAGACAGCGACAACAGCAGTCATCCTCCCTTAGCAGCAGCACTAGCAGTGCAGTGGATATCAGCGATGGCGGAAAGCGGCCACAGCTGTGGCGTAGCAATGGATAGCGCACTAGTTGCAGCGGATTCCAGCAACGATAGCAGCTGGGCCAGCTGATGCAGGGGCAGTGGATACCAATGGCAGCTTATAGCGGCCACAACTGTGGCATGGCTATGGATAACGAGCTAGTTGCAGCGGATCTCAGCATCGGTAGCGGCTGATGCAGTGAGGCACTTTAGTGAAATGCAGTCTCTGTGCGATGGTGGGTACTAGTAAATGCATTCAATGAAAAGTTTACTCATTTTGACAACACGTGAGCCATCTAGTTTTGAGTGTTATAGCAGCATTTCACTGTTTACTTTATCACAACAAATACTTTGTTCGCACTGTCAGTGATAACGCAAGGATGTAATCGACATCTTATCCGAAACTAAATTGAACAAGAAATTATCCTTCTCAGGATGAAATAAAAACCTGATGATTAAAGCGTTAATGTTTTCTCTTGAGTTAATTTAACTTTTAAATTTGTAAAAGTTATAAATTTTACTTTATTTCCGTGTCTCAGAACGTACTGAATTATCTTTTCCTTCAGTCATGAGCACGACATCCGAAAAAATTTCATCTCAAAATTTAAAAATTGTCAAGCCCCAACTATGACAAGCAACTTACTATATTATTGAAAATGATCAATCCTTGTTGAAGCGCAACATTCGATTGATCGGATTATTTAATGTTTATTTACTAGAAAAAATGACTTACACGCAAGCTGCCGAGTTACCTTTCTTGTGAAAGTATTCTACTTCAACCTTGCGGTCGTGGCTTGGCACACAACCTTCCTGTTATTTTGAATAAACTAAAACAACATAAGTAATACAAACTAATTACAAATTGAAAAGGTCATCATCATCATCATCATCATCTTCCGCTGTGATCGCTTAAATCTCGTGTTGAATTGTTTCCAGAAAATTTGCAGTTCATTATAATTGTCAGCAGGAAAAATTTCGCTGCAATTTTCATTTCTTCTAGTGATTTTCGATGTTTCATTGTTTCATATTTATGTTATCTTCCTAAACCGGTTTCTATGGTTGAAAGAGGACATTTAAAACCATGAATGGACAACTTACAAGACATTGAATTAGGTGGTGCCGCTGAAGTTGAAGGCCCCATAATAAAATTCAACGAATTTAAGAATTTGAAAACCAAGACACTGAAATGACACATCGTTCTAAATGAATACGAAAAGATGCGGAGGGCGACGACTGTTCTTTGTTTTTTTCTCATAAAGCAAAATGTGTGCTTTACTTTTGTATGCAAACGAACGCGAAGCAAAGGCAATCTTCAAACGGGCTATTGTTAGCCGGAGTTTGATGGAATGAATTTGCTGCTCGTATTTGACACTTCAATCAGTTTAGCGAATTTCATGATCATAAATTGAAAAGGGCTGGTTTTTAATATTCTCTTATATTTGTAGAAAGTGATAAAGTTTGACATAATTAAAATTACATAAAGATTTTTTTAATGTTTTCTTGTTTAACACTTGTTTTTGAATTTTTCATTGATCAATTTTGTGATTTTTGCCCAAATTTATATTTTATCTTTACGGATTGAGTACGATATCATAAATTTTCATTAATGGGGTATCATGGTTATGATTAAAATGAATCCTGGATGAAATTTCAACTCCAAAAATAAAAACTAAAAAAATCTGCTATAGCTTTTTTCACTAAAGTGGCAATTTGCGCTACAGCGGACAGTATGCATTTGAAAGCTTACGTTTTTACCTAAATTTTGAATGTAGTCACAACCGTGGCAAACTGCGGCAACTAAACTTTTAAGCTACTTTTCTACAAAAAATCACGTTTTTTTTATTTTTTTAGTGTCAGGCCTACTATACCAAATTTTACAATATCTAATGAAAAGGGTTTGTTTTCCACTATATTTAGAACAACTTTTCCTTTAACGTCAAAAAAATCCAAGCTTTCTTTGAAGCTACAGAGCGTTTCAAAGCAATGTACTTTTTTTCAAAAAAAAAGACAAAAAACGTTAGTTCGCCAAGCTTTAAAAAAACATAAAAAAATCAGATTTCATGATATTGCGCCCAAATTTTGGATTTAGACTCTTGAATGTTATAGCAATAAAGGAAAAATATTATGAAACAGCTAACGAAAAAAAAATTTTTTTGGCTGATGGCCAGCGATTCCCCAGTGTGCGATCACGTCCAGTTTCGGGCTGTATTCCAACAACGATATCTGAATTAGATTACCACTGGTGGGGTCCAACTCAGATCGAAGGGAAGCCGAACTGTTCGCTTTGACGGTCGACCAGGGAATGAGCTTCTCTCAACCAGAATGTCCGTCACTCAGTGTGGGGAACTTGGGAGATTGGGGGAAGCACCAATCACATGAAAGCGTCTCTGCTTTCTTTTATCGTCGCTTATGTTGAGTAATGAATGCGATGCCAATTGGCTGGCATTGTTAGCCAATGATTGAATGCGTGAAATCATTTCGTCTATGTTTTTGGGAGTCTGCGTTAGGGAAATATACCAGTCGTATGAAAAATGTATGTGGATATTCGACCTTCAAACTTTTCCGCAATTTTCACGGAGTAATAATAAAATGGTATCTAAAACTATCATGTTATTAAAATCTTGTATATTCTAGCTTTCCAACAGCATATTAATAATTGAAATCGGAACAGTTGTTTGAACGCTATTACCATCTAAAATCTTCCATTCCGCCAACCAAAAACGTTACATGTTCAATCCAGTTTGCACAGAATGTACCTTAGTATAGTAAATGTTTTTGCTGTTTGTTTAAACAGATTTGTAAGAAAGAAAGCGAAACAGTCCAAATTTTTTACAGGATCTTTAAGTAAAAGTGCAATTTTTAATCGTCTTAGATATTGTAGCGATACATATTGTGCAAGCGGCGATAACACGAAACAAGTCTGGCGGCAAATGCCACCGATAACCGACGTATACGAATGCTTGCAATCCAGTCTTTTTACCTCAGGAAGAGTACTGTCCTTAAAACAGCCAACAGCATCCCTTAAGAGACATTCGACAGACAGACTCGAATCGGTCACAACACCGTCGATCTACACGTTTCGTGAGGCCACGTACACGGGGTAGACAAAATGATTGAGGGCCTGCCTTGTCAATTTTTAAATGGCCAGAACTTTACTGGAAAACTATCCTAGCATCCTTATATTGAGAACTTGACGTAACTTGACTGTACATTAAACAGTTGGCTGCGAAGTCTGTGTATAACAAACAGAAGGTCAAGTTCCGAACAGGAATGTAGCATCAGGACCTAGCTTTTTTATGTTGCCATGTTGGATTCATTCCTAATTCATTGGTACCCAAAGATCGAAAATCCATCAACGAGTCATCGATATATGAATTATTCAACTATGGGTGTTGCTTTTTGCAGTTTTATTGCTGTTGGGTGTATAGTACACGAAAAAGTTTTTGTTAGAAAAACCTTTTTTCCTTGAGAGTAACCACTAAAGTTTGTTCTCTAGCGTTTCAGGTAACTAAATTTTCTACAAAAAAAAACTTTGTTTGAAGAACATCTGAGTGACCAATATTCTTAAAGAAAACTTTGTTTTTAATTTTTTTTTAGTGTAGGATCTTGAATTTATTTTTCTCACTATTTTCAAATGAGTAGGGCCAGATAATTTTCTAGAAGTTATACATGGAAAACTTTTCTCTATATCTTTTTATTTTTTTTAGGTACATGAATTCATAAGAAGAAAATTTAATGTAAACTGTCCGAGAAAAAAGCGCTGTCGTTTGAGCATATTTATTCATTATTATTAGGGTAGTCTGTCTGCTCCATCCCAATGTTTATACTTAAACGTCAAACCGAACACAATTCACAGTGTAATTTCATGCACATAACGAAAGATGGGAAAGATTTCCGTTGAAGAACCACGTAGGTGTGAACTTGCTTCGTGCCATTACGCTAAGTTGGCAATGAACTGATACAAATCGTAAAACGTGACAATTGTTCCCAAGAACATGAATCCCCCAAATCGTTCTGAAATAGTCCCATTGCACGATTTTGGGCTCTGGTCAAAAGGTATGTTCACCAACGGATACCGTGGAAAAAAAAAGCAGAAGGTTGTGTCCAAGGCACGACCACGTGACTGACGTTGAATAACGCGCATTTGGCATAAGCAAATGCATGGTACTTAAATAGATACTACAAATGCAGAAGTACTTCTGTTTATATTTCAATAAATTAACCAGATGGTAAAAACATTATCGCGGGACATCAGTTAAAGGAATTATTCTGGGGGTGGAATGGGTTGTGTAAAAAGAAGCTATACACCTAAGTCATTTTTATGCGTTTTTCGCGGTTTTTGTTCACGCCCTTCTTCAGAAGATGACATTTCTTTCGCTTGGGTTTCAAGTTGATTTTCCTAATCCAGAATCCCGAATATTCACGATTTTTTCCTGATTTTCATTGTGATTCTACTCTTCAGTCTTTTTTCAAAATTATTCAGCTCACATCACATTTTACACGTTAAGGTTGTTTTCGCGATTTTCAAATATTATTTAGTTTTTCACGCGGAGTTCAGTTCATTTCAGTTCAATTCAATAAGCGACTAACATTTGCCACCACCCGCTTTCTGCTGCTACAGAAAGAACCTTCCGCTTTGCCGGTCGATGCGTGTGGTGCAGCAAAAATCATACAAACATGAAATTATCGCCTGCTGCTTAATCATCCTTTTACTCCAATAATCGGATATAAGCATCGAAAGATCAATGAAGACTAGATTATTGATGCTAACTTTTATATGTAACTCATGACAGTTATACATCCGGTGGGCGTGTCTTTGTGCACTCGAGCGAATAGAGCAACAACAGCAACTACTGCTGGGAAAGTGCTTGGATTGTAGCCATGCGGGTACGCGATTGTTTGAATTATAATCAAGTTTGCTCAGTGCGTCTTGAACTGTCCTACAGGTCAGACGTTTTTTCGGTTGCTTGTGGACTGGTCTTTGACTGCCTATAGCTTCAAAGTTTGTGTTTTGTCAGTGTGTCTTTTAAAGACTACCTGAAAGTTATTTCCCATCAGTCTTTCTCAAGACTACCTACTTTTGAATTTAACATTTGTTTTAACTTTTTTCGTATCACCTGAAATGGCTGGACGGAAAAAGAAACCTCGCATCGCTGCGGGGAGAAAAAGAGAGGCATCTCTTTCTGACACTTCGAGTGTCTGTAGTGACAATCCTTTTGATATTTTGCCTGAGCAAGAAGCTGGTGAAATGGAAGTTGTTAATAATGAAACTATACAAAATATAAAATCTTTAAAAAAGGAGAAAGTTCCACCTATTGTGGTAACTATTTCTTCTGAATTTAATATATTCAAAAAGGAACTTTCAACGTTTGTTTCTGTAGTTAAAGTTACCTATCAAATTGGCCGTAGAGGTGAATGCCGCTTATTAGCCGACTCAGTAAAGGGTCGTGATCGTCTTGTCCAGTATTTAACTGACAAGATGTACAAATTTTTTACATATGACACCAAGAACGCCAAGCCGTTCAAGGTTGTCTTGAAGGTCTCACCAACGATCAAACCGTTGATGAGATCAAACTTACTTTAACAGAATTACTTGGCATAGCCCCTACCCAAGTAATTCTAATGAAACAAAAATCACGAGGCGAAAACAGTCAGAGAACTGGAATTTCCCTTGTTAATTATTTAATTCATTTTAACCGTAATGAGGTTAACAACTTAAAATTTTTTGAAAAAGCACATGCTTTATATAATGTGCGTGTAAAGTGGGAAATTTATAGGAAGTATGGCGGAGGTGAAAAGCATATCACCCAATGCCGTACTTGCCAACGTTATGGCCATGGTTCCAAATTCTGTAACATGGACCAAAAATGTCTTAATTGTGGAGACTCTTCTCACAAAAAGGACACATGTCCTGTGAAAGAGAGTAAAAATTTTCGCTGTGCGAATTGTAACGGCAACCATATGTCAAATTTTTATCAATGCCCAGTCCGGTTAGCAATTGTTAAGGCAAGGCAAGGTAAACAAAATTCAATTTCTCAATTAAAACCAACTTCAAAACAAAATTCTCCAAGCGTACCAGTGACGCATTGTTTACCTACTCCTTTGCATACCCGTTTAACTTATGCACAGGTTACAGGTAGTTCGAACATTATACCGCCTAGTGTTGGTAGTTCGAAAATGACCGTTAATATGGGTAAGCAAAACACGCTAGAAAATAATTGTACACCTATCACTCCAGCTAATATTGCTACCGAAAATATTTTTCCTAATGTCAACTGCCTGGGGCCTATTACGGCAGGTAAACTTTCTTTTTTGCAACAGGCAATGTTCGATCTTATGAACGCCATGTTGCAGGCAAAATCAATGTTTGAAGCCATTCAAATAGGCACAAATTTTACTATTAAAATTGTTTCTAATTTAAAATTTAGCAATGATTTTAAATAAAACAATTAAAATATTAAATTGGAATGCTCGCTCATTGAAGGCCAATGAGAATGAGCTTTTTAATTTTTTAACAGTAAATAATGTGCATATTGCAATTATTACTGAAACATTTTTGAAACCTAACATAAAATTAAAATATGATCCCAATTACGTGGTTCATAGATATGATAGGATTCAGGGTTCCGGCGGTGGAGTTGCAATTGTTATTCATCGCCGAATCAAACATCGTGCTCTTCCCCATCTTGAGACGAAAGTTATTGAAACTTTGGGAATTGAAGTTCAAACTGAACTTGGGATTTTATTTATTGCCGCAGCATATTTACCATTTCAATGCACACGCGAGCTCAAAAATTATTTTAAAGGTGATTTACAAAAACTCACCAGAAATCGTTCGAAATTTTTCATAATCGGCGATTTTAACGCTAAACATCGTTCATGGAATAATTCTCAAAGTAATTCCAATGGAAAAATTTTATTCAATGATTGTTCTTCAGGATACTATTCTATTTTGTCTCCGAATAGTCCTACATGCTTTTCTTCTGTAAGAAACCCTTCAACAATTGATTTGGTGCTAACAGATCAAAGTCATGTGTGTAGTGATTTGATCACACATGCTGACTTTGATTCTGACCATCTTCCAATAACTTTTTCTTCATCACATGAATCAGTTTTAAACCCTATGAGCTCTGTTTTTAATTATAACAAGGCTAATTGGGAAAGATACAAAACTCATATTGAGAGAAATTTCAATAATGAGCTTGATTTGCAAAACGAAGTGAATATTGATTCCGCTTTGGAAGCATTAAAATGTGCAATTGTTGATGCCAGGAATTATTCTGTTCCAAAGGCTCAAGTGAAATTTGATTCATCAATAATTGACGAAAATCTTCAACTTCTAATTCGTTTGAAAAATGTCCGCAGACGTCAATATCAACGTTCTCGTGACCCTGTTTTTAAAACTATTTATAAAGATTTACAGAAAGAGATTAAACATAGATTTACTCTCCTGAGAAATCAAAATTTTGAGACTAAAGTTGAAAAATTGAAACCATATTCAAAACCATTTTGGAAGCTGTCGAAGATTCTTAAGAAACCTTCAAAGCCTATTCCAGTTTTAAAAGATGGTGAACGTTTTCTTGTATCCAATGAACAAAAAGCTCAAAGACTTGCTCAGCAGTTTGAGAGTGTTCATAACTCAAATTTGAATTTTGTGAGTCCAATTGAAAATGAAGTCACACGTCAATTTGATTTAATTTCTTCCCAGAATTTTTTACCTGCAGAAATAATTGAAACTAACTTGAATGAGATTAAAGCAATTATTAAAAATTTCAAAAATATGAAAGCACCTGGTGACGATGGAATCTTTAATATACTAATCAAACATCTCCCTGAGAGTACAATGGAATTTTTAGTGAAAATTTTCAATTGCTGCTTCAAAATTGCATATTTTCCCAAATTATGGAAAAATGCAAAAATTACTCCAATTTTAAAGCCGGATAAGAATCCAGCTGAAGTTTCAAGTTACCGACCAATCAGTTTGCTTTCTTCAATAAGTAAACTGTTTGAGAGAATTATTCTTAACAGAATGATGTCACACATCAACGAAAATTCAATTTTTGCAAATGAACAGTTTGGATTTCGCCATGGGCATTCCACTACTCATCAATTGCTCAGAGTTACTAATATGATACGAGCTAACAAATCTGAAGGTTATTCCACTGGAGCTGCTCTTTTGGACATAGAAAAAGCATTCGACAGTGTTTGGCATAAAGGTTTGATTGCGAAATTGCAAACTTTTAATTTTCCGATTTTCCTTATCAAAATTTTAAAAAATTATCTTACTGATCGAACTCTGCAGGTTGTCTATCAGAATTCAAAATCTGATAGATTTCCTGTCAGAGCAGGTGTACCTCAAGGTTCAGTCTTGGGGCCAGTCCTGTACAACATATTCACTTCAGATCTTCCTGATTTGCCTCCAGGATGCACAAAGTCATTGTTCTGCGATGACACAAGCATTTCCGTAAAAGGAAAAAGCCTTCGTGTCATATGCAGTCGATTGCAGAAAAGTTTAGATATTTTTTCTTCCTACTTGCAAAAGTGGAAAATCTCTCCCAATGCTTCTAAAACTCAAATGATAATTTTTCCGCATAAGCCTAGGGCGTCTTTCCTCAAGCCAAACAATAATCACGTTGTCAAGATGAATGGGGTTATTTTAAGTTGGTCCGACAAGGTTAAGTACTTGGGACTAATTTATGATAAAAAACTTATTTTCAAAGAGCACATTGAGAGTATACAAGCCAAGTGCATCAAATATACGAGATGTTTATATCCTCTCATTAACAGGAATTCTAAACTTTGTTTAAAGAACAAACTTTTGATTTACAAACAAATTTTTAGACCAGCAATGCTTTATGCTGTACCGATCTGGTCAAGTTGCTGTTCAACAAGGAAGAAAACGCTCCAAAGGATTCAGAATAAAATTCTGAAAATGATTTTGAAGCGTCCTCCTTGGTTTGGTACACTCGAATTACATAGACTTACTGGTGTTGAACCATTAGAAGCTATGTCAAATAAAATTATTAACATTTTTCGACAAAAATCGTTGCAATCCTCAATTGCTACGATAAGCTCTCTTTATAGCCAATAAGTTAGCAATTAAGTTAGTTGTAAGTTTACTTCCCCTTTTCTGACAAGTAGGTTTAAATCCCTACGAATGATAAGTCCTTATTGCGAAAGCAAACAAATCCTAACAATTAAAATTTCAAATTTCTAACAGTGTTGAGAAATCACCATTTGTGATTGGACACACATACTCATTATTTACTAATATTTATCATAAATACTTAAGCTACTAACAAATCCCCCCTTAAAAAAAAAAAAAAAAATAATCAAGTTTGCTATATATTTTAACCACTTCACGATGAAAAAATGTTGGTAAATTTATTTTATAAACTAGAGTAACCTGTTTACTATCCAACAAGATAATGACTAAAATCCGTTAAGTGGTAACAAAATAGTAAGCGTTTAAAATCTATCATCCTGTCGTTTCACTCCGTGCTGGATTTTTTGGAATGCCACCCCACTAAAGAAAGACATTATTCAACGTCAAAATCAAACAAGATTGGACAAGAGCGTCTGAAATCGTTGCTAATCATTTTGTGCAGAACCTTATGAAGAAGGTTAGAGCAACAGTTCGAGAACTTGCTTATAAATGGAAAGTCATCGAAAATCTGTTATGAACTGTTGATAAACAATGTTTAGAAACCATATGTCAGAGAAAAAGTTGACATAATTGAGAAAAACTCCTTTTTAAAGAACCTTTTCAAATGTTAGTCCAGATAAATTCCCGAAAAAAAGTTTGCACAGTCGCTTGGTTAACTAAGGCCTACACATCAATAATGTTTCATCAAATTCTGGGGCGATGCTGCGATCCCAAGGAAAATTGTATCCAGCAGAAAATAAAAACTGACAATAACAAATCCCATGCCTAATTATTTAATATTTATTTCGATGGTTCCTTGACGAATTTTCAATCATTGGGTACCAATGAACTCGGAATAAATTCTAGTTAATTGGCAACATATGAACCTCCAAGAAACAAAATGTCAGGAATAGTTCAACGCGTTACAAAAATTTATATTTTGACACATACTCCTCAAATCCAGAACATTTCCAGTGTCCGTTGCACAGTGGTCCAATAGGGCAAAAGGTGGAATTTAATTCCATAGCACCTTTCACCTTCATCTTAAGTTAACAGTGTCTTCGGAACAATTGTTTGTATGAATGACCCGCATAATCGCAAATTGTCATGAAGTATGAAAAGTTTACTATACTAAAAATTAAACATCTAGCTTTTTTGTGTTAAAAGATAGAACAAATGAAATTCCTATCGTCTTTCGGTACAAAGTTATGAAGTATATGAAACATACTCAAAACCTCGTTTTTTTTACTTAACATTTGTTAGTTGCACTTTACATAAAAGTATTATTCGGAAGAATTGTTAGGGCACACAAAACACACATTTTTGTCAAAGGCCATATATCTCCAGGACTTTTCCTCACGATGTTATAACATATTTTAGCTCATTTTTTCGATAACTTAAAGAACGTTTAGGTTAAAAAGGGGCAAGGGGAATCATGATGTCAAAACTTTTCCTTGAAGTTGAGCTGAAGTACTATAAACTCCTTTAGGTTCCATTTGTCCCAATCCACCCATATTAGAGTACAGCGAGCATATCCGGACTACTTCGTGATAAGGACGGATCCTTGCTTGTTTTCCTATCTAGTTTCGCCCTAATCACGAAGTAGTCCGGATATTTTACAGTAGGTTTTCATATATCAAAAATTCTTACTTTTTTGTGTTAAGAGACAGAGGAATGGTTAATTTGGCAAAGTTTTAGAACGTGCAAAAATATGAAACATTGCTAAGCAAACAAAATTCCTATCTTCATTGGGTACAGAGAATATACTCTTTCTATGAAAGTTACTTAAAAGTTAGTTTTTTGTACATTACTTTTGTTATTTATATTTTACAAGAAAACGCTTTTCTGAAGAAGCATTTGGACATATAAATCAAACGTTTTTGTTGAAGGCCATACAACTCCAGGACTTCTCCTTACAAAGTTATAGCATATTCCAGCATATTTTTTGATAACTTTAACAACGTATAGAATAAAGATTAAGTGGATTGGGACAGATGGAACTTAGAACAGTTTTGAGCACTCGAGCTAAATTTCAAGAAAAAGTATTAACATCATGATTCTACTTGCCTCTTTTTACTTTATACGTTCTTGAAGTTATCGAAAAAATAAGCTAAAACATGCTATAACTTCGTAGGCAAAAGTCCTGAAGATATGTGACCTTCAACAAAAACGTGTGTTTTGTATGCCCAAATGCTTCTTTAGAATAACTTTTTCTTGTAAAATGTAACTAATAAAAGTTATGTACAAAAAAAAAATTTTTAAGTAACTTTTAAAGAAAATACACTGTAACTCTGTACCCAATGAAGATAGGAATTTCGTTTGTTCGCCAAAGATTCATATTTTTGCTCGTTCTAAAACTTTGCCAAATTAACCATTCTTCTATCCCTTAACATAAAAAGTTAGTATTTTTGATATATGGAAACCTACTGTAACAAATGCTCGCCGCACTCTAATATGGGTGGATTGGGACAAATGGAACCTGAAGGAGTTTATAGTACTTCAGCTTAACTTCAAGAAAAAGTAATGACATCATGATTCCACTTGCCCCTCTTTAATCTATAGGTTCTTGAAATTATCGAAAAAATAACTTAAAATATGATATAACTTCGTAAGGAAAAGTCCTGGAGATATATGGTCTTTGACAAAAATGTGTGTTTTGTGTGCCCTAACAATTCTTCCGAACAATACTTCTATGTAAAATGCAACTAAAAAACTAACTTTTAAGTATGTTCCATGTTATATACTTCATAACTTTGTACCAAAAAAGATAGGGTTTTTATTTGTTCAAAAAAGGTTCATATTTTTGAATCTTCTACAATTTTGCTGAATAAACTATTCTTCTATTTCTTAACACATAAGAGTTAGTTATTTTTATTTTTAGTGTAGTAAACTTTTCATATTTTTTGACAATTTGCGATTATGCGGATCATTCATACAAACAATTTTTCCGAAGACACTATTAAGTTAGTATGAAGGTGAAAGGCGCAATGAAATTAGGTTCCACTTTTTGCCTTATTGGACCACTGTGCGTTGGTCATGTCAAGTTCTCAAGTAATATAAGAAAGGGAACTAGGATAGTTTTTCAGTGAAATTTAATTGTTTTTTTTTTTGGAATTTCTGGCCATTTAAAAATTGAAAAATTTTTGCATGTCCTAATCATTTTATCTGTATACGGTAACAGCAAAGTACTTGAGATCAGCTATATCGTTGGCCTGTTTCTGGTCATTGTCTACGACATGGAGCTTGGTTGTTCTTAATAAAATTAAACTTAAAATTTCTGTCACGGAACTGAAACGTGACTTTAGGTCTCTCGTAATTTTAATAATGCTCAGAAATGCTTTGGGCCGAAAGAATACAACCTGAGGGTTTGATGATCCATCTAAGTAAAGCCTCACTCGAGAAGGAATTGAAGAACTAATCAGGAAAGGAAAGACAGAAGGGTCAGAACCGAGCGGATTTGGGAATGAAGTTGAAGGAGAGGAATAATCTACACCCATAACAATCACAGAAGACAAGAAGAACATCCTTCCTTTGCAATCTTCTCTCGTGTTAAATCGCACGTCCACTGAATTCTAAGTAGTCGCAGCGCACCGCACTCGAAAAACAAATCGTTCAATACTGCAACTGGTAGCTACGAAATGATATTGTTACACAAATGCACAGCACAGAACAGCTCTCCAATAACCCGGGGCCGGACAAAAAATGCCAGTACTTGCAAACATACCAAATACTATCGATACTATCGAATGTTCGGCACAGAGTACGTGTAGAGTTCTATTTCGTTTCAAACGTACACGTACAGAACACTGTCTCTTAGTTTATAATCTTTGGATATTAAAGCAAATATTATATAATTATATAAATATATTAATAATAATATAAATTTATAATAATATAATATATTTATAATAATATAAAAGAAAAGAAAAAGAAAGGGCCGGTTCTTCAACTACAGCATCATCAACGTGCACTGTTCATATGAAGGAAGACCCGACGATGAGAAGGAAGCGTTCTACGCGCAGCTGGAGCAGGTCTACGATAGCTGCCCGCGACGGGACGTGAAGATCGTTATTGGGGACTTGAATGCTAAGGTAGGACGGGAGGCAATGTACAGACCGGTAATCGGACCAGATAGCCTGCATGCCGTGTCTAATGATAACGGCCATCGGTGCGTAAACTTAGCGGCCTCCCGTGGTATGGTAGTCCGAATTACCTTCTTCCCCCGCAAAGGTATCCACAAATCCACCTGGAGATCACCCGACCAACAGACAGAGAACCAAATCGACCACGTGTTAATCGACGGCAGGTTTTTCTCCGACATCATCAACGTTCGCACCTACCGCAGTGCGAATATAGATTCGGACCACTACCTAGTAACTGTGTGCATGCGCTCAAAACTATCGACGGTGTATAACACCCGCCGAAGTCGAACGCCGCGACCAAATATTGAGCAACTGCGGGACGCCGAGGCTGCACAGGAATACGCGCAGCAGCTGGAGGCAGTGCTACCTACGGAAGATCAGCTTGGCGCAGCTACTCTTGAAGATGGCTGGAAAAGCATCCGATCCGCCATAGGTAACACTGCAGTAGCGCTACTAGGTACAAGGGCCCCGAATCATAGAAATGACTGGTTTGACGGCGAATGCAAACGGTTAGTCGAGGAGAAGAATGCAGCACGGGCGAGAATGCTGCAACACCGTACGAGAGCGAACGTGGAACGATACCGACAGGCACGGAACAGCCAAAACTCAGTCCTCCGAAAGAAGAAGCGCCAGCTCGAGGACCGAGATCGCGTAGCGATGGAAGAGCTGTACCAAGCTAACGACACTCGGAAGTTCTACGAGAAGCTGAACAGCTCCCGCAAAGGCTTTGTGCCGCAAGCCGATATGTGCAGGAGCTTGGACGGCAACCTCCTAACAGACGAGTGTGAGGTGATTGAAAGGTGGAGGCAGCACTTCGACGAGCATCTAAACGGCGATGCAGTAGAGCGCGAGGACGGTATGGCATTGATCTTGGTGCACGAGCAGAAAAACAATAAAGCTGCTGGAGTGGACCAACTTCCCAGCGAGCTATTGAAATACTGTGGAGAAACACTGGCTAGAGCCGTGCACTGGGTCATTGTCAAGGTTTGGGAGGAAGAACGAGTACCGGAGGAGTGGATGGAGGGTATTGTGTGTCCCATCTACAAAAAGGGCGACAAACTGGAGTGCTGCAATTGCCGGGTAATCACTCTGTTGAACGCCGCCTACAAGTACTCTCCCAAATACGTTGCCGACGACTATCACCATTTGCGAAGCAGTTCGTGGGGCACTACCAGGCGGGATTTATGGGTGCCCGCGCCACCACGGATCAGATATTCGCGGTTCGGCAGGTTATGCAGAAATGCCGCGAATATAACGTGCCCACACATCATTTGT
Organism: Wyeomyia smithii; assembly: GCF_029784165.1. Taxonomy (NCBI): domain Eukaryota; kingdom Metazoa; phylum Arthropoda; class Insecta; order Diptera; family Culicidae; genus Wyeomyia; species Wyeomyia smithii. The sequence goes on from NC_073695.1 coordinate 215,858,317, forward strand.
TCATCGATTTTAAATCGGCGTACGAAACAATCGATCGGGACAAGCTATGGCAAATTATGCACGACTACGGATTTCCGGACAAACTGACGCGGTTGGTCAAAGCGACGATGGATCGAGTGATGTGTGTAGTTCGAGTTTCGGGGGCACTCTCGAGCCCCTTCGAAACCCGAAGAGGTCTAAGGCAAGGTGATGGTCTCTCGTGCCTACTGTTTAACATTGCCCTGGAAGGTGTCATTAGAAGAGCGGGGATTAACACGAGTGGCACGATATTCCAAAAGTCGGTTCAACTGTTTGGTTTCGCCGACGATATTGACATTGTGGCTCGGACCTTTGTGAAGATGGCGGATACGTACATCGGACTAAAGGCTGAAGCCAAACGGATTGGACTGGTCATCAATGCATCGAAGACGAAGTACATGAAAGGAAGGGGTTCACGAGATAACAGTGCTAACCTCCCACCTCGAGTTCAAATTGGTGGTGATGAAATCGAGGTGGTTGATGAGTTCGTGCATCTGGGCTAACTGGTAACTGCCGACAACGATACCAGCAGAGAAATTCAACGGCGCATTATGGCAGGAAATCGTGCATACTTTGGTCTCCGAAGGACGCTCCGATCGAGTAGAATTCGTCGCCGCACCAAGTTAACAATCTACAAGACGCTGATCAGACCGGTAGTCCTCTACGGGCATAAGACATGGACTATGCTTGTGGAGGACCAACGCGCCCTTGCGGTCTTCGAGCGGAAGGTGTTACGTACCATCTTCGGTGGACCGCAGATGGAAAACGAAGTGTGAGAAGGCGAATGAACCACGAACTGCAGGAGCTGCTTGGGGAGCCATCTATCGTTCACACCGCTAAGATAGGCAGGTTGCGGTGGGCTGGGCATGTTGTAAGGATGTCAGACGACAACCCGGTAAAGATGGTTCTTGAAACCAATCCGTCAGGGACGAGACGGAGAGGTGCACAGCGGGCAAGGTGGATCGATCAGGTGGAAGACGACCTGCGGACCCTACGCAGATTGCAAAGCTGGCGAACTGCAGCCATGGACCGAGTGGAATGGAGACGACTCTTACGTACAGCAAAGGCCACACCACGGCTTGGGACTGTTTGGTAAGGTAAGAAAAAGAAATTTTAATAGAGATTTCTAAATAATATTACTCCACATATAGGCGAATTCAGGTTGTTTGTTTGTCATTTTTTGAAAGATATTACTCCTAAACACTGTTCCACGAAACTCTATATTAGGGTGTCCCAAAAAAATCGACATTGAAAAAGTCAAGGTGCTCAGCGCTAACAAATTGAAAGAAAACGTTATTTGGACCTTTTCCGTAGAACATTTCGACTTTCTAAAAAATTGTTATCAGGTTGCCCAAACGTGATTTATGAAAAAATGACTTATTTAAGCTACAAACCCACTCTTTTGCACTTTCTTCAATTTTGTTCGATTCCTAAATTTTTCCATAATTTTTTTTTTATTTTGTGAGGTTCATTTTAAATATTTTGCATGGTTCAGTTGTGCATTGCATTCAGTTATTTGACTTCCAGAGCCCACTAAACAACACAAAAAAAAATTTTTTTTCCATGATTTTCAGATAAAACCCTTCAAAACACAAATAAATTTTATTTTATCAACAACTAAAATTTTCATTGCAAAGCGGTATTTATGACAAAACTTAGCATGAAAAAAGATCCTTTATATCTTATCGGAAGGCTGAGATATTGGCATTTTTATATGTGATGGAAAACTATATATATCCACAAAAATGCCACTAAAGCTGAAAATCTCCATTGCACAGTATTTTATTTTGCCGTTTTTGTGCGAATGGTCAAAAAAAAGGCCAAAAGGCTTTTTTCATGATTTTCTACAGAACATTTGAGATGTAAGGTATATAAATAATATATCATTGGATTGAGCAACTCTTGCAGAATAGAAAAAACATTTTTATTGCTATTTTTGTTTCAAAATGGCGGCTGTGCAGCGATTGCCGTGAACCGCTTTTTTTTAAGTTATTCCACGGCGAGCAGTAGAAGTCGTGCCCAACTCCACCTTCAACGAAAACCAAATTTTTTCATTATCTACATAAGTGTCGCTAGTGAAGTACACATGATTATATTTTTAGAATTTTTCCTCGCAAAACGGCAACGGTTTGAAAAATAAAAGTTCTGTTTCGACAAAAAAAAATCGACTTTATTTGTTTATAACTTTTGTTGTTGTTAATCAAGTTAAAATCGTGTGTACTTCACTAGATAATCTAATGAAGAAGCTACAGTTAAAATTTCAAGTCAATCGAATGTAAACTTTTTCAGTTCTACTGCTCGCCGATTTTGAAAACATAAACGCGTTTAAAGTTTCAAAATACTATAAATCTTAAGAATCGCAATAATAAAGCCCCTAATAATTTTTTTACCTTCTGTCAGCTATCCCTACGCCGTAAAGTTGTCCTTCCTGGGTATTATTTCCCTCTTCTTTCCTTTTTGTCATCTGATGTATGGCTGCGCCTAGCCTCTTTTGCGATATTAGACATGCAATGCTCAGCGACTTTGACACAGTTGGTGCCCGATCCCACACAAAACTCAAACTTGTCACTCATATTTAAGTACTTTTGAATATAACCCACAGTTAAAAAGTATAGAAAAACTCAAACAAAGAATGTACACAACGAGAACGGCTAATCGACTAAACAAAGGGAAATTGTGAGTGAACACGTTCTGTAGAGACGCTATAACGGTCGAAACTTGATGCAGAGACCTCTATACTTCAAAATTGAAACACGATAACGATCGTAGGTAACTGCTGCTAGTTTACAAAGCCTCGAAATAAAAAGAAAAACGAGCATCGCCAATTTGAACGAAAAATGTGATTTTGGAGTATAAAAGTTGTTCGGTAAAAATTGATGTAAGCGAACTTTGAGTTTAGATCTTTACTTTGGCGATGTAGATTTTGATTCTTGGATAGTTTTAGCTTGATTTAGGCCAATAAAAAAAATGGCGAAACAATAATATTTTTGGTAGATATTACCCCTTAAGCCTACTCTACATACTTCTCATGTACTTTCGTGTACTTGCATTGTGAAGCTAGGATAAAATGATAAATTCGGAAAGAGCTGTGCAATATAGCGATCATAGCCATGGTAGAGCATGCAACTTCCTGGAATATGTATACATATGGATTTGGGCTGTATGTTGTTGTGATACTGAGAAACGTATCGTAAACAATATCGTAATTTGAGATATTGTATAACACATTTAAACAAAATTTTTTTTTTATAGTAGGTACAATATGAAATCAAGATGATAAGCAACGGTGAACCAAGTAAACGATTAACTAGTGCTAGAACTATGTTTTATTCTTAACGATTTGCAGCGCTGATTTGTGTTCGATTGGCCAGCTAACAATTACGGTGCCAATAATTTGGCTTACAACAACAAGAAAAACAAAAATAAATTTAAACGATACATTCATTTTTATCAGTTCCGCAAACACGTTTCTCCCAGTGCACTCACCAATTGGAAATCAATGAAAGCGCCCGGTAATCGGCACAATCTCACGAACTTAGATAATTCTACGGCCAGGTGTTTATACTCGGATTTCCGACGGACTATGGCTACGTCAGACGCCATGCCGCGCCATTGATTAGCAGTTTTGGTGCACGCGATACGGCCGGATTGGCAGAAGCAATTAAGATTAGCACATGGCAACACCACATTGAGAGTTATTTGTGTGACTTGCTTGAAACAAAAAAAAAACATTTTTACCAAACTGTTTACTGAGATTAAAGCAACATATTTTAATCAATGTTGAACTACTAATGGCTTCTTTTATGGACTAAACATAATATAAGTTTCTAACTTTATTCAAACGTTTGGTTTTAATGAGGCAACGTAAATTGCTTGCAGCCATTTGAATAGCAACCACAAACTACTGGTATGACCTTCTAAGCTGACGATCGCTCTTCGTCGTAAGGAACGAAGTTAGATAATTGAGATCCTCCGTTGTTTTTGCCTAAGCTGCCGTGGCTGCCGCTGTTGCTGTTCCTGTCATCTTAACCGGTTAATTTCGTGGTCGTTCATAGCCGAACGTCGCTGAAGGCTAGTCCAATAGACTAAAGCAGGCTCCCCCCCCCTTCCTCCGCTCGACGCTGGTAATGATTTTCGGCTTTGCACGATCCGTGCCCTGAAAGTCGGCCGTTGTTTGGGACCACGCAAGGCCAGTCAGGGACGATCGTTTGAAAGTGATTAGTTTTGAACAAACTATACGGTATGGAAAATAGAGAAAAATAATAGCCTCAAGGGAAAGGGTTGTATTTGGTTACTAAAGTTTTGATTATCGTTGCCGTAATTTTCAGTAAAAATTATTCAAACATCACTAGCTAGTACAACCCTGTAGACTTGCAAGCTTTCTTGCTGTAAAGCCTATTCACTCAGATCCCGCATCAGTTTTACAGCGGGAGGAATGAAGTTTCGGAGATCGTCAGCAAAATAGGCAAACCGGAGTGGAGCAAAAACCGAGAAGAATAATGATACACATCTGTAATAATAGTTCAAATCAATCATCTTGGGATTTGTTTCATTCTTCGTTTATCTAAGACCGAAACCGCACCGTGACGGTGGCCTCAACCCACTCCAATACTGCACTAAACATGTACACTGAGGCTGCCTAACAAATGCTGGGACCCGCATCGAGACACAAGCCTTGATTGCTTGATCTGTTTTTGGCCGTTCATCTCACAGCGGGCCGGTATGCGAGGGTCGGCTAATTATAATTTGAAGGTTGTATTCCCGGAGTAAGTCCACGGTACACTACGAATCATGTTCTCATGGAATCCGGTGTTGCTGCCCTCGTGTACAGGAAAAAAAAAAATAAAACTTCATTTTTATGATATTTTTAATCTCTAAAATCAGGCGGATTATTCAAATGAAAAATTATAAAAATACAGGTTAGATTTTTCAAATTTAAAACAAAACAATTCTGTTCTTCACGGATCAGTAAATTATCTCATTTTGAAACATCTTTCAAGATTAATGCTAATTTCCTCAGCTCTTAGCAATCACAGAAACATCGTAAAGAACCGTTTTCCTCGTTCCCACGTTACGCACCACTGAAACCAGGTTACGATTCGGTTTTCTGAATGACTTCCATTATGCTAACCCCAGCACTGTTCGATGCTTTCGGAAACTATGAAGCCGTTTTTTTTCGCAACAACTCTCATTTTCATTCCGGCCAACAGCCGACTGGCTTCAGCCACCCGCGCAACAGTGTGTCTCCCGTCGGCGGCGACGGATCGATTCGGAGAAACAGTGACGTTTACTGTGTGAAATGCTCAGGCGGGCTTTCTTTGGCGGATTCAGGTCAGTCCATTGGAGTGCGTGCGCCGTTATAAATGAGTTGTTTATCCGCGAGACCATCGGGTTCACCTTTCATCTCGACGACGGTATTTCTTCTTTTTTTCTGCTGCTCAAAAACACAGCGGAAACTACTTCTGCTATCCTGTTTACAACTGTTGGTTGAGAGACTGTGCTCTCTTTCTGTTCCGTCGAAACAGAGAAAGGCACTTCGTTAGAAAATTTGATTTATTCTGCGATTTGTGTTTTATTCAAGCGTCACGAATGCACCAACACCGATACCAATCGAATCCGGTTTGTGCATCTGTTGGTCACTGAAGCGGAATTTAATACCGAATCCTAAGCGAAGACGACAGCATTGTGGGTAATGCTACTAAGCGGAGATTTATGGAAATATTTATTTATCTGTTTCGCTAGATATGCTTGAGAGGTTGATAACATGAATGCCGAAATTTATCAACTGCCTTTCACTTTTCTAAGCAGGTAGATTTCTATTCAATATCGCAAATAATATTATCTGGCTACTGCTATGACACTGCTATTTAAAAAAAATGTCATCAGAATACTAAGACTAATCGGCTATACGGAGAAATAATTGCTCTCAATCAGTGATAAACTGCTCATCAAATTCCAAAAAGTTGTACTGAAACTTCCCCTCGGGTTGTCTTATTCTGTGCACACCAACGTTTTGCGTCTAGAATTGTAATGATGACCGCCTAGCGGCAAGCTGGAGTGACATTGTCACCATATTGGCATGCAGACAGTCATCCAAGCGCTGAGCTGGCACGTTTGCTGGCTTCTCCGCTGGTGCTTTCGATTAAAAATTAAATTTCAATGGATACACTATCAACAATGTAAGCACACATACGCACCGTATTGGTCCGATCTCGGCGAAACCATGCTGCGGTTCTGCGGTCCGATTGTGAACTATACCGCCCGAGGCTGGGACCCGTTGCGTGGGGTTGTTGTTGCTGGAGCAGTGATTGTTTCATTTCAATCGATGATTTCGATTGTGATGCAATTTAGACACCAGGCAAAATACGACTGTCTGCTTGCGAGGGTCACTATCGGCCTATACATTGTGTCTTGTTGGATTACGTCACCGAGAACCAGTACTGGACCGTACCCAGCTAGAGTTTCATGAAGAATTCCTACACAATTTGATTCGAGCAAGACAGACAGTCTATCCGATCTAACGCAGTGCTAATAAGCACGAAGCCCGAAAACTGGGTGACCAAATTATGGGTAGAAAATTGAGGAAATGAATATTATTTCATCAAGCTGCAATATTGATTTTGCACCATTTTGAACAAACAAACAATTTCGTATCGGAATTAATGGTTCTACCATATTTTGCCTCTTCCACATTGGTAAACCGACTGAGGAAACCAGCGCGTGTGATTGCAGCTGCAATGCTTGCATTATTTGCGTATTCACCACGGGGATAGGTTCTTTTTTCTGTTTTGATGAATGGCTGGTTGGCTATATCATGCATCACTACAGACAACGATGTTGAACCATGGGAAAGCGAAGCGATCTCTCTGGAATGACATGTTACTCATCTAGGCTTCCATCGTAACGGTAGGTACGAAACCGGCCAGTCAAGAGCTGGTAGGGCTTCCAGCAGCAGAAGAATTCAAACCACGTGTTGGTTGTATGATACGAACTAATGATTGGTGAAAAAAGATCGAGGGACTCTATGTCGCTACTTTAATCATGTTGATAGAGATTCGTATAGCATGTTTTGCTCAAACCAAAATAAGTAATCAAAAACTTTCCGAATTTTAAAGGTTTTTTTCAAATGAATTGCTTCAAATGAATCGCTCATTTCATGTTTATATGCAAGTTGTAATCACTTTCCGCGCTTTGTAGACAGTGCATGCCATCTTGTTTTCAGGTTTTGGGATAAGTTACCTCTGAGATGACACTAATGAATATAATAGGGGAACTGCTCCATTATTCATCTCAGCCCATATATTCATCTCATAAAACATGAAAACACAATTGAAAACAGGAAAAAAACGCATATATTTTAACTAAACCAATCTGCTAATCCATGGAATGGATTTTTCTTAGTTCACTTTAGATTTCCCAAAAAGTAGAATCCTCAAAAACTCACTTAAAAACTCTAAATTTGATATTATAGTCGGGCATTTGCACTCGAAAACTCATTTAATTCAATCACCTACCTCAAAAAACAAAATCCGCGCATGGCTCTAAACGGCTACAACGGGACTCGTTCAGCAGCCAACCAAAGTTTTTTTTCATCACTAGCGGACCACTTTTTATTTTAATCACTGAACAAAATAACTCACTACACTAAGAATACTTTCATATTTGAAATGTCCACCTCAAATTTCCAAAAACAAGCTTCAATCAGCAGAAATATATGAGACGAATTTCTACAATTCCTAAATTTCAACTGTATGTATTTTCATCTGTTTTCACTGCGTTGAAGAAAATCAAAAGCTGACAAATCAGTTTCTGTTTATGAAAAAAAATTGTACTAAAAACGTTGAATTATCCCGACATAATTGACATAAATGGACAACACTGCAGTGGTTACCTAGGTTACCAATTTTGCACGTAAACAACTACAGCGGATATCTAGGTAACCTACTACGACGGGCTGCGGCTACGTTCATTCATAATAATGTGATTCATTCATGATTAACAGTGTGTTGAACATGGGGGCGTCGTGAGATGAATAATTGAGCAATGATTCAAGTTTTGAGATGGATATGGAAGCGTTGTGAAAAATGGTTTGTTTTACAAAATTCAGGATATATCTAGCTAAGTTTACTAAATATACAATGCTGAACGATTTCATAAGAGCACGTAAGCCTATTTTGTTTGTTTCTTCAATGATTTCGTGAAAATTTTGTGTTTAATCCGTGCATTCCGATTCGGAACTTGATCTTCTGTTTATTTATACACATAATTCGCAGCCGACTGTTCAGTGCACAGGACAATTGCGGGGCTAGCGCTACGATCCTACGGACACTAACAGTTTCTCCCGAGCCGAGACTCAAACCTACGACGACTGGCTTGTTAGGCCAGCATCGTACCTCGAGGCCATCTGGGAGATTTTTTCAATTATTTTGATGCAAAAATATATTCCTCCGAGTTTGAACACATTCCACCTTAAGGGGCAACTCTTGTGCATTTTTAGGTTGGTCAAAAATGTAAGACTTTCACGACTGTAAGTGAAACCTTATCAGAGGTTCGATTAAGCCTAAATTTTGGATGGAGACTTTTTTCGAGAAGAAAAAATTGTTGTGCCCTCACTTTTGTATTGAAAAAATGCTCAAAAAATGTCGATGTTTTAAGAGTTTACCTTGGCACGCACTGACGGAACTACCCATGCAGCATCAATCATAGTAACCCATGAGTCAGCAGAAAAAAGGACTCGAACTCTAACCGTCATGGCGAAAACAATGAAGCTACTCCGTTCAGAAGTGTGCGCGATCAAAGAACGTTACCCCGCCGCGAAAACAGACATCGTACGGAACAGATGGACTACAATCAGAGCATCGAAAGGAAGACCGGTTCCGGACGGCCGACGGCCCTGAGCGACAAGAAGCTCCAAAAAATGCTGAAGGGGAAGACCAAGGGGTAAGTGGCTACATCACTGCGAACGCTTGATCGGAAGGTCGGTTCAACCGGCCAAACAGTGGAAAAGTACCTGACGAACAGTTTATCAATACGGCCCAAAGGCGAACGGGTTACTTGTCTTTTTTTTATGAAAATGGTGCCTACGTCACTTTGTTTTCTTAATTTTATGCAACGTACGAATTAGTAACAACTAAAAGAAAGATACCAAAAGATGGGTTTCCGGATAACGAACAAATGGGCATAAAAACCCCATATTCGAAATAATGGTATTTATGTCACTTTGTTATCTCACGGCAGTATCTCACCCTGGATAACAACGACTGGCATGGCACTCCGTACTGTACTTTCCCCATGAAGGAAGTGACCTCTGAGGTGAAATTCATTTCACACACCAAGTTTCCAAAGAAGGTGCTGCTGTGGCTGACAATCAGCGAGAAGTTCCGTACTTGCCGTTAGGGTTTGCGATATTCCCGGGAATCGATTTCCCGAGAAACGGGAATGAAAAATCTCATTTCCCGGGAACCGGGAACGGACAAATTTTTTAGCAAAATGTGATTTCAGATGAAGTTTATCAGTCAAAGATAACAAAAAAAAAGTTTAATTCTCAATTCGCACAAAAATAAATAAAATACAAAACCTATTCAAGTTAATATCAAAAATCCGTAATCGATCTTGTAGCATATATCCGTTAAACTCAAAAATGTTATTTCTCTCTGTAAAACTTTGCTCCAGTCTGCTGAATCACCGCTGATGTTCGATTTCTAGAATACTTTCAAATCACCGATTACAGCTTTTGCTACACTTAATTGTAAACTGGTGTCCAATTCTTTCAGTTTGTTGAAGAGAAAACTGATTGTTAGGCAGGCATTTGACGCAGAAAATATTTGCTATATTCGGTATGGATTTTTTTAGCAAAATATGTTTAACACTACAGTAAATATTTACTGTTTACTTGAGCGGTAGCAAACCTATTCGCTATTTTTTTTTTTTTCATTCAAATATATTTGCTATGCTATTGTGATATTTTCAAACGAACTGCGCCGCAAATCTAGTTTTCTATTTTTATTAATTTATTTATTTCAGGTCGCACTAGTTTGACGTAGGGTATCGAACGTCTTCGTCAGTGATTTCCTTCGGCCCCCTTTTGCATAACATTGCTTCAAAAAAACTGCCGAAGAAAACCACTAACCAAGACGTTCGATACCCTATTTATTTTTATTGCAATATTGCATAAGCAACTATAGTGAATCTTACAAAATTCTTCACGGAACTCGAGAATCCCGGGAATCCCGGAAAAAGCTATTTCCCGGGAAATCGTTCCCGGGATTGCAAACTCTACTGGCCATGAACGGGGAAGTTTATAGTACGAAGTGCCTGCCGGAAGTTGTGTCGTTCATCAAAAAATACCATAGGGACGAAGACGCGGTGCTCTGGCCGGATCTGGTACCAGCCCACTACTCGAAGCAATCGTTGGAGGAGATAAGGAGAAACTCATGGGAAACATTACTACTGAATGAAATTCGAATATCTAACTTCGTTTAAACATTTCATTGGCACCCTATTGTCACCCTATTGTCACCCTTTGTTACCCATGAACCTTCCCTATTCCTTACTACCCACTCGGGAATATAATGTGACGTCGGCCCTGGAAATCACATCCTAATCTCGTGCATGCACTAGTTCGGTCCAGAAATTTCCACAGATGTTCCTGTGAGCTAAAGAAGCCATTTTATGCTAGGTATAAGTATTTTTTGTTGTCAATCATGACTAAGATGTGAAAAGGGTTTATATGAAAAAGGTATTGATGTTCAAACATTTTTAGAGCCAGGACGGTTAGTTTGATTGGTGTGACGTCTTCGACAAAGTTAATAAGGTAATAATTTTGTCTTTCAGAGAAAAATATACACTGTAACAGTTATTCTCTGAATAAAAAAGGGACGAATGACCGTTTGGAGTTAAAGTCCCTTCAAAGAAAATCAATCAATCTGAATTAAAAAATTATTTTTACTATTTTTAATAACAATTTCAGAAGCTTACCCAAACAATGATAGTTATCTGATCATGAAGTAATATACAACAATACAAAACAGTAGAAGGGTGGTATTCAAGACACGACCGCAAAGTTGACGCAGGACTACGATGGTTTTATATTTCATTTTGAGACTTCAGGCTATATTTGACTTGAGCACGTTTGCTTGTTTGTTTAACCGATTTAAGCTCAACATCCTCCAACAGAACGGTATTTTGATTCTCAGTACTGAGAACCGTAGTAAGTCTCTTATTACTCGGGTGGTCATATCAAGTATATGGGTCGTCATAGGCCACATGCGGACCTGTCGCTGTTGAGTTCCGGATACTCTCAAATTATTGAGGTTAAACTCATCAATCGACACCTAAAACGACTTGGAACTAAAAATAGTTCATTGGTGGCCATACCTTCTGTTAAAGTAGTCATAGGCCACTCGAAAAGCAAAAAAGTCATATAAGGGAACCGCTATATTTTTCGCATGGTTCTGTTTTGATTCTTTATTTGCAGCCTTCTATTTAAGAAAAAAATATTCTCTTTAATATTAATGAATATCTTTCATCCTAATACAGGCATTTTTTTCTCAATACACGCAAAGGCAACCTTTTATACAGATTTCAATTGAGTACGATTTAGTAGAATGCAGTGGTGGGCACCGCTAACCGAGAATTTAGCGACGCTAATCGCTAAGTCGCTAACCGGAAAATTTAGCTCGATAATCGCTAAACGCTAAACGCTAAACCCACATTAGCGGAACTTTCGCTAATCGCTAACTTTTTAATATGTAAATAGTCATATCGCTATATTTATTACTCGTGTTTTGTAAGATTTGGACCACTTTGATCTGTTTTGGTTAAATAAACGAAAACAATTACTTACAAGCATAACAAAAGTTATTTAGCTTGTATTGAAAATAGATACTCTTAGGAATGTTTTCATAAAAATTCAATTATTATCTGAATCGAAAAAGTAGAACCAAAGTTGTCATAATTTCAAACGTATTGCAATTTACCAAAGTTCTTGGTGTGGCGAAAATTCAATCTAGACCTTGTGCTTGTTCTTCAAAATGCTCCTGTGGCTTGTACGATAACTGGAACTCCATTCTAGGGTAAAAAAACTGACAAAAGTAACTTTCGCAGTAAAGAATGTTCATCTTTCGAAGCAATTTACGTACGCCATCAGCAATTCACAGTTTTTTCTAAATATTTCTATTGTCGCTTCTCTACAAAATTTAGCGAATTAGCGATTAGCGCTTCGAAGGCCAAAATTTTAGCAACGCTAACAGTTTTACTAGCGAATTAGCGAATTAGCGGAATGGTGCCCACCACTGGTAGAATGTAAACTTCCTCCTTTATATAATTGTCTTGTGAAACACTCGCTCACCGATTCTGAAGCAACATCTTGTTCGCCTTAACTGTCTGTATCTCACAGCTGCCAAGCAAAGATGTCACATAATCAATTCAGGTCAATTCAAACATTTTATTAGTAAGCAAAATCAGAAAAAAATCAATCAGTTTCAAGAATTAAAAGAACTGCGAAGATGCCATATTAGAAAGTCATCTGTCAGTCATCTTTAAAAATAAACCGGGCTAGAGTAATAAACAACATTAGCCTCAGAAATCAATGTTTCCATAGAGTTCAATAACAAGTATGTTTATGGAAGGTAATATTTTCTTGTAGATGCTGATGTGAATTTTTTTTTCTATTGAAAAATACATGTATAATTGTTTAAAACCCCAATATCAAAATGAAATGAATTTGGTTTTACTCTATACCGCAACCGCGGGATACAACTAGGATTGTCATATTGAATTAAAATCATCTACCTGGTCAAAGATCTATACGGAGCACTTTGGTTTTTTATTGCCCAATACGCCTCACTGTGCATCGACAGCGGCAATGTAGTCTTCACTTGGCTTGGCTGCACACAAATAAATATCAAGTTTTACTGCACCGATAGAAGACGAGTGACAAGCGCTCTATTCATACATGGCTCGGTGCAGTACTGTTGCCTGTGCCACCATTTTTTCCTCCCAGAAAAAGCTTCACCTTCAAGACATCAAGACAGTCTAGGCTCATGGAAGAAAACATTAGTTGACGTATTGGGACGGGGAGATTCTGTCGATTTTTTTTTGCCGTTGATATAGAGGACATCCAGGCCCGGATTTGAGGGGGGGGGGCAAAGGGGGCAAATGCCCCGGGCCTCCCGATTCAAGGGGCCCCCCTACTACTGAGCCGACCTTTTTTTTTTTTTTTTGCTCGTCAGCTCCCAGAACCTCTAAATGTATTGAGAAAAGAGGGCCTCACAAACAAATTTGCCCCGGGCTCCCCACCGTCTAAATCCGGCCCTGAGGACATCGCAGCAAGCAGTTGGTGTCTACTCATGAAGTCTGTGCTAGGCGTGCTCGCATATGATTGCTATATTGTTCGTGAAAATTCAACCTAGAAACTTTCTTTCAATTTTCACTGCTAAGCAATGAAATGATAATGATAACCAAAGTATCAAAAAATTACACATTACACTTATCACTTGCATATACGTATTTCAACGCTTACTTAGCGCCTTCGTCAGTGCTTATTTGGACTGCGTAGAAAATAGCGAAGTTCCTAAATTTTTATACCTAAGTAAACAACTTGAATTGGATAGAAAAATGTGCGGCCTGGTGGTCCATGCCTTGTCGGGGAGTTTTCGGTAGAAATTTAAAAATCCAAGAGAAATGAGTACCCTGATCTCTGTTAAGGAGGGTAGCTAGGTTTTGTTTGAAAATTTCTAAACTTTCTGCGACATCTAATTTCCAAGGGGATGTTACTGATCGAACTAGACTAATGTTGTCGGTAGTCAAAGCGTGATCTTCATGAAATATATGTTCAGCTATTTTGGATCTGATATGGTGAGTTATTCCTTTTTCTGAGTCTTTTTTAGCCTTTATAAGTTCTGAAGTATGTTCCTTAAACCGGATGTCTATTTTTCTTTTAGTTTGGCCAATGTAAACCTTATCACAAAGTGGACATGCAACTTTATAAACACCCCCTGTGCAATTTGTCAATAGTGTCTTTAGTAGACCCCAACCTTGTTTTAATTTGATTGTTTCTACTACTGTAGATAATATTGATACCAATTTCTCTTGGCATTTTAAATTTCTACCTAAAACTCCCCGACAAGGCATGTATCACCAGGCCGCACATTTCTCTACCTAACTCAAGTTGTTTACGTTCTCTGAGTTAAAATTTGTCCCATTCGTTTACCAACTTAGGTATAAAAATTTAGGAACTTCGCTATTTTCTCCGCAGTCCAAACAAGCATTGACGAAGGCCCTAAGTAAGCGTTAGAATACGTATATACAAGTGATAAGTGAAAAGTGATAGAATTAAACAGTGAAAGTGGATAAAAAGTATGATGTGTAGTGTAAATATTCTATCAAGACGCTCGAGCAGAATTTAATAATTTAAAATAATTGTCCATCATTTATCAATTTAACGACATATTGACTATTGTGATCCATCATGGGGTTACATCAGTATTACCGTTTGAAATCTTTCATTCCGACGTCACACTTTGGTTTTAGTTTTCGCGGAATGTATCCCGATATAGTGCGGTAAGACGTAATCCTACGTCAAAAAAATATTAAAACTGGTACATTTTTGGGGACTTCTCTTATCTCTTCTATCAGTGTCAGAGTTATCGATTTGAAGAACGACTGTAAATTCAACTTCTGAGAGCATGAGCATGAGCATGATTGACCGCCCGCGGTTGCTACTCCGTTATTGCCAGATCAGCTGTAATTACACATAGAACCAACGGATGATGCTTGGGACTAACATTCATCCTCGATGTGTAAAAACTGGTGACCTTAACCTTTATATTTGGCAAAACCAGCGCCGGCCGCATCCGAATGCAGGTCAAAGGAGGAATGTGTATAGGAATATGTTGACGTGACACTCGCTTTATTGGAAGCCGAGAACACCTCTGCACTTCCACGAGAAATCACTGGGATGTTGGAGAAAAGGGTAGGGTTTGCAGCAGGTTTCGTTTTGGTAAACGATGCGCTGAGTTCGAGTACCGGGTACATAATAACAAATATCGCGCCTATAAGTTCAAAATAACCTCCGCGAAAATTATAATGCGTTCCAAACTCATTATGTTTGATATACCACTGTAAAAAAAGCATGCGAGGAATCCGTACCTGCGACTAAATTGAGACAGACTAAAATATTCGAATATTTCCTTAGCAAATCATTTAGTAAGTACCGAAAAGAATGTCCCATTGATTTATCTCCGACTACACAATCTTACGAATGCTACAAAAGTTCTATCCACGTTAACGTCTCGCCACTTTCGTTTTCTCGGTGAGATTATACCGACAATAATATCGCGTTGATAATCTATCTGTATAAAACACGAACTCATGGAAGGTATCGACGCGAAGTCTCTAGATACTCGGTCACCCGGACATCTGGCTTTCTGCTTAACAGATCGACTAACGACTTTCGTTTGTTCTTAAAAAGCGATTTCCTGATTTGAGACCAATTCATGCACAACCGCTCTATTCCTTCCTACCAATGTGGACGCGTAGGGACGCGGCGTTTTAGGTCGATTAATTTTATTTGTCTACGCAAGAGTCGCCTATTAAATACAAACATTGGCAAAGTTCCGTGCATCCAGAGCCCCAAAAATTAAAAAAAAATCCAGGTACACATATTTGCCAAAACGTAGTCTCAAATTTGCGGACAAAACGCCAAACTAGTCATAATTAAGAAATAGTATTTAAAACGATTATTCAAAAGCTAGAAAAATCGAATAATAAAGCATAAGATTCTGGTTAGGTGAAATCCATCCACCACCAGAATCATTCCAATATTTTCCTGATTAAAATCCCCCTTCCTCTCAGAACAGAAGACGTCTTTCGACATACGCGAACTTTGAAAAGAATACATCACGTAATAATTAGATCAATTGCGATATTTATCGACCGAGTTAAACTTATTCATGTGGGTTGGTATTTCGTAAAAGTGAAATAAAAAAAACAGCAGATCTGGAATCGCTGCTGGTATTCCTGAATAACTGATCTAGGCCACACTAATGTTAAAAGAAGCAAACTTCGTTGCTATGTTGTCCATGCCCACGTGGAAAAAGGAGAGACTGCACTAGGATCTCTTTCACCGTCGTCATCTAAATAATACAGTCTTCTCATTCTTGAATAGCCATCGCGTGAGAGTGAGATAATGAATATGATCTTATTGGAAAATTCACAACGGTGGATCTTATTGGAAAACGCTAGCATCCGCCACGTTGGAAAGAATTGGGCCACCTTAGCATTTATGGGTTTCACGAGGTCGATAAAATTATAATAATACATATAAAATACTATATAATATAAAAGTAAACGAAGGATTATAAAATCTCCTTTGGTAGGGAAGAAAACTAGCACCTCTCTGTACTGTGTAAGATACAGTTTTACTTATCTGTCGTTGCTGCTGTGCGTCTTGCTGCCTTGCACCTGGATAAAATAGTATTTTCTACACTTTATTGCAAAGCTTTGGCAAGTACTTCAACTTGCTGAGTAAACTACATTACTAATCTTCACTTTTAACACAATTATTCTCGTTAACCCGCTCTGCAACTCTTCAAAATAAGTTTTTAATATTTTAAACACGCACAATTAGAAAAAAACACCGTTTCGCTCAGCAGTGCACCCAGTCCTCTCTCGACTGTAAATTCAACTTCTGAGAGAGAATAAACTATCTCAGCGAATCTCCGAATTCGTTCACTCGGAGTGGCATCGTATTATAATTATTACAATCGACTGGTAGACGAAATTGATTCATACACTGAAAAAGATAGAATTCCAATCACCGATCACCAATTGGTTATATATGTGGTTGTTCTTGTGGGCTAAAATGGTAATAGCTGCTTACAAAGCGATGATCATTCGCTGAAAATAATGATGGTTTTCATTTGGAAACTTCCTTACACTTTATACGAAACGTTGAAACGTTTTAAGAAAGAACGTCACAGTTCGATTTCACAGCCGCATTGCGAACTCAGTACGAAATTTTGTTATCCCTCACCCGAAGCCACAGGGTGCAACACGCAACAGCGTGTTTTAGTGTTGCGTGGTTCAGAGTGTATAAATACTCTTACTATCTGCCTCCATCCGACACGAGACGAATTTAAACCAAGCCGCCACACAACGTGTTTTTTTTTGTAGTTTGACTGAAAACTCCATTGTATTGGTCTATCACCAACACCAAGAGAAATTATTTTATGAAACAGCTTAGTCACTGGCGCCAATTTTAATCAGTTTAAGAGAAAGGTCCTCAAATTAGTGAATTTTGATCCATAACAATAACGGAAATGAAAACTCCCATCATCCAACTGTCTTACGAGTATATAAAATACCGCTCATCAGTGAAAAATATTTGTATAAAAATCAATCAAAAAAATCAACTTAAAATGTTGCCTGTTTTGTTCCTCTGCAAAACAGATGTAAACTGCTTCAAGCAGGTTCGAGGTGATCAAAATAGCGTCCCACGATTAAGACCATCAATTGATTATTGTTACAGTTTGATAGATCATTTTATAATCTCAAAACAAGTAAACTAAAGTCGCTTTTTACGCGGGGGATACGTGCCGCGAAAAAAAAACCGCGTAAAATCCGGAATCCGCGTGACAAAAACCTCCTAAATTCCGGAATCCACGTAAAAAAAACGCGTAAATTCCGGAATCCGTGTAAAAAAAAAACCCGCGATAATTCTGCAATCTGAGTGAAGAAAAACCGAAATCCGCGCAAAAAAAAGATGCGTAAATTCCGGAATCCGCGTGAAAAAAAAATTGCGTATATTCCGGAATCCGCATAAAAAAACCGATCAAACTCCGGAATCCACGTAAAAAAAACCGCGTAAATTCCGGAATCCGCGTAAAAAAAGCCCCGTAAAAAGCGACCTTAGTGTACTGACAGAGAGAAAGATTGTGAACAAATCGATATACTTATGTTCGCTTTTCCGTTTTCACATCTCGAATATTTCGTCTCAATACACAAGAAGCTGCATAGGCTGCCTAAAATAAGTTCTCTACCCTACATATAAAATAAAATCTCTGTGCTTCTTGCAAAATTGGAAAGTTGCATATTTACAAAAAAGGAGAGCCACTTACAACTTACAACAGATCCGTTTAGAGCAGTTCCACAAAAAATGTCCCAGTTTTAATACTTCTTTTAATTGTCATTTTTTATTTGGCTCAAGCATTGCATAGACGTTTCTAAGAGCAAAAGATGCCATTTTAAGCTATTTTTGAGAAGCCATTGAAAAATGTTATTTTGGGAAGGTATTGATAATACAAATATTTTAAGATGTAGGTAATTAATATTCTTTTCTTTCCAAAAAAATATAAACTCTAAAATATAAAAAAGCAAAGCCTTGGTGCTACATTCCGATTCGGAACTTGACCTTCTGTTTATTTATACACAGACTTCGCAGCCGACTGTTTAGTGTACAGGACAATTGCGGGGCTAGCGCTACGATCCTACTGACACTTACAGTTTCTCCCGAGCCGAGACTCGAACCTACGACGACTGGCTTGTTAGGCCAGCGTCGTACCTCGAGACCATCTGGGAGATGAAAAAAAATATATATTCTGTTAAAAAAAAACTAACAATGAATTATCTGAAAAATATATAGGTTTGATATATAGATATAATATATATAGGGAGCTCCGCAGCCGCACGGTTACAGATTCCGCTTTGGAAAGCAGGTGGTCGTGGGTTCGAATCTTAGTAGAATCAGGCCATTTGGTTGTCAAAGGACTTTTAGCGTAGGTTTATTCTCAGGCTCCCCACCACGTACCCTTCCTTCAATCTGAATTCTGAGGTACCCCTGTTGACTCTCCTTCTAACAAAAATAAGTCCGTATAATAATAAAACTGGTGTGAGTAACATATGAAAGTTCTCTCCAGGAAATTGTAGTCAGGCGATATTGTTAGGATCGACAGAGGCTTGGTGTAGTAGAGCAGTAAACTTGAAACGGAGGGTAAAACTTACACACAAGCACGGACAAGAAAGATAGCGTATCACTTACTTCAATAGTGATACTGCCAATAATATAAAGTGCGGAGTACAGAAAACACCTGGGCAATATCACAATAGATCTAATCTCTGGTTGCAGTGATGAGTCCACACAGAAAAAAAAAATCTGAAAAATATCATATTTTAAAAATATAATTTTTTTATAAACAATAAAAGATTACATATATAATGGAATTGGGCCGATCATGGAGAAATCAAGGAAAAAATATGATTTTTGTCACGATATCGTTCAAATGGTTAAGAGCTCCAAGCGTAGTTGCATTTTTTAAAAACCATTTTCAACTTATCACGTTTCGATAAAACCCTCTTTACACCGCCATACAATGGCTTCCTTGCGGGGGCCTAGTGTGGTTGGTAACGTCTCTGCCAACCACGCTCGACGCCTGGGTCCGAATCCCACCGCCGACATAGGTTTCGATGGTTGTGAGGTGGCGTGATCCACTCACAACCAACCCAACTGGTCTAGATTCAATCCTAGCCGACACCGGGAGATTTTCTGAGGCGAAAAATCTCTGGGATCACGCCTTCCATCGCATGAGGAAGTAAAGCCGTTGGCGCCGGTCCGTTAATAAACGGGTCGTGAGTTAGGGTCCTGGGTGTGGAGTCGCCTCCCTGGGCGTCGGTGATTGGCCACAACAGGGGCGGAACTAGACCGACGGAAAATAAGCGAGAATAAAAAAAATGGCTTCCTTTGGAAAATTCATTACAAGATAAGCGGCAACACGAAGTATAATACGAATATGCTTTAATAATAGTGAACGGGTTGAAAGTCGTAAATCATTCAAATCGAAGCGTTTTCTACTTCAATTAATATAGCATCAGTTGACGGATGTCATCGAATGCTTCCCAGTGAATTCACTTATGTTATTCAAACGAACCATAGCTGAGCAACTGCATGATCTGATTGCCAATCTCGATATAAATTCGAAACTTAAAAATGACAGTAGGTACTCGAGTTATCAAGCATGATTTTATGGGACGACTTATAAACTACTTTAGAACAAATACAAAAAATCGTTCACCAAACCGAACTTCAAGTGAAGTAACGTCACTGCTAACGCGGAGTTGGTGGTGGTGGAGGTGAAGTCAACTCAAACCCATTAGATTTTTTCTGCAGCTCGCATGTCATTAGCGCGGTATCCCAAAGTTGGATAATGACTTAATCCGTTTTAAGTACGTGTCGACGTGTGTATGTTTACTGCTATTGGAAGCAAAATAACAAAAAATACAGGCGGACCTAGCGCTTATCCATGCCATACATATAATTATCTCCGTTCGGATATGGGGGTATTGGACCCTAACCGACGACGGGCGGAAAGAAATATCATGCCGCGGACGGATTAATTTATTCTATTCCTACGCAGTGGCATCGCGGTTTACTAGCGCGTGTGTCTAGCTGGGAAGTGCTGAATTGAAGACGTCGCTCAAACCGGTGGTCGTCCCGGCGGAGGGATGCCCAAGGCGGAACGCACCACCACTGACTGGCGGAAAAGGCCAATGCGTAATATACTTCGAAATGATACATGTCCATTTTTGACGTATACAAATCAATGCAAATCAAAACGCCTTGCCGTCGTAAACGGGCAAGCTTTCATTCAAATTGTAAAGGAGTTTTATTGTGCTTTCTTGGTTGGCTGGTAGTGCTGCAGCAGTCAAGTTTTGACGATTCAATTCGGTTGAATGCAAAATACGCGAGAACGGAACGCGTCGGAATGAGTGGTTATGGTGAATCATAGGCATGAAAAGGCCTGAAGCCGGACTTATGGCTACAGCGTCATGAAACTGGTTGGCAGTACAGTACTGCTCACTAGGAGAGAGATGATTCAATTGAAGTCAGCAACATGGAAATGAATTAAGATTGTGCGCTGTGAGCTGGTCATAATTCAAGCATCACCAAAGTTATTGAAAATTGTTGAGTGCTGGACTTCGAAGCTGAGCGGACCGAGTAGGTGGTGGTCCATAGAGGCTGCGAATAATGCGCTCATGCTGTTAATAGGATGAGGCTCGGGCATTTTAGACGGGTCATTTTGTCTTTGAAATCAACGCGTTACGTGGTATTTCATCACGATATTGTGTCATTCAGTAGAGAGTGTAGGAGCTTTGTTGATGAATTTTTAAATCATGTT
Organism: Wyeomyia smithii; assembly: GCF_029784165.1. Taxonomy (NCBI): domain Eukaryota; kingdom Metazoa; phylum Arthropoda; class Insecta; order Diptera; family Culicidae; genus Wyeomyia; species Wyeomyia smithii. The sequence goes on from NC_073695.1 coordinate 215,879,508, forward strand.
TGAAGAACTTTAGTAACAGCGCTAATTTGTCATTTCGACTATTCAAATACTTTTTAGTATTTCAACCAAATCGGCGCAAATAAATGCTTCAAATTATTTCGCGAACTCAATGCGATCAACCTTTGTACATAGTTTAAGTTCTAACTAAAAAAATGATGAATAGTTATATTGTAACAATTACCACGCAGGGTAATTAAATGGAGAGTAAAAACCCATACGCTTATTATCCATAAATTGATAATCGATCAGTGCACCGAAAGCCTACAGGATGTTATCATCCACTGTCTGATTCGCAGAAGTACAACCCACTTTTATTTGCACACCTGTTACGAGTTATCTCAGCGAATCACACCTGGGCGTCGTATAAAGCACTTGATAACGCAAATCTTTCGAAAATCTGCCGTTTAAATTTTATATAAAACAACGACTGCGGTCACGGTTTACATCATCAGTCGCTCGCACGCATCAGTCAGACGACATTTCCGCCAGTGTCTCCTCAGAAGATCGACAAAATGTTCAAGTTTTTCCTGTTGGCCGCCTTGTTACCAGCTGTGATGCTGCAGAATGCCGACAACATTGACTTTTCCACATGGGATACGGTAGCGGTTCGTCCCTGTGCGGGAGTTCGTCCACTTCCCGCTATCGTACGCATCGAAAACTGTCCTGAGATGCCTTGCCGCATGGTCCGGGGATCCAATGTGAACATGGCTATGGATTTCACTGCCCGTAAGTACAAAATTTATTCGGAGTGAAGCTGTAATTAATTATTTTGAAACAGTCCAAGATGCTTCCGTCCTCCGTACGGAAGCGATGGCCACCGCCCTGGGAATTACTGGTCCTTACGAGCTGCCAGCGGCTATATCTGCCGCCTGCAATTGGCTCGTACAGGCACGTTGTCCACTGTCGGCCGGTGAAGATATTACCTATCATCTGAGCATGCCGATTACGGCCATCTATCCTCTGGTGAGCGTAACGATCGAAATTGATCTGGTTGATGAAACTACCCAATCTCAGGGATGCTTCGTCATTGATACCGTAGTGGTAGCTAGCTAAAGTTGAAGTTAGCTGGTGAGTGCTGACCGATGGAACAAATGTGTATTTATTTATTTCTTTGGTGAATATCAAAAAGTCGAAAAAGTTTTCTAGAAGACTTATTTTCGATTGCAGTGATTTTGCAAAATAAAACTAAGACATCTGATTTCTAATTTTGAAGCTTTCAATCAAGAGTCAAATAGTGAAGTCCCAAACATTTTCTCATTATCGAATGTGGCTTTCATCAGTTCGTGCGAAAGATTGTCGTTTGAGGGGGTTTTACGGTAATGGATATTCGATAAGGTTATACAAACCATATTGTTACCATATCTACTGATTAGTGAATTTAGATAATGAATTTCATAATTTCAGTGCCTAAAAATAAAGTAAAACACGACTCTCAGGAAAATACCAATTTATGATCGTCAGCGTTGGGAAAGGTAAACGACGCACATGGACTTAAGGTATATGAATGTTACGCATAACGAACCTGAGGTATACTGTAACAAATGCATTGAAAACGCAAGACCAAGAGAGCAAGGATTCGTGGTACCTTAAAGCAGCCAACGTTTTTGCTATTCTACTAGCAGCCAACCCACCGTCAAAAATGGCGGCCTCGTGTAGACAAATCTCGCGTAATTTTTCAAAGCGACCTATCTAACATTGAGAGACTCTCTTTGTTTACTTTCTCTTTGATCAATAATTATGTTATTTTTTCCATATTTCATAACACTCAATGCATAGTAAGCAAGACAGTATTACTATCTCTCGATTAAGGAGAAGAAAGCTTAGAAAATATATATAATGACGACGTAATTAACGAAACAAAGTGAGAGAGGAGAGAATCTGTCATTTTTACTTAGTTCCCTTTGAAAAATTACGCGAGAAATGGTTATTCTACTGATTTGAATATTGCAGATGTATTACACTGAACTGAAATTAACTGACTGATTAACTGACTGAAAATGCTGCAGCTGTATTGAAAATGAAAATTTTTATGTCATGACTACCAAATCACTAACAAAACAATAGAACCAAAAACATAATGTCTTATTTGTCAAACATGTAGGTGTAGTTTCAGTTATTGATATATATCATGCAAAATGTACCATATGCATATGGCAAAGAATTCATATGCTGCTAGCAAGGATGTAAATGTGCAAGCCGATAGCTCATTTGATAAGCACATTTTTAAACAATTTTGTGTGACGAACTTGAAGTCCTCAAGTAGTCCTACAACTTTGTCGTGGAGAGTATTTCTTGTGCTCAAACCTGGAGCCGTGAGGGCAGGTATGAAAAAATTTTCGCGATAGCTATCGCGATCTTAATAATCATCGCAATAATTTACTAGAATGCCCTTTCACAGCTCCGGTGTTTGAGCACGAGCAATACTCTCTTCGACAAAGTTTAGGACTATTTGAGGACTTCAAGTTCGTCATACGAAGTTCAAAAACGTGCTTATCAAATGACCCACCGGCTTGCGAAAAACATGAACGCGAGTGATAATTTTCATCCTTGGCTGCCAGAAAGATAGGAAAAGATGTGTCTAGCTAGACAAGAACGATTTTGTACACCAGGCAAAAAATGTTATGCTAGCTACAATAGCTAATTTAAAATATTCAACTGAATTTACATGGACATCAATTTTATGCAAGAGGATTCTTGCCATTTTAATGATTCAGCGATGCAAAAATTATTTCACTATTATATTTTTAGTTCAAAACATTTCAACGTTTGATATAAAACTTGTGACTGCGTGTGAATCTTTATATTCATTTCATTTATTTGTAATTGGGAAATTGTTGTCATTGTTTCCATTCGGCATATTTAGCCTCACAACCATTCGGTCACGTATCCATCCTTTATTTCCCAAACACAGACATCATAAAGATAGACGACAAGATTCCGGATATAAAGTAATAATAATAAAAAGATTTGAGTAGAATTTAAAAAAACCGGCAGTGCAGCAATAAACTAAAACGCTGAAGAAGAAATAGTTCATAACAAAAACAGTACATAACAAACGATCATCACCTGCCTTGCAATACTCTTCGATATACTCATTGTGTTTAAGGACTATAGCTGCATTCATCAGACGTAAGCAAGCACGCCCAGTAAATCCGTACACTCGCTGTTGGTGGCACACATGGGCCTTATGAGCCCACAAGTCTGCAGCAGGATCTAGTTTGAGTGCAAATGTTCCACCGCTTTGGAAACTAAATTCGCGGAGTAATGTGAAGGGAAGGCGAAGGAAAAATTTCCAAAATACGATCTTCGTTTTTTTCCGACAACAACGATTCAAAAATCCTCCTCCTTCATTAATTCCAAGTTATTTATTGACTTGATCATTTCCTTTTATCTCCTGTCTGGAATTTTTGTTCTGTTCAATAAATCTTAAAACATTGTTGCAGTACACTAAAGGTAGATTAGCGAACTACACCAGTTCAACGTTTTCAACTGAAATCGGTAATTAATTGAATTTATTTTTAGTTTTCAAATAAATAAACTGATTTTTACCTCCGACCGCTTACCCACGCTCAATTAAATTGAAAAGATTTTGTAGTAGAGTAATCCTGAAACGAGAAAATATTTATTAATTGCTTATTCCAATAGTAAAGAACAATTATACAAACGTGCCTGTTAAGCGTTTACGCTATTCACAGCGTTTCCAGTAATTTTTAGGTAACATTTAATGTGTAGGATGATTATAGGATCTATATAATGTGACGAAGCTTATTCTAAAATACCCTAGTTCAATGTTATTTTTGAAACAAAAATATAATAACTATCAAGCAATTTCATAGCCAATACGTATCATCACTAAGAGCAAGCCCACCAGTGGCTAAATTGAAGTTTCTAAAGCTAGTTTGGCAACTCCCACCACAACGCGGCAACCGCACCGGGCGTTGCTATGTTGGTTTGGGAAATAGTAATCCCCACCTCGGGTAGTAGCGAGTTATTAAATTTGGCAACGCGATAGCAACGTACCGCATCGTTGCTATTTGATGAATAATGTCAAACTGTTGTTTGTTTTGTTGTGCTCGATAGTAAATGTTCATAACAATATTATGAAAATAATGAGTGTTTCGAACATAATTGATCGCCCCCGGAAGACGAAACGCTTTGCCTTGTTTAAACACGTCGTAGGACGCAAGTATCGGCGTAAACCAGTCTATTTTAATTTAGATTGACCTGACATTTTACACAGGGTGTTTTTTCAGGCGGGTGAACATTTATATTTTTTTTTTTTGAAATTCGAGATGACCATTTTGGTTGGCACTCTAATCGACACGAAGCAGAAAGCACAAGATTGGTCAACCTTGTCATTATTTCAATAAACCTGGAAGGTTTGAGCGAATTGCTCGGGAGCATTACCGACTATTGCTGCTGACTCTTTTGAAGGCATGTTAGTCTCAGTTTCCCGTTGCGTACGGATGTTGAATGAATAAACATTTTTCGCATCTACAGCTATTTTAATTTTCGAAAACAACGTAAGACGAATTCGAAGCGGCGTCGGAAATGGTCATCGGTGTAGACCGGTGTTTCCGAAAAAAAACATTGTTAAAACGCTGGATGGCAAACTTCCTCAGCATAGCGGTCAATATTTTACCGTTCCCCAGGCTGAGAGCCACCCCGAATCTTTCCAAAAATCCTTTTCATACTCGCGTATAAAAAGATTTGTTTCACGAAATAATTTTCTTCGTCACTAGAATCAATCAAATACTCGAGAACAATTTCCGCGTTCTACATTTAAATTTTGTTTGGCTGCAAATTTGCAAATATTAATAGCAAATTGTAGGAATCGAGGCAGCACAAAGTACAAAACACAATTAATGACAGTTCGCCGTGCGTTCGTGCGTGTGTTATCAATAATTGGGGAGAACGAAAACAAAGTTAAAACAGAGTTGCTTGAATTAAAGGGGATATTTTATAAAGCAGAAAGAACGCAGATCATTCCGGAAACAATTGACGGACAGATAAATTGGTTATTACTAGATGCGCAGAATTTTTGGTAAATACGACACACACAAACATTTTGCTAATGCTAGCTAGTGACGGTCTTCAGAAATTAGCAACTGCCGGTGTTAAAAAGAAATAGATGAATTGGTAATCCCCAATAGCAACGACCGGTGCGAACATCGGTTGCTATCCAAAATAGCAACGACCAGCGTTGTGAAAATGGCAACTCAAATGGAAACTCACCGGTGCGCTTGCTCTAAGGCTAGTATGCTCCTTCTGCATTGGAGCTAATACTTATGCCCCTAGTAAAAATCAGTAAGCGAAGTGAGAAGCGCTTGAAGTCTTAGAAGTAAAATCGAAAGTAATGGAACATATTTTAAGATGTCAAGCAATCTTCTGCAGTGCATTCTACCCCAATTTAAAGTTTGATCGTTTTTAGTTAAAAGTTGATGAAAGTTAGTAAAAAAATTATAAAACTTCTATGAATATTTAGGCAACAAATTCCAAAAGTGTGGAAGTTAGAGGAAGCACAGTGTTTTGTATTATATGCAAGTTAGTTAACCATAAAAGCCTAAATAAATGTTATGAATATTTACAGTAATTAAGACTAAAGTAATTTAGACATTATAAGGCACTTTTGACGTAGAAGTACATCTCTCAGGAAGTTCGGCTACATATGTAAAATGAATATCTAAAAACGGAATAAGGGAAAATATGTACAATTTCAAGTGGTAATAGGTCGCTGAGTTTCCAATGGATTTTCTTCGTGCGCACAGCAAACGATTGGAAAATCATCTATGCATCTACCCAAATGCAGAAAATTGTAATTTGATTATTCAAACTATAATACTATTGAAAATTTGTCAAGCCTTGTTGAAACACAGATTTTGACCTCTGATTGGTGGTTTAATGCTTGCTTTTCCTATCAGGGGCGACAGAATAATTTACCTAGGAAACCGGTAATACACTTTTTGGTGTCTCAGCTCAAACCTATCAGTTAACCAGTGGATGGTCACTAGGACGGTCCTGACTAAGTAGCAGCAGCGGATAGTAGCATCCGCAGTGGGCACCAGCAGCAGTAGTGGTAGCAGAGTCAGCGGTAGGTGCAGCGATAGTTTCTTTAGTTAAAAGCTACCTTTTTTTCAGTAGCTGCAGCATCAACGGTAGGTGCATTGTCCGGCTATTCCTCAACTGAAAAGCTTTACAGTATGTTGGCAACACACACGTTTTTGGAATGCTGGCAATCGTAATCTGCCGCTCGTCTCTAGTTTTAATGTAAACACAGGTTTTCACTTTGTTATCAGAGTGCCTCATTCAGATTTGGTAATTCTATTTGAATCAAAACATTTTGGAATATTTCCCTTCTCTCATCTTATACAACAGATCATTCGATATTTCCGTCTTGTGCAAATTCACCATATTTCTCGCTGTCGGAGAAGCACAGAGGCGCACCTTGCGGTTGTGGCTTTGCATAAGACCTTCTGTTATTTCATATGAGAACTGTAGGAAAGCTTGGTTTATATGAGAAAATTTGAAGCCCCATGTGGAAATATTTTAGAGAATTAATAGCGTGGGCTATCTTACCCCACTGGTGCGTTTCATACGGTTCTCCCCTACGTAGGGGAAATGCTCCATTATTCATCACAGCCCGTATATTCATCTAGATCAACATGTAAACACAATTGAAACATGAAAAAAAGGCATATTTTCTTCTTAAACCAATCTGTTAATCCATGGAATGGATTCTTCTTGGTTCACTTTAGATTCCTCATAAAGTATAATCCCCAAAAACTCACTTAAAAGCAATAAATTTGATATTTTAGTCGGGCATGTGCGATCGAAAACTCATTTAATTCAATCACCTACCTCAGAAAACAAAATCCGCGCATTGTTCTATACGGCTACAACGGGACTCGTTCAGCAGCCAACCAAAGTTTTTTTCATCACTAGCGGACCACTTTTTATTTCAATCACTAAACAAAATCACTCACTACACTAAGAATACTTTAATCTTTGAAATGTTCACCTCAAATTTCCTAAAACAAGCTTAGAATTAGTAGAAATATATGAGATGAATTTCTACAATTCCTAAATTTCAACTGTATGTATTTTCATCTGTTTTCACTGCGTTGAAGAAAATCAAGAGTTGCCAAATCAGTTCCTGTTAATACGAAAAAATCATACTGAAAATATTGAATTATTCCGACATAATTGATATTAATTTACAGCACTGTATTGGTTACCTAGGTTACCAGTTTTGCACGTAAACAACTGCGCGGATATCTAGGTAACCTACTACGACGGGCTGCGGCTACGTTCATTCATGATAATGTGTTTCATTCATGATTAACAGTGTGATGAATATGGGGGCTAGGGTGGGACAAAAAATAAATGTTAGCTCCCATGCACTTTTCGTGTTCCTTATGGGTCCCATAACAACTGTGTAACTTTTCAGATCGATCGGTGAACGCCCGATTTTTGAAGTTTCCATACGATTTTATATAAGAAAATTCACTTTTTCGAAACTTATTCTCTAGAAACTCCTAGTTGGGTCCTAAAAATATATCGATACATGATATTTGTAGGAAATTTTCCTGGAAAAAACTCTTCTGAAGACCGTAAGGCGCTACGATGCTTGTAGAAACAGCTATTCACCCCAAACTGTGTGAATGTCTGACGGACGGCTCACAATTGAAATTTTCCAGCAACACTGCTACATCATGCTGCTATTGTAGACTTGCTTAAGTATGAGAAATAATTTCGCGTGGAATCAATTTTCAAAGTGTGATTTTTGCTCATAGTATCTTCGGGGAAGCCTCCAAGATAAATTTGAGCGATATCATTTCTCATCACATGGTTGAATTTGCAACAGCAGCATGCTACAGCAGTATTGCTAGTAAAATTCAATGGTGAGCCGTCCGTCAGACATTCAATCAGTTTAGGGTGAATAGCTGCTTCCACAAGCATCATAGCGCCTTATGGTCTTCAGAAGAGTTTTTCCCAGAAAAAATTCCTACAAATATCATGTATCGATATATTTTTAGGACTCAACTGGGAATTTATAGAGAATAAGTTTTGAAAAAGTGAATTTTCCCTTATAAAATCGAATGGAAACTTCAAAAATCGGGCGCAAATCGGGCGTTTCACCGATCGACCTGAAAAGTTACACAGTTGTTATAGGATCCTTAAGGAACACGAAAAGTGCATGGGAGCGAAAATATAACACCATCGCTTTTTTCCCATATAACCGTGTCCCAGTCTAATGGGGGCGTCGTGAGGCGAATAATTGAGCAATGATTAAAGTTTTGAGATGGATATGGAAGCGTTGTGAAAAATAGTTTTATTTTACAAAATTCAGGAGAAATCTAGCTAGTTTTTCTAAATATAAAATGCTAAACGCTTCCATATGAGTACGTAAGCATATTTAGTTTATTTGTTCAATGATTCCGTGAAAATTTTGTGTTCAATCCGTGCATTCTTCGTGAATATCGGCTTAATGAGATGAATAATGGAGCAGTTCCCCTATCTCTTTTTGTTTTGCTTTTAATTGTTTCTATCGTTAAGTGTTTGATGCGAGAAGTAAGGTGCATGCATTTATGAAACGCCCCCCGTCCATTTATTCGGAAGCATGTAAAAAATAATATATAAGACTATTAAAAATCTCTAGCCATTCATGGGACCAACCTTTTGTGCTAGTTTGATAGTTGTCAGTAGCACCAAAAAATAAACCCAGATCTAACTTCTTGCAGCGTTCTCGTAAGGTTTTTTACTATTGTTCGGGATTTCACTGGGATTTGCACTTATATGTCTCAAGTGAACCTATAAGGAGCTGTATCAAGTAATGAAACGGTAAAAATTGTATAAATTGCTTAAATATTTAATGCTAATGCGTTCTAAGCGTATATAGAGTCTCCTGTGTATTGAGACGAAATACTCGAAAAAATACAATAAATACAAACATAAATATATCAATTTGTACAATACCTTCCTCTCGGATCGCTCAAAAAAAGTAAAACTCAATCGCAAAAAAAAATACGACAACTTTTTCAGTTGTGGAATCATCTTCGAAAGTTTATATTTAATGCTAATTTTGAAATTTACTCCAAATCGCGTTGAACCTTTCAAGACGCCTATGAATCGATTGTGGCAAGAACCCAACAGATGCAATGAAATGTTAGACAAAACTTACCTTAAGTCTCTTGTATATTGGAAAAAGTATTGTATTGCATCAAATTTCGAACACTTAAGCTATGTTGTAACTTCTTGCACTAAAAAATCTACGAAAAATAATTTTTCTCGTCGATCGCAATGGTTTAACAAGTTGTTGTTTTTTTTCTATTTTTGTTGCAATTAGGGTAAAAGCACCGGTTTTGGCCATAGTACGTTATTAATGGAAGATATTTGGCCTGCTTCCTTAGAAAAATGTGTAATTGAATCGGTTCAAAGTGGAAATCGGATGTACTCGCCTGTATTTTTCACTAACATTGAGTTCAAATAGTAAAATTATGTTATTTCGCTTTCATATTTTTCAACCAAAAAACTTCTCTAGGCTCTTATTTTGGCCATAGCATTTCTTATTTGGCCACTCGGGGCTCCTATTCTAGCCAATTCGCGAAAAAGTTTAATCCACACGAATTTATTTTATAATTTGACTTTAACATGTAGATAAATTTTATCAGCAGAAAATCCTCGTTATTTAATTAACTAAAAGGCCAGTATATCTATTATTCAAACTAAATAATAATATTATATTCACACATAGCTAGCAGTGCAAAGTACTTCGAGCTAGAATTTTATTTAAATTGAGTAGGATATTTAATAACACTGCCATCACATCATTCTACGTTAATTTTATTTCTGTCATTCATCTTTATTAATAAGCATCCCCTCTTTGTTTTTTTACATAAAAACTTATTCATATTATTTACCAACTATAGTTAAAAGCCCGAAGCGTTGGTTTCGGTAGATACAACCAAAGTTACAATTTGTAAATAATCTGAACAAATAGATAACGGATATATTATATCAAATAGCGGTGCTGTAGTAATACCATATTTCTTATCCAAAACCAGTTTTGTGTTTTCACGAATCTCATGCATCTTATGACAGCCCGCAAAACTTCGTACCTAACATGTTTTGCATCAATGTTAATACGTAACCATGGGTTTGTTTACAAATGGCCAATATCAGGATTATGAATTATGGAATTGCTTTGATATGTGGCCAAGAATGGATCATTGATCGTTTTAAAAAGCTTCTGTTATTTTTGATATTGTAGAGAAAAATTATACCATAATGCCTATTTTTTTATCCATGTGCTGTAATAAGTTGTACCTGATGCTGCTAACAACATTTGCTATAGAAATGTACGAACTGAAACAAGATTATGCTCTATCAAAAATAGCTTGCAAATTACCTAAACGTTAGACTGTAGGGGGAATAGGGGCATACTGAGCGCCCTAACTTGGGCATAATGAGCACCCTAACTTGGTTGTCAGTCGATGTGTGGGACACAATGAGCACCCCACTGGGGCATAATGAGCACTCACGGGGTATAATGAGCACTCTTATAGAACATATTCCGGAGAGATTTGCGATAAGGGCGCAACTGGCAAAAGATAAACATTGGGAAATATCTGTTTGAAAATTTGCAAGTACATTTTCAAATCGTAATTTCAAAGGAAGTGGCTAACATTAACACCAATGCCAAAAATCGACGTAAAATAAACCTGTCTTATAGTTTCCTATCAATACTACATTGAATCTGTACATTGATGAATGAAGTCTGCGCTTTTCTTCTCACTCTTATCAAATAAGCCTGAAAGCATTCTGACAACGAGATGCGCCCATAAAAATGCTCGCCTTGTTTTCATTTTTCCCTCAGTTGCGCCCTTCAAATGCGCCTGTATTTTGAAAACATAATGTTGATCCGCCCCTTACTGTCGCCCGTTTACGAAATATTTCACAAATAAGCCCGTTGATTCAAAACAATGAAAAGGGCCAATTTCCAAAGTATCTTTTGTTTTGGGTAAACTGTTTTGTCGCCCTTCACTAAAAACTTGATTTAAATAATTTTATCGATTTATACAAAAGAAAGGATTCTTGTCATGAATTTTGTTAGTCTATTCGAAACCAATGGTGTGATAAAACGATTTGTTTACATTTTGTTAATTGAGCCCTAATCTCGAATCACTCCGGATATCTTGAAACTGTGTAGAAGTACAAATGATGGGCCAACGTTTGTCGCGAGATGCCGTGATACTTGGCGGCTTGTTTCGTGAATGCCCCGTCGCGCCTTATGGTGGCCAATTCTGCCTGCAGTCCCTTTTTCTGACCGATTCGGTCTCAAAGATTTTCTAAAATATGTTCGCACCATCACTGTAAACAAACACTGACTATGGAAACAGACAAACTCACAAGTCTACTGAGATGAATTTCACGTAAGTTTATGTGACAAGGTGTGCTCATTTCACCCCACCTAAAGGTGACCATTTCACCCCTATCGAATTAGTTAAAGTTAACATGAGATTTTAAAACTAATCATAGCTTAAAATCAAAACTTCAATGATGGTGAAACTTGGGGTACGACCCATACGTCATATTGATGTGTCTACATACTTGATTGAGCCGTTTAAACGACCGTAGGAGCTTTTTTTGTAGTGCACAATAATAATTATTTTTCTAACAACCGGGAACCAAGTTGATTTTTTCAAATTATTTCCATATTTTAAACAGACAAAGTTTACAACTTTTTTCGTAAAAATGTTATATCTCGAGATTGGCTCATATTACCTCGGGATAGTAGTTGTTTCTTATGTGAAATTTTCCAAGGAACACGATGAAATTATCAAATTTAAAATAAAAATGGCTGCATTTGCCGAAAAATGTAAATTTAGTTCTCAAATACAAAAATAATTAATCTGGCAACACTTCCGGTCAAAACTTATATTTTTTCTGGATTCCTTGGTTTATTTTCTTCAAAAATCATCTATCAGTATTTTTCGGATATCTTACGTCTATGAATTGTAAGAAAAAGAAAAAAGAGATTTTGAACAAAAAATGCGTGACTTTGCAATAAACAGGGGGTCCCACAGGGGGACGGGACACGAGGCATATGGACGCTAGGCATATGGATGTTAGGCATAGTATGCTAGGCATACAGACGCGAGGCATAATGGATGTGAGGCATAATGGATACGAGACATACTGCCACAAGGCATAACGGACGCGAGGCGAATGGACACAAGGCCGAATGGACGCGAGGCCGAATGGACGCGAGGCCGAATGGCCGCGAGGTCGAATGGACGCGAGGCCGAATGGACGCGAGGCCGAACGGACGCGAGGCCGAATGGACGCAAGGCCGAATGCGATATTGTACGATCGCATGAGATCCTATTATGTAGTTCAGGTGTAAATATATTCCTAAAGAGTTAAAGTTGGGTATAATACTTTTCTTGAAATCATGCGGCGAAGACGCATAATCGAGGGCAAGGAAACGAGGCGGCACTAAGCCGCCGTGGTTTCCGCAGTCCGAGCCGGCCGCCGACCCGCCGTCGGAAGCGGCGGCCTCTCGCACCCAAACGACTGATCTACTGGTTTCCTAGGTCTACTCAAACAGAGTTTTCTTCCCTTAGTTAAGTCCGAACGAGCGGTAGCGAGTAAGGACAGCATTCGCTCGAACAGCGAGTCGGCCGAAGGCCGCGAGTGTATTGCTTTTCCAATGACACTTTGTAGCAAAATACATGATATTGAAAGAGGGCTGTGATGATGATGACGATAATAACATATTTCGCATCACTTTTCCTTGGCCTTGTGTCCATTCGGCCTCGCGTCCATTCGGTTTTGCGTCCATTCGGCCTCGCGTCCATTCGGCCTCGCGTCAATATGCCTCTTGTCCGTATGCCTGCCGTCCATTATGCCTAGCGTACTATGCCTCGCGTCCGTATGCCTGCCGTCCATTATGCCTAGCGTACTATGCCTCGCGTCCGTATGCCTCGCGTCTGTATGCTTAACGGGGTGTCATCGTCCCACAGAGCGGGGGGTATTCCAATCGACACCAAATTTGGGATTTTTCCAAAGAGACAGTAGATGAATAATTTCCCCAACTTTGAGCAAACTGTGATGATCGTGTCCAAGTGGCATGTACACTTCTTATGGAATGACCCATTTAGTAATCACACTTTTGATTACTCAAGCTATAATAATTTATTTCTCATTCTATAGTGTTCGAAGTTAGAGACTGTTTGATGTTTAAATCAAAACGGTATCTATCTCTATCTTGGACAAGTTTTTAGAACGCTCTCTCTCAATCTTTCGATGATGACGATGAATTTGAAAAAAAAAACACACTTTATACTGTGTCACACGTTTCAGAAATTAACGGTGCCTACTATGATTCGAATTTTCTAATGTCGCCCCGGGGAAAGGAAGTCAACAAGTCCCTTATCCACTCCTCTCCCTTTCTGCCACGGGCACGCAAGGTTAAGAAAATATTGAACCTATTATATTTTTCTTATTTCTGCTGAAATTCAAAATAAAATCAAAATTGCAATAAAATCAATTTAAATCAACAATACTTAGTTAGACTGTATATATCAAAAATATTCCCGGCAAAACAGACAAAAAAAAATAGGTTATCGCGAAAAAGAAGCTCACATTGCCAAAAAAAGGCAGCATATGCTTCCTCCAGAACAGAATGATTGGCAGAAATGCTCGAATCATTTTGGTAAGTATTTGGACGGGTGCCGGAGATTCTATGCCCCGTACGTAGCAGCCGCTATACGTGCACCGCTCGCGAAACGACTTCATCAAAGGCTGGCGAAAGCATCAAAAAACGAAAACTGCCAAATCATAATGATGTATCAAGAACCCGGCAATAATGTTCCATTCCATTTCAGTCGCGTGTGGGTTCTTGCTTTTTCGTGCAAAGGGAAGGAGAGAATTTCATAAACCTTGTCATTGTCCTGTTGGCGATCTCCGGGCTGCCGTTCGTTGTTCGTCGATATGCTCGCAACGATAAAACATTTGATTAAATTGTAGGCGCAATGAAAAGCCGTGCGGCAGACAGAAGCTACAGCAGACAGTACAAGCCAGGGGAAGCACATATTCGAGCCCCGCTCAGGCACAGACACAAAAGAAACGGCCAAGACCGGAGAACATAAAACATGGAATTCATGCTCCAAGAACAGCAATCTTGTCGAAAGTCAACAATCTTCCGGCTCCCACTACTACCGTTTTCCCAGCGGAAAAACATATTCATTTATTCGAACGGAAGCAGGGGGAAGAAAGAATTTAATAACCCGCATTTTGATATCATTTGCATGACTCTCGCCTCAGTAGTCGTACTAGGCACAAGCACCGTTCCTACTATCAGCCACAAGTGGCTTGTAGCAACCAATCAGGCTCGTGGTCAAATGTTCAGCGCAACGTGATACAATACGAAGGATTCTTTCACCGCCTCGCGAAGTGAAGTTGCTGTGAATGACATAAAACTCTGTGACTTCGTTTGTCATTTTCAATCAAAGTTGGAAGTGGTCGCACTCAAAACTTGAAAACCATCAACATGTTTCAGTATAATCTAAAGAAATATTTGCTGCACTATCTAAAAATCAGATGCCCATCAGTCAGTGTATGTAATTTAGTTGTTTACCCATAAAGTGAACATCTTGACTGTTTATATTTTCAAAGCGTCTTGATATGCCTCACTGCTGATCTGCACAATGCAATGGTTCCAGCTGCAACGCTATCACAGCAGTTAAGTGCGAATTCCATTGCACTGTGCAAACATGCCAACATTACATAAGTGGAACGAAACTCAACCCGTCTTGGATTCTTTCGCCCCCTCCCCCCCACCCCCCAGGGGTTATGAATTTGCTCCCACCGAAGATGTCTTGAAAGGGAATGAAAAATTGTATGATTCCACCCAACACCGCGGAGCAGCTATTGTTGTATGCATAATACAGGTGTTCCTAGTGTGCACATTTTTATGCTAGAATTATGAACAGTGGAGTGCATTTTGTTCAAGGTCACAGTGCAGAGGAATGAAAGGATCCCGGTAAATTTTAAATTTTTGAATGCGCTTTTCTGTAAGCAAAATAAATCTTGTTGACTTCAACTCGCCTTGATCACAAGTACGTTGTCACAGCTTCGGAATTGATCTTCTACCTAGAAAATCGAAGCTAGCTTCCGTACCGTACCAGTGCCCGTTTGTATGCAACAGTTGATAATAGCGAAAGCTTATAAAAATCAAAGCTAGAAAAACATTGTAGTGACCACGGTCACTGTTGCTAGGAGTTGCTGAAGAATGCAAAAAAAAACTGGTACATGATATGAATTCTAAGGAGCACACATTTGTCTTTGCTAGTGACGTTACCCGACAAACGGTGGCACTTTCGGGAAACGCAATAAGTTGATATAGATTGCAGTGTAAAATCGAAAAATTTATATCTCAAGACACATTTGTCGAATTTTGCTGTACTGAAATCACTAGACTTATTTAGTATATTTGGTGCCATTTTCATTATGTCCTGCACTATAGTGACAGCAACGCACGCACGTTTTATTTCAAATTGCTCATAAACACTTTAGTGTCTTCTCAAGCGACACTAGATGGCGGGAGTATAATTTTATATGTTGTCTATATGTGAATCCTTCACTTTTGCACTTGCAGTCTTCGGTGAAACTGATTTGCTCTGTTCAAACAACAGATAAAACGAGCATCTAGAGAGAAGCACATATTTTTTACGATTGTTTGTGAAATACATATTTTAAAATACTTATATATGCTTAGAAATTCTACATAATTATTCGAAGCATTTAGATTTTACACAATTCATCATGACACCAACGTTTGAAAATTAGAAGGCCTCTGAATTGTGACATTAAAACAAAATTAGTTGCAAAAATGCAACATTCAAAAAGTCGGTGATGTTTAGGCCTGTTGTTTTTGTGATTAGCAAGGCACAGCATTCATAGACTACCTTAAACAGGGTAAGACTATCAATAAAATATATTACTGTTCATTATTAGATCGCTTGGATGTTGGAATCAAGGCAAAACGGTCACATATGGCAAAGAAAATAGTGCTCTTTCACCAAGACAACGCTCCCGTTTACTCTGCTCGATATAAAACCGATAAATTAAAGAGATTACGCTACGAACTGGTTTTTCACGATCCGTATGCGTCAGATTTATCCTTGGGTGGCTATTTTCTGTTTACCGTTTGCAAACGTTGTGCTCTGGCATACGATTGTACTCGTATGAAGAGGAAAAGTTGACAGCAAACGACCCACAAAGGGCTTCACGCACAGCAATATAAACCTGGCATCGAAATGTTAGAAAACTGTTACAATAAGTGCATTGCTCAACACAGATGGAGACCATGTCGAAGAATAAAACAGTTTTTCGTAAAAGTAATCGTTTTTCAATTCGTAAGCCAAAGACTTTTCACCCTATGTAATTATCATTATAGCGTGATCCAACATAAGTATATTAAAGGGTGGAATATGACAGCACTTCTTACAAACGATAGACTATAAGTTTAAGAAAGTGGCGGGATATTCCGTGAAGGTTGATCAATATGTATTACTTGGATGTTCAAGCCATATTAACTTGCCGGGACACCACGATGTTAACAATTATGGGGATTTTATACCATCTTCCTAGAAATAGAAGAAATTAGTTGTATTTTTTTTTTTAAACTCGCAATTAAAACTTGAATTTTAGTTCCGGCTGTAATAAGACGCGTTTCAAATCGAGCTAACCGCTTAAACCAGCATAAAAGTTAGAGAAATGTTCTCAAGAAGTTGTGCTTTAAGATAAAATAATAAATAAAAAGGTTTTTCGATTTTTCGGAAAAAAGTACGCAACCTCCTCATAACGCAATTGCAATGACAAAATAAGATGATGATAAGATGACATTATAACAGTTAAATAATTCAGTTCTAGCATGTTGAACTAAATAAACATGAAAACTAAAGCATATATTCACTCAGCTGCTTTGGAGTCGCTGCTTGCCCTGGGTGCATCTGTTAAAATCTTAAGTAAGATTTTCTCGAATTCCCCTCTTTCGAATGAATTCGAAAGAAATTTGGAGGCTGACCTCTTCGGAGGGGAGCTCAGTCTTCCTGAGCATTTGTACCTTCGCACACTGTTTCCAAAGCGGCAAAAACGTGAACGAAATTATTTTGGACCAAAAAACTTGATTTTAGAGCCACAGTATCTTCAGCAAAGTTGTTCCATTAAATATTCTCCATGTTATAGAAGTTACAGTTTTGTGATCAATCCACTTAACAGTGAATAGCGAATTTTACTTTTTTCATTTACATATAAAAATTCATCGTGCTCGGCAAAGTTACAGCAAATTCCATAAGAAACAACTTTGTCGAAGACACCATACTTCTATCTACCTATTTAAATGGACTCATGTGAAGTTTTCTACAGATTGCCACTAAAAATCAGTTTTTTTAATATAACTATTAGTAGTGATTTTCTACAATTTTTCAATGTTCTATTACATTGTTTGCTATAATAAAATAAACAATTTCTTCCAAAGAAATGTATTTTTATCTCACATAGTTGTTTAGTTTTTGACGATTTCTACTTAAATAATGCACTAATTCACACTAATTACTATTTACTCAAAAAAAAAAAAAAAAGATTTTGGAGCCATAGTGTCTTCCGCAAAGTTGTTTTGTTAATTATTCTGAATTCTATGAAAGTTAGAATTTTGTGATTAATCTACCCAAAAGAGGGAGACGAATATTTTTTTTTTATTTTTGCATATAAAAGTCCACTTTGCTAAGTAAAGTTTTAGCACATTTTGTAGGAAACAACTTTTCCGAAGACACCATATTTCTATCTGCAAATTTAAATGAACTTTTGTGAAGTTTTCTCTAGAATGCCACTTAAAATCATTTTTTCATATAACTTTTTATAGTGATTTTCTGAAATTTTTCAATAATCTACTATGTTTTTCAGTATAATAAAACACATGAGTTCACCGAAGGAAGTTTGTTTTTATCTCTTATAATTATTTAGTTATTGAAGATTTCTGCTAAAATAGTGCACCAATTCATTTGCAGATATAAACACAGGAGACAGTGAGAGACAAATGCTTATATCTGGATTGAATGATTTATTAGTTATACTTTAATATAGAAATAGTTTAGTTTGCAGATATTTGTAGATTTCGGAGACATTTGTTAGTAAATTAATGCATTGTTTTGATAAAAATCGTCAATAACCAGAGAAATATGTGAGATAAAAATAAACTTTCTTCGCAGACATTGTTTGTTTTGTTATAGCAAACAACATTGTAGAACATTGAAAAATTATAGAAAACCACTACTAAAGGTTATATTGCAAAAACTGATTTTTAGTGACAATCTGTAGAAAACTCCGCATGAGTCCACTTAAATAGGTAGATTGAAATATGGTATCTTCGACAAAGTTGTTTCTTATAAAATGTGCTACAACTTTGCCGAAGATGATGAATTTTTATGTGCAAAAATGAAAAAAGTAAAATTCGTTTTTTTGTTAAGTGGTTTAATCACAAAACTGTAACTTCTATAACATGGAGAATAATTATTGGAACAACTTTACTGAAGACGCTGTGGCTCTAAAATCAAGTTTTTTGGGTCAAAATAATTTCGATCACGTTTTTGCAGCTTTGGAAACAGTGTGCTTTGGTTAGAATCGACTCACAACAGTGAATGACAAGCAGACAAGCAATCGCTTGAATTAAGAAACGTTTTGTCTCGAAATCTATATCCATGATAGCAGCCTCATCACGAGACTTGAAACCGTGGCCCAAGTAAAGCAACCTTCCTGAACCATTACACTACGTATGCCCCATCCATAAAAAGGGCGATCGGCTACAATGCAGCAACTACCGTGGTATAACGTCGATCAACGTCTGCTTCACCGTCTTTCTCCTCTAGCAAAAGGATCCAGAGGGCAGTATCAAGCGAGCTCCACACAAGCACACGCTACTACTGATCAAATCTTCACTCTCCGGCAGAACCTTCAGTAATTCTGGGAGCACAACATTCCCACACATTGTGTTCGTCGACTTCAATGCAGCATATGATACAGTCGAACGACATCAGCTATGGTAATTAATGCTTGACTAAAATTATACAGATAAACTGTGTATCGGGAACACTTCGAATCCCTTCGAAGCGCGCAAAGGGTTGAGACAAGGAGATAGACTTTCCTGCACGTTGTTCAACATCGCTCTTAAGGGTGCAATCTGACGAGCGGACATCGAAACAAAAGTCACGATTCTCAGGAAAGCTAGTCAACTCATAGGCTTCGACGACCTCGAAGTTATTACGAGAAACTTCGGGAGTGCGGAGGCAATTTACGCCAGACAAAAAGTAGAAGGGTGGTATTCAAGACACGACCGCATGACGTTGACTACCGTATTCTTATAAAAAAAAAAAAATATTCCATTGAAGCAAATAGTGGAGGGAAATGCAACGCTTATTTTACAAAACTTCTGTAACAAAATTTCGAGGTACCAAAAGGTACCAGTTGCCGATTATTCTCGTTTATTGGTACTCCGTCCAGAATTCCAGCCATTTTAGTATTTTGCAGTAGCTATTTATAACTAACAGCCACCAGCATCACGGGTGAAACCGGCACGATATGACCGGTACTATTTTGTTTTTCCTCCTTTTAGCTGCTAACACCGAGCGTCCGTATGTATCCGGTACGGTTTAATATTGAAACTGATGGGGTGAAATGTTCGAACAATACGTTTTATACCAAGGCTTCGTCAGATAATTAGAAAGAAGGAGGGGCTACATAGATGATGGAATGGTAGAGACAAATGTTTCTTGAAAGCTGCGCCGGCCGCTGTCGTAATAATAACACCAACACAAACATGCATTTTTGCAAGATTTTTTCCGCTAGCAGCAGCATTTGGTAAAACAGAAAATTCAATTAGCCGCTTCTGTACCAAAATTTCGAGGCACCCAAAGGTGCCAGTTGCCGATTATATTGTTGTTTTTTGGTTAGTCCGTCCAGAATTCCAACCATTTAGGTGTTTTGCAGTAGCCATTTACTACTAAAAGCCACCAGCATAACGGGTGAAACCGGCACGAGATGACCGGTACTATTTTGTCTTTCCTCCTTTCAGCTGCTAACACCTAGCGCTGTCGTAATATTAACACCAACACAAACATGCATTTTTGCAAGGTTTTTTCCGCTAGCAGCAGCATTTGGTAAAACAGAAAATTCAATTAGCCTCTTCTGTACCAAAATTTCGAGGCACCAAAAGGTGCCAGTTGCCGATTATAGTTTCCTGGTTAGTCCGTCGAGAATTCCAGCCATTTAAGTGTTTTGCAGTAGCCATTTACTACTAAAGCCACCAGCATAACGGGTGAAACCGGCACGAGATGACCGGTACTATTTTGTATTTCCTCCTTTCAGCTGCTATCACCTAGCGTCCGCATATCACTGGTGCGGTTTTGGAATCAGAATGATGGGGCGCCGGCCGCTGTCGTAAAATTAACACCAACAAAAAGATGCATATTTGCAAGGTTTTTTCCGCTAGCAGCAGCATAAATATCGGAAACAAAAAGTGACAACAACAATAACAACAAAGTCAGATCGATTGTATCCGTTAGTGTCGACTGTGCTTGGGAAGAGAGGTAGTGATTGGCTGTGCGGTATGATTTAGACAATCGATAATAATTACCAATTTTTCAATAGTGTATCTCAAACAAAAGTTTGTTTTTGTTACAAAAATTTAACCGTAAAAGAATTTCTGATCGATTGATGCCAAAACCTCGATAACCTGATTATAGATGACTGCAAAATAAGCGCTCAAAACCTGACCACTTTTCTCTGGTTTTTCCTGGTTGAATTACTAGATTTTCAAATTCAGTGGCCTAACTTCGATATAGACGTTAGTCAACGTCAAAAGTGGAGGCTAGAAGAGTTGGATTAGGAATTAATGCGTCAAAAACCAAGTAGGGTAACTGACGGCTTCGTCAGGTGATATGCATTGTGGGCAAGATTCAGTTTGCCAAGCTCTACTGCTTATATTCCACTCAGAAATTCAATGTATGTTAACTTACCTTGAACGTTGAAGTTTTTCTGTTCGCATGAATGAATCACTCCATTAAAAACTCAAACATATTTATTGTTTTTTGAGAAAAATTAAACTGCCACTATCACACATCTAGATATTTCACCCGGCCGAAGAAAACTTTCACGAAACACATTCGCCGCTAGCGATATTTGGTTACGATTTTATCGAGAAATATGCATTTGGTTACGTCGTACTAGCGAAAGCAAATAACTCATACACTTTGAACACTCACATTTAATGGAAAGTACGATTTTCCATTAATGGAAAGAGTTTATGACATGCGAAACCATTTTTTGATGTTTATTGAATTCCAAATCTCTTATTGCTATTTGCATATTCCTACACAAAAAAATTACTTTATAAATCGAATAGATATAGTAATCAGATTTAGAGTACAAACATATTTTGCGATAAATTTGGAGCCACTGCACACGCTGCGCATCGCGCAAATATCTCGATCCTTTTTGTTCTCAAACAGTAAACGACAACATGTATCAATCCCTCGACAATCGTTTGTACAGAAGCGCAGCAAATACATATACAAAAATACAAATATGACATCACTAGTAGGTATGATTTTGCACGTACAACTTATGGCGTCAGAATTCTACTTATACTTTGAATGGCGGAATAACGAAGAACGATTATTTGCAATTCATAGCAATGAAACTAGATGAAACGAGTATAGTTTTACAAGCTTTTTTTTTCTCTCTGCTACTGACGGACCAAACCAAATCCTGACTACAATGGAAATGATTTGACCAAAAAGGAGCTGTAAGAGTGGCTTTTTTACAATTAAAGTTAGAAGCTCCGTTGAACTATTTGGGTATTTTCCTAATTTTTCCAATAAGATAAAAAGTAAGAAAGTATGCCAGAAAAATGATATAGATGAAATTAGGCAGCTAACTTAAGAAGGATGACAGTTTAAAACATGACAAACGACATAGACTGACGAAAATTGGTAATTTACCCTATATGAAAGTATATGAAAGATTCTCGAGAGAAATCAACACTCGCCTCCCACGGACGGTGACCTTGGACGGCGATAAACTCGAAGTGGTAGATGAGTTCGTACACTTGGATACTCTGGTAATTGCCGATCATAACATTAGGAAGGAGACGAGCTCAAGCTGTAAATCGGGTCTACTTTGACCTTCGCACGACGCTTCGATCCAGAAGCGTATGGCGCCGCACGACACTGACGATATACAATATACTAATAAGACCGGTAGTTCTCAATGGACTTAAAACCGTGACGCTGCTCACGGAAGACACACGCACAGTGGCCGTATTTGAACGGAAAGTGTTGCGAACAATACTTGGTGGGGTACAAACCGAAAGCGGGAAGTGGCGCAGGTGTATGAATCACGAGTTTCAGGCATAATTTGGAGAGATTCTCAATATGTACCTGACGAAGGTCAAGAGACTGCGATGGCCTGTCATGTCGCGAGGATGCTGGATCGCGGGTGCGGTAAAATCGGTTCCCTTGTAAGACCCCAGAACTCTGTGAGTAAATTAGTGCTTTTATTTTAATAAATATCTTTAATAATGAAATAGATGTGAAAAATAAAATTAAATTTCTGTTGAGTCCAACCTGTGTGAGTTCACTTCCTTCTGTATCAGTAATATGGACAGTGGTGTCCAAATTGACGCGATATATACGGACATCAAAGCTGCTTTCGACACGGTGGACCATGAAATATTGGATGCCAAGCTTCGACGCATCGGCTTCTCGGGTAGACTCTGTGATTGGTTGAAATCTTAACTGACTAACCGAAAGTTATACATTAAGATAGGGTCAGCTAAATCAAAAACATTCAGTCCGCAGTGTGGTGTTCCTCAAGGAAGCAATTTGGGACCAATTTTATTCGCTCTGTTCCTCAACAATGTCTCCATGGTTTTGCCAATCGGGTGTGTGCTGATCTATGCGGATGATTTGAAAATTTTCCTCATGATCCGTAAGCTAGACGACTGTAACCTTCTACAAGATATGCTCGACAGCTTCACCAAATTGTGCCTACTGAACCACCTTGTAATTAGTATAGCGAAATGCTGTGTTATCTCATATCAGCCTTTGAAGAATCTCAGTCTGTTCAGCTATTCAATCGACGGAATTGTTCTGAATCGTATCGACCAAATTAAAGATCTAGGTGTTCTCTTACAATTCATCTATCATAGAGAAGGCCAACCGCCGACTGGGCTTTATTTCGAAAGTCGCAGCCGATTTCTCCGATCCATTGTGCCTACGCGCTTTGTACTGTTCTATAGTCAGATCTATTCTCGAATTCGCTTCGAGTGTATGGTCGCCTTATGAAGAGTTGTGGATTTCTAGAATAGAATCAGTTCAGCATAAGTTTGTCCGATATGCGTTACGTAATCTTCCCCGGACGCACTCGCATGTCTTGCCTTCCCATAGAGACCGTTGTACATTAATAGGAATCGAAACATTAACCGATCGTCGGAACGCCAACCAAGAAGTTTTTGGAGCAACTTGTGTGTTTTATTATTGTAAAGAACATTGTAAAACTTTGAAAAATTTTAGAAAATCACTAGAAAAAGTTCTACTGAAACAATGGTTTTAAGGGGCATTTTCAAGAAAGAAAATTTCGTAATAGTTTATTAGCAGATAGAAGAATGGTGTCTTATAAAATGTGCTACAGCCTTACTCAGCAAAGTGGATGTTTATATTCGAAAAAATAAAATAAAAATAAAATTCGATTCTCACTTCAAGGTGTATTATTCACATAACTCTAACTTTTATAAAATGAAGAATAGTTAATAAAATAACTTTGCTAAAGACACTACGGCTCCAAAACCAATTTTTTGAGTAAAAAGTATTAAGTGTAAATTGGTGCATGATATAAGTAAAAATCGTCAATAAACAAAGTAATACGTGAGGTAAAAATAAGATTCCTTCAAAGCAATTCTATCTCCTTTAGCGAAAGAATTCGTAGGGCAGTATCAAGCGGGCTTCACACAAGCACGCGCTACTACGGATCAAATTTTCACTCTCCGGCAGATCCTTCAGAAATGCCGGGAGTACAACGTGCCCACACATCATGTTTTCGTGGACTTCAAGGCAGCGTATGATTCAGTCGATCGAGACCAGCTATGGCAAATTATGCACGACTACGGTTTTCCGGATATACTTACACGACTTATCAAAGCTACCTTAGACCGAGTGTTGTGTTACGTGTGCGTTTTGGGGATACTCTCGAACCTCTTCGAAGCGCGCAGAGGGTTGAGACAAGGAGTTGGATTATTCTGCACACTGTTCAACATTGCCCTTGAGGGTGTAATCCGACGGGCGGGCATCGAAACGAGAGGCACGATTTTCAGCAAAAGTAGGCAACTCATAGGCTTCGCAGACGACCTGGACATTATTACAAGAAACTCAGCGACGGCGGAGGCAATCTACGCCAGACTTAAAGTGGAAGCTAGAAGAGTTGGACTAGAAATAAATGCGTCGAAAACCAAGTATATGATAGGAAGAGGCTCGAAAGAAACTAACATTCGCCTCCCGCGGACGGTGGTCATGGACGGCGACGAACTCGAAGTGGTAGAGGAGTTCGTATACTTGGGATCTCTGGTAACCACCGACAATAACACAAATAAGGAGGTCCAACGACGTATTCAAGCTGGAAATCGAACCTACTTTGCCCTTCGCAGGACGCTTCGATCCAGGAGCATACGCCGCCGCACGAAACTGACGATGTACAAAACCCTAATTAGACCCGTAGTTCTCTATGGACTCGGAACCGTGACGCTGCTCACAGAGGACATACGAGCACTGGCCGTATTTGAACGGAAAGTGTTGCGGACAAACAATATTTGGTGGAGTACAAACCGAAAGCGGCGTATGAACCACGAGCTACAGACACTACTTGGAGAGATTCCCATTGCACACCTGACGAAGGTCGGGAGGCTACGGTGGGCCGGGCATGTCGTGAGGATGCCGGATGACAGCGCGGTATAATCGGTTCTCTTCAAGGACCCCACCGGCACCAGGAATAGAGGGGCCCAACGTGCTAGATGGCTTGACCATGTTGAAGTGGATCTGCGAGTATCGAGACGTCTAGGAAATTGGCGACGAGTAGCCCAGGACCGAGTAGAATGGAGGAAAATTCTAGATACGGCACAAGCCACCACGGTTCTAGGCTGCTGAAGTAAGGAAGTAAGTAAGTCAAAGCAATTGTTTGTTTTGTTATAAAAAACAATAACATTGAAAAACTACGCCTAATACAATTGATTTTTGGGGGTGATCTATAGAAAACTCCACAAAAGCCCATTCGAATAGGTAGATAGACGTATGATGTCCTCAACAAAGTTGTTTCTTTCAAAATGTGCTATAACTTTGCCGAACAAAGCAGGTTTTTATATTCCAAAATGAGAATAGTAAAATTTGTTTCTAACTGTTATATTGATTGATCACAAAATTGCAACTCCCATGACGAGGAGAATAATTAATGAAACAACTTTACTAAAGACACTGCGCCTCTAAAATCAATTTTTTTGGACCAAAATAATTTCAATCACGTTTTTGCAGTTTTGGAAGCAGTGTGCATAGGTAAGATACTTATTTTGTTGACCCTTAACAAAGAATTTATACAGATTTACATTCGTGAATTAGCTCCCTATATGTTGTTTGGTCGGTATACGACCAAATCGCACCCAGCGCCATTATTTTTCAAATTGAGTTATTAACACCAGTGTATGGGAAAGTTAAATGAAAAATCAAAATTGTTTGAACGTTCCATAAAGATATTATTACAAAAATTCTCTGTAGCAGCATGTAGCAGATATTCAGAACCCAGTAGTCAAATCCAGATGGCATTTTGATTCTTTTCAAAGCTATCATATTATTTCTAGAGAATCTTTTCATCAGCGTTAAATAAAAGTTATTGACATTAACTTATTGATACAATCGTAATCTTAGCGTCTTTTAGTCAAAGATCTTTCGCGTAACTTTTCAAATGAACCCAAGTCACATTGAGAGATTCTCTTTGTTTACTTTCTCTTTTAAAAATAAATAAGTTATTTTCACATTTTTCATGACAGTCTTTGCATGGTAAGCTAACCAATATTGTAATCATTTCATCCGTAGCAAGAGTTCGTTAAAAACTTTATTAACGATGCTATAATTGACAAAACAGAATGAGAGAGGAGAGAATCCCTCATTGTTACTACGGTCCGTTTTAAAACACTACGCGAAAATGATTGAAAATGATAACTTTTGCTTCGAACTTATCCCTTACAATCATTTTCGGAATCAATAATGTAAGCAATGTAACAAACAGTCTTATAAAATTCTACGTTATCCTCACGAACGACTTTTTTGATAATTCAAGTTTATTCGAAAAAGGTATCAAAGTTATCAAAGGTAGAAAATAGAATCAAGCATTCTTTTTTATTTATTTTTTTCCCGATGTTATGAGATTTCATCTACCATAAAATACTATAGTAAACTCAACTTTTAGACGGTTGATGTTTATGCGGCTATTTTTACGTGGATCTCGTATTTCACGCGGTTTTTATTACGGAAATGTCCCAGCAAAGCAGTATTTTAAGCGATATGTTGTTAATGTTTACTTATATTCAAATCGTTTATTTGGAGCGAATCAGAGGCGTTTTCAACGGATTTCCTCATGTTTTGACCAAGCAGCGTTGAAACAAGGGTGGAAGGCCCAGCATTTACAAAAAAAAAATTATGATAACAAATAAAATATACAAACGATTTGACTACATAACTGATTTGCTGTTGTTGTTTTATTCGCTCTAGTCCATAAAGAAATGCCTACCGGAATTTCAACTCTCAATAGTCACGTATAAAAGCTAGCATGTAGGAATTTGGTCTTCATTGTAAAACCGATTACTGCAGCAGGAGGACGGTGGACTTTTACAGAAAACTGGCTCGACCTGCAGCCAGCAGTGCCGCAACTCATTTTAGCCAGCAAGGCTGGGCAAACGACTCATTCGATCGCAGCGTTCCACAGCAGATGGACCAACCGGCGGACTGTAGCGCATTGCTGAACATGTCCGGATATGTCAATAATTTTGTCCAGGCCTGTCACGTCACATTTGCTTTCTGTCATTTAGCTACTGTTGCGCTTTTTTTAATCCATTTCAGCCCAGAATTCCTCGTGAAAATTTGACTTTTTTCAACTTTGGATAGCTACTGTGTCCACGTACAAAGATAAACTAACTTGATGTATTGTGTGCTTGACAGAGGTCAAGCTATATCTTATGGGGCTCTTAAAGCCAAAAGATGGAAATATCATTGAATTTCGTATCGAGAAATATTCAATTGATCAAATAATGCCATATAACATCATTGAGTTGATTCGGGTTAAGGTTATCAATCAGTTAATAAAAAAATACAGTTAAGTGAGAATTCTCACTGAAATTCATCCAATCGAATGTATTCCAAAATCTATTGCAAAAAAAAAAATACATTGGCATAAGACAGACTGTCGTAATTCCACGTTAACCTTGCGATCGCGCAATTGCAACCTCTTTCATTATTTATTTTGATTCGCAAGTGGAAATAAGACTTTCAAAAGTATTCAGCAAATCCGACTAAAAACTTTTCACAAGCACAGTTTTTTTTACGCGGACTTTAGAGAATTTACGCGGTTTTTAACACGCTACCTATTCCCCGGGTAGAAAAGCAAACTCTAGTGTTTGTTTTTGAAAGTCTCTGACATTGTAGAAATGTGTACAAAAACACAAGAATATTCGATATTCTAATGAAGTATTGTTCCGAACTAACACTTATTGCAATTTTCTAGTGTCAAAAATTATGAATGCGAAGAAAGTATGAAATTTTTGGGTGGTCAACGTTAAAAAAGTTTTTTGTTATCATGAGTTTTATCTTAATACGCATATTTTAATAATCGAAAAATTTTGATCCATTTTTGAACGATCCTGTCTAAACTTTGAACTAATAAGGAACAGTAATTTATTAGATGAACAGTTAATGTAGTAAGTTGTGAGAATGTGTCTCAAAGTGGTCATGTGAATAAATATTTCGCTTTGTAATTTTCACTTCATCACTTTCTTGAATTACTCATTGTTTCATGTGAACACAATATAAATAAATTCGTATATAGGTAACAAAATGCTTCCAAATTGAAACGAGTATTTTGTGCGACACGGATGACTAACCATTATTATGTGAAAGGCTCGAAATTAATTTCCTATTGCGATGCTCGGTTTTATAAATATTGTCTCCCAGTTGCTGAATGCCTCGAGCCCGCAAAAAACTCGTATCGTGCGCGAATGATTCTACAGATTTGTATTAAAGGTGACATCGAGTTTATTTTTTACGCTCACAGCACATGTTCATACTGACTTGATTGAAAATAGTTGACGCTTAAACTTTGTAATGATTACAATAATTCGTAATTTGACTATTTTTTTTCGTTTGGGTTCAACTCTTGTGGAAATTTTTTTTAACCAGTTCATGAACAGAACAAAAACAAACCATGAAAAAAACTACAAAATATAGACAATTGGACGCTAAGAAGAAGTTCAACCATTAATTCCTGAACGTCGAAACTATCCCTTCAGCCAGAAATAAATAATATTCGTTGTTTATTTATAGCCATTCTCGATTTAACGAATCATCTGCAAACAGAAACTGCTACACTGTTTGCGCAATGACATTAGAACAATTTAATTTTTCCTCCCCGTCGGCTGTTTCCATACAATCCATTCAACAGAGAGAAAAGAAAAAACGTAGCTCCAGGCACCGACCGTGAAGAACCAGGATAGAGCATAACATCCATTAGAATATATATGTATGATCGTGAAAACGCGACTCCGCTTGCCATTTTTGTTTCGTTTTTCCCCCTTACACCACTTTGTCTTCAGCGTCAGCAAATATTAAACAACAATCGCATTATTATACTCATATCCGTGCGGTTTGGGTCGGCATGCTGCCGGGGAGCTCCCTTCGAAAATCTTTCATCGGATGTCAATGCTGTTGGGGGGGTTTCGCGTTGTTAGTTTGCGCGAGTGGAACGCCCGGTTCAAGTTTGTTACAGAGTTACTTGCTGCTGCTGCTTTTGTGAACATGAAGACCCACAACAACTTTGCATAGGGGTACAGCAGCCAGCCAGCAACCAGTGTATAATGGGATGCTATCGATAGTTGACTACTGATCATCCATCGAGGTGAAAATAAAGCATTGGATGGGAAGATGCTGTATGCAAACCATGTGAAACATGAGAGAGTAACAACTTTATCAACTATCGAACAAGAACTATTTGACAGTGGTGAATGCTACGGCAGGGTTGGCTTGAATGTTATACTAGAGAACATTCTTTTTTTGTTGCAGTTATAAAACTGTATTGAACAATAAAACTAGATTGCTTCTTAGCTTCGATGCAGTATTAACCCTTGCAAAACACGTAAATCAACTCAGCCCTGTCAGGCAGAACATTCCAAACGATTTTCTGCAGCGAACTCAACGCCGCTATGCATCATTTTCCAACTCCACACGAGCGTAGAACTTCAACAGCATATGGTTCTAGATTCCTCCCTCAGCCCAGCGATGACCTCTCGAAACAGCATCAAACCATGTCCAGTCGTTCACCGTCTCGATGTGCTACTATTTCACACTTAAGTGCGAGCAAGAAATCCGAACCGACATCAAAGCACTTTGTAACCGATTTTAATTTGCTAAATTATTTTGCCGTTTGCTCTACCCTCCCGGGTTTATGAAACGGGACAGCAGCGCCGCCAGAGACAGGGGAGAACAGTGTGACGACCCATTATCGACTGTTGCGTGTTGCTGCCAGAGGAGAAGTAATCGAATTTCAGCAAAACTATGCAATGGAGGCGTGCGGTGTGACGCTCGGTTTCGGCTGATGGTGGTCTCCGTCGGTAGCAGCAGAAGCCACCGTTCGTTGTCAGACAGAACACGGCGACGAAGGGCTTGATTTCATTCTTTTTTCGAGAGATTGAGCGAAAGATAAGTTTTTTTTTTCAGGGCTGCCATTGCACCGTCGTTCGGATCGGTTTCACGCTGGAACCGAGCGATCCATGACGGAGATTGAAAGCCATTAGAAAATGAGAACATGATGCGATCTTTCGGCTTTCGGCAGAAGGGATTGTTTTCTATTCGAAGTTAATGAAATTAATTTAGATGGAACGTAATTTTTTGTTGGCTATTATAGTGAAACAATCAGCGTACGTTAGAGGACGAAAGTCAATTAGAAGCACAACTTATCGTAATATTAAGCGCATTATCGTGTAAAAAGTCAAATGGTAAAATGAATTGTTGCAACCATATCCGAATATATGATTATATGAAAAAAGGATAACATATTTGCATATTTACTAATATCTTGTTTTATTAACTTGCACCTGAGCCTGAAATGAAACAACAATTTTTTTCAAATTGAAAATTCACACGACTAGTGCAACTAAGTTGCCTTCTGAATTTTCCCTCCCATACTAGAAGATGGTCATAAGCAGCTCATCTTTGCCATGTTGTGCATCATCCTACGCGATTACAAAACGGGCGTCACGCCAGTAGGCAGTACAAACGGCTGCAGCGTACAAAAAACACGACATGCGCACTTAGCTTTCGGCGCACACCGCGCGCAGCAGCTGGCATGCGTGCAAAGCTTGGCCATGTCGCTTCCCGAGTCACCACCTTCACGAGTGGGCCGTGCAGAAGCAGGATACATACCCCGAGCTGTTGGTTGGCCGACGCTGCGTTACCAGCCATCACATGAACGGTCTTCACTGCGCTCTACTAGTGGCTGACATTTAGCACACTAATGACTGAGTGCGTTCAAGTAAACAGTATCACGCCTACCGTCTCTTAAAATGATATACGGCCATGAGTGATTTCAGTTCCAGTTACAGTTGGACAGCCACAGATGAAATCAACAAGATTTATTTGCAATGGGTAAACATACTGATAAAATCCAGTTACATGATAATTTCGAATGGAAAGTTTTTATTTCGAAAACCTAGTCGTGAACTTTGATTAAAACATTATGAAAAGAGCTGATGTATCATTCGAGGTTTGTTCAAGTGAAACGAATATGCATATGAGAGCCCTACGCACTTTAATTTAATCCAAACCATGTCATAGTGTAATAAGCTAGTTTCCATCCAATGAAAAACAGCTAAATCAGACGTCTGGCGCATGAGGAAAACCTTTTATTTACATGAACTGTCTGGGGCACAAGCAGACAAGTAAGAGAAAGAGATTTTTTCCTAGAGCAGCATAACTGCTGAAATAACGTTTTGTTCTAAGCCTATAATAAAAATAGTAACAGAGAAAGTACGAACCTTACGAACATAGGAAATCTCACGCAGAAGCAATAATAAAGCATATTTGCAAAAACACAACATTACCCCATTAGCTAAATAATTTGCCACTTATGAAAGTGCTCCCCCAAGACAGAAGATGTGCAACGCATGGACGACGGTTATAATGATCTCCTACTGCATAAATGCACGCAAAGAATGCGGGTTCTGACCCCTCCCTCCTTCTCCTTTCAGACGATGATGATTGATTCTGGATGTAACGGACAAAAAGAACGAGTGTGGCTATTTTGCATTTTTGTATTGTTGAACTTTTTTTGCTACCCATGTTAATGTAACTTAAACACCACTCGAGATGTTGGTAGTTATATGATCAAATTAACTGAACAACTCCTGTGTAAAGCCTAGTCATGGCAATTAAACAGGAACATCATTTTACTAGGCACAATGATTTCGAATCAAAAATAGGGAAAAACTAGCGACAGCGAAGTTTCAAGCACCGCAACGCAGTAATGTTCCAAAGAATAGCAGGTAGGTATTGTAAGATATGTTAAAATATTTCTTCAAACTCAACGATAAGGCTCTAAACCGGAAAGTAGCTAACGGTCAATAGGAAATATTATCTGCAAGTATCCGGATTGCGATTCTATATGTCTGTTACTGCCGCGCATAGCTAGTCCTTCCCATTTGCATTTTTAGCAAGCCAAGAAAAACGCGCTTTTATGTAATTCCACTTACCACGGTTTATTATGAGATGGGTCAATACATTCGGATGTTTTTTCGAAGTTTCCCAGAACAAAGTTATCTACCATTTTTACTTAGTAAATCAATTTTAGTAAAAATTCAAATGGGACGAACTTTAAAATATATATATCCAATCTGAAAATAAATTCAATGAAATAGTAATGTAAGTAAAACAATACTTGTCACGTATACAAATCATAATATTTTGTCATGATATTTTTCTTGTGTTCCATTTTTTTTAACGCTTTTAGTATATTTTCACCATTTTAACGGAGCTAATGATTTCTGATAACATACAGATTAGTGGTTTCAGTGGTGGATCATATATCATTTTTATATATTTACTATAGAAAATCACCATACGCTGTGGCTTCTGGGCGATAATCTAATATGTTTTAACGGTATTGTTTTCCTTAGAGGATTGTTATTACCTTCTGCAATACGATCACTTTTTATTCTTTTTCAATTTATGTTATTTACGTTACAGATGACGCTAATTTGACCATTTCTGATATTTGATTGTCACTCTGATAAATAATCAAATATCTTTCGAACCAGTTTCACATAAAGCGGCATTAAAGCTCCATATAAACAGGAGTTAAAAACACATTGAATTAAAACTGAACTGAAACTAAACTATAACTTAACTGAAATTGATCCGAAACTAAACTAAAATTCAACTGCAACAGAACTGAAATTAAACCGAAATAGAACCGAAATTATTTGAAACTACGGTTAAACTTAACTGTAACTGAACTGAAACTAAACTAAAACTGAGCTGAAACTGAACTAAAACATAACTGGAACTAAATTAAAACTAAAAATGAACTACAACTGAACTGAAACTAAACAAAATCCGAACTGAAACTTAATTCAAACTAAGGTTAAATTGAACTATAACTAAACTGATGGCAAGGTATAACTGAATTGGAACTGAGCTCAAACTGAACTGAAACTAAACTAAAACAGCACTGAAACTAAATTGCAAACTGAACTACAACTAAACTGGAAGTAAATTTAAACTGAGCTGAAACCAAACTGACACTGAACTAAAACCAAACTGAGACTACATCGAAACTAAGGAAAAACTGTGCAGAAACTAAACTAAACTGAACAAAAACTAAGCTACAACTGAAAAGAAACTGAACAAAAACAAAACTGAAGCTTAATTGAAACTAAGCTAAACTAGAATTGCAACTGAATTGAAACTAAACTGAAACTAAAAAGAAACTGAACCCAAAATGAACTAAAACAAAACTGAAACCGAATAGAAAATGCACTGAAACTGAACTGAAACTGAACTGAAACTGAACTGAAACTGAACTGAAACTGAACTGAAACTGAACTGAAACTGACCTGAAACTGAGCTGAAACTTAACTGAAACTGAAATGAAACTGAGCTATAAATGACTAAGCTGTACTGAAACTGAGCAAAATTAAACTGAAACTAAATTAAAACAAAATGGAAACCGAACTGAAATTGAACTGGAATTAAACCGAAACAAAACTGAAACACAACTAGAAATTAATTGAAACTGCATCAAACTGAACTGAAACAAAACTTAAACTGAAGCTGAAGGTGAACTTAAACTGATCAAAAAATTAACTAAAACTGAATTTCAACTTAACTAAAACTATATCACAACTAAGTAGAAAATGAACAACAGCAGTACTGAAGCTGAGCTGAAACTTAATCGAAACTGAACTAAAACTGAAATGGAGCTAAACTGCAACTGAATTGCAAATTAACAGAAACTGAACTTAACTGAGCCGGAACTAAATTGAAACTGAACTAAAAATGACTAAGCTGTACTGAAAGTGAGAAAAATTAAACTGGAACTAAATTAAAACAAAATTGAAACTGAACTTAAACTAAACTGAATGAAACAAACTGAAACTAAAGTCAAACTCAAACTGAAGCTGAACTTAAACTGATCTAAAAATAAACTAAACCTGAATTTCAACCTAACTGAAACTATATCAAAACTGAGTAGAAACTGAACAGAAACTGTACTGAAACTGGGCTGAAACTCAATTGAAACTGAACTAAAACTGAGCTAAAACTAAACTAAACTAAAACTAAACCGAACTGACATAGAACTGAAACTGAACTGAAATAAACTTATACTGAACTGAAACTAAATTGAAAAGTAACTGAAATTGAACTATAGCATGATTAAAACAAATACAAGACTGAAACTTACTTAAAATTAAAGTGAAACTGATCTAAGAATTAACTTGAACAGAGCTGAAACTAAACTGAACCGAACTGTTCTAAAACTGAACTGGAACTAAACTGAAACTAAATTGAAATATAGCTGGTTCAAAACTGTGCTGAGCAAAAACTAAACCGAATCTAAAACTGTACTGAAACTAAGATAAATTCAAATAAAACTAAATGGCAACTGAATTGAATCTGAACCGAAACTGAATTGAGACTGAGCTGAAACTGAAGTAAAACTTAACTGAATTTTAACAGAAACTAAGGCAAACCTAAACTTTTGCTTTAGCTTAGCTTAGCTACACTGATTGCACATAATAATGGTTGCTCCTTCGGGACTGATCCAAATCAGTAAAATTTTACAGTGAATTAGTTCAATTAATTGGAAGTGACCGACCATGCTCATTGTACAAGTTTTAGTGACTCAAAACTTTTCAATAGATCAATAACGGCGCTGGCTATATTCTTGCAATCAGGTTAAAAGGTGAAAGCGTGACTTTTGCTGTTTGTAGATCGTGTTAACATCTGCATCTCCACAAAGATCACAGGAAGGAAATTTTTATTAGCAGTGAAGGTTAAACGTTAAATCAAGATTTACCTTGATAAGTGATACGATCACATGGGCGATTAGTGTATATATCGCGAAACTATTCTACCGATTGCGAGAGCGACGACGGGCATTCAATAAAACCGAGCGATGGGTATGTGTATCGCGGTTCTATCGCTGCGAGAGCTATGTTGTCTCAAAAGCATATAAATGAACCAAGTCCTTTTAATTATCAAAAATGACCTGCTTCCAGCGAGATTCGGCCTCACGGTTATTTTTGAATCAAAGCAGACTTTGCAACCTTGCAGGTACCAAATATCTTGAACTCGAACTGGACTAATACTGAGCAAAAACTGGATTAAAACTAAAACAACTGAAAAAAAACTGAATTATAATTCAACTAAAACTGAACTAACATTAAACTAAAAATGAACTAGAACTGGACTGAAACTAAACTGATACTGAACTAAAACTGAACTGAAGTTAAATTGAAAATGAACTTGAACAGAACTGATACTAAACTGAAACTGCACTCAAATTGAACTGAAACTAAATCGACAAAGACCCTAAACAGAACTGAAATTGAACTGAAATTTAAAAGAAACTGTGATGAAAATAAAACGAAACTAAACTGAAACTGACCTGAAACTAGAGTAAAACTGAGTTTCTAACCTGCCTGAAACTGAACTGTAACTTAGCAAAAAAAATTAAACTAAGCTGAAACTGAACTGGAACTGAATTTAAATATGCTGAAACTGTATTGAAACTGAGCCAAATCTGAACTGAAGTTGTACTTGAACTGAACTGAAACTGAATCGTAGCTTAACTGAAACTGAACTGAAACTCAAAAGAAACTATGCTGAAACTGAAACGAAACTAAACTGAAACTCAAGTAAAACTGAAACTAAACTGAAACTGCACTTTAAATCAACTGGAACTATATTGAAACTGAGCTAAACTTAATTTATAGCGAATTTCTTTATTCCACCAGCTCACCTCGTTTTGGCCTGGAAGCGCACTAACTGCTGTCAAAACCCTTCTTTATTCGCTCGATTTTGACTCAGTTTTGACCTGGCGTACTGCCCGAAGCGTACTGTAAAATTTGTCAGCTTCAACCAACCACCGCACGTGCTTAGTTCGTAAACAGTTATCTGGCATCTCTTTTTTATTTGCTTCGTAAATAGCGATGCCGTTTTTTTATTGCTCGGCAGATTTGCCCTGACGCAGTTGAATAAAGCAATTCGCTATTAGGCTGTAATAAAATTGAACTGAGACTGAAACTTAACTGAAACTAAACTAAAACATAAACTAAACCAAACTGAAACTTTACTAAAACTGAGCTAAAACTGAATTGAAACTAAACTGAAACTGAACTTAAACTGAACTGCAACTAAACAGAAACTGAAAAAGAATTGTAATTGAACTGAAACAAAACTGTAACGGAACTGAAATAAAACTTGTAACCTGTGCGGTTGCAATTTCAGCATCGAGTGGAAAATTTATCTAATTTTGGGTAACGCTGCAAGAGCGTGTTCACGTGAAAATGACCCTTATTATGGGTACTTTTGCGAGGGAGTGTATCAGTGAAAATTACCCGCACTTGAACTCCCCCGCAGCAGCGTGTACCCAGAATGACAGTTCTCACCACTTGCGCTGAATATCGTTCACGTAAATTAGTTTAAATTCGTTCGTTTTTTCGTTTGTGAACGATATTGTCGCGTTAGTTAGGTTTTATAATTTTTTATTTATGTTTGTGAATTAATGTTTAGGGTTAGATAGGCCGGAATTTCCCTCTAGCTGTGGAAAAGTGGTGTGCTGAATGCTGACTTCGACGTCACGGCGGGTTTGTTGTGATCGGCAACAGAGGCATCCATCGCGGGAAGAGAGGGCAGTTTAGCCTCGACCACGGTAGGACATACACGTCGCGTGTTGTTATTGTTTTTTCAGTGCGCGTTTTACTGTTTTTTTTACAGTTTTGTTCGTTTGATTTGTGTCCTGTGAAGCGAAGGTTATTCCGCTTCTTCGTCATAAGACCAGCGAAGGTTGTTCCGCTGGCCCGTGAGTGCGAGTGCTACTGGTGTTTTGCTCGCCGGATAGGGTAAGCTGCGCTTTTGGCTACCCCCGGCTAAGCGCCAAGGAGCAGAAGAACACCACCCGCCGAGGATTGTCACAGCAGCTGGGAGTCCGGGAGCTGCAGAAGCAGCTGGAAAGCCGCCCTAGACGACCATTCCGGAAATCGCCACCAACGACAGCTAAGGGAAAATCAGGAATAAACGCTATAAGTTTTTGGTTTATTTATTTTGTTATCCTCTTAGTGTTCTAGCAAGGATCCGAAAGTCCGACAGAGGTACACGCCGCCCTGCAAAATAGGGTCTGCCGGGCAAAATTAAGCAACCCGAAGAGTAGCCAACTGCCTTCTGCAGTTGGTGATATTAGTGTGTAGGGCAACCCGCACTAATAAACTGAAACTGAACCGGAACTAAACTGAAATTGAACTGATATTGAACTATCATGGAACTGGAACTAAAATAAAACTGAATTGAAGTTTACCTGAAACTAATGTTAAACTAGACTTAAACTGAACGGAAATAGAACTGAAAATAAATGGAAACTCGACTGAAACAGAAATTGAACTCAAACTGAATTACAGCTGAACTGAAAATATATTGAAAATAAACTGAACCTAAGTTGAAACTGAAATAGAGCCTTACTGAAGCTGAGCTAAACCTGAATAAAAATCAGATAAAACAAAACTTAAACTTATATGAGACTGATCCAAAACTGAACTGAAACTGAATTGCAGCTGAAATAAAACTAAACTGAAATTGAAATGATACTGAACTCTTACGGAACTGAAACTTAATTTAGACTGAACTGAAACTAAACTAAAACTGAACGGAAACAGAACAGAAATTAAGCTGAAACGCAATTGATATCAAACTAAAACTAAACTGAAACAGAACTACGACAGTAGTGCAACAAAATTGAAACGGAACTTCAACTAAAATGAATCTATAATGAAATTCACCTTAAACTTAGCAAGAGCTGTTATCTGTTAGCTTTCAGCTCTATTGCGCTCTTTTCTTCTAACAGTATGTCAATTTTTTTCTAGTTTCTCCATAAACAATAAAGAAATGTTAAAACTTATATTCTGGTTTTGTTATCATCGATATGTTAACATCGTAATGACCACTCATCGTTAATTTATGAAGAAAAAGTTGCATTTTCAATCATTTGAAAGTCGGGAATCAATTTGGCGCTTGATTATCCATTTACGTACATCAAAAAATGATTATCTCTTCAGGATCAGAAATCTTTTAGTGTGTTTGAGATTTTTGACATATGAGATATTTCGTACCATTAATTCTACTTCAGCTCATAAATAAATTTAATTTCAGTGGGGTTAAAAGGACTACAGAATCACGTGTGATAGTGGAAGTGCACATCAAACCGCTACTACTTAAGATAAGTATAGTGGACAGGCAGAAGGTTATTCAAAAGTGATCATTTTGTTACTTCCAAAATCGTACTTCGCACATTGGAAGTAACAAGCAAATGAAAACGTCAAGTGGTGGCATAGCTTGTGGGCATCAGAGTCTATGTGTATATACGCGAAGAGAAAATCTATCGTTTCGGCAACACAGTTTTTGTGCCGTTTGTTGCCAAGAACTATACAGTTCTGTTTTTTACCATGCATAAGCGAATATCATTTTTTGAAATTCTGCACAAGGTACACAGTTTTGAAAGATTACACCGGTGATGTTTTGTTAAATTTAAGTAAACCAGTGTACAGGTTTGATGTTGGATTAAAATGTGTAAGTAAAACTCCGGAAAAACACATATTTTTTATATTACGCTCAATTAAAATACTTTTCATCCACTCATAACATTATCACCTTGTTTATTCACATTGCTCGATTGGAACCCTCGTTTGACACTGATTTGGTTCCTTTGGTTTCATCTTTGCGGGACTCTTATCATAAACATAGACTCTGGTGGACATAGCTGCTGTTAAAAGTTCAAATGCAATGGAAATTAATATGGCTTTTTTTAATGTCGAAAATTTTTCTTGTATTGAATTTTTTCTTTGTTCTCGCTTATTTTCCGTCGGTCTAGTTCCGCCACTGTTGTGGCCAATCACCGACGCCCAGGGAAGCGACTCCACACCCAGGACCCTAACTCACGACCCGTTTATTAACGGACCGGCGCCAACGACTTTACTTCCTCATGCGATGGAAGGCGTGATCCCAGAGATTTTTCGCCTCAGAAAATCTCCCGGTGTCGGCTAGGATTGAATCTAGACCAGTTGGGTTGGTTGTGAGTGGATCACGCCACCTCACAACCATCGACACCTATGTCGGCGGTGGGATTCGAACCCAGGCGTCGAGCGTGGTTGGCGGAGACGCTCTTGTATTGAATTTGTAATATTATTTATAGTTTGATTCTATTAGTGTTCCATTTGCAACAATTATTCATTGATTTGAGTTATTTCTTTATAAACACAATATGATCATTAAACACGAATCAATTAGTTCAATATATATGTATTTAATAAATTGAAAGTCTCAAAATGAAAATCGAACTTAGAAGATTCTAATATTGCACTGGGGTAGAGCTTACCGAACAAAAAATGGCTCCGAAATGTATTACAAGTACTTTGTCATTCTGTTATAGGTTTTGGAAGTTCGGCAAAGTTAACACCTTTTAGATCTCAAAACTAAAATAGTTGCAGAAATGAAAGATGGCTGCAAAGATGACTAGAACAAGATACCTGACTTCCAGTTTTTTTCATTCATTTTACCCACGACACCTTTACAAGGTTAGTGCTGCCATCTGATTACTTGAATGCGCATAAAACTGGTTATTAGCAAAATCGATTTGTCGTGCATAATCCGCCAGATGAAAATGAAAACTAGATGGCAACACCATATAAGTATATTGGAAATTAGATAACCGCGCCGTGTGAGAAAATTGAAAATTAGATGGCAGGACCATACAAGGGTATTGATAAAAATTGCTTCACCTTTCGCCACCTTGCCGTCATCATCAAAGTACCAGTATACAAGTGAGTTCGACTAACGCTCACGCGCAACGACAATCGTGTCCGCTGGATACGGCAAGAGTCAGGAATCTTGTTCTAGTCATCTTTGCTGGCTGCCACTGTATTCTTTTTATAACGTGGGATCTAGAAATAAGTTCTCACACACACACACTTAAGACTTTTTGTACCTTCATAATATTTTTAACCATCTTAATTTCTTTAATCTTTTTAGCATTCACATTTAGCATATCTTGAACATTTGTGATATTTTTAACATTTTAATAATATTTGACGTTTTCGTCATATCTGAAGTTCTTATGTGTTGGAATTTTTAATACATGATATAGTAACTTTGGTAGAAGACACTTAATAATAAGCAGTGTATATTGTTGAGAGCTGAATTAGCGATTTAGAATCAACCTGAAAATTTTAAAATCTGACAAATGACGATGATAAATTCAAAAATTACTGAGCAACTTAATTACGGTTCGTCACGTACTGGTATTGGGAGACTCTCTAGCGGAATGACTGAACAACCTTTTGGAACCTAATTTCGAGGGTATCGATTTCAGCCGCTTCATGCAGAGTGACTTGTTTTTGGATCCTTTGCAGTTTGGCTCTGTGCGATTGAGCACAGGCTTTTCTAAGTTACTCAATTTCAGACCTGCATATGATAGCGGGTTTATTCTTCAGATGAATTTTGGTTGAATTTTCGAATGATGAGAGGATACAACTGCTTGATAAGCAGGTTGCATCTTTATGATGTTTCGTCTATTGGAGATCTGAAACTAAGCTTGCTGATTGAAGTTATTCCTAAACAGTTCACTTCTTATAACCGAATCCTTACATCATCAGCAGGAACTACATGCGGAGCTTTAGAATGAGGAAAAATGAGAGCCTGAGTTTTCGCATTGATACCAATTTTCCAACTGTTGAAGTAATTGGCCAGAACATCATCCTTGTAGAGGTTCTCTTGTAAGAACACGGATCATCGGCAAATAGTGATAGTTTACCTCCACCAGGTGGATAAGGGATGTATGATGCAACGATGTTGAAGAGAATTGGACCGAAAACACTTCCATAGGGAACTCTGACACTTATATTAAAAGTGTCAGAGTGTAATATTCCGACCGCCAGATAGTTCTGCATAAACTTAAGCAAAAAAATTGAATATCTGCGGCCTTCCGATCAGGCCATTCAGATACCACCAAGAATCTGGTGATGTTTGCACTTGGAATCCATTACGTATAGAAAAAGGCTCATTGAGAACTCCTGGATAAATTAAATTGGCTTCGTAAAACATTAATTTGTATTGTGCCGTGTCAAATAAATGTTGTTTACCCGCGCACCGATGAGAACGGTGGCACTGACTCAGTGGCAGCTCTCAGTCGATCATGGCTCAACGAGAATGGTGATTTGTTGTTCAACGGGAGCAGTGTGACCCGGTTACTTCGTTTTGGCGGCACCATTCCAGATTTTGATGAAGTCTGCCCAATTGGGACAAATCCGATAGCTACTCTGATGTTATTATAGTGCTTGTATTTCCTCATTCAACCTTACTATTCTCTTATCCTCTTTATCCAACTTATCATCGCCTCAAACAAGTTACTGTAGCTTATAAGTGCTACAAATCGATGATATTTTCGAAGGTTTAGAATCGGAGTTTTCCAGGCTGGGAAGAAGTTATCGTGTGGAGGAATCTCAGAGCCAACTCATGCTTTAGCCCTTCGACATTCATTCGATGCCTATTTCTACTGAGGTTGGAACCTATGACCACTCGCTTATAAAAGCGAACTCTGTAACCTTGCGTCTGGATTTTTTTTTCTGTGGATGTGGTAGCATCCGAGCCATGATTTTGACGACTCATCACTTTCTGTTCTTGAGTTGTTGCGTGGAGAAAAACTGTTCCACTATTTCAGAGACAGCTAACTTCTTTATGTCAGCCAACGCGGGATCCTCCGCAACGAACACGAAAATGAAAAACGAAAAAAAAAGAAACCTTGAGAGTGCAGATTATTTTTGTTTGTTTTTTTTTTTTTTTTTTTTTGAAGCAGAATACTTCTCTCAGGAAGTTCGGCTACATAGGGATGTGAAATGAAAATCTAAAACCGAAAAAAGTGAAAAATATGTCCTATTTCAAATGCTAATATATCGGTTAGTATTCGATGGATTTCCTTCGTTCTTGCAGCAATAGATTGGAAAATCTTCTAAGATTTTTCCCAAAATAAGATAATTGTAATTTTATTATTCACAATATTGTACTATTGAAAATAGTCAAGCCTTGTCAAAACGAAAAATTCGACCTCTGATTGGTCGTTATATGCTTGCTTCCCAAGCACGGTCGACAGGATCATATACCTTGCAATTGAAAACATGCTATTTGGACATATAAGAGCCTGTTTCAGCCGGAGCCGCTCATAATAGTTCTAGACAGCGACAACAGCAGTCGTCCTTCCTTAGCAGCTGCACTAGCCCTGTGGTTGGTCACCACGTCTCAAGATTGCCATCAGGAAATACAATTTCGGAAATCAAAATGCCTTTTCAAGACAAATAAACAAGTCATTGAAAGTTAATAATTTTTATCAACGCAAGCAAGCATTCTGTGTTGCATCCTAGCAATTTAAATTTGTC
Organism: Wyeomyia smithii; assembly: GCF_029784165.1. Lineage (NCBI taxonomy): Eukaryota > Metazoa > Arthropoda > Insecta > Diptera > Culicidae > Wyeomyia > Wyeomyia smithii. The sequence continues at coordinate 215,922,067 of NC_073695.1, forward strand.
GCACCCGTCTAATTTACTGAATGTTAAATAGCTTCCACAGTGCATGTTATCCGTGTATCTTAATTCTCCCAATGTTAAGGCAGCTCAAAGGTTGTAATTAGCAACCGATTTTGAACCACTACATACTTTTTTCAAGGCAAATAAAAAAATAATCGAAGGTTAATAATTTTCTGGAATCAACACAAGCAGACATTCTGTGCGGGATGTAATCAAATTCTGTTGTAGTTGTCTAATTTTCACTTTATTTAGTAAACCCCCCACTGTAGGGGCAGCGCAAAGGCTGCGATCAGCATAACCGACATTGAATAATAAACTGCCCTGTTAGAACGCATTCACAAAAGCAGTTAGTTCGACTATGCAGAGCTAATATGAAGTCGATTATAATAATATATAAGTATATAAGTGAAGTCGATAATATAAGTCGATTCAATCAATCAGCCTAAACAGAATTTAGTCGTCTCCCAGCTGCCAAGTTGCAACATGATGCAACACGCAACAGCGAGCAAACGAAATCGCTTGATGTTACAAACCGTAATAAGATACGGGTTGAAACCGTTGCGTGTGTGAGAGCACTATCGGTGTTTATTCGCTGGGTACAAAAATCAAATGCGAATTGTGGAATAATTCGTCTAAAGAACATTAGGAAATGGTAAACCTGAACTGAAAGGCGTGGCCTATTACGTAGCACCCTTCGGCTATAAAAGAGTGTTTCTGGGAAAACTAGCTACATTCATTAGTCGGTAGGTGAGCTGGATGGACCGGACCGTCCACAACGTTGACAGCAGTAGAAGCAGATATCGGCACTCAGCAGTAACAGACCATAGCAGCGGGTTGCGCCTGTATTTATCCTCAAATTAAACAAATCACTTGCCTTTTGGTTGGTCATCACGTCTCAGGAGCAGCGCGGTTCTTCTCAGCGTGTGTCGCCAGACTGCCATTATTCCCCCCGTGTTGGGGCAGCATGAAGATTGCCATCAGGAAATCCAATTTTGAACATCAAAATGCCTTTTTAAGGCAAATAAACAAGTCATAGAAAATTAATAATTTTTGTCGACGCAAGCAAGCATTCTGTGTTGCATCCTAGCAATTTAAATTTGTCGCACCCGTCTAATTTACTGAATGTGAAATAGCTTCCACAGTGCATGTTGTCCGTGTATCTTAATTCCCCCATTGTTAAGGCAGCTCAAAGGTTGTAATTAGCAACCGATTTTGAACCGCAAAATGCTTTTGAAGTAGAATACTTCTCTCAGGAAGTTCGGCTACATAGGGATGTAAAATGAAAATCTAAAACCGAGAAAAGTGAAAAATATGTCCAATTTCAAATGGTAATATATCGGTTAGTATTCGATGGATTTCCTTCGTTTTTGCAGCAATAGATAGGAAAATCTTCTAAGATTCTTCCCAAATGCAGATAATTGTAACTTTATTATTCAAACTATTGTGCTATTGAAAATAGTCAAGCCTTGTCAAAACGAAAAATTCGACCTCTGATTGGTCGTTATATGATTGCTTCCCAAGCACGGTCGACAGAATCATAGACCTTGCCATTTGAAATGTGCAATTTGGCCTATATAAGAGCCTTTTTCACCCGAAGCCGCTCATTATAATTCTAGACCGCAACAGAAGTCCTCCCTTAGCAGCAGCAGTGGATACAGCAGCAGTAGCAGTGCAGCGGATAACGGCCAAAGCTGTGGTATGGCAACGGATAACGGAGCGCGTCTCAGCATCGATAGCAGGACCAGGTGATGCAGGGCAGCGGATATCAATGGCAACGGAAGCGTCCACTACTGTGGCAACGGGGATAGCGCAGCGGTTGACGTTGGTCTCAGCATCTATATAAGCAGGGCCAGCTGATGCAGTGTGGCATTTTAGTGAAATGCTGTCTCTGAGCGATAGCAGGCACACTAGCAAATGCATCCAACGAAAAGAACGTTCTGGAAAGCTTTTCAGCGTTTATTTTCCCCCAAGGACTACTTTATTCGCACTGCCAGTGATAACGCAAGGATGTGATCGGCATCTTATCAGACATTGAATTAAACAACAAATTATCCCTTTCAGGATGAAATAAAAACCTAATTAAAGTGTTAATATTTTCTCTTAAATCAATTTACACTTTCAAGAAATTTGGAACAGATATATATTTGGCTTCATCTCCGTGTCTCAGAACGTACTGAATTACCTTTTCCTTCAGTCATGAGCACAACATCCGAAAAGCTTTCATTATCGAGTCCAAATCATGACAAGCAACTAGCAGTAGCAGTGCAGTACCAGGCGGATAGCGGCCACAGCTGTGGCATAGCAATGGATAGTGCACTAGTTGCAGCGGATCTCAGCATTGATAGCAGCTGGGCCAGCTGATGTAGCGTATAGCGGCCAAAACATTGGCATGGCTACGGATAGCGTAGCAGTTGCAGCGGGTTTAGCATCGATAGCAGCTGATGCAGTGAGGCACTTTAGTGAAATGCAGTCTCTGTGCGATAGCGGGCACTAGTAAATGCATTCAATGAAAAGTTGACTCATTTTGACAACACATGACCCGTCTAGTTTTGAGTGTTAAATCAGCTTTTCACTGTTAATTTTATCACAAGGAATACTTTTTTCGCACTGTCAGTGATAACGCCAAGATGTGATCCGATATTGGATTGAACAACAAATAAAATAATGACTGACACGCAAGCAGCCGGGTTTTTTTTTTCTTGTAAAAGTATTCTACTTCATCCTTGCGGTCGTGGCTTTGCACACAACCCTCCTGTGATTTTTTTCCTCAAGCTCCTCAAGGCCATTCAAAATAAGAAAATCAGAACAAATTAAAAAGGCACCAAAAAAATAAACATGCTAAACGTTAGAAATGGGCAGTTCCAAATTTTTTGAATCGAAAGTTTTTTTTTTTTTTTATTCTTATCAACAATCATAATAGAACGCCCAGACGCAGAAAGCATAACGGGGCCGAAAATTCTGTTGGAGTATGGAAAAGCCTGCTTGAGTAGAATCTATATGGTTTTTCCTCCTCAAACAGGCATAAAAACCCTCTCATCTTTTCATACAAATAAATACTATTTTAGATATATAACAAATCAAAATTCAAAATAGGATATTTAATTGACCTTGAAGAATCCTTAATAATTTTTGCAGTTTCTACAGTCCGACAAAAATTCTGGTGCGTCTTAATGTTTATTTCAGTATATATACACATTCTGAAAAAAAATATCACAGGAGGGTTGTGTGCAAAGCCACGACCGCGAGGTTGAAGTAGAATACTTTTACACAGCTCTACTTACGGCTGCACATTAACCTACGGCCGGGCGAATCGGTTAAATTAGACACGGCTTTACTGGAGTAAGTGTTGGAAAATGCACCTACCGCTAATACCGCCGCTATCGTACGAAAGCGCTTCGTTTCATGTGGGGAATAATATCAACAACAGAAATGACGCGCGTCTAAGCACACCCGAACTGTTTCGCCATGCCACTTCCATTTACTTCCTTATAACATCCGCCTCATGGAAGTACTGGCTGCACCTACCGCTGAGGCTGTTACCATACTGCTACTGGTACCCAAAACTATTAACTCTTCAAATTAAGTGTTTTATTTGTCCTCAAAAGAACAATTGTTCAATTCCATATCGGATATAATGCAATCGCAGCTCTGTAATATTACCGACAGTAATATTCTTCTGAACAAAATGATCCAACTTTTCCATTAGAGGAAGTGCCGGCTGATGTACGGCAAAAATCTCGCCCGATCGCTCGCGTTGGCGTTCGTTCTCAGGCAGAGGCCTGAGACGTGGTGACCAACCACAGGGCAAGTGATTTGTTTAATTTGAAGGCAGCCACAGGCGCAACCCGCTGATATATTCTGTTACCGCTGAGTGCTGATATCTTCTGCTGCTGCTGTCAACGTTGTGGACGGTCCATCCAGTTCACCTTCCAACTAATGAATGTAGCTAGTTTTCCCAGAAACACTCTTTTATAGCCGAAGGGTGCTACGAAATAGGCCACGCCCTATCAGTTCAGTTGTTCCATTCCCTAATGTTCTTCAGACAAATTATTCCACAATTCGTATTTGATTTTTGTATCCAGCGAATAAACACCGATGGTGCTCTCACACACGCAACGGTTTTAACCCGTATCTTATTGCGGTTTGTAACACCAAGCGATTTCGTTTGCTCGCTGTTGCGTGTTGCATCATGTTGCAACTTGGCAGCTGGGAGACGACGAAATTCTGTTTATGCTGATTGATTGAATCGACTTCATATTAGCTATGCATAGTCGAACTAACTGCTTTTGTGAATGCGTTCTAACAGGGCAGTTTATTATTCAATGTCGGTTATGCTGATCGCAGCCTTTGCGCTGCCCCTACAGTGGGGGGTTTACTAAATAAAGTAACAGTAAAAATTAGACAACTACAACAGAATTTGATTGCATCCCGCACAGAATGTCTGCTTGTGTTGATGCCAGAAAATTATTAACCTTCAATTATTTTTTTATTTGCCTTCAAAAAAGCATTCTGCGGTTCAAAATCGGTTGCTAATTACAACCTTTGAGCTGCCCTAACATTGGAGGAATTAAGACACACGGACAATATGCACTGTGGAAGCTATTTAACATTCAGTAAATTAGACGGGTGCGACAAATTTAAATTGCTAGGATGCAACACAGAATCCTTGCTTGCGTTGACAAAAATTATTAACTTTCAATGACTTGTTTCATTTGCCTTAAAAAAGGCATTTTGACTCCCGAAATTGGATTTCCTGATGGCAATCTTCATGCTACCCCAACACGGGGGGAATAATGGCTGTCTGGCGACACACGCTGAGAAAAACCGCGCTGCTCCTGAGACGTGGTGACCAATCACAGGGCTTGTGCTGCTGTTAAGGAAAGACGACTGCTGTTGTCGCTGTCTAGAACTATTATGAGCGGCTCCGGCTGAAACAGGCTCTTATATAGGCCAAATAGAATGTTTTCAATTGCAAGGTATATGATCCTGTCGACCGTGCTTGGGAAGCAAGCATATAACGACCAATCAGAGGTCGAATTTTTCGTTTTGACAAGGCTTGACTATTTTCAATAGTACAATAGTGTGTATAATAAAATTACAGTTATCTTCTTTTGGGAAGAATCTTAGAAGATTTTCCAATCTATTGCTGCAAGAACGAAGGAAATCCATCGAATACTAACCGATTTATTAGCATTTGAAATTGGACATATTTTTCACTTTTTTCAGTTTTAGAATTTCATTTCACATCCCTATGTAGCCGAACTTCCTGAGAGAAGTATTCTACTTCAAAATAAAAACAAGAAATGTACTAAATAGGCACATCAATGGATTTAAGGAAGGAATACAGGAGATACATGTAGGGAAAAGCAGAATTAGCTAAGATATCACGAACTGGAACATTTAGTTGTTTATTCCGAGCTTTAAGAGAATTTTCAAAAATGAATCTAGCTTCGCGATACAAGGGGCATGACCAAACAAAATGTTCAATATCATGGTAACCCTCACCACAGGCGCAAAGGTTTTCTTCTGTGAGGCCTTTACGACGAAGGTGAACATTGAACCAATAATGATTGGACATAAGCTGAGACATCAAAAGCTTATTTTAATACTCGATTACGAATTTCAGTTTGTTCGCGAACGTTCTTGAAATCCAGTTCTCATTACTTTAAACTAATTCCACAGAATATTTTGATTGCTTTAAACATCATGCCTCCTGTTGTTATCCATTCTGGAACCGCAAATACCGACAGACTGAACCCCTAAAGGTGACGCTAATGTTACAGTCAATATGATACAGCAGAAACGCCATCCCACCCATTAGAAACTACAGGAAGACAGTTGTTGCAGTTCCCATCGCATCGATCGCGTTCACTTTCAACCCGCGTTGATTGCCAGAGGCTGATGGGTTGCTATCGCAATACATACACCAGTTCATTGCAATGATATCTGAATGGCTGTCGGAAGGATAAATCTAAGCATCAGTTTGGGAGGTATTCTCTAGTTTTTTTTTGTCCTTTCCGTCTGCTTGCCTTTCCGGCACCGTGCACCCGGATTGGCATTTTCGATCAGTTCCGTATGATGCTTTTAAAATTTCAGAGATGAACGACATTATACGGACATTAGCTAATGGTGTGCGCTGAATTCCGCAGCAAATTGGAAGGGAGTCGCCGGATCCGACTGGCGCCGTACAAATGGATTGCACGGCAGTACGTGGGGGTGTCTAAGTGTGTCTTAATCTACGGGCAATTAGCGCGGTTCACTAATGGGTGTCGTACGATGAATAGTGTTTCTCCGGTTCTATGCCATTTTGATGTGACTGGTTGCTTTTAAATGATATTTATCTGTTGATGTTGATGACGTATTCGTAACAGAGAAATACTTTGAATTTAATTATTATTCATTAGATTTTAGATTCCTATTGAACACAATGTATGCTGACAATACCCACTCGAACAGTACACATCGACTAGTTTTTATATCGTGCTCAAGATATGTTATTTGGTTTGAAAAAAAAAACAACTTCGTTTCTTCTCGTAAAAACAAAGGCCAAAGATTGTTCCGAATATCGCAAACAGATCGGCCGAAATTCGAAAGCAAACGCCGCTCGTAAATTATATCTACCCTCTGGGCGACAAAATGTTCATAACTAGAAACACCCAATAAATCTGCCATATTCTTTTTATGTTCTATGTGGTCTCTAAAAAGCTCACCATAAAAAATCCAACTGAAGCAAAAACAAAAACCCAAAAAACAGAGCGCGATAAAAAAGAGACAAATCAAAACATATCAAACGGCGTAAAAAATCGTGTGCAGTCAAAAGGGCATCTTGTGCCATTGACGCCGGCCGCCGTCACCGGTTTGCCCGGGATATGTGTGCCGCCTATCTGGCATCTCAGCATCCCGTGCTAGCATAGTTTCGGAGTAGGAAATCTTGCCGAACGAATTTTTGCATCAACTGTGAAAATTCTAATTCGTCGCGCATCAAAGTGTGAAAAGATTTATGGACGTGGATAACGCACACCTAAATTCAAGCTCCCGCTGCACGCCTCGAACTGACCTGGACCCGATATTCGCCGCTGCGGGAGGCGCGAAGAAGCGAGAGCTGCAAGAGGGGATGACTGGAAGATGGAGACAAAAAGGTTGAGATTCCCAACCTGGATGAACAAGATGAACGATCTGAAAGCAGATAATCTCAAGCAAATAGACATGATCTGTGCCGTGTAACTGCTTGTTTGTGCTGGAGCATGGCAAACGATTCGAATTCTTTGGAACGATTCCAAATAGAGAAGCGAGACAGTGAAAGTATTTCCGGCAGAAGCTCCCGAGGAATGTTCTTTTGGCACGTAACTAGAGCCATTGCTAACATATAGTTCATACTTTCAACTGATTTACGAATTCGGTGTATGGCACCGTGAGGAAACGAAAATCCCAATTAGGAAAGCATTCCATGAGCATCGTTGCGTAATACAGAAACGGTCCCTTGTTTACTGATTGTTTCGCTTCTAAACAGTGTTAGCAACGTCAATGTTTCCATGGACGCAACCGGTTTCGAAAGATTGTCCTAAATTTGTACACGAGATGTTTTTGCTGTGATTAACTGCGGATCGTGAACTGGAGCAAGAATGTAACAATTCACTAGAATGATTGTGTTATATTTAGATTCACTTGGAATAACTAACGATGAATTTAGACGCCATGTGAGAAGCCCTTGTAAGCTTAACCCTCTAGTGTCCAATGCCGTCATTTGGCGGGCTTCGGTCAAACCTCTAAAAAGCTTCAATAAATACTTAAAAAGTGTTTATGTCCATAGTGATTTTACCGAAACCCGTCTAGAAATTAACTTGGGCACTAGAGGGTCAATATAGAACACAATATACACAACTAGATTTGAGCACTATAAGTTTCAGGAAATGATTGATTAACACCACCTACCGCAAACCCAATAAACCTCAAAATCAAAAATACCTACAGCTTGCCTCAGAGTTTCCAAATCCCGTATCCAATTCAAAATTGACGAGATTCTAATTACCAACAATTTGCCTCGCAGATAATGCAAAACAAAAAAATACTGCCATTTGCTATAATCCCGGAGGAATAGCACTTTTCCCCTAGCTTCGTGAATGAATCGTCCGGGATTTTTGTTTTTTTTTTTTTTTTTGTTTTGGCATGAAATATCAAACCATCACATTTATCATCGTTCGTGGTAGGCATAATTCGCATGCACCCTCGATGACTGCCGAAAGGGCAACCAACTGACGAATCGAATTAAATATATGAGAGACGAATTGCACCAGGGTAAAGAGCAACCTGGCACGCCACCATCCTCCGCCTATGTGTAATTTTTAGGTACGATGTGGAATTATCGTTTCATCTGCACCCTGTTTTTATTTATTATCTAATCTATTCTGAAGTAAAGAGTTTTCAATACATAGTTTGATTCCATCGAAATAGTTAAATTTCTTTTAAAGCTATAAAACATTCGTGCGTCGAAAGTCTTGTTTTTACAGTCTAGTTCCGGTTTTTATTATACGAATTTTAAAATACAAACTTTACACAAACTTTAATAAACGCAAACTAGATTTTGTATTACTTGGTACAGACTTTAACGATTTTTTATGCCAGTTTTTCGAGTGTCTAAAAACACTTGATGTTTAATACCTATTTTAATATGTAAATTTGGATTTCGGTTGGCATCGGAATTTCGACCTAGTTCTGGATCTGAACCTGCATGTGATCTGCACCTGAGCCTGGATCGTACTGATCTGGGTTCAAGACTGACCTAGACGCAGGTCTTGATCTGGAGTTTACTAACCTAGCTTAGAATTTGAACCGTAGTCTGCATCTGGAATTTGATCTAGATTTCAATTAAGATATGGATCTGGATTTAAAATAGGTATGAAATTAGGAATTAGTATTGGATTTGTTCTGGGTTTGAATTTCGATGTAGACTTGAATTTTGGTTTAAATTTGAATATAAACTGAGATATGGATCATTTTATAGGATACTATATTCTTTCATTTATGAATGGGTTGAAATTGCATTTTTATTCATTTATTTTTATTTAAGTTAAATATTTAATCCTCGAATAAATTTTTACAATCTAACCTGTGATTTTCTTTGTGCAGTTTATGAGTAACGAATATATCCAACTAACGGCAACATTGTTTTATAACTACTCGTGGATTGATATGTGATTTTTAAGGAAAAATATCACTATGTAGGGTAATTTATAAAAAAAAAACAATTTTTTTCTATTTCAAAAACAAAATCCATTTTCGTAGTTTCTATACAATATCTATAACAATTGCTAGGCGACATCCATAGATTACTAATCGCAAAAAACTCAATTATTGGACCCCCACTGTAACGAAACGTAGCACCAACACCCCTCATAAAATTTACGTAACGCTGAAGAAGAATTTGCTTGACAAAAATGCCCGTTTTTGTATAGTCTCTCCAGCGTTTTTGTGTTACGTAACGCTGATCTTACCCTCCCCTGTGTAACAAATCCTAACGCTCAAGGATACCCCTGTCTCCTCTATGAGCGTTACGTAATTTGTGGATGTCGCCTTATTGCAGAATGAATATGGAAAAGTTTGTTTTGTAAATGACATGCAATATAACTTGAGCTCATTTTGTATAGATTAATAACATGAACTCAAAAAAAGATTAAAATCCTACAAGCCGTGGAGCGTAGGGAAGACTCATACAAAACCGGTGACAAAAAATAAAAAGCCTTCAAAGAAACATTTAAAATAAAAAGAAATGATTTTTCGGAACAAAAAGGAGGCGTGCTCCTGTAAATCATGCGGTCAAAGTCTAATCTCATGTCCTAGAAATTTTTGAATGTATGTCCTTGAATGCACGCAACCGTACACAATAAGTATAAGGCGTTTCGACGCCAAATGATCTATGGCCATATATTTCAATTTTTATTTAAACGAAACTTTGCGCCGGTATTTGACTTGGTAAACTGAGTATTTTCCACGGGTGGAGGAATTTTCAAAACTGAAGACTCATTTCTTAACAAGGCGTATGCATTTTGGCCTAATTGTATTCAAAGCATTGTAGCCCAGAAATGATTGGTTGTGAATAAAACTATGCACAGTTGAAAAAAATTATTATGACCAAAAAATTCTTAATAAACCATAAGTATTAATATACAAAATAAGTCGAATTTTTTAATGACTTTTTTTATAAAGAAACTTGGGTAATAACGCAATTGATAAAAATAGCAATTTGAAATCCAAAAGCTCAAGGCGACTGACTTCCTACATGCATTCGTTTTGAGATATTTCAATATTGAATTTGAAAGTTCCATATAAAATAAATATAAAATAAAAATACAAATATGCAGCTCTGTCTGTCTGTTCCATATAGGCTTGGAAACTATTGAACCGATCGGCGTGAAATTTTGTATATAGGGATTTTAGTGGCCGAGAAAGGTGACTAAGATAGTTTGAGACCCCTCCCTCTTCTGGAAGGGTGCGGTCCCATACAAATGAAACACAAATTCAAGCACATCTCGAAAACTAATCAAGCAAATGGAACCAAATTTGACAGGTGGATGTTTTTAGGGGTAACAAAATCATCCATAATGGTTTGACACCCCTCCCTCTACTAAAAGGGAGGGGTTCCATACAAATGAAACACAAATTCATGCACATCTCGAAAACTAACCGAGTAAATGGAACCAAATTGGGCAAGTGGATGTTTTTAGGGGTATCAAATATATCCATAACAGTTTGACGCCCCTCCCTCTTTTAAAAAGGGAGGGGTCTCATACAAAAGAAACACAAATTTCGCACAGCTCGAGAACCAATCCACCAATTAGAACTAAATTTGGCATGTAAATGTTTTTAGAGGTAACAAATATGTCCATAATGGTTCGACACCCCTTCTTCTCATGTGAGGGAGGGGTTCCAAACAAATGAAGCACAAATTTCTGCACTTCTCGAGAACTAACCAAATAAATGAAACCAAATTCGGTAGGTGAATATTTTTAGGGGTATATAAGATGTCTATAATGTTTCGACACCCCTTCTTCTTCTGAAAGGAGGGGTTCCACACAAATTTCTGCACATCTTGAGAAATAATCAAGCAAATGGAACCAAATTTGATATGTTGAGGTTTCTGAGAGCAAGAAAAATTTTCGACTCCAGACGCTATTGTGAAATTTAAGATGGCAACTTCCGGTTTCTATCCGGAAAATGTCTCCAAATATCATTTTAAAATCCAAGCTGGTGACTTCCGGTTTCTTGAAAACAGCGGGATATGACCACCCAATATGGGTATTTCCAAAATCGTGATGATGCATTCAAACCACAAACCGATCTCCGACAATGCTTTGAGTTGTAAAATGGCGACTTCCGGTGACTGGAAAACTGCCGAAAATGATCAAATGCCACCTAATATGGGTGTTTTTTTAACCAGAATGACGCTCAGAGGCCAAAAATTGTCTCCAAATGCCATTTTGAAATCCAAGATGGCGACTTCCGTTTTCTGAAAAACAGCGCCAAATGACCAAATATGGATATTTCCGGGATTGTTATGGTGCACTGAAGCCACAAATCGATCTCAGACAACATTTTGAATTGTGAGATGGCGATTTCCGGTGACTGGATAAAAGACGAAAATGACCAAATACCACCTAATATGGGTGTTTCTTTAACCAGAATGACGCTTCGAGGCCGGAAATTATCTCCAAATACCATTTAAATCCAAGATGGCGACTTCCGTTTTCTGAAAAACAGCCAAAAACGGCCGATTTCAATCCAATATGAGATGCTCCGATACCAGAATGATACACAGGAGCTAGAATCGACCACAGACCATTTTGAATTCTAAGATAGTGACTTCCGGTTTCTGGAAAACAGCCGAAAATGACTAAACTACACCTATTATGGGTGTTTCTTTAACCAGAATGATGCATGAAGCAAAAAATTGACCTCATACACCATTTTGAATTGTAAGATGGCAACTTCTGGGAAACAGCCGAATACTACTACATATGAATATTTCCGTAATCGAAATAATGTATAGAAGCCAAGCATTGACCCTGGACACCATCTTGAATTGGAAGATGACAACTTTTAGTTTCTGAAAAACAACTAAAATAACTGAATACCACCCAATATGAGTATTTCCGGTATAGAGGTGATGTACAAAAGGCAAAAGATGAGGTTGTTGTCATTCCGATAAAACCAATAATCTCAAACGATATGAACAAATCGGAAGAAATCAATGAATTTGGAATGTTGACAGTTATTAAATTAAACACAAAAATAGGCGGAACGAAGTTTGCTGGGTCTGCTAATTCTTCATAAAAATACTCACAAAATAATTCTGCAGCAATAATCATCGATTTATTAAAACATATGATCGATAAAATACGATTCATTTTTTTTGTAAAACTCTATTAGTTCCCTACAATTCGTTCTCAGACATTTTTTATGTACAACCAATGGTTTCTGAGTTACAATGCTTTGAATGAAAACTCAGCCCAAAATGCACATGCCCTTTTAGGAATTTAGTCTTGAGCCTTAATATTTCCTCCATCTGTTAAAAAAATGCTCAGTTTGCTTAGCCAAAGACGTGTGCGATGTTCCATTTAAATAAAAAATAATCGATTGAATTTTTACGAATTTTCAGATCATATGACATGGAAACAATTTATGAGTCACCTAATGTCAACGTTCGTTGGGGAACTGCGTAGCCGCTAGGTTACAGAGTCCGCTTTGTCAAGCGGATGGTCGTGGGTTCGAAACTTAGTAGAACCAGGCCATCCGGTGTCAAAAAGGACTTAAGCATGGGTTTATTCTCAGGCTCCCCACCAGTTACCCTTCCTTTACGCTGAAATCTATAATACCTTTGCGTGACTTCCTCTTAACAAAAAAATAAGTCCCTCTTATCAATAAAACTGGCCAGAAGGACGCACGACGAAACTTCTCCAGGGAATTATAATTGGTGATATTTGGCAAGAGGAACGAGTATCGGTATAGTAGAACAGTAAGCGTGTAAGGAAGACTATCACATTACACACAAGCACTGATGAACAATACTAATAAGCATGCCACTTCTCAATAGTGGTATTGCTATTAACAGAAGTGCGGGATACAGCAGACACCCGGGCATATCTCACAATAGATCTACGATTCTGGTCGCAGTGAGGAAGTCCATACAGGAAAAAAAATGTCAACGGCATTGCCAAATTTGGCTTAAAGTTTGATGAATTGCTCATACTAACTTCCAATAAATCTATCTGAAAATACACTGATATACTATTTTTGAAGAAAATTAGTCGGAAAATCCAAAAAATATCAATTTTGAGCGTCATTGTTGCCAGACATGTGATTTTAGCATTTGAAAAATTGAATTGCGTTTTAAAGCAAATGAATGCCTTCTGAAAACCAATTTGACAACCCACTATAGGTATTATGAAATTTGAAAAATCTATATTGAGCGTCTTAGTAGAGTGATTTAAGAAATCAGAAAAAAACAAATATAAGTTTCCGTTAGACTTCACCAGCAATTTGAGAAGTAAATATTGAATTTAATCCGTACAAATACTTATTCGACTGCGACATACAGTCATCATCAGTGCTTATGTGGACCAGAAACTTATAATTCTTTCTCTGATTTCATAGGTATGATGGCCAAAATTCGAGTTACAGCATTTTTGAGAAATAAAGTCAAATCTTCCCTGATAAGCTTAAAATTTCTATTCTTATTTTGCTAATATCTCTGGAACTGTTCTATTCATGACAGCTCACCTGCGTGGTTGACAGCCTGTTGATCGGCAGCGGCTGTCATCGATGATATTGGACCCACGCTTTTTTTCTTAGGCCGTAATAAATACGAAGCAAACCATTCAATATATTTTCTCATTGTTGATATTACATTATACGTGAGAAAAAATGTATTTCATACCGCCTCGCTTTTGTTATAGCATCGGCCTTATCCGAGCGGGCTGTCAGGTGAACCATAATCACCTAACAGCCCGCTCGGATTTGTGCCGAAGTATTTAGCGCTGTAAAGGGCTATTCCCACTGCTCCGGACCGGGGCCGGGCCGGATCCGGGCCGTGTCCGTGTCCTTCCCGAGACTTGTCATGCATTCACACTGCGCCTTGTTTGAACCGTGCCTGCCGCGCGCTCTGGCTGAGAAATGTTAATGTGTGTATGTGAAAGAACGTCTTCCTCTTTTTTCATACCGCAGCTCACTCCGCGCGAAATATGTCACTACAACATACACGCATCTACCCGAGTGCCTTCCGTGCACTTTCCGGCCAACACAAAGTATCGTCGGCAACGATTGTTTTTCTCTCGCACGGCGGCAGCACGACGGCAACTTAGCGCTGCCCCGGTCTGGGCACGGCGCGTCGGTGTGAATGCGTTCGTAAGAACGCATGCAATCAATCTCAAACAAGCACGGACGACACACGGAACAGCCATGGCCCGGACCCGGCCCGGTCCCGGCACGGAAGCAGTGAGAATAGCCCTCAAGGCTGTCATTAGCGACAGCTTTGAAGAACCAACATATGAAGCTGAAAAATAACAGCCCGTTTGGCATTGCATGTGTGTGCTATCGTCAGTGGCTGTCGGGATGCGTACCGAACGTATGGGGACCGGGGGAAGCTGTGCAATACAATAAGAGCCGAACTAGTTTAAAATTTTTTGTCACGATCCTTTTCAGAAGGCTGGTTCTGATATTCTGAGAGATGCAATTCGACGAAAATTATCTAAGAAATAAAAAAAATGCAAAAATTTTGTCTGGAACTGTTAAAAGTTGTTTGGAAACATAACCAATAGAAACCTAGGAAATTTTACCGAAACTGATATATCTGAAGTTGTTCGCTGACAAAGAACCTAAATAAAGTTTAGTAAAACTTTCTTTCCGATGTTTAATTTAGAACTTAAAAATTTCATTTCAGTCGAAAAAACTAATGACATCCAAGCAACTGGCAACACTTCCGGAAAAAATTTTCATATATCCTAAATATTGATATTTCTCATTAATTCTGTGACTAATTATCTTCAAACTGCAATCTCTAGAATGTCCATTGATATAAGTATAACTTCTAAACATTATGCGTTTGTAGCCATAAATAAATAGAAATAAGGATATTTGACGAAGAATGTATCTTCTATCTAAAAGGGACTCTCATGCTTAGTGGTACGAGAGTTCAAAATCCCGAACTTTTTTTTGATTTTTTTTATGAGGTTGTACAGTTCCTCTATAATTATGTAACAGTCAACATGTTGACTGAATGTTCAAAAATGAAGAAAAAATCGGAGAAATTATCAACTATCAATATTTCAATTGTGCACCACAAAACCGGACATTTGCAAATTTAAACCATTTCAATTGTATAAATGAGGTTACAACTGAGTTTATAGAAATACCAAATTGCTAAGTTTCGTGAGAATAGACGTATTTTCGTAAAGTTGACCCATAATTGCGGGGGACTGTATATTGTTATTTTTAATTACCGTTTAATTTCCATTTCGAGTTTTCTTTCGATTTTGCCTTTCTTCTAGAAAGGTATAGCAATCACTGAAAAAACTAAAGGTATAAAAGTAATCCAAAGGGCCAAATGTCGTATATCACTCGACTCAGTTTGACGAGCTGAGCATTTTCTGTATGTGTGTGTGTGTGTGTGTGTGTGTGTGTGTGTGTGTTTGTATGTATGTGTGTGTGTAGCGCTCTCCCAATCTCACTGGATTTTCTCAGAGATGGCTGGACCGATTTCAATGAAATTAATTGCAAATGAAAGGTCTAGTTGCCCAAAGGACCCTATTGAATTTTATTGTAATTGGATTTCTAGTTTAGAGGTTATGTATCAAAATGTAAAAATCACGAAACATCAATATCAATATCTCAGAAACTACACAACCGATTCGAACAAAATTAATTTCAAATGAACGGGCTACCTAAAAACCCTTGAAGCAGGTATTAGTCGAAGCAAATATTTGCTATTGTTAGTACGGATTTTATTTTGTGCAAATAAAACTAGTAAGAAAAATAGCAAATATTTGCTTCGTGTAATGTCCGCTTAACTTTTGAATTTAATGACGATTGAACTTGGTTCAAAAGGTATGCAAAGAAACGTTTTCTGGAGAATATTTAATCTCACTCATTTCTCAGAGATGGCTGAACCGATTTTCATAAAATCAGTGTCATATGGAATGTCTTGTTGCCCCTTAAGACCTCATTGATTTTTTTTGCAAACGGATTATTACTTTGCCTGTTATGTTTAAAAATTTGAAATCCAGCTATGAAAAGACACATATTCCGAAGACTACCTTTTCTCACTCACTTTTCTCAGAGATGACTGGACTGATTTTCACAAAATTAGTGTCAAATGAAAGGTCTAGCTGCCTCATACCACACACAATTTCATTGTGATCGGACAGTAACTTTGTTTGTAATGTATCAAAATGTGAAAATCACGTTGTATGTATTAAATTGTAAAAACAACGAAAGTTTACTATATCAAAGATTACACGACTTATTTGAACAAACATAGGGTCTTACGAACGAGTTATTTCTCACCCTTACAAGTAACAAACTTCACAACAATTTAATATGTGGTTCAAAAGTTATGGAAAGAAACGAAATCCAAAGTTTATTTAAAACTATACTTGCTTTGAACAAATTATGTCGCCTCAAAAAAATTTAAATTTGGTATTGTACTATTTGAACGTTCCTAGTATTTTATTAAAGAGTTCGAAATAAGAGCCTTTTCTTTTATTTCGCTACTTCTTTAGCACTAACATTACGTCAAATTTTATTATATACTTCAATTATTAATTCAGAAACAACATCAATATTTTAGAACCCAAAGAGTTAATATACCCTTATTGGATTGAAGTATTCGTGTAAATATATTTTAACAAATAATATGTTCAATTGAGAAAGGCTGGGACTCACCGCTAGGTGGATTAATTTGGGTTTTTTAATTTTTATTAACAATATTGTTATTTCTCAATATAGGAATTTTTTATCCAGAAAACATGGTTATTTCTGAGTTAAACAATCAAAACTTGTCCTACTGGAAACCTGATCGTTAATATTTTCTGGTGGCTGTACAGTTCTCATTATATGATTGAGCAATTACTGGCAAAGTGACACGATCCTGCTAAGTCTAAGAGTCTCTTCTAAATCATTATAATAAAATATAAACAACACTTTTGATCAACTGCCATCTATGCTTTACCCTCATTCTAACACACAAAAAGGTGTTAAGTTTGGAACTACGTCACTTCAAATCTCCACAGGAGGTTTCTCAAATGAATCTTTATAATCCGTCAGCAATCTCCAATTTAAATTGTACGCTGAATGCAAATTCGAAAACAGAGCCCTGGTGGTAGGCGCTAGAGTACTCTTACTGTGCTAACGGAATCCATCGCCCTTTTGTTTAAAAATCCTTCCAAGCGTAAAAGAACAGCGTCAGTAGAACATTGCTAGTGAACTGTTACCATCAATTTCAGTTTTGACGAACGTCATCTTTCGAACCGAGAGCGCCGGCCGGGGCGTCTGTCCTTCGGTTGTTCTGTTCGCATCCGGTGCGGCTCCAGCGGCGTTGACGATGCACTCGAGTGACAATGATGATGAGATGCTCAGTTCCAGGTTCACCGGTGCGTGGCAAGTGTCTGTGGCTGTCTCGCGAAAATTGAGCTTCCGTCGGAGTGGGGGTGATGGTGATGCATAATGTTCGCATCATTTACTTTCTCCTGGTGAGCGACTAGAGGAGCGAGGATTGGGGAGGCATTGACAATTAGTAACGATGAAGGCGCGTCTGGCAATGGACATCACATTCGCCCGATGATGCGCGACTGACGCCATCGACACAGTTTAAATTGTTTTTAGTATGAGTGATTGAAAGCAGACCAGCTTTGTTTAATAATTGTGACAATTTATCAAACTTCTAAACACTTATCACCAGTATCGATTCACTTACAAAAATCATTGGAACGGCTCCAACTGAAGTTTATTCGATTTTATCGAACACAAAAAATATTTGACCGATTTTTTTTTTGTCTAGTCCCAACAACCATTTCATACCCAGGCTTTCACTGCAATTACCAGCAAAGTATTGGAAATCGAACGATTCATCGGAACTATGTAGCAAACAAACAACAACCGCTTCACATAGAAAGGCGGCAATCGGTCACAAGTGGCTCTCGTCGGTCATGTGCATCAGAATAAATTAAACTTCACGATCTCGAGCGCACTCCACTTACTCCGACTGGTTCGATGCAAATCGCATATCGAAACGGTCACTTTGCGTGTGTCTGCCCCGGGTACCGTCGTCCAGACGGAGGAAAACGCTGGGAAAAATAATTTGACGCTTGAATTGAATTTGTTTTTCACACTTCATTCTCTGCGCTTCACGGCAGGTTGGAGACGGAGTCGTGGATGTGAACCGCGCGGTCAAAGAAAGACCCGCATAACCCGGTCGGCCTCGCGATAACGGTCACGCTACTCACCCGGTGGTGATTGCCAGTAAACTGGAACTGGGTGATGCTCGCAGTGTAGCGGTGCGGGCAACGACGGAAGGGCGGGTGCAAATGTACTTCACGATCTTTCGGTGTTGATTCCGCATAATCGATCTCTTTGATTTGCCCAAACGATCGGATCGGGGCTCTGGCTTCTACAAACACCGACCAGCCAAGTGCCAGTCGGCATGCACAACACTTCCCAAAGTGGGACCGCAGCTAAAAGTGTTTATACGACCGTATTCAACTGTCACCCTGACGCGGCACGGAGCCGGTGCTTATTTTGGTTCAATTGATTTTCTTCGATTGCAAGTTTTCGGCACGATATCAAAAAGTCACAGGAATTTCTACCACTTGAATCTCAAGCAGTGCCAGAATCGAATACCTAGTTGCGAATGAAATTGGATGAGGTCGCGTAAATGCGCATTACGGAGTAGAGCGATTTTACGCAAACTCGTCTTAAAAATTGGTAATACTCTATCAAACTCCAGCACGAATTTGTGAAAAAGAAAAATTTAAAATCGGGTGTTTTTTTGTGTTTGATGTTCTGCTTTAAAACTATAAGATTCACAAAATTTAGATCAAAGAATGACATCTTAATCAAAATTTTGGAAAATTTTGCAAAAAATTGGAAGCTGATGGGAAATTGTTCGAGTTTTCATAAAAAACTTAATTTTTTCCTTAATATGTTTATGCTGGAAGAAATTTCGAAAGCCGGGTGAATTAGTATGAAATTCCTTTATTAATAACATTGTGAGTCTCGCTTGGCCGTTACATGAGCTTTTTCTGTTTAGACACTGTGTACCCTATTTCCAGAAACTATTAAGGCGATTGTATTTAAACACTTATGTGAAGCAAATTTTTAACCTAATTTTGGATTTTGTACTACACCGACATTTTCATTATGTGATAGAATCGCATCCAATCAATAGAGTGTACCCTGCAACCATGCAAAGCGAATGAGTCAAACATCATCAAACGGCAATTTTTTCCACTGAATTCATATTTAATTACCCTCTCCCGACTGTTTCCTACGCTGCAACGAAGACTACTGCCGTCATTTAGTCTAGCTTTTGCTTTGTTTTTGCCATCCAGTCCTGCCGTCCATGGTCACCGTAGTCCTTATCCATCTGCTACAAATACCGTGTACCGAGGACTCTTCTCTTAGCTGAACAAACTCTACCAACATTGACAAGAAACCCGCTGTACACGCATCTGATATGTTTCGGTTACATCATGTCCCGTTAGAGCGTCCCTCCGGCCAATTTCCCCCTGAGATCCATCTTTCCAGCAAGCAAACCAAATACAGATGGAGCGCGTCCCTGCGGCATCAAGTAGCACAAATTGGCAGCATAAGGGTGCTTAATTTCTTCCCCGGTCGGTTCCCGAAAGCGGTGTGTCTCCCGCCTGAGATCAAAACGAGTACGAAAGAGCAGGGCACACGTGGCACCAGGTTCTTCAGCCTCCTGCCAATTTACGCACGCTGCTCGTTGTTGAAAGAGAAAATACGACCGTCGTCGTCGTCCGCCGTAGCCGGGATACAGACGGAACAGACACCGCCGCAGCGGTACTACCTACTACCGCAGTAGGTCCATTTCTGTCTCTCTGTCTTTTGCTCTATCTGATACACCGCTCGATGCGTTGCGGCAAATCGATCTGCAAGCAGCATATGTTATTGCCAAACAAACAAACAACATGCCCAAGCTGATGCCCAAATAATGCTTACAGCGGGTCCTCGGAGTTATGTTACATACACGATTGAGAAAAAAAAGGCGAAACACACCTTTGCTTCCTTTATTAGGTGAGCAAAAAATCTCTGTCACCGAATGACACGAGCTATGAAGTTACACAAAAAACTTTTTTTTTTGCAGGATTATTACCACTATTTTGACATGCTACTCTTGAGTGTGATAAATGGGGCGAAGTCAGTTGAAGCTAAAGATTTATACTGAGAATAATATTTGGTAATACTTAAGCCAGCCATTTGTTCACTCTAATTTAAGTTTGCTTATCTGAATAACATCACATCATAGTCGAAATTAGGTTTACGTTCACGCTATAAAGTAGAATTTAATATCATAACGAGACCACATCAGACCAACATAATCAATAAGCTCTTTCATAATGTTTAAATTGTGTTTTTTCAACTCTGTAATTATAGTTTTAATTATTATTACAAGAAGTAGACTACAAATAAAAACACAATATCTGGCAGTGGAATGTACAACATTTAACACGAATAAACGTCGTTTAATCACTCGAACCTAATGGATTTTTCATTTGACGTTGATTTGATCTGATGTTGATCTTATTTGATATTTTTATTACCAGCATGAATGGTGTTTATCAGGATCGCTTGTTATCGCAATCCTGTCGGTTGGTTTACAATTTTTAATCATCTCATAAATTATAAAAAAAAACGTTTAACGCTTTTGGATTAACCTACTTGAAGTTACCTTGCTTGTTCAGATAGCTCGTTAGGTTATTCGAGTTATTTGCCCTGTCCTAGTTAGATTTTACAGTTATATCGCAACGATACTTTCACATGTGTCTGTTGGAAGGTCGATTCATAATCGGAATCGTGCTTTTACAGAAATTTAAAACATTTTTATTTGAATTGCATGACTAATAACGTGAGGTCAAAGATATGATTTTTGTCTCGTTTGTTGCCTTTTCTCAGAGATGCTGAACCAAAGGTCTATAAATGATCTAATCCATTATTCATCTCATTAAGCCAACATTCACGAAGAATGCACGGATTAAACACCAGATTTACACGAAATCATTGAACAAATAAACAAATTATAATTACATGCTCTCATGAAATCGCCCAGCAATGGAAATTTAGTAAACTTAACCAGATTTATCCTAAATTTTGTAAAACAAACCAACGCTCTCATACTCAACTCAAGACTTTAATCACTTTGTGAATAAACGTAGCCGCATACCGTCGTAGTATGTTATCTAGGTATCCGCTGTAGTTGTTTACGTGCAAGATTGGTAATCTAGGTAACTACCGCAGTGCTGTCGATTTATGTCAATTATGTCGGAATAATTCAACATTTTCAGTATGATTTTTTCTTATTAACAGAAACGGAATCGGCAGCTTTTGATTATCTTCGACTCGGTGAAAACAAATGAATGTATGTACATTAGGGTGGTGAATCGTTATATGGAAAAAATGAAACTTGATAGCAGAAAGCCAGAACCAAGTTTTTTTTGTTCTATTTGGAGTCCCAAACAATCCTAAATTTATCGGAAGTCGATCGGTTTAGTCTCCGCTTGGCGCATTGCATTTAAAGTTTATATGGAGATTTGTATGAAGAAGCCAACGTTTTTGCATTTTCCATTCTAAAGAGCTCAAAGTGGCTCAAACCATAGGTTTCATGACTTCAAATGGTAGGTTTTTTGATGTCCAATAACTTGGCCGAGGACACTAAAGAGCTAGGATGTGCCAAAAAATACTAGAGCTGTTCAAAGTTGAGTATGTCGAAATTTATGTTGCAAATCATTTTTTCTGCCACCACTGCCGCCCCTGCCACCGCTGTGTACCGGCGTCAGTCAGATTTCCATCAGAAGTTACCTCTGAAACACGTTGTAGATTCTATTTACGCCTAGAATATTGACCTAAATTTGTTTGCTTGGTCCAGCTGTGTGTATAAACTCGTTACGACAGTTTACTTCTGATGGAAATCCTACTGACGCCGGTACATTGGTAATGTTGGCAGAAAACAAGATTTTCTGCTTTTAAATCGACATACTCAACTTTGAACAGCTATAGCTCTTCTTAGGGACATCCTAGCTCTTCAGTGCCTTCTGCAAAGTTGTTAGGCATCTAGAATACTATACTTTTACATAATGTAGTGCATTATTAGATCACTATTGAGCTTTCTGAAAAGGTAAATGCAAAAAAGTAGGTTTTCCCATATAAATTTTCATACAAATTTGAAATGCAATGCGCCAAGCGGAGACAAAACCAATCGACTTCCGGTTAGTTTAGGGTTGTTTGAGGCCCCAGAAGAAACTAAAAAAACTTGGATCTGGAAAATCGATCACTTTTCCCCACCCTAATCTACATACATACACGAAAATGTTAGATGGTGCGAAACCAGTTCAATATTGTGTGTCCAAACTATTACGCTTAAACACTTTTAGCTGGTATCAAGCAGCATTGCAAAGCGAGTGAGAAGCAAAACCTTTCTCCTCCTTTCTGCTTGAGAACAACACATATGTTACGCTTCTCAAGTCTTTTGCACACACGCTTTCAAAATACTTTTTCTTCTTCAAGCATTCCCCTGAGTAGCAACAAGCACGCACCGACAGTATGAGTGAGACTAACAACACTAGTATCAAGTGTGTACAGCACGGGTATCTCGCTCGTTTCGTAAAGCGACGAGACATCGCCTTGCGCGTCGCAATCCGAATCGAAAGAGAAGCGAAATAGTAACCTGCAAATTGTATGTGACGTGTCTAGCCTCGTCGCACGTACATGGAAATTCCACGAGCGAGAGAAAAATTTCTCTTGTCGCTTGAGAAAAAAAGCGCGTGCACAGGAAGACAATAATAATTATTCACAATTTACAAGTGTTGCCATAAAAAAATCAACAACGCTTTTGTGGAATTGAGGGTTTTCGGTGAAGCTAGCGTTGATTACAAAATGCTGTGAACAGAACTTTGTTTGGTTATTTTTTGCAAATCATTCAATGGTATTTTTAAATGACCAAATCCATCGACATAAATCGATCGAGTATTATAGCTATAAAAATCTAGTGAGTTTACAAGTTGTTGTTCGCTGCTTGCACTGTTCCATGAGTAGCAGTCACTAATTCATGCGATGTGAGAAATAAAGTGTCGGTATATGATACATATTCTGATTTCAATCTATGACATTATATTCGCAGTACAACTATTGCATTATCCTTCTAACTCATTTATTGTGCGATTTTAGTGCAAAATTTTTGCGAATCGGGAAGTACATTGGTTGTAAAGGACTTAAACTTTCTTTTGCGTGTACAGTTGCAATTTAAGATTTGCAAAAAATCATCTCATATATTTCTGATTTCGCTGAAACTTTACACAGTTGCTCCCAGTTGATAAAGAGGTCATTCTACACTATCAGTTCTTCATGTAGACTCACGACTGCTGTTTCAGAAGGGCCTATCCAAAAGTATGACTTATGAATAAAATATTTTGTATCAGAAAAACGACTTGTTTGATTGAAATGGTGTCTTCAGCAAAGTTGTAGCTAATAAAATTGCGATTTAAAAAAAAAATTATACACCGTAAAAATAATTCGTAAAATCTGAAATTTCTCAAAAAGTACACATTTTTTACACATTGAAGACGACAATATGTTCTACTATCTATCAAAATTTGGTGATGGTAAAATGAAAAACAGAAAAGTTATGTTCGTTTGAATATTCTATCATTTTCACTCAGAACTTATTTTTGAGTTGTTATAAATTATCGCTAACGGCATGATACAAATCCAACGCGCTGTTTTGTGGTAAAATTAACTATTTAATCGATTATACCTGCCATGCTATCATACCTACCTATAATATTTCCCAGCCAAATAGCTGCTATAACTACACGCAAAAGTTTAACTAATTACTTGGAGAGTAATTAAAAAAAATTTCCTTCATGTAACAAATCTATTACTTTACAAGTAATAAAATTCTTCTCCTGTTGAGTAACAACCCTTACTGCCATATAATTCGCACATGTTGCAAGATCACGAGTATCTAATAATAACCGTTACAACTACTTGCAAAACTTTTACTCACTACTTGAAAAGGTAAATGAAAAATTATCCTCATCTCCAGTCGATTAACAACACACACTGTCGTAACCTCAATGAATAAGAACGCTGCATCAATACAAACACAGCAGATGATGTCTCGCTTACACATGCAACGCGGTTCTTGCTTGTATGTTCCCCTGCAAAAATGCATACAAGCGTGTAACTTTATTACTTTTTGGTTATTGGCATCTTAGCAGTAGCAACAACTATACATAAAACAGTTTTCAAGTGAATAAATAAGTGGTTAAGTGTTAATAACTGTTGGTGTTATGGTCCAGCAAACAACATTAATAACGTACAAAATTAAATGTATTCGATCTTTCGATGGTAAAAAGTGTTCGAAGCAGCTGCGGAAACTATCGGATAATAATATCCAAAACTTGAAAGCTATAAAGTATTCTAAGTCATCGCAATTAACTAACGAGTTTCGTATTTGTACGTCATGTCGTCTGCATGTAGAGAAACTAGCTAGGGCCAGTAACAAAATGATTCATTATGTTACAAAAACAGCGCGTTGGATTTGTATCATGCTCTTAGCGATAATTTATAACAATAACAGAAAAAGCACTCAAAAAAAATTCTGAGTGAATATGACAAACGTCCATAGCATTTTTATTTTTAACTTTATCATCACCAAATTTTTACAGATACAGTGCCTCCACAGTTAAGGGGTCAGCTACAATTATGGGTCATTTTTACGCAAATACGTCTATTCTTACGAAACTGAACAATTTTTATTAGTAGTGGTATTTTTTGTTACTCGCTTGTAACCTCATTTATACGATTAAAATGATTTAAAGTTGAAAATATCACTAGAATCTATAATTTTGCTCGGTGCAATTAGTGAAGTGACCCATAATTGTAGTAATGTTACATTTTTCGGTACACAATTATGGGTCAGTCCATATTTTGGCTATTTTTATTACTTTTGCATGAAAATACATCACGACCTAATAAAATAAATTATTATCAAGCTTTTACAACAATAAATAACTTTTGTGATGGATTTTGATGGTTTTATAAATTAAATGATCTTAAAGGCCAAAAGTGACCCATAATTGAGTCTTTTGCTATGTAAGTGACATTTTTCTTCCCAACCGATTTACACGCATCAACTGCAGTGAAATTAATTGTTGATCGAACGTACACATCAGAACACAGAGATAGATAGTAAAACATTCGTAGTTGATAATTTTTCCGATTTTTTATCCATTTTTGAACATTCAGTCAACACGTTGACTGACCCATAATTGTAGAGGGACTGTAGTGACAAATATTGTCGTCTTCAATGTGTAAAAAAATAATTAGATTTTAAAAACAAGCTACTTTTTGAGATATTTTAGATTTTGTGATTTGGAATATTTGCCCCCGAAAAAAAAATTTTACAGTGTATATATTTTGTTTAGAATCGCAAATTTATTACCTACAACTTTGCTGAAGACACCATTTCAATCAAACAAGTCGTTTTTCTGGTACAAAATATTTTATTCATCAGTCACTTTTTTGGAAAGGCCCTTCTGAAACAGCAGTCGTAAGTTTACATGAAGAACTGATAGTATAAAATGACCTCTTCATCAACTGGAACCAACTGTGTAAAGTTTCAGCGAAATCGGGAATGGTCTATCAGAATCGACTTGCTCAAATGTCTTAGAAATGCATGAAACGTCACAGGTCTGGTGTTATCCTTAAAACATAAAAAAAAAATACTTTCTGGGACTGTTTGAGCCGGGAGGATGAATTCGAACGTGATCGCAAATGATATGTTCGAAACATCATTCTTTTCAGTAGTTTCTTTTTATTAGGGACTAGCTGACCCGGCAAACTGCGTCCCGCCTATTTTTGTGTTTAATTCAATAATTTTCAACATTCCAAATTCATTGATTTCTTGCGATTTGTTTATATCGTTTGAAACTATTGGTTTTATCGGAATGACAACATCCTCGTTTTTTGCCTTTAGTACATCACCTCTCCGGAAATACTCATTGGGTGGTATTCAGTTATTTTCGTTGTTTTCCAAAAACTGAAAGTAGTCATCTTCGAATTCAAGATGGTGTCCATCATTTCGGTTACGGAAATATCCATATGTAGTAGTATTCGGTTGTTTTCCATAAGTTGCCATCTTACAATTCAAAATGGTGCCTGAGGTCAATTTTCAGCTTTATGCATCATTCTGGTTAAAGAAACGCTCATATTGGGTGGTATTTGGTCACTTTAGGCTATTTTTCAGAAACCGGAAGCCACCATCCTGGATTTTAAAATGGCATTTGGAGACAATTTCTGGCCCCTGAGCGTCATTCTGGTTCAAGAAACGCTTATAATAGGTATTATTCAGTGATATTCGGCTGTTTTTTCAGAAACCGGAAGTCACCATCTTAGAATTCAAAATGGTGTCTGTGGTCAACTCTAGCTCCTGTGTATCATTCTGGTATCGAAGCATCTCATATTGGATGGAAATCGGCGATTTTTGGCTGTTTTTCAGAGAGCGGAAGTTGCCATCTTGGATTTCAAAATTGTATTTGGAGACAATTTCTGGTCTCTGAGCGTCATTCTGGTTAAAGAAACACTCATATTGGGTGGTATTTGGTCATTTTCGGCTATTTTCCAGAAACCGTAAGTCGCCATCTTGTATTTCAAAATGACATTTTGTGACAATTTCTGGCCCCTGAGCATCATTCTGGTTTTTTTTTATTCTCGCTTATTTTCCGTCGGTCTAGTTCCGCCACTGTTGTTGTGCCAATCACCGACGCCCAGGGAGGCAACTCCACCCAGGACCCTAACTCACGACCCGTTAATTAACGGACTGGCGCCAACGGCTTTACTTCCTCATGCGACGGAAGACGTGATCCCAGAGATTTTTCGCCTCAGAAAATCTCCCGGTGTCGGCTAGGATTGAATCTTGACCAGTTGAGTTGGTTGTGGGTGGATCACGCCACCCCACAACCATCGACACCGATGTCGGCGTTGGGATTCGAACCCAGGCGTCGAGCGTGGTTGGCGAAGACGTTACCAACCACGCTAGGCCCTCACCCATCATTCTGGTTAAAGAAACACCCATAGTTGGTTATTTTTGGGTCATTTTCGGCAGTTTTCCAGTCACCGGAAGTCGCCATTTTACATCTCAAAATGTTGTCGGAGGTCGATTTGTGGTTTCTGTGTATCATCACGATTTCGGAAATACCCATATTGGGTGGTATTTGGTCATATCCCGCTGTTTTTCAGACACCGGAAGTCACCATCTTGGATTGAAAATGATATTTAGAGACATTTTACGGATAGAAACCGGAAGTTTCCATCTTAAATTTAACAATGGCGTCTGGAGTCAAAAATTTTTCTTGCTCAGAGAAACCTCAACATATCAAATTTGGTTCCATTTACTTGATTATTTCTCGAGATGTGCAGAAATTTGTGTGGAACCCTTCCTTTCAGAAGAAGAAGGGATGTCGAAACATTATGAACATATTCGTTACCTCTAAAAACATTTACATGCCAAATTTGGTTCTATTTGGTGGATTGGTTCTGGAGCTGTGCGAAAATTGTGTTTCATTTGTATGGGACCCCTCCCTTCCAGAAGAGGGAGGGGTGTCAAACCATTATGGATAAATTTTTGACGTAGGACTACGTCTAACCGCACTATATCGAGATACATTCTGCGGAAACTAAAACCAAGGTGTAACGTTGGAATGAAAGATTTCAAACGGTAATGCTGGTGTAACCACATGATGGATTACAATAATCAATATGTCGTTGGATTGATAAAATGATGGACAATTTTGTGATTCCTCAGTTATCATTATCATTTCATTGTTTAACAGTGAAAATTGAATAAAGTTTCAAGGTCGAATTTGCGAGCACCCCTGGCACAGATTTCATGAATAGACACCAACTGGTTGCTGTGATATCCCGTATAGCAGTGGCAAAAAAAAATTTGACAGAATCCCCCCGTCCCAATAGGTCAACTAACGTTTGCTTCTATGAGCCTAGACTATATTGATGTCTTGAAGATGAAGCTTTTTCGGAAAGTTCGTAACCACCTCCACTATAAGACAGTTTCACGTTCTGCTGTCAGAATGTTATTAAAACTGATGTCTTGCTGGAAAACATGCTGGCACAGGCAACAGTACTGCACCGAGCAATGTATGAATAGAGCGCTGGTCTAGTGTTGGCCGATATCGTATCGATACTTACGGTATCGATACCTTGGGACCTAAACATAGCTATTTTTTATCGATGCACGCGACTCCGATATCAAGCTGGATCGATACTTTCGCCCTGATATTTTTTCGATACTGAAGAGAAACTATAAAATCGGAAAATCTTGTTGATTGCTACAAATTGTCTAGCGGAAAAGTCTTGTAGAAGTGCGCGGATATGATCCATCGCGTTAAAATCTTCTACAAACAGTGCAGAAATATGGTTTGTGCTCTTTTTGTAAAAGACACCAACAGGATTGAACATACCCGCGAGAAAAATGCTGCCGCATTCGGTAATACTGTCTGTGCAGAGCAAAATCGTAAGCGCCGAGTTCTTGCAAAAAGGCAGGCAATAAAGATTTTTATTGATTCGCAGATAATTATATTTTTCCCAAAGTCTTTGCAGATTTCTGTCGAAGTTTCTTTATATTTACGCAGACTTTCTCAACATCTGTGAAAATTTTTGCAGACTTTTGCCTACGCGAACGCATTTTTTCAAATCACAGACAAATTTTTTTCAGACTTTAAGCAGATTTTGTAGGTTTTTCAAAAACACCTGGCATATCTGATTTTCCCTTCAAGTAGACCTGTTTCAAGTAGCAGGCAGAGTATCGATACAGCTGGTATCGATGCTCCGCCCTCGATATCAACCTGGCATCGATACCACCAGGGAAAAATTATCGATACTCGAGTATCGATACTTCTGCAATTTTTGGCCAATGCTACTGGTCACTCGTCGTCTATCAGTACAGTAGAACTCGATATCCATTTGTGTGCATCCAAGCCAAGTTAAGACTACATTGCCGTTGTCGACGCACAATGGGGCGTGTTGGGTTAACGCATAGGTATCGTTTGGCGATCTGGAATACAATCGAATTGCCGTTTAAATTGTCTTCTTCTTCTTCTTGTTTCGTATATGTAGTAGCAAATATCAGAATTCAATATGATTATTCGGGTACCGCAAAATACGCTGCGCCACCGGGGACAGCAAAATTCTGTACGTGTCGGTAGAGGCAGATAGCAGAGTATATAAATTAGGTTCATTGTACAGATAATCGCGTTGTTTATTTTTAAACTCTAGACTCTGTTTTTCTCATGTCCATTTTAAGTTTTCTGTGAATAACATTTTGGTTCAAAAACTGTAATTTTTTATCGTTATGTTTTCCACGAACTTGTAATTGCAGGAAAATTTTATTATGTGACATCTTTGCCGCTTGGTGATTGGAGAGTGAGCCATAACAACAAATAAATATTGTTTAATTTCTACTAAATCGTACTCAATTTAGGTCTGTATAGAAGCTTGCCTTTTCGCGTATCGAAGAAAATTGACTGTATTAGAATGAAAGATATTCATCAATGTTAAAGAGAACATTTTTATTTTAAAATAGAGTGCTGCAAATAAATAATCAAAACAGACGCCGTTTGATTTTGCCAAACACGACATGGCAAAATTTGCCAAAAATGAACGGTTCTCTTTTCATAACGTTTTTTCATGGATATTTCCTCCAATGAACTAGTTTTAGTTCAAGTCGTTTGAGGTGTCGCTTGAGGAATTGAGGCTGATGACCTAGATACTTGATATTACTACCCGAATAATTAGAGGCTTAGTACTGCTTAGATCATGATCATTATACATATAACCGGCACATGTTCCGGTCATGTTCCAGGAACCGTTTTACCAATTCCGGTCATTCGCTTTGGCAACATAAAGAACCAAAACAAAACTTTCTTTTGGAGGATGTTGAGCTTAAATTTGTTGAAATTATCAAGAAGACTAAGAAATGTGTTTAGACATAATAGCTCGTTTTGGCACATGTGTGCCAAAATCGAACCGCTAGAAGTAAAACGAGCTCAAATCAAACAGAGCCTCAAGGGAAATATAAAACTATTGTAGTCCTACGTCAACTACGCGGTCGTATCACGGATACCACACTCCTACTATTTACCCCTAAAAACATCCAAATGCCAAAATTGGTTCCATTTGCTTGGTTTGTTTTCGAGATGTGCATGAATTTGTGTTTCATTTGTATGGGATTCCTCCCTTCACCTTTCTCGGTCCCTAAAACCTCTATATACAAAATTTCACGCCGATCGGTTCAGTAGTTTCCAAGCCTTATGGAACAGACAGACAGATAGACAGACAGACAGAGCTGCATTTGTATATATATAGATACCATCCGTCCTGAATCAGCAGGACATGTTCTGATCTTGAGATCCGTTTAGAGGGTCCTGATTTATCTACTATATAAAAATGGAATTCCGTAACGCTTGATCTTATTGATATAATTCCCTCCGTCTCTGTGGTGTACAGTAATCATTATCATTTAAAATCGTTCTAAATCAGAAAAATAACGGTGACATAGAGATTTGTTAACCGGAAAATGTTCGCTGATGTTCAGGGAAGACATTTGGAGAAAAATACTTAGTATCTGATTACTACAATTTGAGATATTATTCTACGAGAAAAAAGCAAAATTATGACTTTTTAAGCTGAATTTGCGTTTAAATCAAAATTCAAAGCAATGACATGTGATTTTTTTTTCATTAAAATGTTTGTAATGAGTGCGTCTTGAACTGTCCTACAGATCAGACGTTTTTTCGGTTGCTTGTGGACTGGTCTTTGACTGCCTATAGCTTCAAAGTTTGTGTTTTGTCAGTGTGTCTTTTAAAGACTACCTGAAAGTTATTTCCCATCAGTCTTTCTCAAGACTACCTACTTTTGAATTTAACATTTGTTTTAACTTTTTTCGTATCACCTGAAATGGCTGGACGGAAAAAGAAACCTCGCATCGCTGCGGGGAGGAAAAGAGAGGCATCTCTTTCTGACACATCGAGTGTCTGTAGTGACAATCCTTTTGATATTTTGCCTGAGCAAGAAGCTGGTGAAATGGAAGTTACCAATAATGAAACTATACAAAATATAAAATCTTTAAAAAAGGAGAAAGTTCCACCTATTGTGGTAACTATTTCTTCTGAATTTAATATATTCAAAAAGGAACTTTCAACGTTTGTTTCTGACGTTGAAGTTACCTATCAAATTGGCCGTAGAGGTGAATGCCGCTTATTAGCCGACTCAGTAAAGGGTCGTGATCGTCTTGTTCAGTATTTAACTGACAAGATGTACAAATTTTTTACATATGACACCAAGAGCGCCAAGCCGTTCAAGGTTGTCTTGAAAGCTCTCACCAACGATCAAACCGTTGATGAGTTCAAACTTACTTTAACAGAATTACTTGGCATAGCCCCTACCCAAGTAATTCTAATGAAACAAAAATCACGAGGCGAAAACAGTTAGAGAACTGGAATTTCCCTTGTTAATTATTTAATTCATTTTAACCGCAATGAGGTTAACAACTTAAAATTTTTTGAAAAAGCACATGCTTTATATAATGTGCGTGTAAAGTGAGAAACTTATAGGAAGTATGGCGGAGGTGAAAAGCATATCACCCAATGCCGTACTTGCCAACGTTATGGCCATGGTTCCAAATTCTGTAACATGGACCAAAAATGTCTTAATTGTGGAGACTCTTCTCACAAAAAGGACACATGTCCTGTGAAAGAGAGTAAAAATTTTCGCTGTGCGAATTGTAACGGCAACCATATGTCAAATTTTTATCAATGCCCAGTCCGTTTAGCAATTGTTAAGGCAAGGCAAGGTAAACTTTCTTTTTTGCAACAGGCAATGTTCGATCTTATGAACGCCATGTTGCAGGCAAAATCAATGTTTGAAGCCATTCAAATAGGCACAAATTTTACTATTAAAATTGTTTCTAATTTAAAATTTAGCAATGATTTTAAATAAAACAATTAAAATATTAAATTGGAATGCTCGCTCATTGAAGGCCAATGAGAATGAGCTTTTTAATTTTTTAACAGTAAATAATGTGCATATTGCAATTATTACTGAAACATTTTTGAAACCTAACATAAAATTAAAATATGATCCCAATTACGTGGTTCATAGATATGATAGGATTCAGGGTTCCGGCGGTGGAGTTGCAATTGTTATTCATCGCCGAATCAAACATCGTGCTCTTCCCCATCTTGAGACGAAAGTTATTGAAACTTTGGGAATTGAAGTTCAAACTGAACTTGGGATTTTATTTATTGCCGCAGCATATTTACCATTTCAATGCACACGCGAGCTCAAAAATTATTTTAAAGGTGATTTACAAAAACTCACCAGAAATCGTTCGAAATTTTTCATAATCGGCGATTTTAACGCTAAACATCGTTCATGGAATAATTCTCAAAGTAATTCCAATGGCAAAATTTTATTCAATGATTGTTCTTCAAGATACTATTCTATTTTGTCTCCGAATAGTCCTACATGCTTTTCTTCTGTAAGAAACCCTTCAACAATTGATTTGGTGCTAACAGATCAAAGTCATGTATGTAGTGATTTGATCACACATGCTGACTTTGATTCTGACCATCTTCCAATAACTTTTTCTTTATCACATGAATCAGTTTTAAACCCTATGAGCTCTGTTTTTAATTATAACAAAGCTAATTGGGAAAGATACAAAAATTATATTGAGAGAAATTTCAATAATGAGCTTGATTTGCAAAACGAAGTGAATATTGATTCCGCTTTGGAAGCATTAAAATGTGCAATTGTTGATGCCAGGAATTATTCTGTTCCAAAGGCTCAAGTGAAATTTGATTCACCAATAATTGACGAAAATCTTCAACTTCTAATTCGTTTGAAAAATGTCCGCAGACGTCAATATCAACGTTCTCGTGACCCTGTTTTTAAAACTATTTATAAAGATTTACAGAAAGAGATTAAACATAGATTGACTCTTCTGAGAAATCAAAATTTTGAGACTAAAGTTGAAAAATTGAAACCATATTCAAAACCATTTTGGAAGCTGTCGAAGATTCTTAAGAAACCTTCAAAGCCTATTCCAGTTTTAAAAGATGGTGAACGTTTTCTTGTATCCAATGAACAAAAGGCTCAAAGACTTGCTCAGCAGTTTGAGAGTGTTCATAACTCAAATTTGAATTTTGTGAGTCCAATTGAAAATGAAGTCACACGTCAATTTGATTTAATTTCTTCCCAGAATTTTTTACCTGCAGAAATAATTGAAACTAACTTGAATGAGATTAAATCAATTATTAAAAATTTCAAAAATATGAAAGCACCTGGTGACGATGGAATCTTTAATATACTAATCAAACATCTCCCTGAGAGCACAATGTATTTTTTAGTGAAAATTTTCAATTGCTGCTTCAAAATTGCATATTTTCCCAAATTATGGAAAAATGCAAAAATTACTCCCATTTTAAAACCGGATAAGAACCCAGCTGAAGTTTCAAGTTATCGACCAATCAGTTTGCTTTCTTCAATAAGTAAACTGTTTGAGAGAGTTATTCTTAACAGAATGATGTCACACATCAACGAAAATTCAATTTTTGCAAATGAACAGTTTGAATTTCGCCATGGGCATTCCACAACTCATCAATTGCTCAGAGTTACTAATATGATACGAGCTAACAAATCTGAAGGTTATTCCACTGGAGCTGCTCTTTTAGACATAGAAAAAGCATTCGACAGTGTTTGGCATAAAGGTTTGATTGCGAAATTGCAAACTTTTAATTTTCCAATTTTCCTAATCAAAATTTTAAAAATTATCTTACTGATCGAACTCTGCAGGTTGTCTATCAGAATTCAAAATCTGATAGATTTCCTGTCAGAGCAGGTGTGCCTCAAGGTTCAGTCTTGGGTCCAGTCCTGTACAACATATTCACTTCAGATCTTCCTGATTTGCCTCCAGGATGCACAAAGTCATTGTTCTGCGATGACACAAGCATTTCCGTAAAAGGAAAAAGTCTTCGTGTCATATGCAGTCGATTGCAGAAAAGTTTAGATATTTTTTCTTCCTACTTGCAAAAGTGGAAAATCTCTCCCAATGCTTCTAAAACTCAAATGATAATTTTTCCGCATAAGCCTAGGGCTTCTTTCCTCAAGCCAAACAATAATCACGTTGTCAAGATGAATGGGGTTATTTTAAGTTGGTCCGACAAGGTTAAGTACTTGGGACTAATTTACGATAAAAAACTTATTTTCAAAGACCACATTGAGAGTATACAAGCCAAGTGCATCAAATATACGAGATGTTTATATCCTCTCATTAACAGGAATTCTAAACTTTGTTCAAAGAACAAACTTTTGATTTACAAACAAATTTTTAGACCAGCAATGCTTTATGCTGTACCGATCTGGTCAAGTTGCTGTTCAACAAGGAAGAAAACGCTCCAAAGGATTCATAATAAAATTCTGAAAATGATTTTGAAGCGTCCTCCTTGGTTTGGTACACTCGAATTACATAGACTTACTGGTGTTGAACCATTAGAAGCTATGTCAAATAAAATTATTAACAATTTTCGACAAAAATCGTTGCAATCCTCAATTGCTACGATAAGCTCTCTTTATAGCCAATAAGTTAGCAGTTAAGTTAGTTATAAGTTTACTTCCCCTTTTCTGACAAGTAGGTTTAAATCCCTACGAATGATAAGTCCTAATTGCGAAAGCAAACAAATCCTAACAATTGAAATTACAAATTTCTAACAGTGTTGAGAAGTCACCATTTGTGATTGGACACACATACTCATTATTTACTAATATTTATCATAAATACTTAAGCTACTAACAAATCCCCCCTTAAAAAAAAAAAATGTTTGTAATGTTAAGGAAAAACAATCGAGAAAAAAATTAGTATCTGATTACTAAAACTAGAGATATTATCCACAAAACTACGTAAAACATGCAAAATTGTGACTTTTTGTGCTCAATTTACCTCTAAACCAAAATTCAAAGCGATGACATGAGATCCCTATTTCAATAAAATGTTTGTCAATGTTCAGGAAAGACATTCGAGGAAAAATAATTAATAGCTAATTACTAAAACTTGAATTATTATTCACAGAACTACGTCAGACATGCAAAATTATGACTTTTTATACTCAATTCGTCTCCAAATCAAAACTCAAAGAGATGACATGTGATTTTTTTTTCATTAAAAAGTTCGTTGATGTTCAAGAAAGACATTCGAGTAAAAATAACAGATATTTGATTACAAAAACTCGAGATAATAATCACAAAACTACGTGAAACATGCGAAATCATGACTTTTCATACTGAATTTGCCTCTAAATCAAAGTTCGAATCTATGATCTGTGATTTTTTTTAAATCAGTGAAGTTTTGAAATTTTGAATCAGTGCGAAAAAATTTACATTTCTGATGTATTCGTCGATTTGGGAATAGTAACACATTACGGGATTCGATTTTCTTTTTTACCTTTACCCAAACTAGATCTTGGAACATTTAGCTGGAGGAAAGGTCCCATTTCATTGGTTTGAACATAGATTAGAGGGCGGCATTGAAAGTCATTTTTTCTTTTCTACATAGTTTTGTGGATTAAAGCACAATTGTTAGTTATCAGAAAACCTTCACTTCTTCTCAGACGTGTTCCTTGGACACCAACAA
The DNA here is from genome assembly GCF_029784165.1 of Wyeomyia smithii. Lineage (NCBI taxonomy): Eukaryota > Metazoa > Arthropoda > Insecta > Diptera > Culicidae > Wyeomyia > Wyeomyia smithii. The sequence continues at coordinate 215,958,050 of NC_073695.1, forward strand.
ACATTTTCGTTTTGAAAACAATCACAAGCATCTCTTTAGATTTCATTATAGAGGAGAAATGGTCATGCTCAATTCTTCTTACTTACTTTATAATTAAAAAGAGGTTTTACTGTAAACGATTGTCAAATACCCGAATATCACCCAGTATAGGTATATTTAAAACTGGGATGACTCGACACAACATTTTCCAAAACGGCGGCTGCAGAAAAAAACCTAAGGTGGTATTCAGCCAACCAATTCAATAATTCCGAAAGTGGAACTCCATACGTCGTTTGAAAATCCGATATGGCGACTTCCAGTTTATGTGTGTTCTGTTCTCAAAATATTGAAGTATTTAAAGTGATGATGAACGTATTAGATGTGAAATAATTTTTAAGTAAGTTGTGCTAAAGCAGTAATGAATTATAAAAAATGATTCTTAAATTTAAAACCTTTGATCCTGAGCATCGCCGGGAACGTTCAACTAGTTTTTCATATTTTAGCATTTGGCCTGATTTTTCTGAATGATGTCGGATGTTCAGAAATGTTGAAGATTGTTCAGTACTTTTATTTTGACTCCGGAATGAAACAGACTCATTTTGAACGATTTTTTTTTCTTTGGTTGAATTTTGTCAAGAGAAATTGTCTAGTTCGTGCAACCCTCAACTATCTGACTTTTGGGTCCCAAAGCTATCCAGTTTTTTTCGCACCGTAATGGCGGTCACTATAATGCGTGTTCGTAATATGCGAACCTCTCTGCTTACGTCAGTTTTTTGTTGGATTTTTGAGGAATTGGCAACACAAATGTTGCCAGATTTATTTCTCTTTCGATAAAAAACGTGAAGACTTCAAAGCGGCATGAGCAAAGTTTTAAAAAGGGTGGATGATTTAATACTTAATTTTGCATTTTAGCGTCCGCCATTATGGCGCGTAAACAGCTGGATACAAGTTTTTATATATTATTTGAAAAAGCCGCGTTTTCTGAGCAAAACGTGATTTTCAAAAAATGTTCTTCGTTTTCCTTAGATTTTTAAATAAAGAATAGAAAATTGCTCGAAATGTCTTAAATGACACACGTACGGTATATGGGAGGATTGTCATTTGAGGTATTTATAGCGGTTTGTTATTCTTCATTTAAAAATCGAAGGACAACGATAAACATTTTTAAAGATCACGTTTTGTTAAAAAAATTGTACTCTGTACTGTATTTTAAACAATTTCAAACAGTATACGTGTGCTGCATTTTTTAGGTATCTACTAATGCCTAATGAATCAAAGTTGCAAAATTGTATCGTCCGAGAAATATTTTGAATAAATAAACGAGTGGCGTATTTTGAAGTGTAAATTTGAAATTATGTGTTTTATTTATTGATACCGTAAAACGGAGATATCATTGATCAGCGGGGTAACATTGATCAGTTTTACCCTTCTCAAACTGCTCCGTGATTACTTTTACTAAAGTTGAGTATAACATCTTAGTCTTGTGTCATTCGAGGTCTGAACAATAATTCGATCGTTATATTTCTTACTCTCAGTAAGTGTCAGAAAAAGCACTTTATACTAATCGAATATTGAACATTTCGTATTCATTGACATGTTTTCCGAATTCGTCATTAAATTTTCTCAATCAACCAGAAAAAACTTTAATCAAATTTATTACATTCAATGTTAATTAGTTTATATTTGTTAAGAAAGTCCAGTTTTATGCTCTAGCCAAGACAACGTCCTGCCCTACGCCAGGATGTTGTCTTGGCTAAAGCATAGAACGTAAGTGGCTAGAGCTGGCCTATTGATACTTCCGTTGTTGAAAAGGCCTTGCATATAAGATCAACATACGTTTTCTGAACACAAAAATTTTACAACGATTGTTGACTTACAAAATACTTCTAGCAACTTTCGCGACCAACGTTTACGTTTTTCATCATCGAAAGGTAAAACTACATATGGCATAAAAATGCCTCGCAGTACATACCGCGGCTAAATGCAAGGACACGACTATCCTCCGAAGTAAAAGCAATCAAGGAGAACGGGAAGCGTCTCTAAACATGTTATCAAAGCATTATCTGACATTTTTAGTTCAAAACGGTTTCTAAACTAGGGTAAATGACCCAATAGTGGAGGAGCTAAGCACGAGTTATGCTTGTTTAGCCATGTTTTGGCAAAGAAAAACGAATCTAGCTGGTCCGTTTCACTATTTTATGTTGAAATGGGTTCTATTTGATAATTTTGTACCTTAAAATTGACTTTGAACCCGCTTTGAGGGTTTAAATTAACTAAAATAAGTTGCACGCTTTTGTTCCAATAGTTGCTGTAGAGTTCCTATAGTTGTGAATGGGTGTTCCTGTAGTTGCGGTATACAAAACATTCGTGTTTGCTTGGTTAAATGAAGGTATTTGCCTCGCTTGAAGTGGTTTTTGATTGTTTTACTATTCATCATATTGTTTTTAATAGGTTTTAATAGGTTGACAAGTCGGTTTGCAAGTAAATACAAAAATGCACGAAGTTAACTAAGAGACGGATTTTGCGCCAATTTGGTCAGATGTTGGCAAAATTCAGTGAGGGTATGTAGGTTTTATTAAAATAAAACAAATTTTGCATACTTTTTATAAAATGTGTTTAGACTAACATTTGAAAAGGGCTGAAATTGGCTGAAGAGAAAGACCAGTGGCGCTCATTTTGAAATATTCAGAAGCATTTTTTTTCACAGATGGTGACATTGGAACACTGGAAGTCAGAGTCTATTACCTCTGCTTCGTACCTTGTTTGCGCTTACATTTTTGACGTTAGTGTTACCTAAAAGAGCGACTGAAGCTGTGAAAGGCTCGTTAAAAGAATTACAAGACCAAAAGCAGTGGGTTAGCATCGATTAAGAGGTCATAAATGCATAATTCAGCATTTTAGAAGTGAGAGCGATAGCTTTTGTGGCCGATCATGTATGAAGTATCGGTAAATACACGGTGGCAGGGGAAGGTGGGGTTCAAAAATTGAACAGTAATAAGTAACATCATTTAGTAACATATGTACTTATGTTTAATCTATTATTTCTTCAACATGTAGCATAAGCAATTCGGTTTTAAATAGTTTAAACGATGAATTTAAAAGCGATGCCGCAGCTATTGGTGCTACCACAACTATTGGATCATCTACCCTATTCAAAATTGAAACTGATCAAAGTTACCCCAAACAAGGAAAATTGAAACAACGACGAAAAATAAATGTTTTTAATGTTCAGGATTTTCGAAGGGCTTTGAAAACTTACTTCTCAAGTTCTAAGGATGCCAGTACTGGTTTTAAAAATATGAAACCTGTAATTTCAGTTGTAAAATATATAAATACTCACGAAAAAGTGAAAAAAATTATCAATGTTACCCCGTTTTACGGCACCTCAAAAAAAATACACCTCATATCAAATTTGTACCAGAAAAAGTTGTCCTGATTTTTAACCCCGACCAAATGGTAACCCTACTTTTTATAGTAAACGCTATGAATACGATAGAATCTTTTATCATTTTTGACTGTATTCCGGAACCTCTTGAATTTCAAAATGGCATTCGGAGAAGGTCTCCAGGCCCTGGGTACTATACTGGTTCCTGGAATATTCCTCGTGTGTGGTATAGGCTATTTTTGACTGTTTCCAGACATCAAAAGTCACCATCTTGATTTACAAAATGGCTTCTGGAGTAGAAAATAGTGAAAAATTGAAATAATAAAATAATCGTGGGGAATTCTAGGCTGAAGCCGCAAGCTTTTACCATCTGTACAAGAATCACGAGACAGAGTAACATAAATTTACGCTTTTTGGTTCATGCGAAACTTTTTGAGGTGCTACAATAGTCAAACTAGATGTACAAATGTGGACCCTCCATCTTGGTGTCATCAGGGGTGTGATAAAAAGCCCGAGAAAACTTAAACAAAAAACCATCGCATCGTGCTTTTTGCAGTGCTTTGTTAAAGGAGAATCTGTTGATAATTTTGATTTACAAACAAATTTTTAGACCAGCAATGCTTTATGCTGTACCGATCTGGTCATGTTGCTGTTCAACAAGGAAGAAAACGCTCCAAAGGATTCAGAATAAAATTCTGAAAATGATTTTGAAGCGTCCCCCTTGGTTTGGTACACTCGAATTACATAGACTTACTGGTGTTGAACCATTAGAAGCTATGTCAAATAAAATTATTAACAATTTTCGACAAAAATCGTTGCAATCCTCAATTGCTACGATAAGCTCTCTTTATAGCCAATAAGTTAGCAGTTAAGTTAGTTATAAGTTTACTTCCCCTTTTCTGACAAGTAGGTTTAAATCCCTACGAATGATAAGTCCTAATTGCGAAAGCAAACAAATCCTAACAATTAAAATTACAAATTTCTAACAGTGTTGAGAAGTTACCATTTGTGATTGGACACACATACTCATTATTTACTAATATTTATCATAAATACTTAAGCTACTAACAAATCCCCCCTTTAAAAAAAAATTCTGTTGATAACTATGATAACCTATTGTAAAGCTTTGTACGCTGAACGCAAAACGGCACTTCTTTATATCCCCTGAAAAAGCTTAAGTTCAAAGGCCGAAACATTGCACATAAACATAGTAACGTTTTGATTTACCGTTTCCTTCGGATATTTTTGAAACCAGACAATTTCCTAAAAACCTTTCCTTGACAACTTTCCTCCAACTCATGTCTATTGAAAACTTCAGTCGTTTTCAAATATTGTCCTAGATAAACTTTTGTAAAATTTCAAAAGTTTCTGGGTTAAGTAAATTATTATTCATATAATTCTTAGAGGATATTACTTACATTCATCAAAATAATTGTCTTGTGTGTCTGTACTTGTACCTAAGAGGATATTACTAACATTCATTAAAAGTATTGTCTTGTGTGATGGTGTAATCTTACGAAAATTTATTCGCGTTTCATTTGGATTTTCGTGTTTTCAACTCGGTCCTCGTAGGATAATAATTAACTCATTCGTTTATTTCTCCAATTCAGGGTTTTAACTATACAAAACACTTTAGACTTTTACCTTCGTATATCGGATCAATAAATCCAGCAATGTGTTTAACACTTTTATGTAAAATATGGTACCAAAGGAAACGCGATTAAATTCTAAAATTTTCATACAGGACGAATAAAATAGTTGCATTTATGGTGTTCTAGTTTAGTAATTAAACTGAAGATCGATTTTTTTACTCAAGTTTTCAAAATACATTTGAATTGTTTTAAAAAAAATTTCGAAGCTCTGCGCTCCAGTGCAGAAACGCAGACTCGGTGTAAAACTACGCTTTTGCTCTTTCTTGAAGAACTTCTTCTTGATAATCTGAGTTTCATTGAAATAAAATGTAGATATCTGTCGTCACAAGTATCATTTTCGCTAAGATGCACACGAGAGGAAACCAAGGTTTCTGGTGCACTAATATCTTTTATAAGTGATCACCGATCTGTAAAATCTTCGAAGTCTCAAAAATTTATTTTTCTAAATAACAACAAATTTTACCTTTTGACGTTGGACTAACGTCTATATCGAAGTTAGGCACCTGAATTTGAAAATCTAGTAATTCAACCGGGGAAAACCAGGGAAAAGTGGTCAGGTTTTGAGCGCTTATATATCAGTCATTTCTTTTCAGAATTTCGAGGTTTTGGCATCAACCGATCAGAAATTCTTTTACGGTTGAATTTATGTAACAAAAATAACCTATTGTTCGAGATACACTATTGAAAAATTGATAAATCACATCGATTGTCTAAATCATACCGAGCAACCAATCACCACCTCTCTTCACAAGCACAGTCGACACTAACGGATACAACCGATCTGACTTTGTAAACAGTCTCACAGCTTTCAACCAATAACGAGCTCGCTTTCGGTAGCTGCAACAGGTGTTTCAACACCGTTTTAAAATGCTTCTTTTATCATTACCACTGAACAGATTCTAAACACCAATGGCTTGATTGATAGGGGAAATATTGCGCAAGATTGACATATAATAATTTAAATTTGTTTTCGATACTAAACTAGTTAAAAGTTGTGTTAAAAGTCGTGCACATTCAACCAATCACAAGCTCGCTTCTTGTTTGCTCGCGGATGGATTTTTGCTTTGGGCTATATAATAGCCTGTGTCGTCTCATAGCACTCATCAGTTAACAAGTGAAAGGCCACCAGGCCGGTCTTGTATAATCAGCAGCGGTGGCTGATTCCAGCGGCCAAACTGAGCTGCAGCAGAACCAGAGCGGTGGTATCAGGCAGCAGCGGCGGAGGTAGTGGGAAGCTGCATTTCTTCATTCAGTTCGGTGCTCCTTCGATCTGAGTTGGACCCCACCAGCGGTAATCCAATTCAGATATCGTTGGGTGAAAACGTTGGGTGTGTGTGCAGTGTGCACATATAGCGTATGTGCATCTGTATTGCTATGACATTTGCGATGATAGGGATGGTGCTGTTGCGTGTGTATGGCTAGCTATAGCGTGTGTAAGACACTAGCATGTGTAGCATATTATGGCTATTGCGTGTATATCTTCAGCGTGTGTACGGATAGTTATAGCTTGTGTGTGGATAGCTGCTGCGTGTGTAATGATTAGTTATAGCGTATGTATGGATAGTAATAGCACATGGTTGGATAGCTTATGCGTGTGTATAGATAGTTGTATCGGATGTATGGAAAGGAATAGCGTGTGTATGGATAGCTATAGCTACAGCGTGTGTATGAATAGTTTTAACGCGTGTTTAGATAGTTATAGCATGTGTGTGAATAACTATAGCGGGTGTTTATCGAAGATTATTATTGTCATTGAAAATATTAAAACGTCTTAACGAACACAGTTGTGAATTTGATTTTACAGCAGCGATTTTAACTTCTTCAGCCAGTCTTTATTCATCGAGGAAAAATTACTACCTATGAATGATCAACACTTATTTACTAGAAATTTGATTTAGATCAAAACGGGTTCTTTTGAGTATCATAAGTTATTGGTAAAAAGAGTTGCAAGTTTTCTCAATGAGCATTCATTGAATTTTCGTTTTTGTTTCTCGGTGCGCGGTTTTGATTTTGTTTCTCGCACACAGAGAAAGAAACAAACTTGTCGCTATCGTGAAAAATAACAAAACAATTAGAAATGCTCTAAATCACAACTGAAGAAGTTAAGATATTTTCCTGTCACTCGCCCAAACCTTGATAACAACTACCGAAAAACGTGTGATTGAGCTCTTGCTATATTGAGTTATTGAACCAAACGTTTTTTTTTTTCAAATACATGAAGTTATATGCTGGGCTGGAACTAACCTAGCATGAGTTTTATCGATTAAATGTCAAACAATTTTCAAATTTAAAATTTTCGGTTGAATCGTTCTGGGCTCCAATTTCAGATAGTTTCGTAAAGTTTGCTTTTTGCTTAGATAGGAAAATTTTACCAATTCGCTCAATTCAATGATTGTCTTGGTAGTGCAGCAAACAAAGGGTTGATTCGAATATGTATGAAATGACAGCGATTAAATAAAAGATATCCATTCTTTTAGTATATATTATTATTTATAACGTTTTAACGTCCCAGCATCCAGAAATGCACTGTTAGATAAAATTGCAGCAAATACTAGAGTTGCAATTCTCTCTATTATTTGTTTTAATGGAATATAAGAATACCGTAGTCCAACGTCATGCGGTCGTGTCTTGAATACCACCCTCCTACTTTTTTTGCAAATGCAAGGCATTTGGCATCCAAGATAAGAGTCCAAAACCTAATATTTTTTGTGGTTGCATTTTTAAATTTTTCGTGTCCGTTCTTAAATATTTCATATTAAATTTCATCGAACATAAGTTTGCACTTTATTGTGTAAAGCAAGATGAATGTCAAACCCAATTTTCTCTTTTGGAGAGAAAACAGTGATACTATCAAAGTTTAGCTAGGTAAACATAAAGGAAAATGATCTGTCTACGCGTCAAGCAATACCTAAATGACAAAAAATACAATTGATGTGTTCTAGTCTACATAACATCAAAGTCACGTTATGTAGCAATAATTTTTGCTCCACTTTTTCCGAGTACTCCCCGAAAGGCCATGAAATACTGTCATCATACTTACTTTCAGTTACACACAGGCCGGGGGATGATGAATGCCAAAACGCGGAGAGCTTCTTCTAATGTTGGGTGGTAAAACATAAAGCAAATTGAACACACAAAAAAAACACACAGCCCAGTCAGATGTGAAGCGAGTGACACGAAACGAAGATGATAACATAAAACATACATACGAACGAGGGTTTAAGTGAAGAGTGCTATCTAAGGAAAAAGTTGGCCTAATTTGATGGGAGCAAAAGGGAAAACAAAGATCAAACAAGATGTGGGGTATCGTCCTGAAGGAAAGGTGCCCGTCGGTAATCCTACCCAAACTGATTGGGTGAAAAGTGTGCCATTACCAGGTAGCAACCGTTGGGCGTAGTTATATTGATTAGATGAGTTATCGCATCCCTTTTTTCATAACATAAAATAACATTCACTCGCACTAACGGTATCGTAGGACTCGCGGAAGTCACTAACTGGCTATAATACTTTTGCATCGTCTACATCTTGAACAAAAACGAGCGAATGCGAGCCAGAAAAAGTTTTGTATTACATTATGATGAAGGCCAACGTAACCGAGAATTTGAAGAGAGTTGATTATGAACTCTGGCCAGAGCGGAGCACGTTTCGGTCGCATATGGCTAAACCGAAACACGGTACAGCAGCTGGAGTGGATTGATTGATTAAAAGAACAAATGAACAGTTGGCCTGATTCCAAGAACTTAACCAAGTTATGTTTACTTTCTAAACTTCGAAGCTGGGTGAAAGTTTGTGAATCTGAAACTGTGATAATGACACTTGGTGAAAAGAACCTTCGAGATACCTACCCAAAGCATTCGATCTCTCGTCCAGATAAAATAGATTATGTCATCATTAAACTGTTAGATTAAAAACGAGGTTAGGTAATTTTCGGAAAATTATTATTTTTCTTCATTTATAAAATGCAAATTTTGTCATAAAATAAAGATTATTTTAGATTCCTATAGTTACATACTTGCTTCACCTGACTTTGTACAATATACAGTATATTCACATTTACAATATTTATAGAAGTTTCGTCTCATCAATGGCTGTGTTTATTTTGCTATACCGACACAAAATTGGTAGTTCGTCTTACAAGTTTCTTCTCTTCAGAACATCGTATCCATACGTTGCAGATTTATGACTGCGGTGAAGTGATTAAAATTTCTCTCTCTATGTATGACTAATTATTCTGTCTTTGTGTGTGATTTTTTTTTCAATGGTTTCGTACAATCTGTTTCACATAAAATATATCTATTGTTTGTTTTTCTTCGTGGCTATGAGTGCTGCTCTAGTTTCGATTTGTGATTTTGTGCCTGATGCGCCGTAGTTACTGATGGGTCGACTTACACATTTATAAAAAAACGCAGAAAATAACAATTTAATTTCTTACTTTGCATATTCGGTCACTTCAGTGGAACCGAATTTCTAGAATTCTCACAGCTAGTACACGTTTAGTATTTTATGTTCTCTTCCAACTTTTATATTTGTTACCTGCCTTTCTCTCTTCTATCTTTCTCGCTAGGAAAATATTATTTAATATCTCTTGCAAAAGGCTTTCCGTTTCGTGAGCATTTGTTCTATATTTTTAGACTGTCTCTATGTTCTGAAGATCATCAATTCATGTTTGACTTTCATATGAGTTATAAACTTCGATAAAAAAATCAAAAAAATTACTAAGAATTTTCAAACGATTTAATAGACTATTTCACTATTGTTTAATGTGTCGGCTTGTCGTTTTGTTTGCAGTTGAGTAGCAATTTATATTACTTAGTGATTCTTTACGACCACGCTTGTTGGTGCTTCACCTAAATTAGGAATCTTCATTATCGTTAATTCGGTTAAGCTGATCAGAAATGCAGTAGTTGCAGTTAAAAAAAAAAACAACAACAATCATAGTCGCTTATTCCTACTCGATTCCACCGCAGTCTGCGTCTATGTCTACGACTGCCTCTATAAACTGCGTGTTGATTGGTTTTAATTGAACTTTATAGCGTCTTGTTGACGACCGGGAACGAAGCCGAACACCCGAGTAATTGAAAGTGACCGCCAATCGCGACTGTCGCCCATCCCCGGGAGTTTAATAAGTGTAAATAATTCACGCCGCGCTTGACTTCTTGAGATTTTTATGGAGCGAATAATTCCATAAATTGACTCGAGTGGCGAAGGCTTTAATTGGGTGGAAAAGGAACGGGAAGCCGTACTAAACCAGCCGGACACTAGAATTTGCTATGGTCAATTTATGGCGCTGATCTGATTCGACCGGCTAAACTGTTCGCTGATGGCGGGTATTTAGATACTAGAAAAAGTCTCACACTAGCAGTACAAAGGGGATTGTCTGTTTTCCAATCAAGGTAATTGATTGCCAAAGCAAATTTGTATTTAGTAAACTATACAAAATGTTTAGGGCTCCCTGTCAAAGTTATGAAGGCAGTCAATTGACAAACTGGTAACAATATTGTATGTGCTCTGAAGTAAAATAAATATATTTCAAAGTGATTCTGAATCATCTAAAACATATATTTTTATTCTGTGAAAGCTGAGAAGGTTTTTCAATTCAATGAGTTTTATTCACCAATATACTCTGGAGCTTAATGAACGCATCTCTACCCAGATTGATATGTAAGAAAATAATGACTTGGAAAATATCAATTTTGCGACAAAAACTTTTGTCGAAAATAAGAAATTTTTGCCACATTTTGAGTAACGTTCTACAAAACGTACAGAATACATAGTCTCAAAACGATATTCATTTAATATTGACATGTCACCTCTATACTATACTTCCTTTAGGAAAAATATTCATTTTCAATTCTATTTTTCATATTTGAAAAGTGATCCTCAGAATGAATGACGCCAGAAGCAGTATCGCGAGCGCCAAAGTACCTGAAAGACAAGGTGAAGCAAATCACCAGTTGTCACATTATTCCCACAAACGCTACCATGATAGTTACAAGAAAATTGCGAATTTCCCTCTAGTTCTATAAATTTTATCAAAATTTCGAGTCTTAATCGTAATTGGTTACTCTAAAACGGCATTTTTTACTGAGAATAAGGTGCCCCTGCTTTAAACAGTGGCAAAGTTTGTATGTATGTATATATATGATGGATTTAGCCTTTGTTTATCTTTAGAAACTTGTCGAAATACATGCTTCAATATACAAAAGTAAACCGATTTCAGAAGATAAAAGAACCTCCGTTGGTACCGTAACGACTTTCCACTGCTTCCCATAGAATCAAGAGCTAAAAATCAAAGCTATGGAGAGTATCAGATACCCAGGCCACAAAAAAGAGTAAAAACTATGGTATGCAAAAACAAAACTTCCTATCGAGATTTTCTTCAGGGAATAGAGCAGGAGTCTGCGTGATGAGACCTTCCAATCTCTCATGAAAATAATATGGAATTGAGCATTGGCCTTGAATCGTCCATGTAACAAAATCAGCTCCGTAGTACGAAAATAAAAATCATAAAAACTGTGATAGTCGAAGTTGAAAAACAATCATCACCCCGTTTTCCAACAACCAGCGCAAATTGAATGAAAAAAATTCAGTAATAACTCATTTCTCCAACTTATTTGTGTGATAAACTAACGCACAAGAGTTACCAATACCTTCGTGGAAAAACGTCAGTATAAAACATGCATTAACTTTTCAATGAAAACTGGTGAGAACGAGGAAAACTTTCAGTTCTTACAACCCTCATTGTGGTTAAACTGTAAAACAATTTCTTGTTTCATTTTTGCCTAGATTACAAACGGTGTTACAATATAGTCAAAACTAGACCTGTGCGCCGACCATATCATCGGCGGCGGCGACGTAGAAAAAATTTTACCTCGGCGGCGATCGGCGCGCCGGCGTAACGCCCTTGATATTTATCGGCGACGGCGGCGTATACCGGCGTGACACTAATTACCACTTCTAAAACATTGCGTATAATGTGTACACTCTCATGTTCGGTTTTTTATTCCAACATAAATAAATGAAAATATGTTCATCCGGGTCGACAGGATGTCAAAAAAAGAAATAGGAATGGTTAAGAATCAAGTAGACATGCAATTTAAAAACCAGCAAAAAAATGACTATCGGCGCGATAAAAATTTCTTCGGCGACGCGTCGACTCAAAACCATCGGCGGCGGCGGCGTGCGTAAAAGTGTCGGCGGCGCACATGACTAGTCAAAACCATCAATTCAGGCTTGAAAGAAGAAAACTAATTCACAAATATGTGGCACACGTTTTCAGTGGTCTACAAAACTTATAAAACTGTCTGAATTTAGGATTTATTTAAAGTGAATGTTCATCTTTTATTTATTTAAAGTGATTGTTTTCTTGACTTGACGATATGTGGCGTTAAAATCTAAGCTTTTACTGAATAAACGGTGCTCAAATTGGTACTATAACATTTGAATAAAAAATGTTAAAAAACTGCCGATTTTTCATGGTTTTACCATAGTTCGCACTGAATAAACTACCCATCAATCTTAGTAACCCATGAATTAGCAGAAAAAAATTGACGGCTTCATCAGTCGAACTCTAACCGTGATGGTGAAAACAGTGAAGCTACTCCGTTCGAAAGTGTGTGCGTTCAAAAAACGGCACCTCATCGCGTCGAAAACAGTTTTTGGGCGCCGGATACGTTTGTTCTGGTATCTACAACGTCTTAGCACAATTGGACAACAATCAAAACATGCATTGAACGAAAGCCCGGTTCTGAATGGCCGACGACCCTGTGCGACAGAAGCTATAAAATATGCTGAAGAGGAAGATCGAGGGAAAAGTGCCTCATCGCTGGGTACGCTTGGCCGGGAGGTCGGTGCGACTACCTGGCAAACATGGAATTACATGTCAGGACGCGGCAGTCCCGTCCACTGATCTCCGAGCTGCAGGTAATGACGCAGCGGCAGCAGCTGAATAACTCGATTTTACCGGTGAATCGCGACGTGGCGGTGGTGATGGACGACGGGACCTATCTCCCCATGGATGGCAACGACTGGCAGGGCACTTCGTATTTTACTTGCCCAACGAAGGAAGTGAGCTCCGAGGTCAAGTTCATTGAACACACATAGTTTTCCAAGAAGGTGCTGCTGTGGTTGACAATTAGCGAGAAAGGGATATCAAAGCCGCTCTTTTTTTGCTCTGGACTGGCCATGAACGAGGAAACATATCGTCAATTGAATTCAAAACTGGCACAACTCAAAATTCATAGTTTCGAGAAAAACGCGTTTGGAAATTTGCGTCGAAAATTTCTTTTTTCATTTTCGTGAAAAATTCCAATTTTAAGGCTTCACATTTTAATTGTACTTGTTCGGGTCTATCATGTGCATGTAATAAGCAAGTGATAAGAGTTGTAACTTCATTTTTCCGTCTTTTTAGGGATATTTTAGATTTGTGCAATAAAGGCACTTCTACTCATATTTCTGGAATCATTGTGAATTTTAAAACGGGTCTTTGTGAGGTGAAACTTTATAGTATTTGACATCGTTTGCCATCAATAACTCAAAACTACAAAATTTTGAGTTGTGTCAGTATTGAACTCAACTGACGATATAAGACGAAGTGCATGCCGGAAGTTGCGTCGTTCATCAAGTAATACGAAAACGCAGTGTTCTAGGCTGATCTGGTGCCGGCTCATTATTTGAAGCAATCGTTGGAAGAGATTAAGCGGCTGAATATTGATGTGGTACCCAAGTCGGTGAGCCCACCCAACGTCCCCCAGCTGCGTCCCATCGAGAATTTATGGGCAAACCTGAAGCGTAAGATCAACTCCAAAAATTTTGTCGCGAAAACTGAAGAGAAATTGATAAATAAAACGAAGAAAAAGAACTCAAGAACATGCCTACAAGCATGTTTTCGTCTGCCATGGCCATGGCGAATGTTCCGGTTAGCTGCTAGAAAACCGCTCACAAGGCCGTAGATTTTTTTATAAAGTGAGCCAATATAATTAACTTACATGGGATATTTATCAAACTCAATTAACTGGCTTAGTTTTTTATCACCATCTGAAAAAAATCCATTTTTAATGCAAATGTTAGGCAGTAATAGTGAAAAATTTTTTAAATGATCGGTGAATTGTGGAACTTGTTATGTTCCAGAAAAAAGTCATATCTTGTTTTAAATATATTTGACATATAAATACGTCATATGTTCAAATACGTCTTATGAACAAATACGTCGTATGTAGTTTTCGCTCCAGGAACTACATGCACTGTCTGCTTCAATGGAGTCAAGCAACACTCAGCCAATCAAGAACTAGCTTCTTCCAGCTCACTTTCGGCAGCCTGCTCGACCACTGTTTAATATTTCTACTAAATTCACCGACGTAGATCTGCTTAATATAGACCACTTCCTTTAGTGGACCACCTAAACTTCTTACACCAAATTACACATTATAAATATACTTATTTTGATTTATGCTTTGACAACTTCAATAATGTTCTTCATTAGAAATGACCAACGTTTACTATAATATTCTTCATTAAAGCTTCAAAGAATGTCTTTTAATAACAGCTACCTGATTTGCCATGGTTCGTTAACGTTTTCATAGGAAATGGCCTTACCAAAAACTGTACTGACATCACACTTTCCGAGCGAAAATAATCAGATTTTCGATGAACGTGTAGGATAATAGTGTTTTTAAAAGATAAGCAAGTAATGTTATTAGAAAAACACTTAAAATATTGAAAAAAATATTGGCCCAATTAAGGGTAGAAATAATACTGTTTCCCTTATTCCGGCATGCTTCATTTCGAACAAGAGATGTCATCGAAATAACGCCGCGAATCATAGTTACCATAGTTACCATAAATTTGTTATGATCGTGTTATTGTATAAAATTGCTGCTAATATGGGAAAAACGCCGGAAATTGGTAAACAATACACTGAAGCAGCTGTTACTGAGTGTCTTCAAGCAATAAAAAGTGATGTTTCGAGTTGAGAAGCTTGCAGGCGCTCCAATGTTCCACGATCCACCGTAATGTTCCGTGCAAGAAGTAAGTGGTCAGGAAAACCACGAAAAGGTAAAAAACTGCATTGACTGCCGCGGAAGAGGATTCAATTGTTCGCTGGATAGTTTCATCAGCGGCGGCTACGGTTAAAGAGATCTTTTATTTAGACATGGCCCAAATTGAAAATTGTTGTGGTGAATAGAGGTATTATCTAGTTGTATTCCATGCAGAAAATATGATAAACATGATACTTCTTGTTTATACATAATGAAATACCTAATTCAGTTTAGATATTTACACTTTTTCATGCAAAATTTGCAGCTACGCTACTAAGTGGTCCAATAAAGGCAGTTATACCCCAACACCCCTGGACATACACAGTTGCTTTAAAATCAATTTTGATTTGTTGAGAAATAGTTTCCACTGAATTCTTTTAAGGTGAAATTCCATTAAAGCCTTCAGAATCAGCAGAATAGATGACACTACTACCTCTCCTCACTCGTATGTGAATACATTGGTGCAAAACGAAAAACAGTACATGATTGCCAGTTTTGTTATTTTTTGAGCACTACGTAATTCAACAGGTTTATCATTGTATTCGAAAAATGCGAAATTTCTTTTGTGTATAACTTTGTATTGTATGGGTTGAAATTGATGAAATTTTGAGCACAACTAGTTTAGAGTGTAATGATTACATGTGCGTCACTATTTGTCAAGCAGTTATAGAAATGGCTTCCGAGCAGAAAGTGCTTCGACAGAAAAAAGGACACGTTCGTAGAAACTCCAATCCAGTTCGACCGTGTTCTGTGTTCAAATAGACCCAGACAACCCAGTAGCGAGTTACCTGAAGGAGAAAAATGGAAACGACAGACGCAGGCGCAGTCCGTACCTTTCCATTACGAAATTCAGAACTATTTTCGTAAACATGCTATATCTCGAGATTGGCTCATATTACCACGAGATGATAAGTTTTTCTTACGTAAAATTTTCCAAGAAATACGATGAAACCATCAAATTTGAAATAAACTTAGCTGCATTTGCCGAAAAGTGCAAATTTAGTTTTAAAATACAAAAATAATCTATCTGGCATCACTTCCGGTCAAAAATAATATTTTTTCTGGATTTCTTGGTTTATTTTCTTCAAAATTCATCTCTCACTATTTTCCGGGTGTCTTACGTCTATAAATTGTGAAAAAAATAATTACGAAGTTTCCACCTTTTTGCCTTTCTCCTAGAAAGGTATAGCAATCACTGGAAAAACCAAAGGTATAAAAGTGGTCCCAATGGCCGAATGTCATATACCACTCGACCCCTTTCGACGAACTGAGCATTTTCTGTATGTATGTATGTATGTGTGTATGTGTGTGTGTGTGTGTGTGTATGTGCAACTTTTTTTCTCACTCACTTTTCTCAGAGATGGCTGGACCGATTTTAATGAAATTGATTGCAAATGAAAGGTCTAGTTGCGCCATAGGTTGCTATTGAATTTCATTGTAATCGGATTTTTAGTTTACAGGTTATGTATCAAAATGTAAAAATCACGAAACATCAATATCTTAGAAACCACACAACCGATTTCAATAAAACTGGTTTCAAATGATTGGGCTGTCTCCAAAACCTTTAAATTTTAAATTTCGTTATGATTGAACTTATGGTTCAAAAGTTATGTAAAGAAAAGTTATCCTGAGGTTGTTTAAACTCACTCATTTCTCTCAGAGATGGCTGAACCGATTTTCACAAAATTAGTGTCAAATGAAAGGTCTAGTTGCCCCATAGATTTGTAACTTTGTATTGTAACTTTGTCCGTTGTTCATAAAAATGTGAAATCGTTTAATGAAAATAAACATATTGACTTTCTCCTAACGATCACTGGCTAATTAAAAGGTAGATGAGTGATCCAAATGGCCGAATGTCATATACTACTCGACTCAGTTCGTCGAATCCAGCATTTTCTGCATATATGCATGTATAGGTGTATATGTTTGTGTGTGGGGGTGTACGTGTGTATGTGCACCTTTTGTTTCGCATTCACTTTTCTCAGAGATGGTCTGACCGATTCCTTCTATCTTGGTGTCAAATGGAGGGTCTATTTGCCGCTAAGGTTGCTATTGAATTTCATTGTAATCAAACTTTTAGTTTTTGCGCTGCGTCAGAATGTGAAAAACGCTCTTATATCTCAGAAGCTATGAACATAGTTGTATTCAAATTAATGGGCTTTTAAACTCTTAAACAATGAATTTCATAAAGTTTAAACATGTGGTTTGAAAGTTATAAATAGAAAGAAACGCAACCTGACCGACTGTTTGAAACTATAGCTACGATCAAAATATGTGGCCTCAAAATCATTTAAATTCGATAATGTACTATTTCAATGTTTGCGGCCTTGCTCGGGATTGAAATTGAAATTAAAAGTCATTTCTATCATTTCACTTTTTGCTTTTCTCCTAGAAAGGTATAGTAATCACTGCAAAAACTAAAGGTATAAAGGTGCTCAAAAGGGCCGAATGTCGTTAATCACTCGACTCAGTTCGACGAACTGAGCATTTTCTGCAGGTGTGTGTGTGTAACGCTCTTCCAATCTCACTCGATTTTCTCAGAGATGGCTGAACCGATTTCAATGAAATAAATTGCAAATGAAAGGTCTAGTTGCCCTATAAGACCCTATTGAATTTTATTGTAATCTGATTTCTAGTTTAGAGGTTATGTATCAAAATGTGGAAATCATGAAATATCAATATCTCAGAAACTATTCAACCGATTTGTACAAAATTAGTTTCAAATGAACGGGCTACTTAAACAACCCTTAACTTTTGCATTTTATGGAGATTGAACATGTGGTTCAGAAGTTATGGAAAGAAACGTGTTCTGGAGACTATTTAATAACACTCATGTTTCTCAGAGATGGCTGACCCGATTTCCACAGAAATAAAATTTAAATGTGTTATCGTACTATCTGAACGTTCCCGGTATCGCTCGTGATTGAATTGTTCGAAATTGAGAGTCATTTATTTTATTTCGCTATTTGTTAAGCACTAACATTACGTCAAATTTCATATTTTATACTTCAATTACAAAATCAATATTTTAGAACCTAAAGAGTGAATATACCTTTATTGGATTTAAGCATTCATGTAAATCTATTTTTATAAATAATAAGTTTGAATGAGAAAGGCTGAGTCTGACCGCTAGGAGGATTAATTTAGGTTTTTCGTAAAAATGTGATATCTCGAGATTGACTCATATTGCCTCGGGATGATAGTTGTTTCATATGTGAAATCTTCCAAGGAACATGAAATTATCAAATTTAAAATAAAAATGGCTGCATGTGCCGAAAAATGTAAATTTAGTTTTCAAATACAAACATAATTTATCTGGCAACACTTTCGGTCAAAACTTATATTTTTTCTGGATTCCTTGGTTTATTTTCTTCAAAAATCATCTATCAGTATTTTCCGGACATCTTACGTCTATGAATTGTGAGAAAAAGAAAAAAGAGATTTTTAACAAAAAATGCGTGACATTGCAATAAACAGGGTGGTCCCACAGAGCGGGGGGTATTCCAATTAGTCCTGTGCGCCGCCACGCCGCGCCGCCGCCGCCAACACTTTTACGCACGCCGCCGCCGCCGATGATTTGGACTCGGCGCGCCGCCGAGGAAATTTTTAGCGCGCCGCCGAGAAAATTTTTACCGCGTCGATAGTGATTGTGTATGCTGGAATTTTTCCAGATTTTAGAAATACCGCAAATCACAGCCGATAAGGGAACACTCGTATATTAAGTAACGCGGAATTTGGCAATAAATACCCCTTCACTCCGACGTAACGCAATCTTGCATGGTGGCCTCACGCAGTGTAACACTTCGCTAAGTACCTCCCCTGTATTTACGTATTTACGAAGGGTACGGGACACGAGACATACGGACACTAGGCATATGGATGTTAGGCATTGTATGCTAGGCATACAGACGCAAGGCTTAATGGATGTGAGGCATAATGGATACGAGGCATACTGCCATAAGGCATAACGGACGCGAGGCCGAATGGACGTGAGGCCGAATGGACGCGAGGCCGAATGGACGCAAGGCCGAATGGACGCGAGGCTGAATACGATATTGTATGATCGCATGAGATCCAATTATCATGACTATGTGTTCCGGATTTGCAACATATATTCCGCAGCAGAGTCTATTGAAAAATATGTTGCACCCTTGATGATTGACAAAAGCGTCATTCAATGAATTCTATATTTAACTCAGATATTTTATACTCTACGTATGTAGTTTAAGCGTAAATATATTCCTAAATAGTTTAGGTTGGGCATATTTTTTCAAATCATGCGGCGCAGACGCATAATCGAGGGCAAGGAAACGTGGCGGCACTAAGCTGCCGTGGTTTCCACAGTCCGTGCCGGCCGCCGACCCGCCGTCGGAAGCCGCGGCCTTTTGCACACAAACGACTGATCTACAAATTTGCTAGGTCTACTCAAACTCAAAGCGAGTAAGGACATCATTCGCTCGAACAGCGAGTGGGCCGAAGGCCGACTATGTTTTTGCTGAATTCTCCTTACTTTGTTGCTTGAACGTTAAGGCATCGAAAAAAAAACACTTTCAGCTATTTTCCGTTACCATGGTGATATTTGCGGATTTTTCGGTCAGAATGGGTCGCCTTCGACCCATCATATTGAAGGGTGATTTTCATAATAATGACATCACATAGTTCATGTGATTGTTGCTTTTTTCAACGCTATTCCGAGCAAACAAAAATTTTTCAGGTGGTAATGAAGAATCTGTGGAGTTTAACGAAGAACTCTGTTTGAATGAAAATTGAGTATCCCATTTTTTCAGTTTTTCCATGGGTAACCTAACAAAATATATGGACGTTGAAAAAGACCCTCTAACGTAAGATCTATCGAAATTTTCCAAAGTCGGTCTACGGTCAATCAAAATGAACTCATCGACAAACTATCTGTCTTTTTTTTCAAAACTGAACGTCTTTGGAAATAGTGTTCCTTGCAATTTTTTTGGGATTTACACTTGTTTTACTTTCTCTGCTTGGTTTATTATTTTCTGGGTGCTCAATTGTTTATTTACTTGATTTCTTACCATTTTTATTTCTAGTTTTGACATCATGTCAACCCTGACGCAATATTTTTTTATTAACGTTGAATTAACAAAAAACCGAAAATAAGAGCTCATAGCACACATTATGCGCAATTATAAGTGGTAATTAGTGTCACGCCGATACACGCCGCCGCCGCCGCCGATATAAGCCAACGGCGTCACACCGGCGCGCCGGTCGCCGCCGAGGTAAAATGTTTTCTACGCCGCCGCCGCCGATGATATGGTCGGCGCACACGTCTAATTCCAATCGACACCAAATTTGGAATTTTTCCAAAGTGACAGTAGATGAATAATTCTCCCAACTTTGAGCAAAATCTGGAATTATATTGTATGCCGGCCATCTTGAAATTATCTGTGTTGTTTAAAAACGACTGTAGCTATCATTAGCTTGGTAGTATTAAGAGCGCAGGAAAGTCTCAAACTGTTCAACGTAAAATATAAACTTTCACTGGTGTTATTGTAACTCTGAAGATTCTTGCATGTGAATTCGATAGGGCGGTAACAATTGAAGGTATACCAAGAAAATTCATGCCGGTAATGTGTTGTATAGCTTGAAAAAAAAATGCATCAGAACAAAGCCTTGCAAAACACGTGTTTTTCAGAGTTGCGGTCCATGTAAAGTTTGGACGTTCCGATTTGCTGTGCATCGATGGTAAACACCTAGTTTGGTCCTCCGGAAAAAAAACCAATTGGGCAATACTCTAGATGTTTGATTAATAAAAAGTTTCCGTTTCTGGAGGAAAAACTCCAAGAAACACTCGATCTCTAAGATGTCAACTGAGTTGCTTCAAAGGTTACTTTGAATGAAGATCGACAGCTTCGATAAACGTCACAACTCAAATTGCTGCCAATCAACATTGAACGAACTTAACCAAAAAAATTTCGAGTTCGAAAGTGGCTTCGCATTCCGGTCGTCTATGCAAACGATTTTCTTATTGCAATGATCGAAGCAAGAGGCGCAAAACGCAAAAGCGTAGGTAAAATGCACCATTGGATGAGTAAAGTTGTGCAGTACTACAGATGTCTCAAAAATTTGCTGGGAGTACTGCGGTTAGCAACATTGTTTAGGATCGATTCTGACGATCCTTCTCAAACGAATGATTTAAAAACTGCAGTATTTAATTCTGGCAAAAGAGCATTGGCTAATCTGTAAAAAAAAGAAGTACAGTAATCTATTCAGCTAACAAAGATGTCTACCCTTGTTATTCACTCCTGGAGAACGCAAAACGAGTTTGGTATACTCAAGAACAAGGCATTTCTAGTGACAGATATCTCTGCAGAGGTTAAGTTACAGTCGTCAATGTACCATACAATGTCTCATATGTGAAAATATTTCTATGAAGTAAAAAAAAACAAAGTTTGAGGTTATTCGGCGAGTGAGGGCGATGGATGGATTTCAACAGGTTTAATAAAACCAAAAATTTTAAAGCCAGACAGATTCTGATTCTTAGGTTTTCATCAGCTCGTTTCTTTTCTCTAAGATCAACAAGCAACATGAATGATCACAAAAAATTGTTTGGAAAATTCGGTTCCGTCATCTTCAATATTCTGCCATCCTATGAGGTTTATCCGGGAATCCAAAAATACAAAAGAAATGGTAAGTTAGAACTAGTTGATAGCAACTAGCAACAAAACAAGCTCAAAATTCAGCAAGCACTTGAAAAAGAATTTGTATATGTTCCGAAAGCTAGAGTTGGTAATACAAAAGACGACAATAAATTGCGTTCATTTTTCTCTGACACAAAAATAACTGGAGTGGATAAAAATATCATCAATAGATTCAAGGTTATACTTGAAGTATTACCTAGCGGATAGAGTATTGACACTAGAAGTTTTGAACCTTGTGCCGCTGAAATGGCTCGACTCTATGTTAGTCTGTATGGATGACATCCAATGTCACCTACTCTTCATAAGATCCCCATCCATGAAACAGTAGTAATCAAATGCATTTTTTGTCACTCGCTGCGTCATGACGTCTGTTTACTATTTGTTAGAATCAGAATCATCCAGTATTACATTATTGGTAGCCTTGAATATTTCTCTGAAATACGAAAATTAAGCTTAAGTGAAATCATTATTCAAACTTCGTTTATCTGGAACCCAAAGGTTTCGTCTCCAGTTCGGTACCAAATTGAGTTAAATGTACAATCTAATTAGGCCCTTAACACCTCAGATAGCGATAAGATTACTACAACACACTTAGAGTTTCAACATGTTTTGCTTAGTCGCAGTAATTCAGTCTCTAAAATATTATTATCAAGATTCGTTCATTGACCCCACCTTCAAATGTTAATGGCGAAAATAGAAATCACGGTTCTTGAGCACGCTCTAAAGGTGAGCTAAGCAAATGTTCACTTGATTTCAAACCAGTTGCAAATTCAATCTTTATTCACTTACAAACTTGGCAGCGAAAAGCGAATTGACGTTATTGGCTGATAGAGAGTATAAACAGCACCTTTTTCGGAGAAGCGCAGTAAAAGACGACAGTTGACATTTTATTACCGGTGGTACCACCGACCGATTTCATTGCGTTCGTCGACTAGTGTGTACGCTAGATATTTTTGAATTTATGTGCATAATTTGCAATTGTGCGTCCGTTGTTATTAGAATGCTAAGACCATTTGAATATCGTATATCATTTCAAGAGAAAAAAAAAGACAGAAAGTTTATTATTTCGGTTGAAAGCAGTATAATAAAACAAATTTAAAAAATATCATTCAGTTCAACCAGGTTTTCATACACACCTTCCCAATGCAAGATAAAATAAATTGCCCAATTCACCATTCGTACTTTACCAAACAGAAATTTATGACCACTCAAACCTAGCCCAACCTTCGCAGTTATGCTGCCGGAATGAACCAAGTCAAACCGGCTTGGCAGTAATTTTAGAATAACATATTTAATTTTCCTCTCTCGATAGGAAAACAACGACTAGAGCCCGCAGCCATGCAGCCGTGCATTCTCGTGCGGGTGTTCGGGGACCCTGCGGCGGCAACGGTTGGTTGGTTGGCTTACGCGCGAGTATTTATTTCCCGCAGGCATGCGATGAATTTTCATCCATATACGCATACGCGCGTAAAAACACACCAAATCACTATTTTGTACCCGCAAGAAAGCAACAGCAATTAATAAAGCAAATACTAAATCATCAATCAGATTCGCATGTACGCACCCGGGGACCGGTATTCTCACGATAGCAGCTGGTAGCGCCGCCTATGTGGCCCCCGGCAGTATACACACGTATCCAACGCTCCTGTCGCGCAGTGAAGCCGCGATTGGATAAACAAATTGGAGCGATTCGGAACTAGTGAAAAACCGCGCACCATCAGGCCAGGCTGCATGCATACGCGATTGCCATGGGCTGAGCAGCTTCTGTGCTGCTCCCGGCCGGGACTGCACAATCGTCACCTTGTATGGCCCGCCTCGCTAACCAGTTCGCAAGTTGAATAATGGCTGGTAATGATTCAAATCAACACCTGAGGTCTACTGGCTCCGGTCTGCAGCGGCCTACAAGGCGGCAATAGTCTCCGAGAAAATAAATCGCGGAAATTGCATTATGACCTGAGCCCCGCCGCAGCAAACGGTCTGGTCAGGCAGTGGAATGTTGATTAAGCAGTTACTCGAGGTCGCGGAATTTTTCCTCAATTATCTGCGTTTTTCGATTTTGTTTTGCGGTTTGCAATCAAGTTCGCACCTAATTTGCTGATTCGTCACTTTTAGCCACGCTCTAAGCAGAACTCAGCCCATTTTTACTGCCCCGAAAGGAAACATCATAGCCTTTTAACGATAAATTATCAAAGGTCATTAATCTTTGCCCTACTCCAGACAGGATTGCCCACGAGTTGGACCTTCCCAACGCACAGTCGCATTGTGTTTTATTTAGGAAAATAAAACCGTTTCCGGCGTCTTTGTCGCAACAAGGACCTAACCAATCAGGCTAAACGTACCTTCAAACCGACTCGTGATAATGTCACGTAACTAAAATTTGTGGATAAGGTTTTTTGTTCTAGTAAAAGGACGTCACGAAATACAGTAAAAAAAAGTTTCCTCTAGCTACGTGACCTGTTAGTGGCAACAGCTTTAGTTGTGCTGGTAGCTGTTCCAAGCATTTGCACTCGAGAGTTTTTTTTTTCTATTCTTTTCCTTGGTGACGAAATTAATGGACTGAAAATTGTTTATCGGCTCGTGCGTTAGTTAGTGCCTGGTGCCTCAGAGGTGCGTATACCTTTTTGCGACTAATCTAGCGGAAATCATCGCCGGTGCCCGAAAATAAAGCGACACCCTCCGACAGTGGCAAAACAGGTCAGCGCTAAAAATAAACGGCACGACGAAGTCGCTTTTAATTTCGAACCAAACAACGCAAATAATGTGGCTTTTTATAGGCCACCGTAGAACATTCCACGCCAGGCAGTCTGTGCTCGTCGACAATCGTCGATTCTTTGTAGCGATTTTGCGATGCAGAAGCACAATGTCGTTTCATAGGTGAACTGTTAAATTGTAATCACGATGCTCAAAACACTGTTTTATCACTTCGAACTTTCTGCTGTAATAAAGATCATCCCGCACAAAAGCTGTTCCAGAAAAATTGTTGATCAAAAACTGTAGAATTTACCACATTCCGTAGTGGTTGATCCAACAAACCACCATCCATTTAAAATAATCAATGACTAATTGTAAAACTAAATAAATCTCAAACGGTTTTCATAGATGAGCTAACCACTTATACCCCAACTATAGCCACGATAAAAGACATTCCCACTGGCAGAGCGCGCTGGAGAAATGGCACCGCAGCAGAAGCATCGGAGCCTTCCCCCGCGCTAGGAAACAAAGCGCGGTGCGGTGCGGTGACTTAAGCTAGTGTTCCCTGCTTTCGTTGCGGTTTCGCTCACTCACTCCCCAAGGAGACTCGGGATTGGGAAGACACCGCATCATCCCGCAGCAAAGTGCTGATCTTGATCTCGAAAGACGTGACGCTCCCGATGGGGCAGATTACCGACCACCGGCCGACCAACCGGCATTGTGGCTCTTGGCAGCTACATCGCCTCGGTTTCGCTGTGGTGGAAAGGAAATGAGGAAAGTTCGGGAAAGACTATTAGATCTCTCGGCGGTTGGTTGGTGGTGTGCGGACAGAATGACGACGGAAAAAAAGACAAACTGGTTTGCGGTATTGCGCCCGGAGCCTATATCGAGGCCAGCGGAATGGTTCGTGGGACGCGCAACAAATGACAACCGTATGGAAGTGGTAGGAAATTTTAATCTGTACCTGGCTCATTTTCAACTGTAACCGAGGTTCAGCAGGAATGTATGATTTGATTATGAGTTGGCCTATTAGGCTGAGTGCGCTTTGCGTTGCAATTTGCCCTGACTTTTGCTGGAATGCCCAATCTAGATCAAGGTATTTATCTGTTCATCGTAACTCCGTAAGTCTTTGAATTAATTATGATTGAGCTTGACAAAAAAAAATTTTAAAATTTTTATCGTTGTGCTTCAATTTTTAAATGAAAATTAAAAAAACGGCTCGAATCCAAAAGGATGTTCGGCTTAATTTTTTTTGCCTGTGAATAACTGTTCCAGCGTCGTAAAAAAAGAAGTGTTTTCTTCATACGATGCTATGAACGGGTGTTCAAAAATAGATTCATTACAGCAATCCAAAGCAAATAGAGTCATGGAGATCATCGGTTTGGCCGAATGTACGCGCTTCGACAGTCATGCTGTGTATTTGGTGAGACCTGATCGGTGTTATTTATTACGAATCGTTGAAACAAAATATTTCTTCTGCATGACGACGCTCCGCCACACCCTGCCAAAGTCGTTGAAACTAACATAAACACAGACAGCCCCTATTTTGTATTACATAAACGCTTGATTCACATCAGCAAAAATTCACAAGAGCTGGTCGAAATCTGCCAATAATGTGAGCAAAATACGAGGGCGGTCCGTTAAGTACTTTACCTCACCGCCTAAATATGCCACTATTGCAAGAAATATTTATTATCGCGTATTACATTCCCGTCAGGTTTGTATCCGCAACTAACCGGACACCTTTGAATCGGTGTAACCACAGACAGACGTCCAAGCAAGAACAACATTGATCAAAATTTCCGTGTAAATTTTCAAAGTAAATTGCGTTATAAATCACTTGCATACTAGCGCTGCCTGGTGACCTTATCGCTACAATACATTTTTTTCGCTAGTGTACGAGGCTGGCGGTACTGGTAGCGCTATCTGGTTACGGATCGCTACTACAAAAAACTTTACACAAGTTTGGAACTCAGCTTGGACGTCTGTCTGCGGTGTAACTCTTGCAATGAGTACTCAAGCTTTGAGCAACTCTTTTCAGTCAAACATAGCTAAGTGTTTACGCGTTCGCCTACTTTGATTTGTTTTGGCATTTCATGAACAGTGCTCAAAATGTCGACGAACGAAAAAGCCGTGCGCAAACGGATCTTGTCAGTCGTATCGGAAATTCGTATCGGATTTTCTCGATACGTGAACTCGCAAAAAGCTTAATTTGCCCAAAACTACATTCTATGATGTGTTGAAAAGATTCTCTAAACGTTCGAGTGTCGAAAGGAAACCAAGTGCGGATAGTTCTATGAACAGAAAGGTGGAGAAGATTCTGGAGAGAAAAAGAAACTGTGGCTCGAAGAGTAGGAATGTAACCAAGATTCGTTCAGAAATCAAAAAAGCATTCCGGTTTGAAGTCCTACAAAGTCGAGGAAGTAGAATAATAAGTAGGAAGTAGGTAATAAGCAGAACTTGCTTTTTACACTCCAATGGCCAGAAATGGTACTGAAGGACAAAGTACATGACTAAATTCCCCAAGAAATACCTAGTTTGTACCTGTGGCTCATCTTTCATAATCACAGGCACAATCAACAATGAAATTTATCAGAAGGAGTGTTTACAAAAACGATTGCTGCATTTCTTGAAGAGTTATGATGTTAATCTTTTATTTCAAAATGATTTGGCATCATGTCGTGTGGACGCATATAGCATAAACTGTTTCCGTGATGAAATGGCACGAAGCCATTAAAGTAAATATTGTACCAAAAACCGCTAATCCTTCCACAATTGTTTACAGCTGCGGGCAATCGAAAAATGTTGGGCTATGGTGAAGCGGACGCTTTCCGCAAAAAAGTAGAAAAGAATGATGACACAATTTTCACCAAATCTAGATTCAGCAAGATCACCTAGGAGACTACAAGGTACGAGATTTTTACATCAATGGAGAACAATGATGTTTTGAACACGTGAATTAGTAAACCATACTCCATAGTTATAAGTCATGTAAGCTTTTTGAGTGCGTTATTTCACTTTTTGATGTCCGGATTATCGTGGATACAAGCATCGCGCGTGGAAGTGAGCGCGTCCTCAAGTACAACAAAAATGTAAAAAGATCAATATCGATCTGTGAATCGATTCTTATTATTGGAAGTCGAGTCGTGTAACGAAATTAAAGAACGTTTGGATGCAGTGTACTCTCCTTCGGTTTAAAGTGGTTTATCGAGTTTTAATGCATTCGCACGGCCATTTTTTGTATAGCCGCGTCCAGGTACCCCGAGAGAACGTGACAAAAATCCAAGATTTCGTATTGGATGACCGCCGATTGAAGGTGCGCAAGATCGCTGAGTCAACAGGATCTCAAAAGACCGTCTAGGTCATATCCTGCATAAAGTTTTGGGCATGAGATGGGTGCTGCGTTTGCTCACTGTCGACGTTATTTTAATGCAATCCGAAGGAGTTTCTGCGTCGTATTTACACCGTCGGCGAAAAAAGTATTTACTGGTACACACCAGAGACCAAGAAACAGTCGAACCAGTATACTTTACCCGGCAAACTTGCTCCAAGAACGGCAAAGACTGTCTCATCGGTCGGATGAGTGATGGCCACCGTTTTCTGGGATTCACATGGTGTGATTATCGACTATCATGAGAAAGGCTCTAAAATGCTGAAAACGTCTATTATATTACCGTTCCAGCTGAAAATTCAAATAAACGACTCGCGGCTTTCGATTTTTATACCTTATTCACAGTGCGCATAATATCGCATTTTGTGCGCTGTACAGCGCATCTGATGTCAAAACATCGCACTAAATGCGACATTATGCTCATCACAAAAAGGAAGTGTAGTGTTATTTTCCCTTTTTTTGGTAGTTTAAACAATTAGTGTAAACAATTTCGTTATTCCGACTATATCTCTATGCGTGAAACTCCGTTTATTCCGTTCCTTCCATTCAGCTTGCAACACTTCCAAACTGTCAAGCTATGAGCGATGACTTTCACACGAAAATAGGCTGACTTTCGATACACCAAACGGTTCGAAACGGTTATCGTATTCCGACAGAGTTGAAGGTGATAACCTAATTGAAGATCTGCTATACGCGGGCATTATTCGACCGAGCAATTCCCCGTGTTCTTTTCCGATTGTCTTAAAAACTAAAAAGTCCAATGAGCGACGAATGTCGTGTTCTACGACGTTTGGCGGAATTCCGATTAGAAGTTAAGATGAAGTAATGTCAGTTCTGCTTTACTAAAATCGAGCTTCTAGGCTTTGCAGTCCGTGAAAAGGGGATAAGACTGTTGAACAAGTGCTTGGGATTCATGTATGCCCGGAAGGTGATTGAACGACATCGAACGGGCTTGCCAATCGGTTCGAAAAGATGAAGATTTCGGACTGAAGAGTGTATGCCGTTCTATGGAGCTGAAAGGTTCCTACGCATGGACTGTTCCACCAACTATAAAGATTTCCGTGTATTTTTTTGGAGTGTTTTGGTCAAAGCGGAAATAATTGAGAAACTAAAAAACATTTATCACGCTGAAGAACTTCGAATTCCGTTTACTAACTCCGAATAGGACGCGGGTAACTGTCCAATATGACCAAAATTGATGTTGTGTATACCACCGCGCATAGCTGGTCAGTCCCATTTGCACTTTCAGCAAGCCGAGAAAAACGCGTTTTCATATAATTTTGTTCCATTGTTTCTTACGAGGTGGGACAATATGTTTGGATGTTTTCCCGATGTTTTTCAGAACAAAGTTGTTGAGTTCATCTATTGTTACGAAGTTATGCAAAGTTATATCTCCTACAGAATGTGAAAATCCCATCATCCCTCCATAATTCCTCCCATTTATCTAGCAACACTTCTGAACTATGAACGATGATTTTAGCACCAAAAACTTCTGGAAAGTAACAAGAATAGATACGCTAGCGTCACTTTTGTGCTAACAACCGTTGCGACTGATCGCTAGGATGGGACAAAAAATAAATGTTAACTCCCATGCACTTTTGCTGTTTGTTATGGGTCCTATAACAACTGTGTAAATTTTCAGATTGGTCGGTGTTACTATATTTTTGCGCCCGATTTTTGAAGTTTTCATACAATTTTATCTGGGAAAATCCATTTTTTCAAAACTTATTCTCTAGAGATGTCCATTTGGATCCTAAAAATATATCATATTTGCAGGAAATATCCCTGGAAAAAACTCTTCTAAAGACCGTAACGCGCTACGATGCTTATAGAAAAAGTTCTTCTCACTATCGCCTTTTTCCCATATAACCGTTTCCCAGTCTACTGGTCGCGTTTAAAATAAAGAACTTATTTCGAAATCTTTAGTGAAATCCTTTCGACTTTACAGTAGTAAAATATAAAGGGGCACATAATTATTTCGGTTTTCAACTGGAACAAGAATAGATGGGCTCAAGAAGTTGGAGCATCACTGAATCGAATGTATCGACTTAGAAGAAGACTACTTAGAAAAACAAATTGCCGCCTATACAAAATTTATCGGAGCATGAAGTGGCGTCACATGGAGTATGCTTTAAAATAGAAACTTATTTGGAAATATATGTTTATTTAATGTTTTCGATAAAAGGTATTAATTTTTTAATGTATTTGGATGTACAGCAACCTTATCTAACTTGCTTTGCTTCGTTAGGGGCTAACATCACTTCGAATACACATGTCTCTTGTTGACAAAGATGTCACATATTTTTGGAAAATATCTGCAAACGCTCGAAAAACTGAAGAAAAATGCTCATAATCAGAGAAAATTGAGCTCGCACAGGCAAAAATATGCAAAAAATTCGACCTACTTCAAGAAAGCCATTAATTAACATCAGCAGTCATGGATAAAATAAAGGATTACTGTGACGTGACGTACTTCCCCGAGGAGTGGGCGTTCACTTCCCGATCAAAAAGAAAACACAAAAATGTAACAGAAGCTGTTAGTTTGTTACGGGAAAAACCTTACGGGCTGTGTTTTTTCAATTTGATCCCGTTAGGTGTTAAAATAACAGAAATTATAGCAGAAATGATTCTACTAGTATCAAACACACATCAAAGTTTGTTACTAATGTATCAGTTTTCTAACAAAATAAGATAGTATATAGAACAATATAAAACTAAACATTGTTAGAAACAACAGGTTTCGATAAAAACGAAAAATTAGTAAGACTTGTTTCAGAACTACTTAATGTCAGGTTTTGTTATTATAACTCATTCAGATTTAATTTTATTATCAAAATTACATGGAAAAATACAAAATTGTATCAAAATATGTTATTCGTATCTCGCGTTGATAGAATTTTGTAATTTTTTAGTTTACTCTTCTGATCGGGTTGTGACAAAACGTGACACGAGAAGCGGGGATAATTTCGATCAAAACTTGCGTGACGCACTTATTGGATGTAATCTTCAAAAATACTGTAAAAAATACATTGAATTTCACAGTTATTAAAATTTCGGCAATTAAATTTAAATATGTAGTACCAAAACACAAATCGTAAAATTGATTGCCGTTTTTCTGATCTTGTTTTGCACTTTCCCGAACAAGCTGAAAATAATTACGTCGCCAAAAACGCCAAACGTCGTAGCTGACACCCGGAGAAGTGACAATCTCCTGTTCGAAACTCGAATTGGAATAAATTGGATGCTGCACAAACAAATTATTTGTAGTCGAATTGGATAATTTTGAGGATTTCCTGTTAAAAACTTCTTTTCATCGAAATAAATATAAGTAGCAGAGAAATGGATCTACATTAGAAAAGTGTCAATTTTGTGAATACCAACTGATAATTTACAATACTGGTATGACTGAAAAAATATGAGTTCAATATACGAGTATAAGGCTCGAAAGGTTTAAATAATAAAATAGCACTGCCCATTACTTATCACTTGTAGCAAGCAAGTTTTTTTCTACAGATTTATTAACCCTCTGATGATGATAATTCGTATTGTCCATTTCAATATATGAAATAAACGGCAAACACATTCATTGAATTATTGCTTATCAAGCTGTTATTCAGCTGGGTTTTCATCGCTCAAAAGTAGTTTTTCATCTGCTTGATTGCTGTAAATTATACCATAACATTGCATAACGACAGTGCATCTTTCTTCGAGGAGAAAAATATCTAATTAAAGATATATCGCACCTGATATGAGATTCGAATCTATTTCGTGTCAACACTCTACTTATACTTAACTGATGATGGCCACACACGAAATAACTCTAGAAGAAACAAACAGCAATCAATTGTTCGCAATCAATTGACATTTCATTTCATTTAACCGCACCCAAAACAAGCGCGTTTATTTCGCTTCCACCGCTACAAAAAACATGCATACGACCCATTGTCCAACAATGACCAATTCATCAAACGAAAATGGTTAGCTGCCAGTGTCACATCCGATAGCGCCCGAGTCAAATTGCATAACAACGGGTCCAGCGAACAATGTTCTTATCGCTGGTGCTTTCCAGTCCAAGGTCGGACACCAATAACAACAAAAATCACATGACGTTTGAAGCCTGCATTACATATGAACTGTCATGCAACCTGTCAAAAAAACCGTTGTCTTACAACAGCAGTCATTGTGATTCGGTACGAATTTCATTGCCGCCGCTCGCTGTCCCATCCGATCGCTTCATTTGGAAACTTACAGTTTCAGCGCAAAAGATAAAGAACACCGCCCAATCAGTGAGGCAAGTGAGAGCGCTTTCCGGCCTGCCAGCAGGCAGCAAGTTGTTGTTGATGTTTACGGCAGATAAATGTAAATAAATAATAACTTGAGCTGCGCCGGACCGACCGACAGACAGACACCGGCATAATGTTAGGCTTTGTGCGTGCGGAACGCGACCATATCGCGCATCGACAGCGCAGTCGAATGTATGCACTCTGAGAAATCAGAACGTCAAAAGTCTAGTAAAATATGTGGTTTTTTACAGGTTTTTAGAGTGTAACAAAAGGGCTTTTACAGTTTAAGTTTTCCTCCCCATCTCTACATTTTGAGTGATAATTAAAACGGCAAACAAAACTTACTCTATCACTAGAACCGATTCTGGCAATCGTACTGCTTCACGAGGATGCCAGATATACAGACAAATTTGTTTTATGCAGAATTTCTGTCACAGACTCACCATATAACGTTTGTTACCTCATAACCTTTGAACGATCTTATGCAGAGAGAAAAGCGAAAATCTGGCACTCCTGCTGAGCTGTCAAATCGTGAGACATAGGCTCTCGCTTGATGAAAAACGGCAACCCCCTTCCCAGCAGCATAAAAGTTCGAGCACGAAAAGACGATCACTTTCAATTAAAACAAATCAACAATCAGTCCGATTATGATGTGAAAACGCATTACGAAATGCAGTTCCGGATCAGATGTGGGCTATAAGCAAATGATTTCACGAATTGGCGTGTGACTAGGATGGTGGAAGGCTTGTGAGAAAGAGAGATTAAGATGGCGAGAGTGTGTGTTTTTCTAGTCAAATAAGTCTTTCCTTGTTTCGTTATTGTTTGTCCTAGCCTACTAATAGTAAACAATTTTTATACACATTTTTTTAATTTTTAGATAGGTCTATTTGAAGCGAGTACGAATGAGTAAATGAGTACCTATGTATGACGGACAGAGAGAGAAAGAGAGCTCGAAAAAGTAGATTTCTTAAAACGGGCTAAAAGTAGAGTAAATATTACACAAAGTACGGTCGATTACTATCGTTGCGACTGTTGGGGTGATGCGTGTTGTACTGCGGCTCCGGAATGGTGGAGTATACGTGGCCCATAGTATTGGTGCCGCTGTTGGACTTACTGGCGCGGTAGTACCCCACGGGAGCTCCCATATTGTTGGCACCGCCATGGTTATGCATAGGATGAGGATAGGTTTGCAGGTGTGGCGATTGGTTGGCCTGCGTAGACTGCAATGGAATGTGATGTGGCGCCGATGGATGAGGCATTGCTACCGGGTGGTTGTGATGATGGTGGTGCTGGTGAAAAGGGGTGGTGGCCATTGCGTGACCTCCTGCGTGATGAAGTGATGGCGCTTCGTACTGCGGCGAGGAAGCACTCGAATGGTCGTCTTCGGTGTTGTAAGTACTGTGGTTCGGAGAACGAGGCGGCTGGGGAGGATATTGAACGCATACCTCCGAGTTAAGCCGCTTTGGCCACGTGGCAATCGGTGCCGTAGGATTGGTTGGGGCAGGTGTGTACCGGATGTTGATGGCTTTACGATGAGGAGCTTTATTTACAGGGGAATTTTTGCCGATGTCCGGCATGGAAAAGCGAAGCTTGTCCCAGAAACGGCGGTCGTCCCACGAGATAACGGTGCAAGTCCGCGTGAGAATGTCCATAATAGGATCCATGGCAAGCATCGAGTGTGGAACCGATGTGATTAGAATAAGTTTTTGTTTTCTTCGAGATGGCCTAATTAACTCGAGTACGGCCTGCAGTCCTGCTCGGAATTCCGGCTGAGACCACTCGTGTTGCATGAATTTAACACTAAAAAATAATATTAGCTTACGGGAGGCATCCGCTGCACTTTGCAGCGAGTCCGATAGGAAAGCTGCCGAATGAATGTCCCGATAGTGGAGACAGAGCGCATAACCATTGTGTTCCAGTTCTTGTGCAATCTGACTAGTTACCGTATCGGCATCGGCTGCACTGTATATAAGATAGCCATCGTACAGCTTCTCATTATCTTCGCACCGCTCCATCGCACTCAGGGGGTCCTTGCAGATTCGCACCCCGTACCGGGAGTGTGCCCACAGGCAAACGTCATTTCGGAAGATGAATACCAGCGTCACTATCAGAATTGTGAGCACTAGACCGGCTAGCACGGCAATCAACAGTGGCAAATAGTCTATAAAATCATTATCGATAATCGTCCTTTGCACTGTCGGCGTCGCAATCGGGGCGCTCTTATGGCTTTCACATTCCTTTATCGCGTCCTTTAGTAATTTATTATTCGAACACTGGAATTCACTTAGCCCATTCGTGTCGTTGAATTGGCGTTCGGCCCACTCCATCAGCTTGCCCAGCGACTCACAAGCACAACCCAGTTTATTGCCACTTAACGAGATTAGCCGGAACGTGCCGCCTAGTGGCATCACCTCCCAGGGCTTCAATTCACCGAGTTTATTATCACTAATCGTGAGCACTTCTAATGCTTTCTGATAATAGAACGATTTGTTTCCGATCGAGCTGATGGCATTATGCTCCAGATAGAGCTCCTTCAATTCCCGTAACGACTCAAACTCGGCTCCACCGATCTCCTGCAGCCCGTTGTGCTCCAAATGCAGCACGGTGAGAGCCGGAATGCCCCCGAAGGTCTTATTATTCACCGCAGCAATGTGACTGTTGTTCAGATACAGTGACTTGAGCTTCTTTTTGCCAATGAAAACATGGCTTTCCAGCTGACCAAAGTTGTTCCCATCCAGATAGATATCGGTGGCATCCATAGGGATTTTCGCCGGAACGGATGTGAGCCCGGCACTGCCACAGTCCACGATGTTCGATTCCCATGCCGTGTCATGGTAGCAATTGCATCGATCCGGACATGTCATCTTGCAGTCACATGCATCAAAATCACAGCAATGGCACGTAGCAAAACAATGGCTCTCGTATTTGCATAGAAACTCACTGGCCTTCATTTCCATCAGCGGCCGTACCAGCTCTCCACGTTTGTGCTCCATCGTACACATGACCGAATCTAAATCCTTCACCTGCGGGTACTGCCGAAGATAACTCAACTCGTTGATACGTTGTAACCATTCCATGCTGCAGTCACAGTGCACTAAATTATCGCCGATGTAAAACTCCGGCATTGTTCGAGTATCCGGAACGAGCGTCAGCGCCAGGGAGGACATTTCCAGCCGACGCAAGTGATTACCGTACAGTACCACCTTCACCAGGTTCTCCTTGTTGGTAAAAGTCTCCGGGGTAATCTCCTCAATCAGATTGTTATTTAGTAGCAGTGTTTCGATGTTTTTGGGGAACGAGCTCGAGTTGATGTGTTTGATGCGATTGTGCGAAACATCCAACATTTTCAGCTGAAACCAGTTCCCCACGTCGTATCGATTGCCCAGCTCGGAGATATTATTCTTGTGTATATCCAACCACTCGAGGGACTGTGGGTAGTGTGAATAATCGAACCATCCGATGTTGTTGTCGGAAATATTCAGATACACCAGCGACGTGAGGGAGGTGAAAACGCCCGCCACATCCTCCAGCTCGTTGCTATCAAGTCGTATGGCGCGCAGTGTGGGATTAGAGCTGAACGCGGACTGGTCCACGTGGCGTATCCTATTGCTGGCCAAATTCAGCACACGAATGGTGGACAACGCGAAAAAGGTATCCCGGGAAATCTCCGTTATCTGATTGTCCACCAGCCGTAGTCCCATCAATTCCTCCAATCCCTCGAAGGAAGAATTATTAATTTCCGTAATCTGGTTTTTGCCCAGGTCCAACGATTGCAGGAATTTCAAATTTTTCATGCCGGAGGGAATTTCCTCCAGCCGGTTATCGTTCAGACTGAGATCGTGCAGGTGGGTCAAATTTTCGAAGGCACGCTCGTGAATGTATGCAATCTGGTTCGATTCCAGTATGAGCTGATTGAGGACGTACAGCTCGCTGAAATGGTACGGCTCAATCTGACGCAACCGGTTGTGCGATAGAAAGAGGGCATGAAGGTTTTTCAAATCGCTGAACGCGCCATCGGCGATAAGTTCAATGACGTTGTGCTCCAAATTCAAAATCTGTAAACTGTACAAGCCCTTAAACACATGCTGATCCACCTTCGAAAGATGGTTGTAGCCAAGATTTAGCACCACCAGGCGCACCTGACCGGCAAATGTATCTCTTTTGACCCACGTCGAAGTTAGCTGATTTCGGGAAATGTCCAATGATTCCAGCCTATCGAGTCCTTCAAAAACACCCGGCGCTAGAACCGAAAGTGAATTGTTTTGCAAATGAACTTGTCTAATTTTTCTTGACGACAGAAACAATTCCGGCGTTAGAGCTGTCAGCTTGTTGTTCGAGAGATTGAGGATCTCCAGTGTGCCAAGACCGACAAAAGCGCGGTCCGCTATTTCCTTCAATAAATTGTCCTGCAAATATAACGCATTCAGTGATCTCAACGCCGATAGCCCATTATCTGCCATCAAGGTAATGTCATTTCCTGACAAATCTAGAACCTCCAATCCAGTGTTACAAGCCTTGCCAGGTGCAATTGGCCCTTTGCCCCAGTCGGACAGTCCCAGCTGGGAAATATCACTTAGTCTGTTTCCGGTCAGATTGAGCACCTTCAGTGTGTACAGGGGGCAAAAAACCTCATTCGGTAGGCTCCATATGTTATTATCGGCCAGGTGGATCTCTTTGAGCTCAGTCAAGCCTCGGAAACTGTCCGGATGCAGTTCCAGGTTCATCACAGACCAATCCACATTGTGAGTGCTGAGCGAAAGGCTCTTCAGTACCTTCATGTTGGAGAAAGCCATCGCTGGAATATATTTAATTTTGCAATAATCTATCGACAGCCGCAGCAAACCATTCAAATTTCCCAAAAAGTTGCCAGGCGTTGTTGTCGATTCTAAGGAACTTTCAAAGAACATTATGTCGTTACATTCTAGTTTCAGCGATTTAATCCTATCAATTTGATAACTACTTATATTAGTCAGCAGACTCTCTGTCTTGGTTATAGTTTTGATTTTACACTGCAGCTCGTCGGACTTTTTCTCCTGCGAAACTTCCAGTACTGCACCGGTCCAGGAGCATCCCTTCGGTAAGGCGTCATCATGACGGAGGAAATTGTTGCGGGCAGCGTTTATCGGCGTGCAAAGCCTCAACACCGCTATCGTCACACAAACAATGAGGAACGTATCGCTTTTCTGTGCTGCAGCCAGATTGATCAGTTTCTTGCACTGCCTGCAAAGGCCAGCGTAACGAAATTCAAATCACCAACTAGTTTACTTCCAACAGCAACTTTCGCTCATTGCGTCACCGAATTCTTCGTTTCTCATTTTAGCCACACCTGTCAGCAACCAGCAGTTTTTTCTTTTCTTTCGAATACCTTATTTAATTTCACTAACAGTTGTTCTAGTTTAAAATTGCGCATCGAACGCACCAAATTATCAGCTTTATTATCTCATCTCACGCAACACAAGCACTTATCGCTATTGCACCATTCACCGACCGGTTTGGGGGTCATGAGACGGTCACTTTCTTCCCGTTTCTTCACAATCTCTCAACCGAAGAACAGTATGTTGTGTCTTCTTCACCGCTTTAGTACAATCGGCAGCCTCACAGTCGTCAGTTGACGCGAGTGCGAAAGCGTAATGGGAAGGATGCAGTGCCGCAGGTTCACCGGGTGACGGTGGCGAGGACCACCGAAGAAACCTTCAACACACGAAACTGACGTTTGTTGTTTGAATTCTTCACCACTATTTTTTCCACTCTCCCCACTATGTTGTTGCTTTTGCTCGAGCTCAGCTCACAGTCTTCTCCTCTGGGCTCCTCCGAGTGTTCCCCCGGCGATGATATCCGTTTATAAATAAGCACACACTATCAACAGTAAACACACTCCGAACACCAGCGCTAAGCCTATGGAGAACACATTAACACACGGAATTGTTTTATATAGCCTTTTCCTCTTGTGCCACGGACTGCCCAGCTCTTCCTTGTCTTCTGACTAATTTTATAATGCTTTTATACTTCGCCTTCTATCTGGTGTGATCAGGCGGCAAACTATAGCACAAAAACAACATTCAATGTTGTCTGTTCACGAGTGAGAGCGTCTATTTGCTGCTGTATTGGTGGAACGTATTTCGAAACGAAAGCGGAACGGATCCACGGTTAAAAAAGGCGTCTTTTCACGTTCGCGGTTCGACAGCGACTAGTCGAACCACGGTCCACACACGGAGCAGAAACATAAGCGAATGAACATCTTGCGTGCATTCCGAGAGCGCGCGAGAATCCTAAACCTGCCCCGAATCGATGGTTCTCTGTTTATGGCACACGATAGGGCCGTAAGAGCCATAAACCTGATTGATCCTACTCGTTTTGATGTTTTTCAACGGTTTTGCTCCAAGCTGAAGAGCGGGCTCTAAAATGAACAACTTTTCCCCAACTTCATTCTCTCTTCTTTTGTCGTCTTTGTCTCTTCAATTTGTTTGCGAGAGAAGCGAACAGACAGTGAACTCGCTCACGTAAGGCTCATGTTCACTGCTCGCTCTCCTCTTTCATGCGTGTTCACTTGAATTCATCGATCGGTAAAATTACGGTCGCGAACGTGCCGGATGCGGGAGAGCCCAGCCGGCCAACTTGTAACTGACTGAATGATTCTCATAAGTGCACTTCCGGAAGCCGATAGCGGCGGCTTCTCAAGTTTGCCCATCTTTTCCGTGCAATTTCGACTGGCTAGATTACTTCATTATATGAAGAGCTCGTCGGAGGAAAACTTCTGCCCATTAACCAGGGCCGTTGCAGGAGTTCATGTTCTCGGAGTGAAGACTTTGCCGCTTATATGTTCTGCTGTCACAATCGTGTTATTTCTTGAAGTAGAGTTACATATTACTTCAGTAGGGTGGCCTGCCAAAAAATCGAGGATGGAGTGAAACGGTATGAAAGATTTCAAATGTTTATAAATTTACTACAAAT
This sequence comes from Wyeomyia smithii, assembly GCF_029784165.1. Taxonomy (NCBI): domain Eukaryota; kingdom Metazoa; phylum Arthropoda; class Insecta; order Diptera; family Culicidae; genus Wyeomyia; species Wyeomyia smithii. The sequence continues at coordinate 215,997,090 of NC_073695.1, forward strand.
AAAAGGGTTGTGGTCATTATTATCTCGTTGGATATAGAACAAATTACTCTAGTTGATGCCATTATTTTTTTTTCTATTTTTTTTATTCAATGGATCAGATTCATAGCCAATTTTAATAAAATGCAAACCAAGCACAGACGACACACGAAGGTAAAATGTTAGCCTCGTAGAGACCAGATTCTCACATGTGTATACTCCACAATTCGACACAGGCCACTAAATTAAGCTTTTTTTACCATCAACCTTAGATATATCGATGAGAAAACTAAAAAAACTACAAAACAGATCATAACTTCTTCTCTTTCAATTCTCTAGACAGCAGTCGTTTTCATTTGCATCCTATTTTTAACCTATTTATTCCGCCTTCCCGACCAGTCAAAAATATCTCGATTATAACAAATCTGGACATTTTGTTACGAACTTTTTGTATCAATTTGTTTTCTTAACTTGGTCTCGTTAATAGTTAAAATATCTAAATTCCTAACAAAATTACTTACAGAAAATCACAAATTATAGCAAGTTTTGTAAGGTTTTTGGCAGAAAAAGATGGGAATTAGTTAGAATGTACCTTATTTTGTAAATTGAATAGCAAATTTTGTTATAAATATGCTTTAAAAAAACACGCTTTTGAACATTCAGGTGTATGGTAACAGAATTTGATATAACTCTGTACTTTTTATCATTCTGACATATCAAGACCTATTACAAGCTCTGTTAGTCCTATCAAGTTCAGAAATACTTGTGTTACTCGTTTGTTATAATCGATTGATCGGGTTACTTAGTTTTTATACTACAAAAATTGATCACTGGGTTTTTAGTAAAAGTGCTTGAAGATTGACTGCCTTACAGTATGTAGGAAAATACGTATTTAGTGTTGGAGGTGGTGGAGCGAACTACAATAGCAACGCATAGTGTTGTCACGGTAACCAAACAAAACTGTAAAAAACTTCGTAGTGAGATATTAGCATCCAAAATTGACGAAAAAAAAGTACGAATAAAAAGTATTGATAAAAAGATACTGATTTCACAACATTTACTAGAATCATGTACCTGTCAAACTTAACCCTTGAGTCGCCGGTTGACATATTTTTGTAAAATCTTTCTAATTTCCTCAAAACTCAATCAAATTTGATTGACAAGTTCCAAAAAGGAAAAACCTATTGAATTTATCTAGAGTAAAGTCAGTTCAAAGTAAATTACGTTAAATTTGAAGAACTGAGTAGAGTTTGGTAAACTATTGCTTGAATTCCTGATCTAATTTTTTACCTTAGGAAACAACCCACATTGAAATTGGTCGAACGATGACAAAATGAGAGTTAATTTCAACGCGTGAGCCCAAATGAATAGATTTTCACCAGAACTATTGTTGTTTTAGTTTTTGAAGGTCTGTGACTGAAAACTTTCAGTTCAAAAATCAACATTACTGGAAATCACTTGGTTTTGTCTCCGCTAGCATTCAAATTTGTAGGAACATTTGTAGAACTAGGTATAACTGCCTTTAGTGGACCACTTAGTAGTGTAGCTGCATATTTTGCAAGAACAAGTGTAAATATCTCAACTGAGTTAAGTATTCCATTATGTATCAACATGAAGTAACATGTTTTCTATCTTTTCTGCATGAAAAACAACAAGATAATACCTATAATTCCTTATAATAAAAGAAATAAATCATCGCTGCAGTTTCCTTTAATAGACCACCGTTTCTTAATTTGGACCACAACAATTTCCTAATTTGGGCCAGGACCACTTGAAAAATTTTCCAATCCACTGTATAACAGATAGTTGCGAACAATTGCACCATGCCGCAGATTGCTTCGAATTATATAGGACCATCCATAAACCATGTGGCCGTTTTTTACTCGCTTCGTAGTCAATCCTCCAAAGTAATTCTGAATATTTCGTACGAACCTTGAAAGACGAAATCAATCTTGCAACTGTAGACTGCCGCTGCCGCTGCCGCTCTTTCAAAATGGGGAATCCTTCACAATGCAGCTGGTTTTCCTTTTCGTGGTTTTCCTGACGACTTCCTGCTTGCACGGAACATTACGGTGGATCGTGGAAGTTTCTCTAGTCGAAACACCACTTTTTATTGCTTGGAGATACTCAGTAACAGCTGCTTCAGTATATATTTCACCAATTTTTGACGTTTGTCGCATTTTAGCTGCAACTTGTTACAATAACACGATCATAACACATCTATGGTAACTATGATTCGCTGTGTTACTTCGATGTAAATAACAATTTAGGTACTTAGCGAGACAGCCTGCTGATCGCTCTCGTTCGAAAAGAAGCTTGTCAGAATAAGGAAAACAGTGCTTTTTTACCATAAATTGGACCACTGATTTTTTTCAAATTCTAAGTGTTTTTCTAGTGAAACTGATTGCTTATTCTTTTGAAGACACTATAATTCCACTCGTTCATCAAAAATCTGGTAATTTTCGCTCGGAGAGTGTGATGTCAGTTCTGTTTTTGGTAAAGCTGTTTTTCTATGAAACCGTTAACGAACTATGGCAAATCAGGTAGCATCAGGTTAAAAGATATTTTTTACAGTTTTAATTAAGAATATTATAGTAAACATCTGTTGCAACGTTTCTGGTGAAGAACATTATTGCCAAAGAACCTATCAAGATAAGTGTATTTATCATGTGTCATTTGGTTAAAGGTGTTCAGGTGGTCCACTAAAGGAAGTGGCCTATATTAAGCAGATCTACCCTACTGTTTTGCATTCTAGTGAGCTCAATAATGCTTTATTACGTTAAAGTATAGTATTTTGGATGCCCAACAACTTTGCCGAAGACATTGGAGAGCTAGGCTGTCCTCAAAAAAGCTATAACTGTTTAAAGTTAAATATGGGTCATTCCATGTCAAGTATCCGAGGAAATGCATCGACCATCTCCGATTTCGACCAAAATTTGTGAGTCGATGTATTTTTGGCCGGAACTTATAAGTACAAAGTGTTGTACCGATTGGTGGACCCCTCGGCCAGTGGGACTGCCTCCACTTTTTGCAAATTTAGGAAAACACTTTTTTTATTTTGTGAATATCTCGAGACCCTGAAGAGCTACTGCTTATATTGACATATCATTTTGAAGGGTTTTAGATGTAAATCGAACTACGTGATCAATTTTTTTCTGCAGTGTTGCCAACATTGATATTTTTTGGATTCAAATCTTAATGCGCAATTTCCTCAAAATACCCCTCCTTCGATTTTGATTTTGACCACGCCAATGTGTTTAGCAGACGATTTTACATAGGAATCACTTATCAGCAAAAAACGAAATGAAGCGTTCCAGAGATACAGCATTTTCAAAATTGCTAGATTTTGGAGTTTGTCTACGCACTAAAAGGCTTCTGCATCAATTGCTGCATTCTTAATGGTATCCTAGCAGGCGTTTGTGTAATCGAAGAGATGTACCTTAGAGGAGCATCCGGTAATGATGTAACGCAAAAAATCCCGTTCTAAAAAAATTTTCACGAAAAGTTACAAGAGAGTTTTGGTTACACTTTTCACATGAATCTTCATTTTATTGGTTTATATCATTGTAGAAATCATCCTCTCAATCAAATCCTGAAAATCATGTATTCCGCCAAAACTACCAGTGTACCGACGTCAGTAGGATTTCCATCAGAAGTAGCCTGTCGTTTCGAGTTTTTACACTCGGCTGGAATGTAGATCAATATTATAGGCGTAGATAGGATCTACAACATGAAGTGTTGGTAGAGAACCTACATTTAGGCAGTTAAATCGTCATGCTCATCTTTGAACAGCTCTGGCATTTTTTAGAGGTATTTTAGCTCGTTTATGGCTGCGGCGAAGTTTTCAAGCATCAAAAAACCTACCTTTTAAAGTCATACAACGAATGGTTTGAGCCATTTAGCGCTCTCTAAAATGGAAAAGTAAAAAAGTAGGTTTTCCCATACAAATCTTCATGCAAATTTGAAATGCAATGCACTAAGCGAAGACAAAACCAATCGACTTCCGATAAATTTATGACTTTTCGGGGTCCCAAATAGAGCCAAAAAAACTTCGTTATCCCATTCTAATGTACACGTATCGAACAATAGTACATTTCTAAAAGAATGCATAGATTTCATGGGTGATCAATTTTACCTCGATTTATGTGATAGGAACTGTGAGAATTCTTGAATGTGTTTCGTAAGGTAAATTAAAGAAATTTCACTCATGACATGACACTAGCGGTTTCTTGCTCACATACCAGTAAAGCCTTGGTGATACATTCCGATTCGGAACTTGACCTTCCGTTTATCTATACACAGACTTCGCAGCCGATTGTTTTAGTGTACAGGACAATTGCGGGGCTAGCGCTACGATCCTACTGACACTAACAGTCTCTCCCGAGCCGAGACTCGAACCTACGACAACTGGCTTGTTAGGCCAGCATCGTACCTCAAGACCATCTGGGAGATACCACATACCAGTATTAGCTTTATAAAAAAATTGTTTCGGCAAAAATCAACAGGAATCCAGTAGTTTTGGAAATATTAACGTGTAAAACAGGATCAATTTCATCCAATGAACTAGTACAGGGTGACAAAATAAGTCCGGTCACACAGGAAAATCTCAATATTTCAAAGAATAAGAAGAAAATCTGAATCTGGCTTTCATAGCTTTATTCAGTAACTCATAAAGATACTTCACAGACGGTATCTCGGAATTACACCACCTTTCTCTGATCGAACCAGCTTCAGATGTCTCGTAAAGTCGTCGCAAGCGGCGCGCACGTGCTCCATCGGCATCTCGTCCCAGATTTTCGTGATAACTCGCTTGAATTGCTCCAAATTTGTTATTTTATAGTCGTTCAGCTTCGACATCATGTATCCCCACACGAAATAATCCAGTGGATTCAGATCCGGAGACGACGGAGGCCATTTATTCTTCGAAATGAAATCGGTCAAGTTTTCCTCACACCACGCCTGAGCAACCTTTACGGTGTGGGATGGGGCGCCATCTTGCTGTAAGCAGTAGTAATCGTCTTCAAACAATAGTTCAGCTTGAGGCAGAACATTTTTATTCAAAACCGTGTCCAGGTAGTACGCTGCATTGATTTTGACCCCTTTATCGATAAAAATAAGTGGCAGTTTACCTCTCTTGCAAATGGCTCCCCAAACCATCACTGACGTCTTATTTTGGAACTGGGAATTGTTCAGCTTGTCCGCAGGAGCTTGTTTGAACAGCTTCTCGTCCGAAAAAATAATCTTGTCATTTGCGCGCCAACCGAGCAACTCCCGCGACCGTTGGTACCTCTTGTCATTTGTAGCTTTGGTAACCCCATGAACCACCTGTTTTTTGTACGGTGTAAGTTTTAAATCCTTGCGCAGAAGCAGGCGGATTGATTCTCGGTTCATTTTAAGGTTCCTGGCCAGCAAATTGGGCGGGTTTCCGGTGAATCCGGTCTCGTATAATCTTTTTCAGCCTTGGAGTTCTCACAGACCTTGGTCGTCCAGATCATGCCTTGTCTCGGTGCCTTTGGTCTCTAGGTACTGATTTATGGTCCGGTACACGAATTTCCGGTTGTTTCCGAGCGGTTTTAGGTGTTTGAATATGTGTCCGGGTTTGTACCCTTTCACATATTCAGCGATAACAGCTGCTCTCAACTCTGCCATGGCTCACAACTCAATGTAAACAAACTGCACTGAAACGAAACTCTGCCATTTTGGGCAACAAAGTTAACCCTTTCATTTGACATATAGATAGCACCAGAGAGATGGAACGTGTAGGCTACAGGCGACCCCAAAAAAGTGTGACCGGACTTTTTTGTCACCGTGTAGTTTGACAACCTAAATTGATTGTCCAATCCATTCGCCATTACCGCTCGTGGGAAGCTGGATAGAAATCGGTTCTGGAATGGATTTTGAACCAACAAATCAACTCCACCATCATCGTAGAGTATCTAAATTCACCCGATGGTAGCATGTCCTGCGATCCTCGATCAGCTTGCAGATGCTGAAGAGGTGAACGGCGGTCTATATCTGGATTTAGAAAATTCGTTCGAAGATGCACCGGTAGCTGGTAAAAGTATTTCGCAAGACAAACTGCTCGATGTACTTTACGGATGCTGGTTTTTGTTGCTGTTTGGAATTTCAAAGAACACTCTTTTGGAAAGAAATGCGGCAAGTGTTGCCGGCGGATTTTCATCAGTGTTGGCTGATTGCACAACAACTTCTGAAGCGAGAAGTGATATTCAGATGCAACGAAAGAGGTGAAGCTGTACCCGCGTGGGGTAAGGAAAATCCTCGGGAAAACGATTTCGAACGATTTGCGTTATCCAACGATAAAGCTAACCATTGATATAACCGTTGACAAAGTGACTGTTGGCTGTCACAGCATTGGAAGAAGAAGAAGATGCATTTACATTTGTACGTTTACTCCCTCTCTGTTAATAACAGAACCGTTTTAAAACAGTAAAGGATGTACAGTATGCGGCAGAAAAAATGCGAAAATGTTCAAACGTTGGTATTGGGTTAGTTTGTGTATCGAATGACCTGTTTTGTTGAGCAGTGTATTTGTTTACATTCACTTTTAAGTGATGCAACATCGACGATCTTTTTCGGAGCCTATCGGAAAAAGGCTTCCACGTATTCGGTTTTGCAGATGACGTAGTGGTTTTAGTTAGGGGGAAGCACGACTGCGTTATTTCTAATAGAATGTAAACTGCACTTAATCTCACAGCTCAATGGTGCATGCGAGAGGGGTTGAGTGTTAGTCCCTCCAAAACAACTATTGTTCCTTTCACTCGAAAAAGGAAATATATTATTCCTAAACTGCTATTGGAAGGGACTGATACTAAGCTTTCCACTAAAGTCAAATATTTGGGAATCATACCTGACCAGAAGCTAAGCTGGAACACTCAAATCGAACAAACAATTACCAAGGCCACAAACGCTTTATGGGAATGCAGAGCCATTGGAAAAAGCTGTGGTCGCAAACCCAGCATGATACATTGGATATATAATACAATAATCATACCTAGAAAACCTACGCCTCGTTAGTTTGGTGGCCCAAAACCACTGAAACATCCACTCAAGTTAAGATAGGTAAAATCCAAAGATTAGCCTGTGCATCGATTTCTGGAGCTATGAGAAGCACTCCATCAAAAGCCCTAGATGCAATACTTCTTCCACTTCATCAGGTGGTTCACATGAAAGCGGAAAAAAGTGCTCCAAGGCTAAATCGACAGTACAACCTAAATGAAGAAGATCTAACAGGACACCAGAGAATACTGAAAGATTTGCAAATAAATAATCTTATAAGTCTTATAGAAAGTAAGGAGGATTGGATGGAGAGGAAACCAAATTTTGAAATTCTCTACAGAATATTAGAAATAGAACGATAAAGTTGGCAACAAGGTGGACCCACAATTCGGGACGGCTCACTTTGCTTCCACACAGACGGTTCTAAAATGAATGGTTCTGCGGGTGCTGGATTCACAGGACCAGGAATTAATAAATTTTTTCCCATGGGACACTGGCCAACATTCTTCCAGGCGGAAATATACGTCTGGAAAGAAATTATCGACACGTAAATATTTGCATTTTCTGTGATAGTCAGGTAGCACTTGAAACCCTGAATTCTTCCACTGCCCCTCTAAACTAGTGTGGGAATGCATCCTGTCGCTCCGACAGTTATCTATGAAAACCCAGGTTAACTTATACTGGGTTTCTGGTCATTGTGGAATCGAAGGAAACGAAAAGGCCGACTTACTAGCCAGACAAGGGTCATCCACTAACTTTGTTGGCCCAGAACTTTTCTGTGGAGTTTCCCCGAGTGCTCTAAAAGCTGAGCTTGGTGAATGCGAGAAAGCGACCATCAAAGCAAACTGGGATGTGATAAGCGGACTACGACAATCGAAAAGGTTCATAGAGCCAAACAGCTGTTGCTCAGATTAAATAAGAAAGACCTGAGGACATTCACAAATCTAATTACAGGGCACTGTTCGAGTAAGTATCATCTCAAGAAGATAGGCAAACTTCATGATGATGAATGTTGCCTTTGAGACATCGAAAAAGTCTCTACAAGATGACCTTAAGCAGCAAAAGCCGAAAAGTGATCGTCCTCGGATTGCTCGTACGCAAATCGTGATCAAATCGAACCGTGCAAATATATTTGAGAAATCCATGAAAAGAATCATCAAAGAAGATTTGCACGAATCTTCCAGAGCCACTGTGAAACTTTCCTTGATCAAGGAGCGGATAAAAGAACTACTAGAAAAGGAAAAAAACTATAATTCAGTTCTCCGACGGAAAGCTGTTCAGCATCGATGCTGTGTCCAACAGCCGCACAGACCGGTTCATTTAACCGGAGAAAGTTGGGGATCATCCTGAGAGAGTAAAGTTTAAGTTCCAAACCGAACATTCCGGTGGTGTAATAATGTTTGATTGGATAGCGTCCAAAGGTTTGAAAACGCCGCCAGTTTTTACCAATACTGACGTTAAAATCAATACCAAAGTGTATATCGTTATTTTGAAGAACCGAATGCTTCCTTGAGTATAGGCCAACTTCTCTGTGGATCAATAAGTTGTGCTATAAAAGGATGGAACGTCATGTCATAGGTCTAACCGGACCAAACTTTGTCTGATGGGAAATTTGAAGTTTTGGCCGAAAGATTTGGGCGTATGTTGAAGCAAAAGCCTGTAAAATATCTCACCCCAGTGTGAACAACATAAAGTCTAACATAGCGCGCACATGGCAGTCGATGCTGAAGGTCTACGTTCGTCTTGCAAAAAGAATTGAAACCTTTTAACACGTCCAAACTCTGCCACATTCTAAGTAGCAACAGAATTCATGCTAACTGCCGGATTCTTTTTCGTCCCATACGGTTAACGTCAATTAAGTTGAAAACGACTAATTTCTATTCACGTTACAGCTGACGACTCCAAAGATTTGACCACATCAATCTCAACTAATGACAGAGCAGTGGCATAATGGTAGTAACTTTGGCTGCGTTCTTTCGCCCAATTTATCGTGGTGATCGACCACAACATTAACAGCCGGAAGAGTTATTAGTTCTTGTTCCTATAGACAGTGCACAACGCGGCAACATACTCAACACCTCCTAAGCCTAACCGAACGAATGTTCCGCAGAACGTAGCCGATATTTATCTCATAACCATGCTCAACCGGTTCAGTAATTCACCCTACTATTACAGTAATTAGTTCTTTTTCTTGTACCCGGAAAAATTCTGCTTCCCCCTGTCAAGAACCGGGAAAGGGGAAACAATAAGCCAAACGCGCACGTTTCGTCATAGCTGTCAGCTCAAAAGGTAAACAGCGTGCCGCACCGCACCATTCCGAACCGAAGAACGAGCGCCTTGCCACTTTCTATCGCGCCCATAAGCTGAAAAAGGTAGGTACTAAACAAAACACCCGAGAATAGGCACCGGAGAATTAAACACAAATAACAATTTGTACCAAAATTATTTCCATTTCGGTATTTTTCCCTCTCCGCACATATCGTGGTGCAACAGGATGAGCTTGCGGCGGGGCACACATAGGTATTTTGAGCTATGATACGATTTGTTGCCGTGCACTACCAGGCCAAACGATGTGCATTGTAGCGTGAAACCTTAAACAGCACGTTATTCTTTTTTTATCGGCAATACTTGTGATTCATGTCGAAAGCGCGGTCCGAGAAGTGCGTTTCCGAAAGTGGCCATAAACCGTTGAAACCATACGCAGTTTTTTTTGTTTCGCCGCTCTGAAGGAGACGATAATGCTGACCGCATGTTTTATACCTAGTCTGAATGGAGAGTGGATGTGAGGTTATTCCCGGTAGAATAGGTACAACAGCCTAGTAGCTAGAGTGGTGCTATCGAACGCGTGCAGGGTTGCATTCCCATGGGTTTTGGAGGAATTCACCTAGCAGAGCTGAAATGTGCACAGGTGGTATCGTGACCTTAAAAAAGGATGATTGCGAGAGGAAATAACCATAACGCAAGTTAGCAACTCGCTAGTGGCTAAATTATTGAAAGATTTGTCATGTTTTATACTCAAGGAATTTTCCACTCGTCTATGGAGTTGGAAACACCCTCACAGATTGAAATGAAACTTTATGAGTTTGGTGACATCGGTAATACAGTATTGCCCAGATAACTAATTTCAAAGTATGATGAAATATTTACTATCATCTGAAACATACCATTAATTGATTATATGAAACGTTAAAACACAACCTTTTGTTAGGTAGAAAATCTAAAATTATACAGAATATGAACCATCAGATGCTTGTTTTAAAAAAGTCCACTTAATATACTGAGCATAAGGTTTTTGTAGAACATTGGTCAACTATGCTTGGAACGCAGCATAGCTTTCAAAATTTATCAAAGTCAATACAATGGTAGAGTGTGGAAAAAAATTTGGTGTACAACCGCAAGATGGTCATTTCAACTATTTTTATTAAAGCTGATGGAAGAATGAAAAGTCACTATGCCACACAACGTTTCTACTATTCTAATACAGTCATGGAGAAAAAAATAGATACACATGCAGTGTTGGATGATTTTCGTATTTTCGCAGTGATTTTAATTGTTGTATGATGTTATGTTACGTCATTAAGATCTGCAGACACTCTTTTTGAAAGAAGAACGAAGAAATAACTGGAGAGATTTCTTTGTCGGTGATTCCAAAAATTTTTTGCGTGAGTTAGTGTTTTTAAAGTGGCGACAAAAATAAATACACTATTGAAATATATATACAAAACAATCCAAATAAGCTTTCTTTCTCTACATATTGTTAACAAAGTGATTTTTTACGTTATAAAACTCACTTTCAAAGTTTTGTGGCCTGTTTTTTGTTTTATAAAGCCATATTCAATCTTCGTGGAATGTTTACCCCCAGGTTTTCACGAGTAGAAGCTGAACTAGCATTTCACGCTGCCTGTCCGACGTTCCACTAGACTTTCCCAATCTTCCATAGAAATTCTAGAGGATTTAAATTAGAAGTCTGCGCTGGTCATACTAATAATTTTATATTTTCGTTTGATAAACATCTTCGTGTTTTCAATACTGTATGTTTAGGATCGTTATACTGCTGGATCTCTATCCAGCAAAGTGACACATTTTGGCAAAAACTGAATTTTCTGAAAAGTTTTTAGACTAGGGTGCAACTTAATGGCACATCGTGTTTGGTCGGATGAGTCGAAACTTAACCTTTTTGGTTCAAACGGTCAGCAGCGGGTGAGAAGACCGGTGAATATTGCCTTCAACGCACAATTAACCACGAAAGTAGTAAAATTTGGAAGTGACCACAAAACGGTGTAATACTGTTTTCTGATGCTGGTATGGAACCCATTGATTTTATAACATAGACTATGAATACTAACGACTGTGTAGATGTTTTACGTAGCGCAATGCATGCTTCTTCGTTGGAGAGTAACGATCCTAACCATACAGCATTGAAAACACGAAGATGATTTTTAAACGAAAATATAAAATTATTAGTTTGGCCAGCGCAGACTTTTAATTCAAATCCTTTAGAAATTCTATGAAAGATTGGGAAAGTCTAGGTTGCAAAGCATCATCCAAAGAATAAAACAGATTTATGGAACGTCGGACAGGCAGCGTGAAATGCTAGTTCAGCTTCTACTCGTGAAAACCTGGTGGTAAACATACCCGGAAGATTGAATATGGCTTTACAAAACAAAGGACAAGCCACAAAATTTTGAAAGTGAGCTGAGTTGTAATGTTAAAGGTCACTTTTCCAACGATATGTAGAGAAATAAAGCTAATTTGGATTGTTTTGTATATATATTTCATTAGTGTATTTATTTTTGTCGCCACTTTAAAAACACCAACTCACGCAAAAAAATTTCGGAGTCACCGAAAAAGAAATTTCTCCAGTCATTTCTCCGTGCCTCTTTTCAAAAGAGTGTCTGCGGATCATAATGACGTAACATAACATCATACAACCATTAAAATCAGTGCGCAAATACGAAAAATTATCCAACATTGCAAGTGTATTTATTATTTTCTCCATGACTGTATTTGTCATATCAGTACCCAAGAAACAATTTGGAAGCTGTTATTAGAGCAAATGTGAAACAAAAGCAGTGTTGAAGCAATCGATGCTGAATAAACAACACGTTGAACTATTTGTTGAACAAACGTTGCAACATTCTTTGTTCATGTACTTATTCAACGGTGGAACTCTAGCTTAACAGAAGTTGTTCAAACGTTTGCAAGTGATTACCAGCAGCACTAATAAATATGTGCTGCGTTGAAGCGCTTTAAAGGTCTCCATTTATTAGTGGCGTTTTCGCCCAATAAAAGCTATTTGAACATTTCAAACGGCAACTCCGCAACTATTATTCTGCACGTGTTGTTCAAATGCTGCATGCGTTTGAAGTCTTTCAAAGAGCAATTCTTTAGCTCTTATAGACGCGAACGTTAGATCACCGGTTTTATAAAACATCCTTCTGAACGCGTCGTATAGTTGATTTATTGCAGTATAAACATTTTTTCAAACCACTAAAAGTTATAGCAACTTGTGTACTTTCAAATCAACGTCACTGATGCCCCGAAAGTTTTTTTTTATTCTTGGAAACTGAGGAACTCTATGAAAATTTGAATAGCATTTTACAATTATTGAATAACTTTGATTAGACAACAGTCGAACAACAACCGAAATAGAAAATAGAAAATTTCTGTTCAATGGTTGAAATTCTCCGGCACACTGTTGTCTAGAAACGGCGAAGAGGGCTTTAAACAACAACATCAGAATATTTCATTCAACACTTGTTAAACCAGCGTTGAAATGCACCGCAAAAAAATTATTAGGCTACTGTTCTGTATGTGTTCCCCGTGGCTCTGTGGTTAGCGATATCGGTCGGCTAGTTCTCCAACATGGTTGTGATATCGGGTTCGATTCCCGACCGAGTCGAGGATCTTTTCGAGCTGGAAATTTTCTCGACTCAGCACTGCGGCACGGTGTATCGTTGTACTTATCCTACACATACAAAATGTGCCAAAACAATATCGATAACGAATTCTCTCAACTAATCTAGTTGATCGAGACCGCTATTAGCCCCAAGGCTAAACGTGCGACATTGTTGTTTCTGTATGTGTTCGACCTGTCGAATAAAATATCAATGAAACATTTGCTAAGCCGTTGCTCGACTGTTGAAATGCTCTTGTTAAATGCTTGTTTAACCTTGTTTAATAATAATGTTTACAAACCTTTGTTTCGCGCATTAGAACATACTTATGCAGCTCACGCTGAATAGTAGCGTAAAAAATGTTTAATCGACATTAATTCAGCTCTTCTAGCACAAAAAAATGCAAAAATGGAGCTCGAATTTTTTGTTAAAATTATTTTTATTAGCTTTATTAGTTTTTTACTTGTGGAAATTATATGGGTGATTTTTTTAATTTGTATTAAAAGGCAACAAAAATTATCTTTTGCTGGGCTTCTGTTGAGATTCGAACTTGCGATCCATTGCTTGGCTGCCATCAATGAATGCATGTGAGCTAATCTTTAATATGACGTGTGCAGTGTGTAAAGTGAATATGCTTCTAAACGTTCTGGTCTAATAAATGTTGAACAGCCATCATATAACTACTGGAACATAAGCTTCTTGCACGCTGCAGTTGCTGCTTGCAAACAATGGTTATGTCAAATCACCCGGTACGCTTTGTTTAGAGGTGCGTGCAAGAAACTTATATTCCAGCAGTTATTTAATGCCTGTTCAACATTCATTAGATCAGAACGATCAGAAGCATATTCACTTTAACACAGCACACGTCATATTACAGATTAGCTCACATGCATTCATCGATGGCAGCCAAGCAATGGATCGCAAGTTCGAATCTCATCAGGGACCCAACAAAAAAGATGGTTTAAAAAAAGGGTGGCGTGTGACGATGTTGTTGCCTTCCGACATAAATTAAAATTTACCCGTAGTATTTTCAAGTAAAAAAACTAATGAAGTTAATAATGAGGATTATAATAAAAAATCTTACCACAGATATGAATATGGTTCAACTAATTTCTTCGAACTTTATTTTTATGTTTTGTTTGAGCTAAAATAACTGAATAAATATCGATTAAACGCTTTTTCCACGCTACTATTCAGCGTGAGCTGCATAAGTATATTCTAATACGCGAAACAAACGTTTTCAAACATTATTATTAAACACGCATTTAACAAGAGCATTTCAACAATCGAGCAAAGGTTTAACAAATGTTTAATGAATATTTTATTCGAACACAGGTCGAACACATACAGAATAGGCTAATACAGTAGGCTAATAAATGGTTTCTGGTGCATCTATTCAACGCTGGTTTAACAAGTGTTGAATACAATATTCTGCAGGTGTTGCTCAAAACCCTCTTCGCCGTTCCTAAACTACTGTGTGTCGGATAATTTCTCCAAAATCAACTGAACAACCATTTAACAGAAGTTTTTTTTTCCATTTTGGTTATTATTCAACTGTAAAGTGATCGAGTAAATGTTTAGGCAACAATAATTGTTACTTGGGTAATGGCGGACAAAGCAATTTTTCTTTTTAATACTATTTATTTTTCAACCATAAAACATGACTGTAGCAATCGAACATGGCTGTAGTAATCGAACATGACTTTAGCAATCGAACAAGCCATAGTTCAACTTGAAAACCTAGACTAGACTACCACAACATGATCTACCTCATGACCAAAGAGGTTTATTTAGATATTTTTAGGCAAAAACTTCCAGCGTCTGCACAAAAGCTAAAGTTGGGCGCAGATATATGTTAAAATAAGACGGAGATCCGAAGCACACATCAAAACTAGTTTCGCAGTAGTTCAAGGAAAAGCGTATCAAGGTTGCCATCACAATATCCCAACTATCGTTCGATCGAGCATCTCTGGTCAATTTTGAAAACTATTGTCCAGGAGCAAAGAGCTTTTAGAGTCGATGCAACGACGATGTCGAACTGTTATCGAAGCCATAGATGGTCACACGTAACACTTAAACTAGGGAATAGGACCTATGTCCGGCCCATTGTGCGGTCGTCATAAACATTTTCTTGAATTTTTGATAGGGGAGAATGAAAATACTTGAATGTGGCTCATTGTTTTCCCTGTTAAGCTTTTTAAAAAGCCTAGTGCTTCCGGGCACGTACAAAATGCTTTCAAATGTAGAAAATAGTTATGCTAACACGCGAGAATTCGGCGGGCAATTCTGGTTTAATGATCATATTTCCAGCTTACATGGTATCGATGATTCATATACATATGTGTCTATGGAGCCGCAATACTTTCGACACGACTGTTTCAGCATTGTATTTCATTAGAGCATAGTTGTCTTACGCAAAGAGTAAGCTCGACAGATCATAACAATTATGCCCATAACAACTGTTCACTGAAATCCTTTTTTCGCCAGCATTGTACAGTTAATCACGACGACAATGCTTAAGACACCATTTTGAACTTAACGTAATATGAAGTGCAAGACTGATTTTTCAGTGACTAAAGTTAGCTGTTTTTAAATAAAGAACCATCCCAAAAATATATCGTCGCTGAACATTCGACTACACAACAGCACTACAGGACTTCCTATCGTTGGTAAACAACCATCCAGACAAATACGACATAACTAAAGTGAGTGACTCTTGCATGACACTGTATTGTACTATGCTTCGAAACGTGTTCACTAATAAATACAGCTTCCCCTGAAAAAGAGAGCTAAAAACGGCCGAAACGTCGGGCAATTTACACAGATTATCGTTTACTATCTTCGAAAAGACTAAGAAGCCATCCCATCCGTATATTTATTATCAGTCGTTAATAACACACAAAATGTAATCATATATACAGGGGATAGTCAAAATAAGTAGGATAGGCAAAATTTTTATGAAATTTGAAATGCTGTAGCTTCGCCAAATGTTATTCGATTTTAATAATTCGAACACCATTGAACTGAAAAACTTCCAATGTTTCATTTTCTGACCTCAGATCTGGCCTAGGTCACCAGATGTAGGAAATAATCCTGAGTTCCGGTAGGCATGTGGAACCTGCTAATTTTTGGATGGATTTGGTAATGGGTTACCTGATAAAAATGCTTATATTTGCATCATTGGCAAAGATGACAAAATCATTTCTGAAGCGAAGGGTTCATCAACTCATCGAGAAATGGCTATTTTTCATTCACTTTTCACTTATCACTTGCATATACGTATTTCAACACTTACTTAGTGCCTTCTTCAGTGCTTATTTGGACTGTCCAAATAAGCACTTACGAAGGCACTAAGTAAGTGTTGAAACACGTATATGCAAGTGAGAAGTGATAGAATTAAATAGTGAAAGTGGATAAAAAGTGTAATGTGTAGTGTAAATATTTTATCAAGACGCTCGAACAGAAGTTGAAAAATGTGCAAACTACAAACTCAAAATACGTTTTTAAGAGGGAATGTGTAGAGTATTTTATTATTTAGCTTTGCAAGAATAATAGAAAAGTTTTTTTTTAATTTTCCTTTCAATTTCATGAAAACTTAGTTTGGTAAGCTTTAAAGTGAATTGTGTTATAATAAACACAAATTTCTAGATAACTATGCTTGTTATTGGAAGATTTCGGATAACGTAAGGAAAAGGCGTACATCCGTAAGGAATTCTAATTCTCCAAAATAATTTTGCAATATCTCGAAAACGGATTCATTCGGAAAATTAGTCACCGAAAGCTTTATGATGTAAAATTACGAATTACGAGCACAAAGAACCACGTGGAGATGGTTTACTTGGGTTCAATTTAGGGCCGTTCCTAAACCACGTGCTTTTGATCACTTTGTATCCCCCCCCCTCCGTGGTCTTTCGTGGTCTGTTGGCCATCCCCCCCCTTCCGACTTTAACCACGTGGTCTTTTCATTTGTCAAGTGCCTAAAATTCACTTAAATTTTTACATTTTTATTATTAAACTTTCAGTACATTCTATATTTCTAAAATGCAGAAGCTTCGTTCTTCACTTGGTGGCAACAATAAATGATAAATCTGGAAAAAATACCACGTTGTCATTTCGTTAACCTCCCCACCAGCGTACGTGGTCTTTCGTGGTCTTTTAACAAACTTCCCCGTCCCCCTATTTATGACCACGTGGTTTAGGAACGGCCCTTTACTATCTTCAATGTAAAATTATTCAGTAGCTTACGCTTGTAAAGATCGATAACGGCGCCGGCTACATACTTACGATCGTTGTAAAAATAAAGAAGGATATGTTACAATCGTTGCTGCCAGATAGCGCGTTTACTTCTGCAGCTCTAATGACTGCCACGGAAAGGTATTTTTGTCACCGTGGTAAGTGATGGGTTTTCACCCTTCTCTTCCAACTCTACTGTTCTTCTTTATCGAACCTCGTTAGTTACGCTTGCCTGCGTGGGAAGTGAGAATAGGGGAAAGTAGGGAGTTGGGGGAGCCTGAGAACAAATAAATGCGTAAAAGTCCCTCTGACACCGAACGGTCAAAATCTTCTTAGATTCGAACTCATGACCATTTGCTCATCAAGCGGATTCTATAATTTTGAGACTATGGGCTCCCCTGTTGTGTTATAACTTTAAGTTTTCCTGTAAAAATGGAAGAAAAATTCAACAATTTCGTTAAATTCAAAATATAATAATTATGTTAGCTGTTTATCTTCAAACGAAAAAATGTTTTCCTCAGTGTACATTGTATTGCAAAGTATTTTTAAGTAATTAAAAATTATCTACAACTAGTTTCTAAAAAAATCTGTAAAACTTGGGGTTTCTAAGTTAAAAAATGTTTTCCTCAGTGTACATTGTATTGCAAAGTATTTTTAAGTAATTAAAAATTATCTACAACTAGTTTCTAAAAAAATCTGTAAAACTTGGGGTTTCTAAGTTATAATCCTTTTAATAAAGTGAATTCTAACATATGGTACCTACACCTTGTTGAAAAAATACTCTTGGATAAAAAAAATTCCAGACCTCTAAAAAATACTTAATATCCTAAACCAAATACGCAGGAAGCAACGCAGCCGCCCTCTTCTAATAAAACTAGCCAGAATGACATTCATTAATTAAAACAAAGTTTACGATTTTTTATGTAGTTTTTCACATAAGGCACTCTGACACTTTCTACTTGTTGACAAAGCCGTTGGTTGGTCGTTAATTGATTTTCTGTGTGTATGTGTGTGTATGTGCAACTTTTCAATCTCACTCAGATTTTCTCAGAGATGGCTGGATCGATTATCATAAAATTATTCTCAAATGAACGGTTTGATTGCCCCATGAAACCCTATTAAATTTGATTGTAATCGGATTTTTAGTTTGTATGTTATTTATCAAAAGAGCAAGATCGCGCGAAATGACCTATGGTCGAATATCGACCATTTTTGATTTGAATGAAACTTTGCACACGTATTTGGCTTAGCAAACTGAGCATTTTTCACAGATGGAGAGATTTTTTACACCCTTGAGTTACATTCTAAAAGGGCGTATGCCTTTTGGCATAGGTTTCATTCGAAGCATTGTAGCCCAGAAACCGTTGTTTGTATAGAAAAACTGTCTGAAAATGAGTTGTAGGGAATTAAAAATGCACCATAAAAAAATATGCACTGTACAAAAAAATATTTTTTGACCAAAATAAATTAAAAATAAACATTAAATTTCAATTTTAAACAAAATTGGTTTTTCTTTTAATTATTTTTAAAGAAACAAGACGTTAATACGCAACTTTTAAAAAAAAGTCCAGGATGGATAAATGAAAACTAATTTTTTATGGTAGAATAATTTTTTTATGAAAATTCCAATTCAAACATTTTTCAAAATATTTGTATTCTGATGATTTTAAAAGATGCAGAGAGTTATTTTGAATCTAAAAGGTCTTGGTAGTAAACATTCTAAAGGCATCGGTTTTCGAGGTATTTGAAATTTTAGCTCAATAAATTATTAATATTTCGGAAAATACACGCTTTTTTAATTTGTCCATGGTTATCCAGCAAAAACCATACGTTCATTGGAATGCTTGATCAAAAATATACAATTCATTCTTTGACAACAAAACGATTGGATAAATAACTAAAGCGCTAAACCTTTGCCTACCTACACGTCCCCCCTTGCCGAATGTTTTATAAAAAAATATGTTTGTCGTGCAGCACTACCTACTTGTTTACTAATAATAACTGTTTGTAAAGTACGTAAAGTATCTGTTTTCGTATATAAATACGATTGCACTACTCCAGATGTGTTAGTAACAGTTTGCATTTTGTGAAGATGAATAAAGTGAAAATGGAATACACCAAGCCCAAATGCTGTAAACCCTTTCCTGATCATCGGTGCTCATCAAGCTTATGCAAATTAAACGAAAACGTTATTGCAAAATTAAAAATATTGAACAGTCAAGCTCATTTTAATACGTCTCTATCAATTTGTGATTCGTGTAGTTATTGGAATGATAGTCAAGTCACCATTCATCCCTTCGTTGTTTACTATTTAGAATCTGGAACACTTAAGAATATCAGCTTCATCATAATATCGGAAGTACTCCATCATGATACTGTTGCGGTTCAGGTGTTCATTGCCAAATTAATGAGTTTTTTGAAAACAACAATAGCGTTGAAAAAAGCGATATTAATGTCTGATGGAGCTGCCTCACAATATAAAAAAAACTTTGCAAGTCTTTTCAAGTTCGAAACAAAATATAACGGCGATGCGGAGTGGCATTTTTTTGCGACTTCTCATGGTAAAGGCCCATGCGATGCAATTGGTGGCATAATAAAACGAATGGCAGGAAATGCAAGTTTAGCTAAAGAACATGAACATCCCATTACAAGCGCAAAAGAATTGTATGATTGGTCTAATCAGAAAAGTAATAAAAATTCATCAAAAATGTCATTTAGTTGGGTATCATATGAAGAATGTGAAAAAAGAGTAACAGAATGAAGCAATATTTTCAAAAAATCTATAATGATAGCTGCCACACAAAAGTATTACTCTTTTGTTCCGATTTCAGAAAATAAGATACAATCGAAGCTGTTTTCAAAAGATGACGAATCATTTACTTATGATGTATATAAAATATAAGGTGAAACTAGTTCTGTAAAGTATCTATGTCATAAAAAAATATGTTCCTTAGATAATGAAACTCGAAAATATATATTTGATTCTAATATATATTTATATCACTTAGACCATTTAACTCTTTTCTTGAGAACCGTTCGCCCAATCGTTTTGTTGTTAAAGAATGAATTGTATATTTTTGATCAAGCATTCCAATGAACGTATGGTTTTTGCTGGAGACCCATGGACAAATTAAGAAAAACGTGTATTTTCCGAAACATTAATAATTTTTCGAGCTTAAATTCAAAATAACTCAAAAACCAATGGTTAGAATGTTTACTTCCAAGAGCTTTTTGATTCAAAATGACTCTCTGCATCTTTTAAAATCATCAGAATACAAATATTTTAAAAAATGTTTGAATTAGAATTTTCATAAAAAAATTAATCTACCATAAAAAAATACTTTTCATTTCTCTATTCTGGACTTTTTTTTTAAAGTTGCGTATTAACGTCTAGTTTCTTTAAAAAAAAATTAAAAAAAAATTCAACTCTTTTTTTTAAATTGAAATTTTATGTTTATTTTTAATATTTTTTGGTCAAAAAACATTTTTTTGTACAGTGTATATTTTTTATGGTGCATTTCTAATTCCCTACAACTGATTCTCAGACAGTTTTACCAACGGTTTCTGGGCTACAATGCTTCGAATAAAACCTATGCCAAAAGGCATACGCCCTTTTAGAATGTAACTCATGGGTGTAAAAAATCTCTCCATCTGTGAAAAATGCTCAGTTTGCTAAGCCAAATACGTGTGCAAAGTTTCATTCAAATTAAAAATGGTCGATTAAATTTTCGCGTATTTCCAGGCGATTTGAAGTGATTTTGCTCAAAATGTGAAAATCACGAAACTTCATTATTCAGTTTCTGACAACTGATTTGAACAAAATTGGTTTTAAATAAACGGGCTACCGAAAAATCCTTAACAGGTGTTCTGGAGACTATTTAATCTCACTCATGCTTCTCAGAGATGGCTGGACCGATCTCATGAAATCAGTGTCATACGGAAGGCTAGTTGCCCCATAAGACAAAAATTACCCCCGTGAAGTGGGAATAACAGTGAAAAAAAATTGAGAATAGGACAAGTGAAATGAAAATGTTTCCCAGCTCAAAAAGTCCCAGAAAGTCGATTTTTGAGTTTTTTTAATAACACCAGATCTTGACGTTTTCTGCATTTCTGAGACATTTGGAATCGAAAAAAAAATTTTTACGTTATTGAAAAGTTTTTCGAAACAGCGTGCATTTTTTTCATCGGTGAAAATTTTAAACTTTGACCGGTTTGAGGCAAGGATCGAATTGTGATTCGTTTCGTTACTGAAAAATAAATCCAATATTTACCATTAGATCCCAAATCAATCAATTTTCCTGACTTATCCCTTCTTCGTGGGATCATTTCACTGTTCAAAATAGTCGTGAAAAATATCCACGAGAAACGTCGCTTATTCCGTTTCCAATTCAGTGATATGACACTCATAATAACCCAGATTTTACGGTAGATGTCACTTTGCGACGTTTTTCTCACCTACGCACAGTGGGGCAGATTGGTCTGTTGGCGCGACAAAACCTCATAACTCCTTAACAGTTGTTTCCACAGTGTTTATATCTTCGGCAATGTTGTTCACCATAAAAACATCTTCTTGAAAAATGTATTCAGGCAGCTTTAATTTTTTTTCTATCTTTTCATCTATCTTTTAAATAAATGGTGCTAGCCATTTTGTTTCTTCGGGAAAGTTGTTTATATCATCAATTGACATAAAGTTGTCGAACATATTACAACTGTAGGACTGACCGTTAACGAGATAAAATTATTTTCATTATTCATAAACCCTAAATTTCAGTAATGAATTATAACTGGGACTTAAGTACATATGTTTCAATTTCAGATATATTTGAACTTTGAAATGAATTATTGAAGGTTTGCCTTTGTATAGTTTTTTGTCAACCTGTGATGTGTCATCATATTTGAGAAGGAATATAAAATATAGTTTCAATGTTATTGTTTGTGATAAAATGTTTCAAATAGGAACATTGTTCAATTGAAGATTAGTTGGTCTTGTTACCTTTCTAAGAGCTCCTCTTGTTTAATTTTATACCATTTAACATGAATACTAAACGCTTACTTTTGCTTAAAACACTGTTCACCCAATAACAAACTATTTCCCAGTACTAATAATTATTTCCGAGGGGTCTTAATACTACTGGACGTCAGTTTCGAAAGACCCCCGAACACAATCATGGTCGTGTTGCATACACCGGCATTCAGCAAAGCCTATTGTAGGAAAAACATCGATACGGACACTGCTGACTGACGATTTTTTATATGAATTGACATGAAAACAGTCGTTGCGAAAACTCGAATTACTCGGTAAGTCGCAACTAGTAGCAGCTGATTTTTGGTTTAGTACTAGTCAATACCTTGTATTTTAGTACAATAATAGTGTCATAGCAGAACAACGTAGAACTTTATGTTTTTCATATTGCCGAAAATGTGGAAAAATTACAAAAAAAACTTGTTCTACACATTATGCCTCCTACGAACCTATTTTCAACAAAACTGTCTTAATATCACATTACCTATTAGTTTATACTCTATTTTATGAGGATCATATGAGTTAACTAATTATTTCCTAAGTATTTGCATGCCCTACTGGAAAATATCCGAAAAATTTTTTCTTCCATTTTACAAGCCTTGTAAATCCTCACTTTCACAATATTATAGCACATTTTCTAAATTATTTTTCAAAGTGAATTATCATGATTTCCAGTCGAGTAGAAAATAAAATGAGGCCTGAAAACTTATTTCCATTTTTTTAGTTTTGTCGCGACTTTTCTTGGTTCTGCCCCAAAGTGCTACGTGAGTACCGTAATAGGACTGCATTCACTTCACTCTGATTTCACCATTAAGTGACTCCCGTAATAAGCACTTGTGAGAATAGAAAGAACGCCGTAATTGCTCAGATTCGAACTTTTGCGTATATGACACCAAGCGTTTGACTATCAGTAAATCTTGTCATTGACTCTCTAAAACAGACCGTTCTACTATACAAAGAATATTCTTTCCAACGGATTCACATAAAACATATTCCAAGGTAACAGTATCCAACACAACCAAAAGTAAACGGCAAAAAGAATGTTGACCCCATCAACGTTCTGTACTCGCTCGGAACCCCTTCAAATGTTACAATTTCATCCCAACTGATTTGCAACCGCAAAACTCGTACACACCTAATGCGTGCATTAATTGAAACTACTTAAGAACCGGTCGATTGTTACGCGTTCCGATTCCTAATTCCTACCTGAAGAGTGTGCCGTCTGGATGCGCCTCGTAATTTTTCAAGTGGCCCTTCTCGAGAGTATATTACCCAGCGGACTTGTTGGTTCGCATCGCGGATAACGATCGCAAAAGCGTTGAGCAAACCAGAGATTCAAGTTAACAAAATATGCATAATCACATACATGGCATCACCACAACGCCGGTATGAGTCGAGGAATGACTAGACGGGCAATAACCAAAATAAAAAAAAACAAGAACCTTCACCACACCGACAAGGGGAGGGGCAAGAATCTACCGGGACATCTGGAGCACTAATAAAGGTGCACGAATGCGTTGTTCAGCTGCCTCACTTACCGGTTTGTATTTAGTTTGCAGTTGCAACTGATGTGCTTATGCGCTACCGTTCAACCAAGACCGTAACACGGACAGACGTGCGTTCCAGGCAAATGCTGTTGGATTTTTTTTTGACTAAACATTATTGTACCTGTGTGCGGTACGGTGCGACGCGATGGTTCCACACTGCTGTCCCCATTCTCCCGGGTAAAGTAGAGAGTGGTGACTGATGGTCGGTTTCCCAAACAGGCTAAATTACAACCGTGGCAGCTGTAAAGGTCAACGATTTCGGCTGCGCTTTGCTTTATTTAGCTTGCTGGTTCGAAAGAAAACGCGGGGGCAGCACGTGGTCGGATCACTGTTTGAATTGATGAACTGGGGCGGATTGTCTGCCATGTTATTGCTGTAAACATGGCTTACGGCACTATGATGCCGAAATTTGGAATGTGTTGTAATTTCGTACCTACACTGAAAATATATTTTAGTTTATTCCACGAAAACGTATGTTTTATATACAAAACCTTTTGTTATTTTCTGCAACGAAACCAATGCGTAATAAATATGAAGGAACTTTCGTCAGAACTGTCAAAACTGTTACAGATTTATATTCGTATACGTAACGAAAGGTTTTAAAAATAAACGCAATCAATCGTACAAACAAAGGCTGCATATTGTAAATAGTACGAAAAATTAGTAAGCTCACGCAAGTAATTCGTACTAAGAACGCCGCATTATGTAAATAGTACGAAAAATTAATAAGTTTACGCAAATAATTCGTACAAAGAACGCTGCATAATGTAAATAGTACGAAAAATTAGTATTATACGAAATCAAAAATAAAAGAGAGAAAGATTGATCATCACCGGTTTTTGCCACAACGCGATTCTAGTTCTATCGATTGCGAGAGAGCGACGACGCGCGCCTTCCCAACTTAACCCCAGAGACGTACAAATGTTCACGAAAGTTATTTCAATACGAAACCTGAGCTGAGCGGAGGTTATATGTATCGCGGCGGTTCTATCGATGCGAAAGTGAAGTTGTTTCAGAAACGTATAAATGTTCTCTACCTCATCGTGGAAAAGCAACGGATTCGGACCAAGTGTGAGAGAGAAGGAGTGGAACTCACGACCATCTGCTTATCAAAGCGGACTCTGTAACCATGTGGCCACCAGCTCTATTTATACGAAATCAAAAATCACAGAACACCTTCAAGTAATTACTCGTTGTTATCCACGTTCATACGAAAGTACATTCGTGAATTGGACAAATTATGCGTAAGTTGCAATTCTATTCGATAACTTGCAATTCGAATGTTCTATAAAATCAACAAGAGTGCTGTACACTCTACGAAATCCATGTTTACGGATTGTGCGTGAGTGGAATAACGAAAAAATATTTGCAATGTGGTATATCTTTAATGAGTATTAAATATGAAGGTACATACTTTCGTCAGAACTGTCAAAATGGTTGCAGGTCTCTATTCGTATACGTAACGAAAGGTTCAAGAAATGAACGCAATCAATCGTACAAACAAACGCTGCATAATGTAAATAGTACGAAAAATTAGTAAGCTTACGCAATAACATGTACATTATACGAAATCAAAAATAACAGAACACGAAAATTTCGTTCAAGTAAAAACTCGTGCTCCCGTTTTTTTTGTTCGTTGTTATCCACGTTCGTATGAAAGTACATTCGTGAATTGTACAAATTATGCGTAAAGTTGCAATTCTATTCGATAACTTGCAGTACGAATGTTCTATACATCCAGCAAAAGTGCTGTACAATATACGAATTTCATGTTTACGGAATGTGCGTGCAGAGAATAACGAAAAAATATTTTCAGTGTATAATGGGTGTAAAAGTTGACAATTAAATGAGAAAATTTAAATACGCCAATTTGTATACACAACAGCTGACGATAACTGTATTATGATTTAAATGGAAAAAGAGGCTGCACGCGTCGCTCAATCGGAGATGCACTTCCGAGATGATTTCGTATTCGATTGTAATAGGAACCCGTAAATCGTATCTAATTTCACCCCAATAAAACGAATTTCGCCAAGACATGGATCAGTTAAGGAGATAGCAAACTGGTTCCGGCTTGCCTCTACTCTAGCACTTCGATTCGAATCTCCCTCGTCGATTCGATTGCCTCGCTGACCTGACAAAACAAATCATTCCTCGTTTGCTTCTCGTTCGAGCCCTCTCGGTGCACACCTCCCATACAAGGCCACTTCGTCTTCATTTCAGCCCTAACTGCAAAACAAGAAGAATAAAATGCTAAATATATATTTATCACCCTCCACTCCTCCTTGAACCGAGAGCAGACGGATCCTCGTTGCAGCAAGATCAAAACGGTTTCGCGTTGAGCAGAGCGGCCTTCCGAGAGCCCCGAGACCAACCAACGGCTGCGAGGTTGTGAGCGCGCGTGGCAATTATTTCCTTCAGCGAAGCGTTCAGTCAGCCGACCAGCCAACATACATTATAACAGTTCTGGCCGGGCAGAAGAAAGCTAACCGACCACGGACGGTGGCCTTGCTGATTCCTTTCTTTCGCAAAATAAGTGGCCAGGAGGATACGAAAGAGGCAATTCAGGCGGTAATAGAAATCGGATGCTAGTTATATTGGCGGTGTTTTCCTCGTCAATATTGGTCAGTTTTTTGAGCTAGGGTGGACCGCATGACAATTGCACAGAATTTGAATCTATCATTTTATCAGATTCAAAATTATATTTTATCAGCAAATTTAAATTTATTCTGGTATTTAAAATTTGCGATGTCGTGTTTTGTTTTACCTTTCAGATCAAAATTAGTGATCAAAACTTATAAAGTATATTATATTGAACTTAACTCTTGTAAGTTGCATTCTACACGAAAGTGTTCTTCGGAGGAATTGTTGAGGCACATAAAACACACATTTTTGTTGAAGATTATATATCTCCAGGACTTTTCCTTACAATGCAATATCATATTTTAGCTTATTTTTTTCGATAAATTCAAGAACGTATAAGTTAAAAAGGGGTAAGTGGCATAATGATACCAATATTGTTCCTTAAAGTTAAGCTCAAGTACTATAAACTCTTGTAGGTTCTGTTTGTCCCAATTCACCCATATTAGAGTACGGTGAGCATATGTTACAGTAGGTTTTCATACATAAAAAATGCTGACTTTCTTGTGTTAAGAGATAGAGGAATGATTTATTCGGCAAAGTTTTTTAACTTGCAAAAATATGAAACTTTGCTAAACAAACAAAATTCCTATCTTCATTGGGAACAGAGTTACAGAGTATTTTATGTAAAAGTTACTTAAAAGTTAGTTTTTTGTACTTAACTTTTATGAGTTACAATTTACGAGAATACGTTGTTCTGAAGAAGCATTTTGGCATACTAAACACACGTTTTTGTTGAAGACCACACATCTCCAGGACTTTTTCTTACAAAGTTATGGCATATTTTAGCGTGTCATTTATACAAACAATTGTTCCGAAGACACTATTATTTCTCTATTTGAAGAAAGTGAAGATAAAGCGCAACATGCAAGTCTGTATAATCATACATTATGGTAAAATGGCTTTCAGAATTGCATTCAGAATTGCATTCATTTTCTCATACAGAATAAATCGACCCGAAAATGATACTGAAATTTAAGAAAACCAAGTATCGTGCATAAAATTACCCGATTTGCACAAATTCTATATACATAAAAAGTTTTAATTCATAAATTTTTGAGAACACTTTTGCAGTATTATATTTCATGATGTTCATGATGCACATATATCAGAACGGATTTAAATTCCACAAAATTTCTTGCATATATCAAGATGGCTTGACAAAGTAGTTTTTTTAATTCTTTTATCACCAATATTTAGTGGTTAATTTGTGAGTTCGAAATCCAATTTGTGGTAATATGTGGTTGAGTGGTTTCCAAGAAAGTTTCAAAAAACTGAGTCAAGCCATCTTGAAACATGATTTTTCTTTAAATGAATCGGACAACGATGATATATACATCAATTGAAAGCTCCTAATTTTTGGTTCACGAAAATGTAATTTTTAACGTCATAATTACTAGTGTTTGTACAGAAATTTGTGTTTTATTGTTCACGTAGTTCTACGTTTTGTTTATTTGTTGATGACGCTGCTGTCCGCTAGTGGCGTTGGCTGTTTGCGGTGTTTGTCACTGCTATACTGAGCGTGCGTTTGGGGAATATGCTAAATATCGTGATCCTTAGGAACTTAGCCAACACACTTGCATTACAGGTAGCTTAACAGGCGCAGAATGGATATGTGTAAATTTGTTGTCAAAAAGGATACCGGTAACGAAAATGTACTTTCAAAGGAAAGCAATCCAAATTCGATGGATTATTTTTCAGAACCAGTAGGTATGGCAAACAATAATTATCAATTTTCATCACCTAGATTCGGAGAAATGTTTCAGAAATATTCAAACAAATGTTCAAATAAGCTGTCGGGATCCAACTTAATGTTGCTCTTCTGTTATTTTTTCATGCATATGTGCTAACTTATGAGCAAAGTAATAAAGAAGATTTCTGCTGTCCGCGTATCTGTCAAGCTACTAGTGGCACGGTCGCACAGAGGAGTACCTAGAACAAAAATCTGGCCCAAAATAAGAAAAAAAGTTGAAGAGGTTGTTTATAAGACACGACCGCAGAGGTAACGTAGAATACGACAGCTTGTCTTGTGTCAATGTCTTTCTTGGCATAGGTTTGGGAATACACTCAATGGGACACTGCCGCTAATTTTTGCTAATAAATCACACCAGTGAGCGCAACTGTTTGTGTTTTGCCATCTATTAAAAAAATTGCTGAAACTATCGATTTTTTCATTCACACCAGAACTAGATGTCGTTGCTTGGTATTAAAGCGGTTCATCGTCAGATGGAAATGTTAAAACTTGATAGCAAAGATCCAGAACAAAATTTTATTGCTTCCTTTTGAGCCCTCAAGAATTCTAAACTTATAGGAAGTAAATTACTGGTGACTCCGCTTATCGTATTGCATTTTAAATTTGTATGATGATTTCTAAGAGATAACTTGTTTTTTGCAACCTTGAACCACCTTAATAAGTATTGTGCGCATCCGCTTTCAACCACACGGCTCTCGCCCTAATTTTGATCTGTTGTCAAAATCAGCACAACGGGCTCATGGACGAATGGTAGTAAGACTCAATGGAGTTAGATAGAAAAAACATGTGTTTTGATAAAAATAGATTGCGTTTAGTGAAAGTCAGAAAGATCAGAAAGATAGAATAAAATGTATAGAAGACATTTGATAGCTGTATTCTCGGTCAATGAGCAAAATACTCGGAGAAATTTCGATTTTACTACCACTGAAAAAGCGCCATCTCTTGCCATTGGACATTTTTTCAGGTGTCCTATTGGGGTAATTAATTTAATAGTCTCTTTGCTCCAGATGACGTTCACCTCTGTAGCCGGCACCGCGGTTTCACTTGCTGCCGTATCCAAAACAAGAATGAAATTGAATTGTTTTGTGGCTGTCTTTTGTATCAAGTTGCACTAAGATATCTTAATTTAGGCAGTGGCTACGAAGAGGCTATAGACAAGGGCAAATAATGCATTCTCTATCTGTGATATAACAGTTCAAATAACAATTTTCTGCATTTTACGATAGCGTAGATAATTTTACAACTGATTGCTGCAATCAGCAAGACTTGCGCGAAAACTTATGTGATTCAGGCTCGCTAGCTCAGAAATTCTTCAGATAAACTTTGAGGTTAATTCTGTTTGTCAATGCCATTTATTGACAAGTGAATATTTTTTCAACATGGCAATTTTTTATTTAGTTTTGGATGATTTACAGTGATAATTAAATTCTACATGAGGTGATTTATTAGCAATTATGTATATATAAAAATTTCAATCGCTATACTGCTAGCCACACACGCTATATAGCAAGCCACACATGCTATAAACGATATAGCAAGCCACGCACGCTAGCCGCACGTTATATAGCAAGCCACGTACGCTATATAGCAAGCCATATAAGCTATAGACATGCACATACACGCTATAAACATACACACACGCTATACAGCTAGCCACGCACGCTATATAGCAAGCCACGCACTCTAGCCACACGCTCTATAGAAAGCCACACACGCTACCCACACGCTATATAGCAAGCCACGCACGCTAAATAGCAAGCCAAACAAGCTATAGACATGCACAGACACGCTAGACATGCACACGATATATAGCAAACCACGCACGCTATATAGCAAGCCATACGCGCTATAAACATGCACACACGCGGTACAGGCATGCATACACGCCATTAACATACACACACGCTATATAGCAAGCCACGCACGCTAGCCACACACCTTGTATATTAGGGACATACGCTACAAATATTCACACACGTTATGTGCACACACCCTATATATACATACGCTGGATGATGGTGGCTTCTCAAATCACCTGGCGGTGCGAGTCTCTTTCAGTTTCTGGTTGTAGTTACCCAACGATATCTGAATCGGATTACCGCTGGTGGGGTCCAACCAGATTTTTGAACATGTATCCAGGTAGCAGCTTTGATGTCCAATTATCCAGATTTTTCATGGATGATCCAGATTTTATCCAGATTTTATTTTCTCTGTTCCGCAAAAGGTCATCACTTCAATTTTGGCGCGAAATTTTGCAATTTTGTCACCTCAAATTTTGCGTTCCCCAGGATTTTTATTCGAAAAATTAACCTTTCACCCCACGAAATGACTGCCAGATTTTTTCCAGATTTTTATTTTGCCTTTTCCAGATTTTTGAAAAAATGACCTGGCAACGCTGGGTCCAACTCAGATCGAAGGGAAGCCGAACTGAAAGAGGTAAGAACTGCAGCTAACCACTACCACCGCCGTTGTTGCCCGCTGCTGATCCACTTTGCTTACTGCCATCGGTGTTGATGTTCGCTGCTGTTGCCTGCTGCTAGTAAACTGTTTTGCTTGAGGAGAAACAGTCTCTTATTTAGCCCGAAGAGTGCATTCCCGGCTAACTAGGTACTCCATTATGTCGTCCTTTTTAGGGAAAGGCAGCAAGCGACCAATCAAATCGACATTTGCGTTTCGACAATGTTCAACAATTTTCAATATTACAATAGTTTGAACAATCAGATTACAATTTCCTGCATTCGGACGGGTGCTCAATCATATAGATTTTCCAATCGATTGCTGCGAAAAATGACAGAAATCGGTTGGCAACTGACTGGGTTTAAAACGTTTGAAATTAGACAATTTTTGTGACGCTCTCGATGCTTTCGATTTTGAAATTGGATCCCTGTATTGAAATTGGGTTCCTGTAATTGTTACCGTAAGACGTATTCTACGTCAAAAATTATGTCGCTTTTTGGTGCCGCTGTATTTTTTTCTGCAGCCTAAATTAATGCTTCACAATATACCATCACTCGATTAACGTTAAACGGTATTATCATATGCTGAGAGCGCTGTAAACATTGACAAATTTTCAAGCAGTTTTTGGGAATCGAACCAAGTTGTGCCGGGCGTCAAAAAAAATGACAATTGATCAATATTATGCACCAAATGAATTCTTTATGTTCAATGCTAATAAACCGGTTGATAAAAAATTCCGATATTAAAAATTATAGCTACTCTTAAGAAGTTTTCGAAATTAGTGCTTTTTACGTATTTTCGAGCGTTTTCAATATTTAAAGAGTTATCAAATCTCGCGGAATCCGATCATATAATCATCGGGGGAATGGAAGTTCATAACATCACATCCTCGCAAATATCTCATCTGGTAACGTCCGGATTGACATTTGCGGCCCGTTTGAAAAATGTTGTTCTTGACATATTTTGACGAATACCTGCCTCATGCTCAAAACAGAGTTTCAGTTCAACAAAGATTAAATAAGATTAGTTAAGTGAATGAACTTCAACTAATTGAAGTTAATTTAAAATTAACTTGATGCACAGAATCAATAATCCAGGTAAATAACACTACGTCCAAAAGCCTTTTTCCAACCTACGTAGGTTCCACGAGGCATCATATAATCTGTGAGCAACAAATTGAAAATTCAAAATGAAGATATTTTGCTACATCATTTTTCTTGCAAATTCTTCGATTTGTTTCGCTGCCCGTTTTGCGAACACAAATTATACGAGCGTATTTCTTCATCTGTTCAATAACATTAATGAAGCCACATAGGCTATGTAAATGTAAACATCAAGTTATGTGCGTGATTATTAGAGTTACTCTTTGATACAATTCTGCGCCTGTTGGGCTACCTGTAGTAGAGCAAGTGTGTTGGCTAAGTTCCCCGAATCTCGATATTTACCATATTCCCCACACGCACGCTCAGTATAGCAATGACAAAAACCGCAAACAGCCAACGCCATTAGCGGCCAGCAGCGTCATCAACAAATAAATAAAACGTAGAACTACGTGAACAATAAAACACAAGTTTCTGTACAAACACTGATAATTATGACGTTAAAATTAACATTTTCGTGAACCAAAAATTAAGAGCTTTCGATTGATCTATATATCATCGTTTTCCGATTCATTTAAAGAAAAATCATGTTTCAAGATGGCTTGACTCAGTTTTTTGAAAATTTCTCGGAAACCACTTAACCACAAATTACCACAAATTGGATTTCGAACTCACAAATTAACCACTAAATATTGGAGATAAAAGAATTAAAAAAAATTACGTTGTCAAGCCATCTTGATATATGCAAATTTCTTCCACATTTTGAGTTTGGTTGACCTGATTGCTCATTACTTTCATACTGCCGTTCTATGCATAGTTATACGTATCCCAGTTTCTGCGAACGAAAAACCTTGATGCCACATTCCGAGTCGGAACTCGACCTTCTGAGATTCCTATAAACAAGGAACAATTGTCGACAAGACGGCAGCAGGCCACAAGGACCAGTAATAATCGATCACTTGGAGATTCAACAACAAAGGAAAAGTTTCGCAGAAAACCCTGCTTGCAGGACGAAAATTGGCCACGCCGGTCAAAAATTATAGAGCATCGTTCGTTTCAATCAATCAATCATTCAATCAATCTATAATTTTCAGCTACTTGAGCATTCATTGTATTATAGTGAAACCAATTGAAAGATACAATTAGTTTTCTCTTGAGAAGGTTGAGCTTGAGGAGGTTTACAAACAATCGTTTTTCTTCAAGACTTCGGTTTAAAGTAAATTGTCACAGCAAATCATTAAATTGATTAATTAAAGCTTATCACAGACAAGTCTCGCCTTCCAACATCCAATTGCTCTAGAATAAGACATGAGAATAAAAATTAGTTGACCTATTAGCATAGGCATTGGCATCGGAATTCAAAACCTTAGTTGAAACATTTTATGAGATGTGGTAGAT
Source organism: Wyeomyia smithii (assembly GCF_029784165.1). Classification (NCBI taxonomy): domain Eukaryota; kingdom Metazoa; phylum Arthropoda; class Insecta; order Diptera; family Culicidae; genus Wyeomyia; species Wyeomyia smithii. Next base: position 216,030,131 of record NC_073695.1, read on the forward strand.
ATTGGAACTTGTACCTTTTTAGACGAAATGTGCAAAAAAAATCAAGTGTTCAAAGATCGAAAAAAATATCATCGGTTCGAGCAACACTGGCACAACTCAAAATCATAGTTTCGAGAAAACCGCGTTTGCAAACTTGTTTTTTTATCTCAAGAGAACTTCAAGTTGCAAGATTCCCAATCCTCATTCAACATTTTTGGATATATTGTGCACTTATTATGAGCACGTTGTAGAAGTTAAAACCTTGTTTTTACTAAATTTATAAAGAGGTTTTCTGAGCAGCAAAGCAATTCTACTAATAACTCTGGATTTTTTGGAAATTTTAGAACGGGGTTTGGTGGAATGATATTTAACAGTATCTGGCATCGTTTGCCATCATTAACCCAAAAATGCAAAATTTTACTTCAGCAGCCTTGAGCCGTGATGGCTGTTGCCGTATTTCTCCACTTCACTCGGTCCTGGATCCTGGTGCTTTCAGCTCATGGCTCATACGTTTGTACCACTCTCCGCTTTCGGTTTATACTTCACCAAATATTGTCCGCAAGACGTGCGTATTTCCTCTGTGAGCAGCTTCACGATTTCAAGTCCATAGAGAAGCACTGGTCTAATTTGTCGTCCGTTTGATCTGAATGTTGGCTTCTCTTGAGCTTCTCCCATTCATATACTTGGTTTTCGACACATTGGTTTCTAGTCCAACTCTTCGAGCCCCCCCTTTTTAATCTGGTGTAGGTTACGTCCGCCGTCGCAGAGTTTTTTGCAATAATGTTGAGGTCATTTACAAAGCCGAACATCGTGCCTCTCGTTTCAATACCCGCTCGTCGGAATACACCCTCAAAAACAATTTGAACAACGTGCAGGATAGTCCCCCTGTTTGTTTCAACTCTCTGCGTACTTCGAAGGAATTCGAGAGTAGGTATCCCCAATACGTACATGCAACACATCACTCAATCATTGGTAGTTATTCACCATAGCTGGCTTCGATCGACTGTATCATACACTTCCTTGAAGTCCACGAAGACGTGATGTGTGAGCACGTTGTACTCTCGACATTTCTGTAAGATCATTCAAAGAGCGAAGATTTGCTTGATACTGTCCGATAAATTATTTCGCTAAGGAACATAGACTCAGGATCTGGGAGAACACTTTGAAGGCGGTGTTAATCATCGTTATGCCACGATAGTTATTGCATTGTAACCTATCGCCCTTCTGATATGTAGATGGGGCATATAACTACTTCAATTTATTACTTAGGTAGTCTATCTTCCTTCCAATTCCTGGAAATTACCCAGTGCTAGCACTTCTATGTCATGTTTTAAGAGTTCTGCCGACAGTCTGTCCTTTCGTTAGGTTTATGAGTCCACCTGATAAGTTGTCCGTAATGACCATTTTGGTGCCGATTCCCGATGTTGAACATGGTCCCGAAGATATGGATTTACGGGAACCATATGAGGACCAAAGGCTCTTTAGGTCCCGCATACTAAAATAGACAAATTTTTGACGATTCAAGATCAAAATCGGTCAAGTATTGAAGGAGTAAGAAGCATTACATTTTGGTGTGTACCTGAGTTCCCTGCCGAGTACTTACGTGTGTTAAAATTGCCAAGTACATAACGGTTAAATTGGTCCATAGTATTAAATTTTTGCACACTCTGCTTGGCCAGCATGTACGATCACACATAAAAGGATTAAGGTCCAAGGAGCCACAGTGTCTTATCAAGAAAAACAGGTAAATTCTCCTGACACCTCTTGGACGATATTAGCTGTGTGGACCGGTGCGCCGTCCTGTTGAAAGACGTAATGAGTCTCTCCGTAGAGGGTTTGAAGTGCCGGAGTACCAATCTTCTCCAAAACCTTGGTATCATGGTACGCGGTGTTGATGTTTACGTTTGTCTCGATCAACATCAGTGAGAGCTACTCACACCATGATACGGTCCCCCAAACCATCGCGGCGCTCTGACCCGCGAGATGCTTATGTGAGACGGGGGGTGCTGGCTAACGTCGGCGCCAGCAATCGATCACAAATAACTTTACTACGACGTCGCGGTACTGCGCTAGTTTCTTCATAGAAAATAGCGCCTCAGGAAGCAGGTGCGTATAGTCGTCGGTAGCCTGCGTATTGTGCAACTACCGAATGTTCAATCGAGGTGATCATCGTGGATAATTTTGAGTGCACATCTACTCTGGTCGATCTAAGTGTTCTAAATCGATATCCGCACCTCGATGCGCATGTTCGTGATACTTGGACAAAACCGAGAACGCGATCAATTTAGTTTGTTGTTCGGTAATCAAGTGAACTCCAGATGACGTTGTGGATATCTTTACGTGGTGAGAAGGTGCTTCTAATCAGCAGACCTCGGGAAGCTGCGAAGTTGATGCATCGGTCATTCGTGTCGGTGTGTAGGCTGTGTGGCCCTATCACCGGTTTATATATCACTTTCCCACCGACCTAGGCGTTTACATCCCCGTTGACGATTTGGATGTGCCATGGTAAGCAACTGTCGTATGTTGCTTTCAACTGCGCATATAAAGATTCCCTCCCGTCGTAAGATCAGCAGCTGTTTTAGGAACAGACCTTCCAATCTTCAACAAACATATCCTAATTACACAAAAACCCGCCATCCCATTAGTTACTCCACTGCTCGGGTAGAACGGGACCTTACCGCCACCGTCTTTCCACACTTTCTCTTCTCTGCTTCAGATCTTCTGCAAAGCCTCAATGCCAAATTTGGGGGATTCTAATGGCTATACAGCACCTTCTCCATGAACTGAGTTTTTGGTCGTGGTCCGTATTCTTTTCCAAGCTATATTTTCTTGATTGTTCGTAGTGTAATTGGTTAGGCAGATCACGTTACCGAGTCTCGTGATGAGGCTGCCATCTAACAAGGCAACCCAGGAACAACCGGACGTTTCGGAATAAAACAAATAACTCGTTGAATACTGTAAACGCGTCTTTACTATCCAAAGTAATGATATAGAGTGAGAAAAAAAAATGGTTTCCGTGAGAGGCACGGGAGAACTCATTGGAAAGGTATCAGTTTATACACTGTGAAAGATTGTTACGCTAATTACACCTCAATACCCCTCCTTAATTTGCGGAATCTCGCAATCCTATGGCAGCTCGAAGTCGTTGAAATTGGCCAGCCGCCAACCCTTTAGTAAGGATGTCAGCTTCCTGATTTTCAGTGTGTATGTACTTCAGCACGACGTTTCCTTGCTCAACCAAACTTTTGATGAAGCAATCTTTGACATCGATGTGTTTGAGTCCGCTTCGATCACGAGGTCCTTCGATGATCCTTATTGTGGACTGATTGTCCTCATGATACGGCATTGGCTCCTCGACCTTGTAGCCAATGTCCTCAAGTAAACGCATAAGCCATACTCCGTCACAGGTGGCATCGCAGAGAGCACACAATTCGGCTTCGGTTGAGGATAAAGATACTGCACGTTGTTTCCTGGTTGTCCAAATCACTGTACAGTCAAACACCTTGAAAAGATATCCGGTGATCGACCGTCTGTCATTGATATCGTTCGCCCAGTCGGTGTCGCAGAAGGCAGTCATCAACTGTGGGTCATCTTTGCCCGTGTATTGAAGGCCTAGATCGAGCGTACCCTTGATGTAGCGCAAAACGCGTTTTAAATGGGTCCAATGCTCTTCTGTAGGGCAGGACTGAAACTGGCTGTAATAATTTACTGCAGCCGACAGGTCCGGACTAGTGGTGAGGGTTACGTACATGAGACAACCTATTAGTTCTCTGTAGGGCTTACTCGTACGGTTTTCCTCGAAGCCCTTCTCCAAGCGAAGGCGACATTCGATCGGTACAGAGCTTGCCTTGCAATGGGCCATATTGAAACGATCGAGTAAAGCTTCCAGGTACCTACGTTGACTTATTTTCATCGTTCGATGTTGCAGGTCCCGTTCAACTTTCATTCCAAGAAAAATTGAAATTTCTCCGCCGTCTGTCATATCGAAACCCTTGGCAAGACTGGCTTGCACAGGGTCCACGTACCGTTTTTCTGCAACAAATCCAGCTCCTCATGTATGGCCACCTTCCATTTCGGCCAGTCAGCTCGGGTTCTTAATTCAGCAATAGTATCCGGCAAATTATTCACGTAGTCCATGGCACCGAACGCAACTCCAGCGAAGGTCATATCATACTATCTGCATGCCATGCCGGTGCTGGCCTATTTCGGGAAGGGCATATTTCAGAATCACTTTGCACAACTGATTCATTTGTTGTATTATTGTTGTGTTCTGAATCTTCTTCGATCTCTTGATCATTGTCCATATTGTCATTGAGTCCACTTTTATCTTTAGCGTAATCCCAGACGATCACTTTCGGAACCTTTTCTTCTTTTGCACTCGCGTCGGAGAATTTCGCGTTCTCGTCGACAATGATGTCACGCACCGCAACGATTTGCCGCCTATTGGGGTTCCACACACGATATCCATTTGCACAATATCCGACCAACATCCCTTTCCATGTCTTCTCATCAAGTTTCTTTCGGTGTTTTTTGGGATGTGGCAGTAAGCGAGCGACCCAAAAACGCGTAGCTTGGAAACGTCAGGTTTCTTGCCTTCCCACACTTCATATGGAGTAACATTTGAATCAAGAACACTACATGGGCTTCTGTTCGTCAAAAACGTTGCGGTTTGTATCGCTTCCCCCCAAAACACACGATCGACAGCAGAATCGTACAACATGGAACGCGCCTTTTCAACAAGAGTTCTGTTCATTCGTTCACAGATCCCATTCTGTTCGGGACTGTAAAGCACCGTAAACTCCATTTTTATGCCCTTATTTGCACAGAACGAACGCATTTCTTTGCACGAATATTCGCCGCCATTGTCCGAGCGAAAGCGCGAGATTTTTACTCCGAACTTAGCCGCCAACTATGCCTCGTCAAGAAAACCATCGTAAATCGTGACCAGTCGTCTACAAAACTCACAAAGTAACGTACATTGTTCCAACCGGTAGGCGTCACCGGGCCACAGACGTCCGAATGAACAATCTCCAGTACACGGCTCGCACGACGCTCTTCACGCAGCGCAAACGGATTTCTTGTTTGTTTCGCAGACACACACGGTTCACAGATCACTGTCGCTTCATCGCTGCGCTTCAACGAAATATCCTTCACAACTTCGCTCTTGATTAGCGACGACAGATTTCGTTCTCCCAAATGGCCATACCGACGATGCCATAGTTCGTAAGCCTTGCTTATTTGTCCCGAAAAACACTACTACCCTGACGCGAGAAAAATTCAGCTCATACAGTTTATCACGCCTTTCGCCGATGGCTACCACCGTCGATCCTCGAAGAATTTCAATTCGACCATTCGCGAAAATCACTTTCATACCGGCAGACTCAATTTTGCTTATCGAAAACAAATTGCACCTTACCTCTGGAATGAACAATGCTTGGCTCACTGTTGATTTGACCACTTTTTCTCCGACTACTGACAGAATAGGCACGTCACCGATGTACTTGGCGGTCACCCATTCACCGTTCTTCGCTACGGCTATTTTTATAGGTCTCTCCAAGAGCGAAAGCTTCGAAAACAAGCTTTTGTCTTTGCATATGTGCTCGGTGGCACCCGAGTCGACGAACCACTGCATACGATTCATCGGTGGTTCTCGCTTGCCATTCTCCATCAAGAACAACGCACCATCACCGCTCTGCTCTGCACTAAAAGCCGACAACTTTACTGTTTTCTTCTTTTTCTCGAACTCAGGGCAGTTCGCAATTCTATGCCCCTCTTTCTGGCAACCGAAGCATTTGAACACTTTCTTCTTTTTCAGTTTCGGGTTGCGTGCGGTGTTACTATTACCACTGAACGCGGCAGAATCGTTCTTCTCTCCATGTGTGTCACTCACTGTGACCGACTTCCTCTTGATCTCTTCATCGAGAAGTCTACACTTTACGAACTCCATCGTGATTTGCTCTTCGGGCTGACTCTCGATCGATGTAACAACCGTGTCGTACTCGGCATCCAAAGACAAAAGCAAACGGCACACGACGTCGATATCATCAATTCGCCCACCAGCATTTCGGAACAAACGAATGAGTCGGTAGTACTTCACGAAGTAATCCTGCAACGTACCACTTGAGTGGCGCAGCTCGAAAAGCTCGCGAATTAGCTGCATACGCTTGGCAACACTTTTTCTCTCGTAGATTCGAACTAACGTATCCCACATTTGTTTCGGAGTGCTTTTCGCATGAAGCAACTCAAGCTGGTCATCGTGAATACGGGACACTCCGAAGAATTTACACTTCTTATTTTTCTTCTATCGTTCCGCGATATTTTTCGCTTTTTCCTTCTTCACAGCCTCCGTATCCGTCACAAGCACTTTAAACTTCTCTACGCCGTCGATTTCGCTCTCAATACACTTGACCAAGTCATGTTCTTCCAACAAGGTCGTCATGCGAAATTTCCACGAGACGAAGTTTAAGCCATCAAAGATGGCGACTCTGCGAATCTCTTCATGTGCGGATTCCGCCATTCTGAAGTTAAGCCACTTATCACTCCACGTTTTCAATAGAATCGAAACATTTACTTTTTCGCGCAATCCGGAACCGACTCTGGGCCCATAACCTAACAAGGCAACCCAGGAACAACCGGACGTTTCGGAATAAAACGAATAACTCGTTGAATACTGTAAACGCGTCTTTACTATCCAAAGTAATGATATAGAGTGCGAAACAAAAATGGTTTCCGTGAGAGGCACGGGAGAACTCATTGGAAAGGTATCAGTTTATACACTGTGAAAGATTGTTACGCTAATTACACCTCAATACCATCTTGGATGTAGCGTTCAAGAAAGCACGATTCTTAGGGGCGAGTGGGAGTCCAGTCACTGACGAAGCGAGCAAAATACTGCATTAGGGGACAGGTTTTTACCCGGGAAGATCGACAACAACAAACCTAGTGCAATTTACCTCTTTGTGTCTAAAGCGCATGGAGCAGGGAGCTCATATCGACACAGTTTGCACCGATTTTAGGTTTGCATTCTACAAAGTGAATCGACGGATTCTTTTGGCAAAAATGGACCGTCTCGGCGTGAATAAATGTGGTTAAATGGATGCAGTCATATCTGACTAATCGACAACTGGAAGTCAAACTGGGAGCATCCGAATCTGATTCGTTCAGTAATTACTCCGGTGTATCCTAAGGCAGTAACCTGGGACCATTATTATAATCCTTATTTTTCAACGACGTTTGCCATGTTGTACCTCAAGGGTGCAGGTTGGTTTACGCTGATGACTTCAAAGTTTACTGGCTGGTAAAGACACCCGACAAATGTCAAATGCTGTAGCAGATTATCGATATCTTCGTAAACTCGTCTGAGCAAAACTTTCTGACCATAAGCATAAAGAAGTGCATGGGGAGGATCACAGCATTCAGCATTAATGTGAATGTAAATCATCGTTACTTGAATAAAAATTTTCATCAAAGATGTTCCATTTTTTTCTTCGGTCGTATTTATTTTTCGAATTGGATATTTGCTATCCCGGCTACTACGAGCAGGTAAGAGTATGCCAGAAGTGCTGAAAGAACGCGCTGCCCAGACATTCAACTGATAGTTTAAATAAGCATATAGTGCTGCTTGCGTGCTTAAATTAATGCTTATTGATTTTCAGACCATTCACATTTCTACACATGGGTCATTTCTTACGAAGTGTACATGCCACTTGGACACTACCATCTAGGGTTTGCAATATTCCCGGAAATGGATTTCCCGGGAAACGGGAATGAAAAAAAAATCTTTGCAAAAATGAGATTTCAAATAAAGTTTTTTAATAAAAGGTATCAAACAATCGTTTACAATTTTATTATCGGTAAATTTTTCGGTAAATGCAGCTAATTTTATTTTAAATTTGATGATTTCTTCATATTTCTCGCTGCTTACCTATGGCAATGGTGAACCATCAAACAACAAACCAGTGCTTTTAATGCAAAACATTCTAGCTTTAAGTTAGATTTAGTTTCAGCTCATAGTCGGCAGCGAGGATTAAAAATTTGCTTTTAGTTATTAAGATACTTTAGAAAGTAAGCTACCAGATATAATTGGCGCCGTTAAACATCAAATTGTATTGTATTCAAATTATAGATGAAGAAAAAAATCATGTTTCTCCGAAAATTTTACGTAAGAAATATCTATCACTATCACTAACATTTTTACGCCCAACGCAAGCCGATATCTCATTTGATATGGACATTTTTGAACAACTTTGTATGACGAACTTGAAGTCCTTAAGTAGTACTACAACTTTGTCGAAAAGAGTATTGCTCGTACTCAAACACCGGGGCTGTGAAATGACATTCTGGTAAATTATCGTGATGATTGTCACGATCGCGATAATTTTCTCAAATATACTCTCACAGCTCCGGTATTCGAGTATGAACATTACTCTCTTCGACAAAGTTGTAGTACTACTTGAGGACTTCAAGTTCGTCATTATTTATTATTTATTAAATTAAATCCATCCGACCAGCAGTCCTAATGAATTAGTGAGTATAAGGCCAGAGTAAGAAAGAAATAAAAAAGAAAACCGTGCTGGCAAAAATTGAGTAAATTATAGAAATAAGTTATTAATCTCAATTCAATTGTCATATCCGGTTTCGATTGAACTTAACACAGATATTTTGGTTTCACAAATATATTTTGAATATTCTTGGGCTCTGATCATCCTGTGGTTTAATTTGTCGAGTTTTAATTGAATTTCGATGAGAGGAAACCACAGAATTTCAATTAAAACTCGACAAAACATATATGTCTTGTTAAGATATCAGTTCATCGTTTGAGATTACGATTGCTTCCTGGAAAAAGTCTGTTCAACAACTTTTGATACAATTTGTAAAAATTAAGTCACGATAAAATCAAAAATAGTACGTTATAACGATTAATAATGTTACGATTTCCACGTGTAGATCAGATGTCGTAGTGATGTAAAGATCTCCTCTGTATTTATCTAACAAGCTGTTTTTGTTACAGTGTCCAGAGTGATAAATCCTCAATGAAAGCAAAATCATGAAACTCCGTAAGAACAGAGATAATTGTAGTGAACAAAGTCACTGCTCGAGACATCATTATTACAAGTTACGAAAGCAACACACATTTAGACTTCACCTACAAAATAGCAGCACCAACAGACAGTAGTTGATTCTTCCAGAGCTACCCTAAGCCCGCCTCGTTGAACAAACTGCAAATATCCCACCGGATAACCTCCGTGAGGGTCAAGACATCAACTGTGCAGCCCGCAGCATTTGCCTTTCCGTTCAGCGAATATATATTTCCTTTTCTCGTTTGATTTATGTGCGCGGGCCAAGATGGATTACACCGCACCAGGCCGAGACAATCGTCCGGGGAGCAGGGAAATTGCTTTCCGATAAATGAGCAGTGAACTTGGACTTCGGTATACCTACGTGAATGATGTTTATGCAAAACTAGCGAACAAAACAATGAAGTTGTATTCGCAGTAACAGTTCTTCGTGGCGAGTGGAGCTCGTCTTAACAAGTAGTGAAATCTGACCCACAACAATGTATTAATGGTCCCACAGCCGGAGCGCGTAGTGGCGTAGATCAGGCAGACTGGGCACGATGATGCGGCCGGGACCACCGGTTGTTGGTTTGCCTTAATTGCTAGCCACATCATTCGCAGGTATGCTTAAACGGGGTAGAATACAAGCGAATCTTCGACGTTCGGGTTCAATGAACACCGAGTTTTGGAGCCACCACGACCTATCGGCTTTTCGATCATTTCTACGATTTGGCAAGTCTCTGCTGATTATAACGGAAACTGTGAAGAATTCTGTCTCGCTATGGGACACAGTTTACTTTGACATCTGTACTGAAATGCAAAGAAATTGTGTGTTCAAAATGTATGAAAAAAAAACCCTACAATCTTAAACTGACAACAAACCTTAGAGTAATTATTTATCCTCATAACAATGTTTGATGTGTTTTAGATCAATCTTATGCAGCAAGTTTTACTAAAAGCAATTGGTTTAAATAAACCACACGGAATCCAGAAACAACCTGATCGATTAATGAACTAAGTATCTTGATCACTCATAAAATCTCACAACCAATAAATCAGTCGTTCCATATTCGAAATCCAACGGCAGCAGTCACCTACGTGTTTTCACCAGCCTCTGCATATCTGCGCGAAAGCTGCAGGTATTGTTGTTTTTCTCAAACCTCTTGGGAAAAATTATAAAGATGAAGAGATCCCCTTTATCAACACACGCTTCACATCGCGAGGTGGCAGCCCAACCGAGCGCTCACGCGTCCCACCTGTGTGAGTTCTCTTTTTCTAGACGCGTCTTGCTTGTTTCCGTTCAACTTTGGTGGTCTCCATCCTGATCGGTGGATTATCACCCTTTGCAGCTGCGACCACGAGATCTCATCAGGGAAAAAAACATAGTTAGGATGCTCATTTTAGAATTTTCATTTTTTTTTATTTTTTTACACAAAAACGACATTGTTTCTCGGCAAACAATGTTCCAAATACTTCATTTTAATACTGCTTTTTATGAGAATAAATACCCATGGTAGTAAACGGTCAGAAAGTTCGCCCAGGACAGAAAAGCACTTGTTAATACACTTTTTTTTCTACGGACATCTCCAACCCGAAGTAAACTGCTTCGCTAAGTCCAAAACAATACCAGGTCTTTGGTTTTCTTCACTTGCACAAGTACCTGTGCCCAAGTGCTGTTGAATTGGGGAGGTCTTCACGGCACTGACAGTACCCTGACTGGCTTAACGAAGTGACCCCGCCGTTCCACTGCCAGCTACCCTTAACCGGCCGAGCGATGGCTGGTGTTAAATTGCACAAGAAACAAAGACCAACCAAGGAAATGATGAATGCTCGAAATTACAAATACGATAGAAATTGATGGTAATCATATCTCATGCGAAGCAGCGATACTAGTGCGGGTGATTAAATCGCGGATGTAGGGGAATGTGCAGCATACATGGGCAGCACCCACAAAAAAATAATAATAATTTCGATTACTGGCTGGTCTGATGATATGCTCTATCCTTTATTCCAAAACTGAGTGGTCAGCATATTGAACGACGTTCTTTTCATTGCTATTTTTTCTACCCAAATTTTTCCTACAGTGTCCAACCGTTTTCAAAGAGCTTGTGAAACGTTCTAATCGCACCAGAGCGCAATGTTTGCACACTTGAGGCAGTAAGTGAGATGCAGCTAAGTGGAGCCGTCATCTGACTTCGCGTTAGAGATCATCTGAGCTTACGGTGGAGAATCGATACGCTGCCATCGCGTCATCGTCGTTCTGGAGTCGTGTGAATATTATTATTTTCACATTCGCCAACAAGCTGACAATCGTCGGACCAGTCGACCGGATGTTCATCGTTTGGCTGGCCATTAACTCAGACATCATTCGCCTCCCAATCGAGTGGTGTTATGTTTTGATTCGTTTGAAACAATAAGTGTAATGGTGGAAAATGAAATGCTACATTACTATAAAATTCAACTCAACAAATTAATATACTCATTATATGCGTAGTTGAAAGTTAATCTTTCTTTTTCAACGACAATATTGACAATACCGCTTATGTAAGTTGACTTTTCCAGAGGAAAGGGTGACTTTTTTCATTTGGTTTTTCAATTAACTTTTAATTTTACAACTGACATTAACTTTTTATTTTCAGGTTTGCTAACAAAAGCTTTTAATTTTTCATATTCATCATTTTTCTAATTTTAGCGCCCTGTTTTATAGAATTCCTACTGTAGAAAAATTCATTATTATTGCGAATTTTTTTGCGCGTTTTTCGTCAATCTAGCTCTTCACTGTTGTGCCAATAACCGAAGCCCGGGGAGGCGAATCATCTCAGGACTCTAGACGAACGCCCCAAGGTGATGAAAGGCTTGATCCCAGAGATTTTAGATTTTAGAAAATCTCACGGTGTAGGCTAGAATCGAATCTAGACCAGTTCCCGTTGGTTGTGGTTGAGTCAAGTCACCCTAAAACCATCGACATACGAACCCAGGTAACTTGCGTGGTTGGCGGAGACGTTACCAACTACACTAGTCTACACTAGGGTGTCCAAAGTACAAGTTGTGCATTGAAAAGAAAATTTATTCTAGTTAAAACTACATAAAATGTTCAAAGGACGACAAAATCATTATATTTTCCGTCCGTAGAATTAAAGGTAAGAGTTTTCGAATTCAAGTTTTCAAATTTCTGAAACAGTTCCTTGATTGAAATGTTTGGAATCGCAATAACGTATGATAACATCAATAAAACTCGGAGAAAAGGTGTAATATTTAGATGTTGCAACTGAAGGTGAATATCAAAACACAGATTGTAAAATGATTTTTTATATTGATAAAAACGTGCTATGAATTCAAAACATATTTCTCACAGAATTATTTGAGAGAGTTTCCTCCCTTAAGTGGCTTTTCTTAATTTACCCTCGAGGTGAACAAAGCAACATAGAGAAATTGCAGGTAAGTTTGTACATGAGAAAATAAACTATCGATAAAAACAAAATAAGCAAATTGCGGACTTAGTAACGAACGGCGCGCTACATTCAACCTTCCTTTTTACCACATGAGAAGAATATTTTCTTATTCGTATGAGTCATCCGCATACACTCATGCACTTTTGTCAGCAACTGTCCAAAAATAATTAAAAAATGTATTATTAATTCAATGTGGCCCTGACTTCACTTTTTACGAAAAAAATGTAATTTTTTATTTAAAAATTGGAAATAAAAACCTTTTCTACATAATTGTGGTGAAATAGTTGTGTATTTTGTATGTAATTGACACATTCTACCGTGACTTTACAACGTTTTGACAATTCTGTTGGCATCATTTTAATTCTAACTTGATTTTTTTTCATGAAACCCTTTGATATTATTACAGATTCGGAAAGTAGACAAAATTTCCTATAAGGATGATGTATAAGAATCTTGTTTACTTTGTTTATATTACTTAGGGGAGTGACGTTACAACGCGCGAGAAATTGAGGTGTCGGGACTTTTCTTACAAATGTCAAAAACTCTGCTCTGTTTGGAATTTTATAACAATTTCTTCTTCCACGATTTGATAACAAATAATAATCGAACATTTTGCCATGTTTAGAGTGCCTATAACTGGTAACATCTAATTTGAGAAGCTTTTATATTTCGTGACGTTACAACGCTCATTTTTCAGCAAGGGGTATTCTCACTCCGTTGTAACGTCACGAAAATATGAATCAGTCGATATCCATTATTTATCACATATTTCTTAGACATTTTCATAAGAAATAGTTCAATATCTGATTTTATATATTTCTTCTTCTACTTTATGCACTTGGTTTGTGGGGTTATCAATAAACCACGTAACAAATTTACTTTGTCGTTTAATGTTTGGAAATGCAGAACCAAACTTAAACCTCGGAGATTTTCAGTGAAGGAATGTGAGTTATGATCAAATCAATTCTTTTCATAAGTGACATATGTATCATAAATATTCTCAAAAGTGTCTTAAATGATATTATGTGTAAAACATATTAAATTTATTTTTATTGTAGTTTTTTTTTCACAATGTCTGAGTACGTTAGCAGTTTATTCAGCATTTATATTGAAAACAAGTTTACAAATGTGTCTTTAATTCCAACAAGAAACCATTCAAAAATTATAATAACACAAAAATGCCGCTTTTTAGTCTTTTTCGCTCCCATATTATTTTCTTGATTTTTTAAAACTCACACTACTTACTCAAGAAAATTCGAGTGCATTTTTGCCGCTGAAGATTTTTTCATCTAGACTTGCCCCAAAAGTAAATAGCTGGCTTATTCCACGATAAGGTGTTGGTCGTTTAAAAATGTTCTTCTCATCGTTAAATGTGGTGATGTCACGTCCCATAATTGCGATAACCATCACATTCGGAAGATTGGCTTGAGCGATGCGGACGAAGTATTCATTTCATTAATACGGTTACCTTGCGTCAATAGTTTTGCTTTTAGGGAACATTCGCATGTTACGTAACGAGAAGTTTACAATTTTCAATCTCTCCTCAAGCAATGCATTGTAATATAACATAATAGAATAACATTAGAATTTTTTAGAATGTAACGTTACTCATGGATGACCCACAGTTTAATAATTAGAAACATTAATCCATTTTACAAAATTTATTGTCTGTTATATGACAGATGTAACGTGAACTAATTTAGACGCATCAAGTATGTTTTTGAACATAGACGAATATTATATAAGGGGAGGAAAAAAATTTCGTGACGTTACAACGCAAACTAAACCCGGTTGTAACTCAAGTTGTATTCAACCTAGCTGCGATCTTTTAGTATCAAATTAAAGGTATTTTAGAGTATAAAGAGAAAAAAAAAAATGCTTTGATTAAATGTAAGGAGTTCCTATGAAGTAAAAAACCGTACTTTTTCGTGACGTTACAACGCTAAATTACCCCTGTTTTCATATCGGCCTAAGATCAACATATTTGAAATTTCACTTCAAAACCCTTTAGGCATCGAATAAAGCACTTATTTCACAATCATATAACATAAAAAATGTATTATAAATACATAATCCTGATCATTTGTAACCATTTAAAAAATATGTAACCAAAAACGCTTGTTTTTTGTTAATTTTACTTGAACTTTGCAATTAGTTTTCCACAGTTTCTTAAACACTATAAATTTGACATTTACGTTTTTGGAAGGTTCAAACACTATAGAGTCTAGAAAAAATATTTACTTTGCTGAAATATGCATTTCAAAAATTGGTTTGTTGGTGTGTCTTCGCAGAGAATGTGTCAATTGCATATTAATAGCTATATATTTTCTTTTTGCAATTATCATGAAGACTTCAAGCGCCGGAAGGATCAGCTTTCTATGGATCGCAAATTTCGTGTGGATCCGTAGGCTGTGGGACTCCGCGGCTCACCTCGTTATCACAAGTTACGAGTGTAGGGGTAAGCGGGGTAAGACTGCCCCCTTAAGCAATTCTGTTTATAAAAAAAAGTAGCGGCTGCAATTTCCTATTTTTCTTCGCCATAAGGTTCTTCTTTTCAACACCCGCATTTAAAAAATAGGAACTGAAATATTTTTGTTTATTCTCCAGCTTTTTTTTTTCAATTTTAAAAATTCATTGAAAATGTGCAGATCTTTTTCATACGGGGTAAGCCAGCCCACCAGCGGGGTAAGAACATTTTGATATTCCACCGAAAAAGTAGTCAAAATTACAAGATTACTCACGGCCTTCGATATTTCCAAAAGAAGACCGATTCAGGCAAGTGATTAAACGTATATTCGCGAACAAAACAATAGATTTTCAGACAGAAAAACCTTAAGGTGAAACGGGACGTGGTCGCGATCAACTCGAATTTTGCAATCTAATTTCCTCTTGATTTATGAAGACTACGTACATGAAACTTTTATTAATTGTTTTCACAGCTGTTGCTTGCCTGAAGTGAGTGCTGTTTATTTAGTGGAAGCCGATTGTTTTTCGCTCAAACTACAAAAGTAAAAAAAACTCTAACCTCAAAATTGTATAGGAAAAGACCACAATCCCGTTTCACCTTAAGTCCCGCTGCCGCAAAAAATAGCGCATTGACTGGTTGCCAGCTGAAAGGTTGTTTTTGATTATTTCTGTGACCGTTCGCGCACTATCAAAACAGAAAGGGGTGCAATATGTTATGTAATTATACTGTAATAGACACGTTAAAAAAAAATTTCAATTATTATATAACTTGATAGTAAAACTACGGTGGGCGGTCTTACCCTGTTTACCCCTACCAAGATAAATATATTTATCAACAACTTCGAAAATATCCCCATTACTCACCACCGCAGCGGCAACGCCCGTAGGACTACCACGCTCGCTATCAGCCACCATGTACCTCATTTTGACAGTGTTTATGGTTTATGGTCCAATTCTCGCAACTTCCTTTCTGAGAATCGCAAAGGCCTCCTCCATAGCTTTACGATTAAGACCGATGATATCGATGTCGTCTGCAAAGCCTCATTTGCATATGGTCATTTCATACGAAATGATCACAAAAAAGCACAAGCTTACACAACCATCACAGGTTTGCTCAAAGTTGGGAAATCATTCATCTAGTGTCATTTATGAAAAATCCCAATTTTAGTGTTGATTGGAATACCCTCCGCTCTGTGTTATAACTGTGTTATGTTTTTCTCTACGTATGTAGTTCAAGTGTAACTACATTCCTAAAGAGTTTAGGTTGGGCATAGTATTATTTTTTAAGTCATGCCGTGAAGACGCATAATCGAGAGCAAGGGAAGGAAGCGGCCCTAAGTCGCCGTGGTTTCCGCAGTGCGAGCCGGCCGCCGACCCACCGTCGGAAGCGGCGGCCTCTCGCACACAAACGACTGATCTACTGGTTTGTTAGGTCTACTTAAACAGAGTTTCTTTCCCTTAGTTAAGTCCGAACGAGCGGTAGCGAGGCATCTTCCTTGGCATAATGCTCCGAGCAGCCTCCCTACGAGCACCGCTACATGTTATTGGGGATTGAGACGTTGGAGAGAAGAAGATCTAACGCACAAATTGTCTTCGTTGCGAAGGTCCTGACAAATGAAATTGATTCGCCTGCTATTCTCGCGGAATTGAATCTCTATGCTCCGAAAAGGAATCTGCGGGGACGTTTGAACTTGGAGGCAAGGTATAGTCGGTACGGCAAGTATAATGCAATTAGGTTTTTGTCAACGAGGTTCAACAAGGTTGCAGAACTGCTCGACTTCAACGAACCCATCAACACTTTTTCGCGTCACCCGAGTATTCGCTAATAATTTATTGTTATTCGTCTCTAGTTGTTAATTTTATTCATGAAGTCAAGACATTTTCAGATGGAATTTTCAAATATAGCATAACATAACATAACATAATAAAAGATAAGTTCGAAGTACACCTCTCCTTTTAAATGATTCATCGAATGATAGACGCAAAGATTACGATATACCTTGCATCAATATGTTTATGTCAATAATTTTTATCTGACAGTGTATCATGTTTTATTAGAACAATTCAACATCAGCTGCGCGACAACGGCACCGGCGTCAACTGCTTACTAAGCTTATTTCTATCTGACCTACTTACTACCGTATATAATATACGGCTTGACCACAACAGCTGTTCGGGTCACTGCATCTCTTCCTACCTAATGAGATGGAAGCATCTTGAAGAGATGCCTTTCTACTGCTTGGGACTATAATATATAAGTCATTTATATAATTGTTTCGCAAACGTTTCTCTAAAACCTAGCCTACACCATCTCGAGGATCAGTCCCACCAGTTCTCCTTCTTTGTCATTCCTATACTACTGCTTCATTCGTCTAGCTGTTCTCCACCTTGACTGCTGGACCACTTAGTTAGCGCTGAAGCTTCGGAGTTACGTACCAACACTTTTCTCTGACTTTTTCCGCCTTAGTTTCGTCATATGCATCCTTTTTAGCTTTGAAGTCTGTGGGCCAAACATCATTTAATTCCAATATCATCTAATTTTACATATGTAATTTCGCTATAGCAGCAGCCCTATGAGCTTTGTAATACTTTTCAATCCCTTTTAGAGGGTTCTCATAAAGCAGTTGTATTTTCTGCAAAATTCGTTCCAAACATTATTTGCTAGATTGCTGGTTGTTTAAAATTCTAATAATCTATAACAATCATTGGTATCGACTGTATGGTGCTGTCGATTCAAAACCCGCCAGGGTTAATTCCAATTGGTAATCCGTTGTTGAGAGTCTATATGTCAAACCCTGCTCTTGCTGTGGTTTCACTTATTTTGCTTGATGGCTTTTACATTCGGTGCAAATGGGTCATTTCTAATTTCTTACATAATCACCTGAAAAATTGCCCCGGGCATTTCCTGATGAGGCCGCAGATACCTTTTTTCAGCACTCTTATTGAGAAAGAGCTGGGTGATACTTCACACCTTTGGTCTAGCGCCTTCCGCGTGGTCCGCAGACTGATCCGATTCCTGTCAACGCCTTTTTCTGTCGTGCATGATTCGTTCCTCGCTGATCCGCATGGGCTCCATAATCGTTACCATTAACACTTGAATCCATGAGGTGGTGATGCCCCTTTTTTATGAAATCTTACAACTGAATTTTTGAATAATATAACTCTTGACAAGATGCAAAATAACGTCTAGAGTCGATTTCTGGCCTGGCTTTTACTTTATTTCCGGATGTACTGATATTAGGTGATATTTGGTCTCCTTTTGGCTGTTTTCCAGAGATACCGTCGTGGGATCTTGGATGACATTTGGCCTCGTTTTTAGCTTCAATTGGCCAAAATCGGCCTTCAAAAGGATCTACATTTTTGAAAAGTAGGGAAACCGCTCCATTATTAATCTCATTAAGACGATATTCACGAAGAACGAAATCATTGAACAAATAAACATGATACGCTAACTTGCTCTTATGAAATCATCCAGCATTGGAAATTTAGTAAACTTAGCTACATTTATCCTGAATTTTGTAAAACAAACCATTTTTCATAACGCTTCCATATCCATCTTAAAACTTGAATCACTGCTCAATTATTTATTTCACAACGCCCCCCAATTTTATCACACTGTTAATCATTAATGAATCACGCTTTCATGAATGATTGTAGCCGCAAAGCGTCGTACTAGGCTGCCTAGGCATCCGTTGTAGTTGTTTACGTGAAAAATTGGTAACCTAGGTAATCACTGCAGTGCCGTCGATTTATGTCAATTATGTCGAAATAATTCAACATATTCAGTATATTTTTTTCGTTTTAACGGCATTTGGCACGGAACTTGACAACTTTTGATTATCTTCAACGAAGTGAAAACAGATGGAAATACATAAAGTTGAAATTTGGGATTTGTAGAAATTCATCTCATATATTTCTGCATACTAGAGCTTGTTTTTGGAAGTTTGAGGTGAGCATTTCAAAGATTAGAGTATTATTAGTGTAGTGAGTGATTTTGTTTAGTGATTAAAAAAAAGTGGTCCGGTAGTGATGAAAAAACTTTGGTAGGCTGCTGAACGAGTCCCGTTGTAGCCGTATAGAACAATGCGCGGATTTTGTTTTCTGAGGTAGGTGATTGAAATAAATGAGTTTTCGAATGCCTGCAAATGCCTGACTTTAATATCAAATTAAGAGCTTTTAAGTGAGTTTTTAAAGATTCTACTTTATGAAAAATCTGAAGTGCGCTAAGAAGAATCCATTCCATGGATTTATAAATTGGTTTAGATAGAAAATATTTTTTTCTAATTTTCAATTGTGTTCTCATGTTGTATGAGATGAATATATGGGCTGAGATTAACAATGGAGCGGTTCTCCTACTATGGTTATTTTATGGGACAAATTTCGTGACGCTTTCAATGTTTTCGATATTTCCATTTGCACTCTTGTCTCAGTATACTGCAGTAAAACGTGAGTCTACGTCAAAACTATTAAATGTGCTTCAAGGTTGTTTAATTTAATGTTTTTTGCTCATTTTTTGTGCAAAATCAGATCACACTAGCTGTTAAAGTAAGAATTCATCAAAGATTAATGTTTGAATTTTGGTAAACCTAAGTTCAAATGAAATTTAAAACATCTATTATCGTGTTATGGAACTTTTTTTATAATTTTTATGAATTTATTTATTGGGTGTGAAATGAAGTTTTTTAATAGAATAGATGTATGAACAAATGTCGTTCTATCTAGAAGATTCAGACTTTCCCATTTAATTTGAGACTCATTGATCATTTATGGTTGAACAAATCCAA
Source organism: Wyeomyia smithii (assembly GCF_029784165.1). Lineage (NCBI taxonomy): Eukaryota > Metazoa > Arthropoda > Insecta > Diptera > Culicidae > Wyeomyia > Wyeomyia smithii. Next base: position 216,049,868 of record NC_073695.1, read on the forward strand.
ACTTGAACTAACAGTTTATTTTTATTATTTTCGAGGAATCCGTCGTGATAGTAATGATATTATGAAAAGAAATAGAAGATATCAAAGAAGGAAATAGCGATAATATTGAAGAGGTTTGGACTGAAGTTTTTCTTACGTTTAAAAAAAAATGCAGTAAATGAAACTTGTGGATCTATGAACAAAAATTAGGTTATAAAAATCAAAGCAATAGTACATTTAATTAATCCAGAATATTCTCGCAAAAATTTAGTTGCCCTTCTTTTATTTGGATTTTTGTTCGGTTTCATCCACGAAAACTGATACACAGCTTTACCACATACATATGACATACTGGCCGTGCCCCGTCTTGTTCAACTGCTCGACAAATAATGACCAAAATAATTTTCTTTTTTTCGGCTTTTTCGAGACTCAAAACAAACCCTGTCAGGAACTGTCAGAAAGTTCTTTTCAAATTCAATGCAGCATTTTTCGAGTGGGGACGAAACAAATTCAAGGCTACGCAGGTACACCTTCAATAACAACTCAAACAGGAGTTTTTTTTTTTTCAGACGATGGTATCATTCGAGAAGCTCATTTTTGTATCAACTTTTTTTTCAAGATTTCTTCCCGAACTATGTTCTGAGGCACTGAAAAATCTGAAAAAAATCACAGGAGGGTTGTGTGCAAAGCCACGACCGCAAGGTTGAAGTAGAATACTTTTACACAGCTCTACTTACGACTGTACATTAACCTACGGCCGAGCGAATCGGTTCACGCCGCTTTTCGCGTTTAGCCTGGCAGAGGCCTAATGCGCACGGCCAACACAAAAGAAAGGTGTTTTCACATTGAAAATTAGACACGGCTTTACTGGAGTAAGTGTTGGCAAATGCATCAACCGCTAATACCGCCGCTATCGTACGAAAGTCAGCCTGGCAGAGGCCTGAGACGTGGTGACCAACCACAGGGCAAGTGATTTGTTTAATTTTAAGGCAGCCACAGGCGCAACCCGCTGCTATCCTCTGTTACTGCTGAGTGCTGATATCTGCTGTCAACGTTGTGGACGGTCCATCCAGCTCACCATCCGACTGATGAATGTAGCCAGTTTTCCCAGAAACACTCTTTTATAGCCGAAGGGTGCTACGTAATAGGCCACGCCTTTCAGTTCAGGTTTACCATTTCCTTATGTTCTTTAGACGAATTATTCTACAATTTGCATTTGATTTTTGTATCCAGCGAATAAACACTGATGGTGCTCTCACACACGAAACGGTTTTAACCCGTATCTTATTGCGGTTTGTAACATCAAGCGATTTCGTTTGCTCGCTGTTGCGTGTTGCATCATGTTGCAGCTTGGCAGCTGGGAAACGACGAAATTATGTTTATGCTAATTGATTGAATCGACTTCATATTAGCTCTGCATAGTCGAACTAACTGCTTTTGTGAATGCGTTCTAACAGGACAGTTTATTATTCAATGTCGGTTATGCTGGTTATGAACATCAAAATGCCTTTTTCAAGGCAAATAAACAAGTCATTGAAAGACAATCAATGAATCAAGACAATCAATGAAAGTTAATAATTTTTGTCAACGCAAGCAAGCATTCTGTGTTGCATCCTAGCAATTCGAATTTGTCGCACCTGTCTAATTTACTGAATGTGAAATAGCTTCCACAGTGCATGTTGTCCGTGTATCTTAATTCCCCCAATGTTAGGGCAGCTCAAAGGTTGTAATTAGCAACCGATTTTGAACAGCAAAATGCTTTTTTTCAAGGCAAATAAAATAAGTGAAGGTTAATAATTTTCTGGCATCAACACAAGCAGACATTCTGTGCGGGATGCAATCAAATTCTGTTGTAGTTGTCTAATTTTTACTTTCACTTTATTTAGTAAACCCCCTACTGTAGGGGCAGCGCAAAGGCTGCGATCAGCATAACCGACATTGAATAATAAACTGCCCTGTTAGAACGCATTCACAAAAGCAGTTAGTTCGACTATGCTGAGCTAATATGAAGTCGATTCAATCAATTAGCATAAACAGAATTTCGTCGTTTCCCAGCTGCCAAGCTGCAACATGATGCAACACGCAACAGCGAGCAAACGAAATCGCTTGATGTTACAAACCGCAATAAGATACGGGTTAAAACCGTTGCGTGTGTGAGAGCACCATCGGTGTTTATTCGCTGGATACACTATCTACTGTCTACTGAACGCAATAATCTGCTTACATGCGACACGGGGACGGGAACATTTTCTTCAACCAAGCTGCACAACACGACACAAAACATGTTATTTTGTTGCTTCAATGAGAGTGCTATCGGTCCGGCTCGACAAGAAATCATTTTTGTGCATCCGTGCTAAGAAACTGAGGAAAAACTTTAGAAACTGAAAAAAGAGGTGGAGCTTATCAAATGATCGCTCTGAACCAGAATGAAGTCACACATATTTTTCAAGTTATATTATTCCACCACGTACGTAAAATAATTCATTCCTATTTTCATCCCTATATAAGAGCCTGTTTTAGTCGAAGCCGCTCATAATAGTTCTGAACAGCGACGACAGCAGTCCTCCCTTAGCAGCAGTGGGAGCGAGCAGTGGGTACCATCGATAGCAGATAGCGGCCACAACTGTGGCATGGCTGCGGATAAGCGTAGCAATTTCAGCGGATCTCATCATCGATAGCAGCAGGGCCAGCAGAAGCAGGTACAGCGGGTACCAATGGCGGCCACAACTGTGGCATGGCTACGGATAGGATGACACCCCGTTAAGCATACAGACGCGAGGCATACGGACGCGAGGCATAGTACGCTAGGCATAATGGACGGCAGGCATACGGACGCGAGGCATATGGACGCGAGGCCGAATGGACGCGAGGCCGAATGGACGCGAGGCCGAATTCCGCATCACTTTCCCTTGGCCTTGTGTCCTTTCGGCCTTGTATCCATTCGGCCTCGCGACCATTCGGCCTCGCGTCCATTCAGCCTCGCGTCCATTCGGCCTCGCGTCCATTCGGCCTCGCGTCCATTCGGCCTCGCGTCCATTCGGCCTCGCGTCCATTCGGCCTCGCGTCCATTCGGCCTCGCGTCCATTCGGCCTCGCGTCCATTCGGCCTCGCGTCCATTCGGCCTCGCGTCCATTCGGCCTCGCGTCCATTCGGCCTCGCGTCCATTCGGCCTCGCGTCCATTCGGCCTCGCGTCCATTCGGCCTCGCGTCCATTCGGCCTCGCGTCCATTCGGCCTCGTGTCCATTAGGCCTCGCGTCCGTTATGCCTTTTGGCAGTATGCCTCGTATCCATTATGCCTCACATCCATTATGCCTCGCGTCTGTATGCCTAGCATACTATGCCTAACATCCATATGCCTAGCGTCCATATGCCTCGTGTCCCGTCCCCACGGATAGCGTTGCAGTTGCTCAGCAGTTGGGCCAGCGAATAGCGGCCACAACTGTGGCATGGCTATGCATAGCGTAGCTGTTGCAGCGGGTATATCAGCATCGATAGTAGCAGGGTCAGCTGATGCAGCGACACTCCCTCCACTAAAATGCTGTTTCAGCGTGGTAGCGGGAAGCATCAGCAGCAGGCTTGCATGAAGTGAATACATCAGCCAGCAACTTTCTCTAAGGCCTCTGCCATAGTAGACGCCAAAAGCGGCGCGAACCGATTCGCTCGGCCGTAGGTTTATGCACAGCTCTACTGATGGCTGTACATTAACCTACAGCCGAGCGAAACGGTTCGCGTCGCTTTTCGCGTCTATTATGGCAGAGGCCTAATGGGAAAGTTGTATAATTTTGTTCAGAAGAATATTATTGTCGGTAATATTACAGAGATGCGATTGCGTAAATCCGATTTTGAATTGAACAATTGTTCTTTTGAGAACAAATAAAACACTTATTTGAAGAGTTAATAGCTTTTGGTACCAATAGCAGTATAGTGACAGCCTCAGCGGTAGATGCAGATGCAGCCGGTACTTCTCTGAGGCCGATGTCAATGTAAATGGGAGCAGCACGGCGAAACAGTTCGGGTTATGCTTAGACGCGCGTCATTTTTCGTTCTTGATATTCCCCACATGAAACGACGCGCTTTCGTATGATAGCGGTGGTGTTAGCGGTAGATGCATTTGCCAACACTTCCTCCAGTAAAGCCGTGTCTAGTTTTCAATGTGAAAACACCTTTCTCATTGTGTTGACCGTGCGCCTTAGTCCTCACTATCGAGGTAACACAGAGATGTAAGATAAACACTACATCCTATGATAAATTGAACAATTGTCCTTATAAGGACAACAAATGAATTAATGAAGATTTAATTTTGAATTAGAATTCTTCTCTCAGGAAGTTCGGCTACATAGGGATGTGGAATGAAAATCTAAAACTGAAAAAAGCGAGAAAAATTTCAAATGCTAATAAATCGGTTAGTTTTCGATGGATTTCCTTCGTTTTTGCAGCAATTGATTAGAAAATTAGAAAATAGAAAATGATCTTCTAAGATTCCTACCAAATGCATGAAATTGCAATTTTATCATTCTAACTATTGTACTATTGAAAACTCTTAAGCCTTGTCAAAACACAAAATTCGACCTCTGATTGGTCGTTATACCGCGCTTTCCCAAGCACGGTCGGCAGAGTTATGGACCTAGTAAATTGGGAATGCATCATTTGGCCTATATAAGAGCTTCATCAGATAATAAACAAACATTTCATCGGATATTAAATTGAACAACTGAAATTTGAAGAACACAAATGATTATTTGAAGAGTTAATATTTTCTCGTTTTGCGCTATAATCCAAAGTTAATTATCTTCATCTACATGCATACTCTGACTATTATTACGTGTTTGCGTCGCTTAGTGTTTGGCTACGGTCATGCAGAACGCAAATAACGGCGCGATGCGATTCGGCAAGACGAAATCTGTTGAAATGTATAACTCTACTTCGCCTCAAAAAGAGCTGTACATTTCACCACGGTAAGGCAAATCGCATCGCGCCGGCATTCGCGTTCTGCATAACCGTAGCCTTTGTTCTGTTCCCGTTTAATGATGTCGTATTAAATGTGCATATTACAATTCGGCAGCACCTCAACTTCTCATTTGCACAAAATTTAAAAATATTCAATGAACTTCATTCAAAATATCAGACAAAAAGAAATTACAATACTGCCAATGAACGGTCAACGTTTATTTACTAGAAAAAATGACTGACACGCAAGCAGCCGGGTTATCTTTCTTTTAAAAGTATTCTACTTCAACCTTGCGGTCGTGGCTTTGCATACAACCTTCTTGTGATTTTTTTCAATTATAAACGAAAGGTCAGTTGACAAAACGGTGTTGGAATTTGGCTAATATCCATACGATGTGAATTATATCGTACTCGTTGGTGATGAAAATGGCTTAAATTTTATAAAACAATACGGAAGCACAAGTGAGGATGAAAAGGACGACGAGACAATTGTTACGTGCAGCAATATAATAATAAAACGAAAATATTATTATTCATGGTAATCTCACAATCCACTTTTCTTTTTTTTCTCATCAAACCCAAAATGAAATCTGAATCTTCTCTTTATTAATATTACTCCTAATCAAAGAGCTTAATATCATTTTTTTTAATGTAAGGATTTATGTCAGAAGGAAATAGTCACACGTTTTGATCATTGGGTTTTCTCAGTACAACAAATAAATTCTTGTAGCATCAAATATTCTTCGTGAAAAAGTCAAATTTGATGCAAGGGCCTTACGATCGCTCACCTGTCGCCAGTAACCACCAAGCTACAACACACTTTTGAAGAAACACAGTTCAGTAATAATACACTGGTTCGTGAACATGCCACAGGTTCACATTGGATATTGGATATTAGCCAAATTCTCAATTATTTTGGATATTAGCCAAAATTGTTTCACGTTTGCTGCCTTCCGAAATGCATTTTTTGACAATCGGCTTCCGTAGGGACCTTGTTTAGGGTGTGTACCATCACGAGAAACTGTTTCTCGATTTTGGTAAAAATGGCATATTAGCCAATTTTTGAATTATGGGCAGTGCTGTTGTCGCTGTCTAGAACTATTATGAGCGGCTCCGGATGAAACAGGCTCTAATATAGGCCAAATAGCATGTTTTCAATTGCAAGGTATATGATCCTGTCGACCGTGCTTGCGAAGCAAGCATATAACGACCAATCAGAGGTCGAATTTTCGTTTTGACTAGGCTTGACTATTTTCAATAGTACAATAGTGTGAATAATAAAATTACAATTATCTTATTTTGGGAGGAATCTTAGAAGATTTTCCAATCTATTGCTGCAAGAACGAATGAAATCCATCGAATACTAACCGATTTATTAGCATTTGAAATTAGACATATTTTTCACTTTTTTCGGTTTTAGATTTTCATTTCACAGCCCTATGTAGCCGAACTTCCTGAGAGAAGTATTCTACTTCAAAAATCACAAGTATTTTTGACGAATTTTCGAAACTGTCCTGAAAATTTCGAGTGATATTTTTTGTTCAAAAGATATGGGGTCTCAAAGTTACATTTTTCAGTGCCCCAGAACATAGTTTTTCAACCTATTGTTTTAAATGGTTACTATTGAAAAATAATTTTTTGTCTAGAAAATATATTTTCAGAAACTACAACTTGGAATGCATCTGCTGTGATTTCTTTAAAATCAATGCAATATTTTTAAAAATATTATGATTTAAAAAAAATATTTACCTGAATTTCATATGACGATAACAACTTGAAAACTTACTTAAATTCAGAAAAAATTAAAAAATCAATTTTCCGAGTGAAACTCTTGAAGTTTTCAATATTTATTTGAAAAAAATAGACATCGCAGTTTTTAGTGATCCGTTTCACGAATTCTGACCATAAACGTAGTAAACGATCACTAATACTAGCGCTCGAGGAATCTGCGCGTTGAAAAAAAAACTCCTACTCTGAAAGATTCGCCGCCAAAAAATGGTGCTAATGAATTGCTACAAACTCGCAATAAAACCACATTGCCATGCTTTCTAACGCATGCTGACGTCTGTTGGTTTGATAACGTATCAAGTTACTGAATGTCACAGGTCATTTATATATTCTTTATTATTACTTTTTATTTATTTTTTATAGTTAGTTCTCGTTTCTGGAAACAATGAAATTATGTTCCTTCGCACTCATCTCAATGCTAACAAAGGTCAATCTCCAACTGCTTCCAGTCCGAACAGCTGAACGGCCCAACCTGTGTGGATGAATCGCGAAACTTGTTTGTGTTGATGAAATTTTACGCGACAAACGCCACGCTAGGAAATCCCCGCAAGACTATAAGTTGGAAATCATCCTTGATGCAGGTCAGCTCAGTTATCGTTTTCAAGCTGACCTGTTCATTCCATTCAAGAAATTAATGCCGGAATAATGGATTTGTTTCGACTCGTGCTCGTCGTTGCTGGAATAGCGAAGGCATCTTCAACGCCAGCTGAAGATCGTGAATACTTTACGGATGCGCCGCCAGGTGGATATTATCTGCGACATACTTTAGAAGGTAAGTTGCGATGAACTAAAGCTGTGCAAATCGAACTGAACGATCTCAAGTTCGGATTCGTCGAACAACTCGGAACGAAATCAAGATAAATTTTAAAACGTAATGAAATAATTTTTTTGTTACGATACAGTGAATAAAACACAATTCATTTATTTTTTCATTTTGTTGCTTATGAAACTTTGCAGACTGTCCATCTCGATTTTATTCCAATGCTGACCAGCACGAGACCCGGCTAATTGATGATGACAATAAACAAGTCTGCAATACAGAATATCAGCTTGAGGTGAGAAAATAGAATGCAATTGAACAACAGGTTAATAGAAGTTTAACGCTCAGGTTTCAATAGGTTGGACGTCCGGCGAAAAAGTTCAATACCGATGTGGTGGAACGCTCCTGTCTTCCAAATTTATTCTCACCGCAGCCCACTGCGCAATGGATAACGATGGGTATGTCAACTAATGTGTGAATTAGTAAACGTAATTATTGTTCGTCCCATCGCAGGATACCACCAGACACTGTGCAACTCGGCATCGGGAGCACCAATAGTGGTGCAAACAATTCACAAGCTCAACGTTTTCAGATACGTCAATTCAGAAAACATCCCCAGTACCAGTCGAGTAGAAAATATTACGATATTGCAATTATAGAGCTGGAAAACTATATAAATTTCAACGAAACCATTTGTGCTGCGTGTCTTTGGTTGGAAGAGAATACCCCATCCGAACCTATGACTGTGATTAAGCTGAGTGGTGGAGGTTGGAATAGGAACTCTAGCCCAGTACTGGAAAAAATTTCTTTATCGTTTATCAATAACACCCACTGCGAAGAACGTATGCCCTTCGACACGCGGTCACTTCCTAATGGACTAGTGGATAGTCAGTTCTGCGCTGCAAATGACACTGTGGACACCTGCGAGGTACACACCACAGCTGGGTTTCCTTACTAAACAGGCGCTTTCAACGAATACGTATTTAATTTTAGGGAGACTCTGGCCGACCATTGTTTGTGGAGCGGTTTGATTTGGATGGGAGTGTAATTACGCTAGTAGTTGGAATTGTTACATTCGGCACACTTTGCACTGAAGGTTCAACGGGAGTTTACACACGTGTTGCTTCCTATAAAAATTGGATAGAAAAGGAAACCCAGCTTTCATTTAGCTATCCAGGTAAACTAATTGCCGATGTGATATACTGAAAATTAATTACTTTTTAAGCCTGCAGTCGTAGAAACCGGAGTCACATCAAACGCCAGAATCTTCGGTTTCCCTTTCTTCGCCTAGGGATAGTATGGAACCGCGATGACTTACACGCCAACCATTGCGGAGCCACTCTAGTGGATGACAAATTCGCTCTCACTTCCGCCTATTGCGGGACGGAAAAACATACTTCACCAATGTATGTAATCGTAGAACCTTCAAAGGAAATCATTCCAGTAGACAAAGTTTATGTCCATCCGCAGTACAGCCGAAACAAACCGGAAAATGATATTGCATTACTCCGATTGAGCAAATATTTGAAGGGTGGAATGTCACCAGCTCCTGCTTGTCTTTATCGGAATGGTGAAACACGTGACCAATCGGAAAGTATATTTTACTCTGTCCACGATAATGATTCTGGAAATCAAAGCATGAGTTACATTGTGCAGATGCGAAATGCAGATCAATGTCAAAATCACATAAACTATCAGCACGAAATGCTGCTCCGTGGAAGTCATCATGAACCTAAGGTTCCGTCAATTTGCAAGGTGGGTATATCGTTTTGGAAATTAAGTTTACAGAGCATTAGTAAGTTAATTGTACATTTTAAGATGATTTACGGATGTGCCATTTCATTCGATGTCAATTCGCCGTTCCTGTACGGAGTGGTATCTTCTTTAAGTATCGAATGTGGTGATGATTTGATTGGAACCAGTGTCTCACATCATATTGACTGGATTGAAAGCATAATATTCGATCATAACGGAAGTGATTTGAAGGTATCACCTTAGATTGAAGCCAAACCATGTGGACAAAACTCTACGGCCGCACGTTATGCTTCCATAACAATAAAATTGTGAACGAGATTGAACATAGTTTCTTTTACCTTTATCCCCCTCTTCTATTTGTTTTGATTTTTTGTCTGTTTATTACCGGTTTATCTATTGAAAGAGTTTCAGAAGATTATTGTTTGATTCATAGATGGCGTGATCAGCCATAAATAAGATATCAAGCAAAATATGTAAGGGTCCAGGGTACCCCGCTGGATATCAACGAAATGCAAATGATTTGAGTATGTTATTTGTATGGCTTAGTGGCTCTAGTTAAATTCAAATGTGACATTGAAAAATGAATTTGTGAATCCGTAGTGTTTTATTACAAACCCACACAAACACTCACTCACATACACACACAAATATTCACACACGTATACATATATACACACAAGTTTTGAAAATTATGTATTATATTTTCTCTATTAGAAAGAGTGATTGTGAAAAGATTTATATGCAATATGAGAATTTAACCCACTTTTTCTGGCTTATGTATCGAACAATACGATGTTTTTAAACAATTGCATTTCCTATGGATAGTTCTCTCGAGGAACTCGAAAATCGTATTAACGATTCCAAGCGTGATGTGTAGTGGCGGAGGCGGGCAAAGGTTTAAAATTTTGTCTTCATCGTAACCAGCAACCACAAGGGTATTCACACAGCTTGCAAAATTCTTTCCTATTATTTTAATTTTTTTTCTACAGTGTTCTCCAATGCTTCCTTTGGCTCTAGAGATGCCGCTCGTTATATCGAGCTCACTTTTCTAGGACTCGCAATGTGGACAAGGGTTCTTTGATGAGTGAACCATTATACCCAATATAATATTTATAATTTTGAGGTCTCCGGCGACCACGAATTAGAGCTCATGCAGTTCCAGTAGCTCTGTCCAATCGGGGGGAAATATTGTCGTACTTTTCCGCGAGATTTTGGGCAAGGGCAATAAACAAGTGCTTCTTCACGCCGCCATCCTTGAAGCCATTGTCAGCCAGATGTTCAACTTGTGGAGAAATCACAGATAAAGTTCTCTAGAAAACGTTTGTACCACCGTGAATTCCTGTTTTCTCTGCAAAATCGTCACCAGCAGTTGATCTTGAATGTTTAATTAGGTTTATCAGTTCGGGTACATCAGTGCAATATGCAAAAATCTGATCCGACGAGGATCCCACCTTTCCTGTGGTGCTGGATAACTGAACGACATCAAACAGGTCCTTAAGCTGTCTGTTCATTTGAACTTATTTTTCCCGCACTCGAGGTTTGATTTCTACTCCAGAATCTCGAATTCTTTTTATCATATCTAAATTATGAATAGATTAGGTATTTGTTCCATTCATATCATTAAACCGACGTTCACGGAATGCACGGATTAAACACCAGATTTACACGAAATCATTGAAAAAATAATCAAAACATGATAACATGCTCTCATAGAATCGCCCAGCAATGGAAATTGAGTAAATTTAGCAAGATTTAGCCTGAATTTTGTAAATCATGCCATTTTTCACAACGCTCCCATACTCATCTCAAAACTTAAATAACTGCTCAATTATTTATCTCACGACGCCCCCATATGCATCACACTGCTAATCACTTTGTGAATAAACGTAGCCGTCGTTGTAGTTGTTTACGCGCAAAATTGGTAATCTAGCTAACCCCTGCAGAGCTGTCGGTTTATGTCAATTATGACGGAATAATTCAACATTTTCAGTATGACATTTTCGTATTAAAAGAAACTGATTTGGCAACTTTTGATTATCTTCAACGCAGTGAAAACAAATGAAAATACATACAGTTGAAATTTCAGATTTTCAAAAATTCATCTCATATTTAAAGTTTGTTTTTGTAAATTTGAGATGAACATTTGAAAAATTAAAGTATTCTTAGTGTAGTGCGTGATATTGTTTAGTGGTTAACACAAAATATAGTCCGCAAATGATAAAAAAAACTCTGGTTGGCTGCTCAACGAATCCCGTGGCAGCCGTAGAGAACAATGCGTGGATTTTGTTTTCTTGGGTAGATGATCGGAATAAATGAGTTCTTGAGTGTAGATGCCCGACTATAATTACAAATTTAGAGATTTTAGGTAAGTTTTTGAGGATTCTACTTTATGAGAAATCTAAAGTGAACTAAGAAGAATCCATTCCACGGATTGATTGATTGGTTTTGTTAAAAAATATGTTAAAAATTTGCGTTTTAAAAAATGTGCGTTTTTTTCTAGTTTTCATGTTGCATGAGATGAATATATGGGCTGAGATGAATAATGGTACAGTTCCACTATATAAAACACACACTAGATTTTTTTTTAAATTGGAAGTTGAAACTTTTTGATGTTTTAAAATCCGCCTACTTTTCTTCAATAAAAACACAATTAGTAGAATTTCATTCTCCCCTATTCACTCCACATAAAGCAACATTTGAACTGAAATGAAGCCACTAAACCAAACGAATAACATATTAAGGTTAATTTGGAGAGTTAAGTCACTTGTAAATAATAAGAATTGTAACAGTGCCAACTACACTCTAGTTGACAATGACTTGGATAAGTTTTTCAACGTTTTTCGGGGATATAACGCTAATCGAATACCGATTGTTGGGAAATTTTCAACTAACTCCCTGAAATCGAAAAAAAACCAGAGGTGTAAAATGACCTCAAGAATTGACCCTCATACTTGGATTTGATGGACAATTTTTTTATAACAACGGTCCAGCGGGTGTGGGTGCTTTGGACAGCTCTTACCAGGCAAAAGCCACTCTGTCGATTACCGAATTCATGTTTCATCCCTTACCACGAATCTCCGCAAAAACTCCTATTGTGAATCAATGTAAGATTCTCCATCGAAAGTTTGACACATTGATCGCTGTTCCGACATGAACATGAATAACATGGATATAAAATAAACATCTCGGAACGGGGTGATATTATTTCAGTACGAATGAAACTGTTTTGATTCCACTGCACTTGCGTGGCTGAGGGTGCTCCACCGGTCTGGTTCCGCTGCTTGCCAACAAAAAGGCAGATATCAATTTTTCGTACATTCTCACTATATACGAAATAGAAAGTCATTACGCCACGCAACGAAGCTAAGAGAATGGTGTCATTTGAAAAATAGGTGCTCGGTGCTCCTCTGACCGTTGTCATGAAAAGAATATAGCATGAAAACGGTGAGCGCCTATTTCTTTGCTATGACGTCCTACACTTCTGGGTGAGTTTTCAAAAAAATCGTTGATAGAATTATATAGTTACGACCTGTCTAAAACGTAAGTGCCATATTTTTGAAATTATTAGAAATAACTGAATCATTTAACCATATTTTGATGGCGTACCACTGTACATTATTGTTTACGGGATAAAATCTCATAGAGCCCAAACGTTATGATTTGAGTGGGTGTATAATGCTTAAATTTTGTTTTATGAAAAGTGCATATTTTTTTCTTCAACGGAATTTCCAAATGTGTGTATTTTTATTATGTTTGCGTATTTGCCATGCATATATTTTATTCTACTTACATTTAATAATTCAATAAAAATAAAATTAGGAATGATATAGGAATGAACTACAAATATCCGCTATCATAACGGACAACTGCATTTAACAATTGTGATTTGCAGGCCGTTGATGACCAACAATTTTGTACCGCTCCCAAGTAAACACAATTGTAGAAAGATGCTTACACTTGCGAGTTATGCAATCCCAGCATGTTGCATTGTAAAATTCCTTTACGTGGAATTTTGTAATGTGATACTTGGATAATTTTGGAATATTTAGTTCTTCCCAGCATTCCAAATCGTCTTCAAAACCAGTCAGCAATCCAAATGAAAAGCACTTCGTATATAGTTTCTCGAAATGCTTCAGGATCCAGGACGATAGATAATATTTAAAAAAAAAGAATACGCCCTTAAATATGTTCCGAATCTACATTGAAGTACCCAACCAGAATACCGCATTGACAATACCAAGCGTAATGTGCAGTAGAAGAGGAGGGCATGTTTTAAAAATCGGTTATTCATCTTTTTCTCTGACTAACGGTGGATGAATGCTACAAGCGTGCTCACAGATACGTTCCTTTATTCTACCAATTGTTCTAAGCAGGCTTCGGAAAAATACTGCGGTGCGACACTAGACTGGCGACTGGTGTCTCATTTTTCTATACCAGCCTAATGATTATTCTACTCATAGTCATGAGACCTCGTATACAGCTTAAGCATGCCAAAGTAACGAAGCTGTCTTTATTAGTACAATTACATTCATCTGACAAAGATAAGTCTTAATGAATAATAATTAATGAATAATGTTGCACACGACAGCTAATTCTCGTGCATGTATTTCGTTCGTTCAGACATGTCAGCCTAGTTTATTTATTTTGAGGATGTCCTGTTGGTTTGCTATTACGAAAGGACAGTACTTTGCAGAAGGCTGGCTTTGGGTGTACCGCTTAACGTTTGCAGGTCCTGCTTTTACTTTCTACTTCGCAACATGGACCAGGATACGATGAGGAGTGTACCATTATACACACGTTGATATTTATGATTTTCAAATCACCAACCGAACTTATCAATTGCAATTAGTGCCTCCAGATCAACGAATTACATTTGTATTTTTCCGGTAGAGCAGGTGCAATGATATGTAAATGCTTTACTTCAGTTTAAAAGATTTGGAAGATTGTTCAGAGTGATTTAATAAGACCGAGAGAGTTAGCTTCAAGAAACCTCCACCATCAATTCCAAGCTTCACGACTTTGTCATCTGTTCAATAAGGCTCAAAACATTGTTACAGCAAACTACAGTGTTTGTATATTGACCCAGATTTGTATTTTGAGCTATAACCGAAATAAAATTACTTGACATTCCAATTTGGAAATAAGAAGAGAGAAATTTGGAAATCTTTCAACTACGAGTTCATCGTTGAGTGTTTCATTTTGATGCCGACTTCGAATTGAATCCATTGTAAAATGAATTCAATTGATACGGTTTATTTGAAAAGGAACTGCACATGCTTTAAGAGCTATTCGTTTATATCTAAAAAGGTTTTCAGGTCGCGTAGGATCGTAGCGCTAGCCCCGCAATTGTCCTGTACACTAAATAGTTGGCTGCGAAGTCTGTGTATAATAAACAAGCGGGTCGAGTTTCGAATCGGAATCGGCTTTGCTTTGCTAATTAGGAAACGCAGCTCCTGCTGCATTGGGCGACGAATCATCCTTCTGGATCTCACTTATTATTTTCGAAACGTTTCAACCTGTTGCATGAATCCTTTTTTCCTTCTTCTCACTCTGTCAGGCAAATTTTGCAAATTTCGATAGTCTTGACCTCATCGGACATATTTTTAAGCAACCTCCCCGCACCTGTGTTGGGAGAATTTTTGTCAATGGCGACGGTTGCCTCACAAATATCAGTCATCACACCTCGTGATTTGTCTATTTTCATACTTATGTGTGTACAACTGCATCAGTTCACTACCACTATCACACTTAACACGACATGTTGTACAAATCGATTTGGGATCATATTGTGTTTGAGTATTTTCGGTCGGAATTGGTTCTTACTTCTATTGTTTTCGTGATTATCCATTGCTTTTCAATATACCGTATCGACCCTGGAAAGAGCAAGCAGTTTTCTATCACGTCTTCAGCAAAACTAAATGCCTACTATGATGAAACCACACCGAAAACAAGCTGTTGACATTTTTGTTGAATCTCTACGACTACTACGATTTAGAGTTTTACTAAAGTAAGTTTTTTTTATAATAACGGTCTGAAGAGCACCGTAAGGCAGAAGTCTGTATAACATAGACATAAACAAATTTATTTATGCGATAATTGAATGAATGTTGCTTACACGGTGACAAAAAAGTCCGGTCACACTTTTTTGGGGTCGCCTGTAGCCTACACGTTGCATCTCTCTTGTGCCATCTATATGTTAAATGAAAGGATTAACTTTGCTGCCAAAAGTGGCAGAGTTTCGTTTCTGTGCAGTTTGTTTACATTGAGTTGTGAGCCATGGCAGAGTTAAGAGCAGCTGTTATCGCTGAATATGTGAAAGGGTACAAGCCCGGACACATATTCAAACACCTAAAACTGCTAGGAATAGACCGGAAATTCATGTACCGGACCATAAATCTGTACCTAGAGACCGGAGGCACCGAGGACAAGGCACGATCTGGACGACGAAGGTCTGTGAGAACTCCAAGGCTGAAAAAGATTATACGAGACCGGATTCGCCGGAATCCCGCCCAATCTGCACGGAAGCTGGCCTGGAACCTTAAAATGAACCGAGAATCAATCTGCTGCTTCTGCGCAAGGATTTAAAACTTACACCGTACAAATAACAGGTGGTTCATGGGGTTACCAAAGCTACAAAAGACAAGAGGTACCAACGGTCGCGGGAGTTGCTCGGTTGGCGCGCAGATGACGAGATTATTTTTTCGGACGAGAAGCTGTTCGTTTTGGAGCAAACAGTCAATCGCCAAAATGATCGAGTTTGGAGTGTGAGCCTCCGGCAAGCTCCTGCGGACAAGCTGAACATTTTCCGGTTCCAAAAAAAGACGTCAGTGATGGTTTGGGGAGCCATTTGCAAGAGAGGTAAACTGCCTCTTATTTTTATCGATAAAGGGGTCAAAATCAACGCAGCGTACTACCTGGACACGGTTTTGAATAAAAATGTTCTGGCCTCAAGCTGAACTATTGTTTGAAGACGATTACTACTGCTTCCAGCAAGATGGTGCCCCATCCCACACTGCAAAGGTTGTTCAGGCGTGGTGTGAGGAAAACTTGACCGATTTCATTTCGAAGATCTGAATCCACTGGATTATTTCGTGTGGGGATACATGATGTCGAAGCTGAACGACTATAAAATAACAAATTTGGAGCAATTCAAGCGAGTTATCACGAAAATCTGGGACGATATGCCGATGGAGCACGTGCGCGCCGCTTGCGATGACTTTCCGAGACATCTGAAGCTGGTTCGATCAGAGAAAGGTGGTGTAATTCCGAGATATCGTCTGTGAAGTACCTTTATGAGTTACTGAATAAATCTATGAAAGCCAGATTCAGATTTTCTTCTTATTCTTTGAAACATTGAGATTTTCCTGTGTGACCAGACTTTTTTGTCACCCTGTACATTAAATGGCCTTCAAAGGCTATTACATATATTTGGAAATGTTGAGGAATGGTTTTGATAGAATTGAAACTGTGATAAAAATCTGCTGCAATAGTAAGATTTTTATCAATACTGTGCACAGTATTTCCAGAAATAGGGTAGCGAACGGCTTCGACAGTGACTTTCTTCTGGAGATTCCTTAATTAGATTGCTGCAGAAAACTTGCCGAAGAAAACCACAGCCGAAGCCGTTCGCTACCCTAGGTGGCAACATTATTTTCTAAAATGACCCAAACTCGGAATTGGTTGAATGTTGCGACACTGAAGCCAAAATATGTTTTTAAACTCAAATCCTCACTAATTTATAATCGCAAAGAGACCAACCAACCAACCGATCAGAATCTGTCTAGTGCTAGTAACATATTAGGCATTTGATGAGAGCACATTTTCGTTACACTTAACATACCATGTCATTTTATTAAAATAAGACGGCTACCTCTCATCAAAAATGGAAATATGTTTAAAACAATATATCACGGCGCTCCCACAGACCATTGTTTAAAAAAAAACACCCAAAGATCTGAGTACACAATTCGATTTGTTATGATGTTCTGAATCTCTGGCCAAAATTTTAAAATTGTCATACAGTACGTTTTTGATTAAGACCCTTTTAATGGTCGTGAAATAAAACAATTGATATAAAAACGACGAAATACTCATTCCAAAGCACGTTTGCCAACCCCCATTTCATGAAATAACTTCGAAAATGTTTTTTACACATCCTAAGTATAATATTTCATAATATTTCTTCGGGTTTTCGATCAATCGTCCTTACAGTTAGATATAAAAATTCATATCATTCATACCCGATAGCTTCGTTCAGCAAAGCTGTAGACAGGGCTGTCATTCGCACACTCATTGCGCTCAGTGTGTTAATTTTACGTCAAGGCACAACGAGAACGGTACCTACACATTTTGACAACAAACAGGCACAAAGAGAAAGAGCGAAAACGAAATGACTATGAAAGATATCACCAAGTGAGAAATATTTCAAGAGAGGGAGAACGGAACAACACTTTGTGCTGCTTTTTGTGACACATTGCGTGAGAACAAAGAGCTTCAGTTTGAGCAGTTTGCGTTGCGTTGCGGGTAGAAAAAATAGCAGAGAAAAGGAACCAAGCAAGGCCATCTACATTTTTGAGAATTCATTTAAACACGACTCTCAATGGCGTGGACGTGTTTCTTAGGAAAGGACATATTACGCACGTCCAGACATGTTTCTGTCGCGGTATTTATCTACAATCGCTACATGCATTCACTACTGATACCGTTCATCATGACTTGTATGGAAATAAAATTGTCCTTCGACGCATTTAGAAGTTCGTTCAGTCGAAAAGTGAAACTTTAACCGATCGATTTTTTCATGTTTTGTTTTTGGATAACACCAGATCTCGATGTTTCATGCATTTTTAAGACATTTGGCATTAGAATTTTCTGATATTCAGAAATTATTGAACTACCTGTGCCTTTTTTCCATTGGTTACAAAATAATGCCTCCGTGTTCCCAAAGTCAGATTAAGCTGAAGTTTAGTATGGGAACTTTTTCCGAAGACGAAACTATTGAGCCCAACTTCTAAACGAAATTCGAAATGTCGATTTCTATGCTATAATAATAATGCTATAATCGTTCGTTTGTCAAATCCGATAATCATTGCCCCAAGCAACACACAAAGTAAAACACAATGTGTGGTGTCGCACATTTTTGGCAAATGCACAAAGTGTACTCAGTCGCATTTTTTCGGTGCGAAAGAAATACAAAAGAGCGAATGGGGTGAAGAGAACACAAACGAAATATCGGGAGTGGCACGCACGGTTTGATGGCAAATGTGTTGTGTACAAATTTGTGTGGTTCTGTCTGCACTGAGGTGAATTCCAGCTCTGGCTGTAGAAATATTTTGAAGAAAAAAAAGTTGCCAAATACTGCGATCTTCTATCTGTACGTAGGACACGACAAAATAGAGTTTTTCGTGAAACTTTTTTATATGTTACGTAGGTTTGATTTTTACATTATTGTCATGAAATACCATTCCATCAAGAAAAGAATTATGATGTTTTATTGCTGAAAAACAATACTATTAAGTTCAATATTTTCTTGAAAAGGTTCATTAGGAACAATACAAGAGCACGTGAAGATTTCTTGCATGTCGTAAGTAATTATGTCAGACCTCAGACAAAATTCTTTTAATTATTTTTTTTCAATTATTTTTAAAATTTTAATACATTTTCAATTGTCACTTTTGATTTGCACAGAAATTCCAATAGACCAAAGATGTCATTCGTTGCTATTAGTATTCTTTTTAATATTGAATTCTGCTCGAGCGTCTTGATAGAATAATTTACACTACACATTACACTTTTTATCCACTTTCACTATTTAATTCTATCAGAATATATAATAGAAATAAATAGTGAAAGTGGATAAAAAGTGTAATGTGTAGTGTTCTTTTTAATATATTATAATACAAAATATGAAAATGTAGGTAATAAATTTATTCTAAAAACGGCCTACTATTGTTCGTAATAAAGGGAAATCACCGAGAGAGTTATAGACTGAGAGTAATTTGCTACTTTGCGAAACGTTTCTTCAGTAGGTAACTGAGCTACGCGCCTCTTAGAAAAAAATGCTGGTCATAATCTCACAAATCATCACACATTCGCCAAAAACCACCGTAGCTACTACCTTTACCTCAAGCTATAGTTCAATCGTCTAGAGACAGACGGGCAGACGCACAGTTAATTCGAAAGGCAACTCGTTGGTGAATCCCCGAACACACACTCTCTGAAAGAGAAGCTTGATGAGAAAAAAGCTCCGTTCGCGCCTTTTTATGCTCAGCATGGAGCTTTTATTCATCACCAAATCGTAAAAATATTATTATACAAACCCAACTTCTTGCGTAGTGCGACACCCTGCTGTGGGCTGTTGTTGGTGATTCCTCTGCAGCCATTCGATGTGATATAAATAGGCATGAAGAGCATAATGCTAGAGTCATTCCTCGTGTTGTTCAAGATGGTGTTCAGTTCTGGTGCTTTTCTGTTTATAATTGTGTTAACAAATACCGGTGCAGTGCAATACTTTCACAGGAGGCCTGCTTCGGACTATTATGAACGGTCAAGTATTTTTGGTAACTTCATAATGCGTTAATTGGAGTAAAAGTGTGACTATAGTTTTCATTTCACAACACAGATTGTGCTGAGAGACACTATCCGCCGATTAAGAAGGTTCCAAATAGTAAGGGATATTTAATTTAAAATAAAAAAAATGTATTTTTTATCAAGACCATTCTGCTTCAAGAATTTGTTGGTGGTGACAGTCCTGAAGTTGCAGGAGGTTTCCGGGCATATAATGGAGAATATCAACATATGGTAAATTATACATTCATCTATTTATAAGGAACAAAAAATGCTCGAATACCAATTTTCAGGCTGCAATTGGATGGCTTATTGATGAAAAGGTGAAATATTACTGCGGTGGTACTCTAATTCATCCTCGTTTTATACTCACGGCAGCCCACTGTGCTTTACCAATTGAGGGGTAAATATTATTAATTCATGTTTATCAAGCACTGATAAAAAATAAATGATACATTTTTAGTGTACTGCCCAGTACGGTGCGACTCGGTGACACTGACCTGGGAAACTCGAATTATGATTTCGATGCACAACAGGTCCCAATCAAGCATATCAAGCGCCATCCTCAGCACCGGTTTACTCGTAGCTATCACGATATCGCACTGCTGGAGCTGGAGCATGCAGTCAGGTTGAGCGAATTCGTGTGCCCCGCGTGCCTCTGGGCGGAGGACTATATTCCCGCTGATCAGTTGCGAATCGTTGGCTTCGGGGAGGTGGAACAAGCGACTGGATTAAGCTCAACACTTCAACAAGGCCGTGTATCATTGATGCCCAGCAAATCTTGCGAAGAAAGTTTCATTGATAATCGTGGAATATCCGAAGGGTTGATGGATTCACAGTTCTGTGCTTCACATGCAACGATGGATACTTGTCAGGTGAGTGGTCTAGTGTAAATATACCAATTTCTCTGTTATGAGATGTGTCAATAATGTTACCATAACAAATATTCAGGGAGACTCTGGAGGCCCAATCGAGGTACGACGAATTGACATGTCGGATTTGGAACATCCGCTAGTAGTTGGCGTAACTTCTTTTGGAACGCCTTGTGTCAATGGTTCCATCGGGGTTTACACCAAAATTGCACCCTACATCGAGTGGATTGAGCGCGAAATCAACGAAACGATAAGCTACAACAAATGTATTGCGCTATGCCCCATGAGACAATTTGGCACTAACTTCCTAGGACCATCGAACTTCCGAGGGATCGTTCACCTGTTGAGGAATATTTCCGTTGAAAGTAGATCTAATTGCTCCGGGACACTGATAGATGATCGTTTTGTATTGACATCAGCTTCGTGTGCCACGGTTCCAGATGATGTTCATTTTATTTACGTTTCTACGAGTCAAGAGATTGTGCAAGTTGATGAAATTTTTGTACACCCTGACTTTAAAAGAAGCGGTTTAGAGAATGATTTGGCCCTTCTCAAACTGAGCAAATATTTACAACCAAACCAGACTGTAAAACCAGCTTGTCTGTCGAGTTCAACAACGGCCAACAGAGCTGGTACATATTTCTTTCACATGAGTAAAGAGTCCAATTTAACGAATAAATTGCCCGGAACCGAATACTATTCGAAAGGCGCAGAAATTTCGGACGAAGCTTGCAACAACTCTATTCAGAGGAATACAATATGTGCCTTTAACAAACAAGCAACTATTCCAAATATTTGCAAGGTAAAACTGTTAAAATTTTAATTTTTCAAAATACGAACCAATTCATTCACAGCTCGAACACGGTGGACCCATATTTCGCAACAGTTTCCCGGTACCATACATTAGCGGAGTCGCTAACAATCTCAACACTGACTGCGATGGAACACTTTACGGGACTCTGATAGACACTCACATACCGTGGATTGAAAAGGTTTTGATGGGAAGGCAAAGAGCTAATGTACATGTGTTTGTGTAGATAGAAAACCATTCCTGCTTAGTTATCTACTCAACCTACTTTTTCGAGTCAACTCAAACCCAAAACTAGTAGCCAATTATTGTATTATTCTCCGGGATATGTTGTTTGGCCACAAAATACGAAATAAATTAAGATGCATGACTGACGTAGGATTAGGTATGGCTGTGTTTCAGAATCTAAAGTGCTAGATGAACTCGAGAATAAAATATTATTTATTTATTTATTCACTTTACTATTTCTTTAATGACGACAGGTCCCTAAAGACCCACTATCGAACTTAGAATACGTCTCCGCATCACTCGATTTTGGGCTAGTATGCTTCAATCGCCCCTAATGTCCGTTGATCGGCCGTCCTTATCCATATCACACATCCAACGAGTACGGGGTCTACCAATAGCTCTCCGTCAAGCAGTGGCACGAATCAGCCTAATTTTCCTGTCGGGGACATACTACCACTGCGACATGTATTTATATTTATTGTGGTGTGTCCTGTTTTGCTGTATACCTTTTTGATAATATTTTAAATTTTTTTTGTAATATTTTAATATTATTGACCACTACATTTTTAGTGGACAAACATCTTAAATTAAGGCATTATCCCAATCAGGTATTATTTTGCTTATAAACTGTAAAACTGTTTGATGATGAGCCCATATTTCCGAAGGCTCTATGAACCCTTTCCCAAGGAACTGGCGCCTTCAATGAAATAGTGCCACGCACTCACACAGCAGATGTTGAGAGCTTTCACTCTCTATACTACAAAATCTACAGCTATCCTCATCTACTTTTTCAAATTTTTTGAGATGATACTTGCATGGACAATGAACAGTAATCAGTCCAGTGTACGTGCGTAAGTTTTTTTTAGAAATATTAAGCAGTTTTCGTGTAATAGATAGATTTGGTTTGATGAACCGCATGGCATGCCGAGCTGTCGAGGTGCCATTCCAATTCAGCAGCACCTGCCCTCTTTCCCATTCCTTCAGTGCCATATTGAGAGAACTGTTGGAAACACCACAGAACGGTTCAGGGCCAATAAATTCCATCGCTGACACGAGTCTGGCTAACTCGTCTGCTTTTTCATTTCCTTCAACACCGCAATGCCCCGGAACCCAGGAAAGATTTACCTTATTACATTTAGCCAGTTGCTGAAGCATTTTTACGCAATCCCAGACCATTTTGGAGGAGCAGCAAACAGATTTCAGAGCGTTCAAAGCCGCTTGACTATCAGAAAACATGAATATTATCTTAACGATAGTTTCTTCTTAAACAAATTGCAGTACATTCTAAGATAGCGTATATTTCAGCTTGAAAGACAGTGGGCCATTTTCCCATTGCTACTGAACAGTTCACTCCAGGGCCTGTGATTTCAGCACCTACCCTGTTTCCTAATTTCGAGCCATCAGTATAGAAAATATAGTGCCGTCTCGGGTGCTGCGACCTCCATGTTCCCATGTTCCCCCCCCCCCCCCCACTACGATTTCGAATACAGTAAATAAATGATTAAAGTCGTATTTCTCAACCATCAAATCTTCATTTTTTAATATAAGAGCAATTCTCGCTGAAACTAGGCCACTAGGTGCACAAGGTTCTTCAAATTTGATATAAATGCACATAGTTGTTAGAAATAGAGAAAAAATGATAATGCCATTTTTGTTTGATCGAATTTGTTGCTCAGTAATAAAAATCCCATCACTTTGTTAGTATCAAACATGCTAGTGTTGTATTGATTATTCTCACTAAACATAAAAAACAGTAGTGGCGTACTAGTTGTAGCATCAATCGATTATGATATATGGAGCTAGTAGGGTTATAACATGTGCATCCATTTGGTCTCGGTAGACAGGTTACTACGTTGATCGCGCGGAGTACATTGAATATTTTGAAACTTAGCTAGGAAAATAGGTTCAATTGATGGGTGAACACTGATGCTCACACAATTTTTTTCTTGCGTCTTATAGCATCTCAGCTTTCCAATGCTGATCTCAGATCGAAAATCGGTAGTTGCAAACATGGTCAAAATTGCATTTTTAATACAATCCAAGATGGCGGCCAAATTCAAGATGTCGGCCTGAATTCTGATCACTTCAAATAAAAGCCCTATCATTCCTCTTTACAGAAAAGTGCTACTTGTAGTACTTTACATAACGAATTTTAGAGATATAGCTCAAATAATACAACAAGAATTGCTAAAATTTTACCTTTTCTGAAAACTGTTTCGCCCCTTGGTGACCAAGGGGTCAACAAATTCGATCAAACAAAAATGGCATTATCATTTTTTCTCTATTTCTAACAACTATGTGCATTTATATCAAATTTGAAGGACCTTGTGCACCTAGTGGCCTAGTTTCAGCGAGAATTGCTCATAAGAGGATTGATGTTAAAATCTTTTAAATACTCAGATGACCATTTAGATCTCCATCAAGCAACCTAGTCATGCGTCTGAGTCTTATGGTAGATTTACCTGCAACCAGTACAATTTCTTGAGATAGTGGAAGTAGATTGAGTAGTGCGTCTAGGGCCTTAGACGAGGTAGTCCCCATTGCACCAGTTACCGTCATAGTGGCAAGCCTTTTCAGTTTCTCAAGTTTAATTTTCGCACTTTTTTGTTTTGCCAGACCACTTTTTACGAGCTCGGAGAACTGACGAATTTCACGGTGTGATTCAGGCAGCACGTCAGGTAAACACTGGGTTGAAATCAAGCGAATAGAGAAGGGTTTAGAAAAATTCGCTAATAGTTTATGTACCCAAACCCCGTAGTCAATTGGCCGCTTCAAAACCAATTACCTAGTCTGTTTTTATGGTAGATGCATATCTCTGTGCAATGCGATTAGATAGAATTGTTATGTTTACCTTAATAACTATTACAAGACCGAATCAGCAGTTCACAAGCAATATTTCAGTAGTTTATTCATTTATCATTCACGCGCGACAATTATCTGATTGTTTCGTCTGCCATGATTTGTCCTGACCGGACGGTTACGGACGTTTAACCACGTTTACCTCAGTTATATGCTGATGTTTTATGATTTTCCTAACTTTTGTACAAATATTGATACATATAAACAATCACACAAAATCACTTGAATTTGAAATCAATTACTACTTTGCCGTTTTCTTTCATTCTTCAAACATTAGGCTGAATTTAAATCATTTTTTTGGGCTATTTCGTTCCTGCTTTCCCAGATGGTCTCGAGGTACGATGCTGGCCTAACAAGTCAGTCGTCGTAGGTTCGAGTCTCGGCTCGGGAGAGACTGTTAGTGTCAGTAGGATCGTAGCGCTAGCCCCGCAATTGCCCTGTACACTTAACAGTCGGCTGCGAAGTCTGTGTATAAATAAACAGAAGGTCAAGTTTCGAATCGGAATGTAGAACCAAGGCTTCTTCGTTCCTGCTTTTCTATTTTTCTGTTTTATTTTTTGCTTCAGCAATATTTTCAGATATTTTAGGCTGAGTTCTGACAGATTTTTTTTTCGACGTCTATGATTCCAGTTAACTTGAAATCATGCACTTATATTTTTCGAGAATGCTCCAAAGTGGTTTCGTCTTCATTCGAAATAAGTGTGGTTTGAGGTTTGTGGTTTTGAAAATTGCATTCGACTTCCATTTGTAAAATATATGTTAATTTTGTTAATTTGTTATTATTATTTGTGTTTGGGGTTTCAATTTTCTTGTTAAACTATTTACCTACTTACTGCAGCAGTCTAGAGCCGTGATGGGTCGTGCCGTATCAAGATTGTGCCGTATTTAACTTAGTCAATCTACCTAGCACGTTGCGCCCCTCTGTTTCTGGAGCCGTTGAGGTGAGTATCGATTTATTGCACTGTTGTCCGGCATCCTCGCGACATGTCCGGCCCACCGCAACCTCTCGACCTTCGTCAGTTGTTGTGCCTTCAGCCCGTGATTCATACGCCTACGCCACTTTCCGCTTCCGGTTTGTACTCCACCAAATATTGTCCGCCACACTTTCCGTTCAAATACAGCCAGTGCATGTAAGTCCTCAGTGAGCAGCGTCACGGTTTTAAGTCCATAGAGAACCACTGGTCAAACCAGGGTTTTGTACATCGTCAGTTTCGTACGGCGCCGTATGTTCCTGGGTCGAATCGTCCTACGAAGGTTAAAGCAGGCCCAATTTTCTGCTTGAATACATCGTTGGATCTCCCTTCTTGTGTTGTTGGCGGTTACCAGGGATCACAAGTATACGAATTTATCTACCACTTCAAGTACATCGCCGTTCATGATCACCGTCCGTAGGAGAGGAATGTTGGTTTCTATCAAGTCTTTCTCTTTTATACACTTGGTTTTCGTTATACACTTGGGTTTCGTTTCGATGCGGCTCGTCGGATTACACCCTCAAGAACATTGTTGAATAACGTGAAAAACCCTCTGCGCGCTTCGAAGAGATTCGGGAGTGACCCTGATACGCACACGTTACATATCAATCGATCCAAGGAAGTTTTGATAAGTCGTGTCAGCTGGTCTCCCTTGACTGTATCATCTTACCTTACCAAACAGTCCCAAGCCGTGGTGTGGCCTTTGCTGTACGTAAGAGTCGTTCCATTTCACTCGGTCCATGGCTGCAGTTCGCCAGCTCTGCAGTCTGCGTATGGTCCGCAGGTCGTCTTCCACTTGATCACCTTGCCCGATGTGCACCTCTCCGTCTCGTCCCTGACGGATTGGTTTCAAGAATCATCTTTAGCGGACTGTCGTCTGACATCCTTACAACATGTCCAGCACACCGCAACCTGCCTATCTTAGCGGTGTGGACGGTAGATGGCTCCCCAAGCAGCTCCTGCAGTTCGTGGTTAATTCGCCTTCTCCACTCTCCGTTTTCCATCTGCAGTCCACCGAAGATGGTACGCAACACCTTCCGCTCGAAAACCGCAAGGGCGCGTTGGTCCTTCACAAGCATAGTCCATGCCTTATGCCCGTAGAGGACCACCGGTCTGATCAGCGTCTTGTAGATGGTAAACTTGAATTTCTCTGCTGGTATCGTTGTCGGCAGTTACCAGTGAGCCCAGATACACGAACTCATCAACCACCTCGTTATCATCACCACCAATTTGAACTCGAGGAGGGAGGTTAGCACTGTCCTCTCGTGAACCTCTTCCTTTCATGTACTTCGTCTTCGATGCATTGATGACCAGTCCAATCCGTTTGGCTTCAGCCTTTAGTCCGATGTACGTATCCGTCATCTTCACAAAGGTCCGAGCCACAATGTCGATATCGTCGGCGAAACCAAACAGTTGAACCGACTTTTGGAATATCGTGCCACTCCACAGTGGTTTAAAAGTCGATTTTGACGCGCTAAATTGATAACTCCACGTACGTTGGATATACAATTATGACGTCTTCAGCAAAAATGGTTGGTAAGACCTCCTGCATCTTTTGGTGCTATGAGATTTGTGATTAATCTCCCCAGAAGTGAGATAAAAAATTTATTTTTTTTGCTCCATCGAGATACAGAGTTGGTGTCTTCGGTAAAGTTATAGGTATAACCAATACAACCAACTTTGCCGAAGACAAAAAATTCGTATCTGCTACTCAAATTGACTTAGAGAGTTTTTATTAAAAATAGACATGTCAAAACACATTTTTCAATGAAACATGCTTTTTCTATTTTCTAGGCCTTCACTATGTTCTACAAAGTTGTTAGTAGCATCAATATACACAACTGTCTGGAAGGTACTATATTCGTATTGTTTGAAAAACTATGAGTTATGGGCTATTTTTTTTTTCGCCATATTTCAAATCACTGTATCTTTCTTAGGGGCAGATAGATGCAGATCCGGTAGTAAGCATATGAAAGTATAACAATAGGACTTTTAAACGCTGGTGGTTTCGCTAGTCCACGACTTTCTGCTGATGAGTTGTGTTCATAACAAAAAACCTCGTTTTTACCCTTTTTAATGATTTAATCAGGTAAACTACTAATATTGTAAACCAAGATGCCACGTAACAAGTTCGTATCTATGGTGACCATCCTACCAAGCGTGGTTCAAGTTTTTCAAAACATGTAAATTGCATATGCTTGTTTTTGGTTCACATCGAAGGTTCTTAATCAAAAACAATGAAAGTGCTATTAGAACACTAAGTTGATAACTGTAGAACAAGCAAAGTTATCATTAACCTCTAACACAGTGGTTCCCAATCGGGGGTCCACGGCCGGCAAGGGAGCCGCGAGGCTCATCGAGGGGGCTGCGAAATTGTTGGTAAATTTGATAGGCATTCAAAATTTCTTTATAGGTGTCTTTGGGAAAGCGGATTTTCAATTATTCTGCCTATTAGGACTAAGACGTGAAACAAATTAGACTTGCAGGACAATATGAGACTGAAAAACGCAGCCTCGTATTGCAATCTGAAATTCTTTTTGGGGGCCGCAATGCTCTCTGTGCTTCGCAAAGGCGGTCGCGGAGCTTTTTGTGTTTAGTAACAGGACCCGCGGACCCAAAAAGATTGAGAACCACTTCTCTAACATATTCTGAGCCTTTTCGGAAACACTTATTTACTGTTGTGCAACTGTGCATCTGTTGGTATGTTTGTAACCGCGATATTATCTACCAACAAGCGTCCACAATGTATTATTGCATGGGTTGGCCGTAATCATCCATTTCAATGTTTCACTCTGCCAGCTATTAGAAGAGGCTCAGGAAGTAACGAACAAGAATTAGGAAAGGTACATGAATTTACCTTACGAATGTGTCATGTTATTTTTAAAACTTTAATTCAACAGATATCGGGAATACAATACTCGTAAAGCTATTGGATGAACTGGCTGCTTGCTTCATCAAACCCCGTAGTAACGTCCATTCGCGGATGGCCAAAAATCACGAGAAACTATTACTTGATGATGTTATGATGCTGCTAGTTCGAATGTGTCGAAACCGACAACTGCATGGTGGTGGACAATAATAATTAATAGTTACTACTGAATGCAATAGTATTAAAAGAAATAAATACCACCAAACAAAATTTAACAAGAGGCAACACTTAAATTGTAATTGATGATAGTGGTGGATAGTGGATTGTTCTACAGATACCAACTTAGTATTATGTTCATTGTTTTTGATTGAGAACCTTCGAGGTGAACCAAAAACAAGCATATGCAATTTACATGTTCTGAAATACTTGAACCACGCTTGGTAGGATAATCACCATAGATACGAACTTATTACGTGGCATCTTGGTTTACAATATTAGTAGTTTACCTGATTAAATCATTAAAAAGGGTAAAAACGAGGTTTTTTGTTATGAACACAACTCATCAGCAGAAAGTCGTGGACTAGCGAAACCACCAGCGTTTAAAAGTTCTATTGTTATACTTTCATATGCTTACTACCGGATCTGCATCTATCTGCCCCTAAGAAAGATACAGTGATTTGAAATATGGCGAAAAAAATAAAAAATAGCCCATAACTCATAGTTTTTCAAACAATACGAATATAGTAGGGGAGACTGGGGAGACTTGATCCCGTTTTCTTAATTCCATCACATTTGTAAGAAAACACATTCAAAATATGTTTCTGTTGCGGATTTGGATGAACCATATTAGTGTCTGATTACCATTAAAGAAACTCTTAGTTTCTCTTTAAAAAGCTCTTTAAAAAGCAGTTAAGGGATTTTTGTAAAACATGCATAAATGAAACAAATCTCAGACTAGGGGAGACTTGATCCCTCATTAGGGTACACTTGATCCCCCTTTCGAAAAACATGTTGTTTTTCGCCTTATGTAGATGTAAAATACAAGGAATCGTCCGTTTATTACGTAAACACTCAAGGGTCATTTTATTTCATAGACAATTTATTGCTACTGAAATGCTGTTGGTTAAAAATGTTTCTTAAATATGTTCTCAAATGGTTAAAAAAGTTATTTTAAAAAATTATTCGGTTGTCAAAAAAATTAAAGTTTGCGTGGTTCCGTTTTCTTATTCTGCTGTTTCTCCTTAGGTTTCTTCATCTGCTTTGCCTTGAATTCTTGTTCGATTTTTACTCGCACCGGAGTGTCCGTCATGATCTGAGTCTCCCCACGCTTCCTGCCTTTCCTGGTATTTTTGCGGGGTGAAGCTTCGGGAAATGGTCTAATTTCTTCTGGTGTTTGATTCCACTCGGAAAAGGTTTAAGGTAATCTGAGGGCTCTTGTTCGATGATCGGAATTGATATTTGAGCAAGAGCAAAACCTACTGGAACTTCTTGACGCCGGCATTTTTTTTTTCGGAAGCTTGGGTGTTTCGATTTTTGGTACACGTCGCGTTCTGGACTGCTTAGCGCCAGTGGAATCAGCAGATGATTGTTCTGCGGAAGCATTCCCTGCTTGTTGATCAAGTGAAACGTTTATGGCTGATGGATGCTCGACACTTGCATTATAAACTGCTGCTTCGACACTCGATAAAGGGTCACTGTTGACTTTGGCACAAAGGGATCATGTCTCCACGAATTTGAAGGATCAAGTCTACCCAAAAGAACTAGTTTAGCAAACTTATTTTTTGAATAGTTTTCTATGGGATATCGGTTTAAACATTACCAATTCTTTTAGCTTACATATCTATCAATCTTATGTTTATGAATTTCATATTTAAGGGGTGATCATAGATGGTTCATTTGGAATCTTGAATTTGAAAAAAAAATCTCTGGAGGTGCTTGGACTCAGTTTTTTTTTAATTTAGTATATTTTAGATCCTGGGTTTTCTATAGCAAATTTTTATAACAGGAATACTGTTTCATGTAAAATAACACATTTCTCTAGTATATTTGAACAACATATGTTATTTCACCAGTGAGATACCATGAAGGGATCAAGTCTCCCCCGGGATCAAGTCTCCCCAGTCTCCCCTACCTTCCAGACAGTTTTGTATATTGATGCTACTAACAACTTTGTAGAACATAGTGAAGGCCTAGAAAATAGAAAAAAACATGTTTCATTGAAAAATGTGTTTTGACATGTCTATTTTCAATAAAAACTCTCTAAGTCAATTTGAGGAGCAGATACGAATTTTTTGTCTTCGGCAAAGATGGTCGTATTGGTTATACCTATAACTTTACCGAAGACACCAACTCTGTATCTCGATGGAGCAAAAAAATAAATTTTTTATCTCACTTCTGGGGAGATTAATCACAAATCTCATAGCACCAAAAGATGCAGGAGGTCTTACCAACCATTTTTGCTGAAGACGTCATAATTGTATATCCAAAGTACGTGGAGTTATCAATTTAGCGCGTCAAAATCGACTTTTAAACCACTGTGCACTTGTGTTATTCCCCGCTCTTCTAATGACACCTTCCAGGGCAATGTTAAACAGTAGGCACGAGAGACCATCACCTTGCCTTAGACCTCTTCGGGTTTCGAAGGGGCTCGAGAGTGCCCTCGAAACTCGAACTACACACATCACTCGATCCATCGTCGCTTTGACCAACCGTGTCAGTTTGTCCGGAAATCAGTAGTCGTGCATAATTTGCCATAGCTTATCCCCCCTGACTTGATACCTTGACTGTATCAAACGCTGCCTTGAAGTCCACGAAGACGTGGTGTATGGGTATGATACTAGGTGCTGGTCTGAGTCTATATCCGCACCCCGAAGGGAGAGTATGTTCACGATGTTCGAGAAAAACCGTTCATCAACGAGAAAGTGTCAGTTTCATTTGTTGTTCGAATGTCAGGTGATCTCCTTGGTGCTTGGCTTGGTGGATGTTTTTGCGTGGAAAAAGGGTGCGTGGAAAAAGCTGCATCGTTGGCCGTTCTCGTTCGTGTTGGTGTGAAGGCTGTGAGGCCCTATCACCGGTCTATACATCATTTCCCCTCCAACCTGGGCGTTCATATCCCCTATAACGATATTGGTGTCCCGTGGTGAGCAGCTATCGTAAGTTGCCTCCAACTGCGCGTAGGATGATTTCTTCTCATCGTTAGGTCTCCTTTCGCGCGGACAGTGCAAGTTAATGATGCTATAGTTGAAAAAACGACCATTTATCCTCAACAAATGCATCCTCTCGTTGATCACCTTTCAGTTGACCACGCAATGCTGCATTTTTCCAGCACACAAAGACTCGTTCACCGCCCGATGTTTGCTCCATCGCTCTGGTAGAACTGGGTCTTGCCGCCACGGACTTCTCACACCTTGTTACATTTGCGTCAGACCTCTTACAGAGTCACGATGCCGAAACTAATTTCATATGTCATGGCCGCATAACGAAGAGACAGTTTTTTCTGCATAAAATAAAATAATGTTTTTCAAATCCACTAATTATTGCGCATAGAATAATCGGTATGGTGCTGTTTCTATATGCCCCGTAAATCTGCGAACCCGAAATTCTTGGTGAAATATGAGTAAAGGTTCTTTAATACTAAATTCACTGTAAAAAAATTAAAATGCCTGACTGCCGACCCAGTACAGCACACGAACAAGAACTAAGTGTAACAAATGACTATCACAGGTGAAGCTTCTTGGCACTCGGAAACGTTCGGAACTTGCGCCTTAATTTTTTGTTTTTTATAAGCAAACTGACAGTAGTGCTGCTAACTCATAAAAGTCAACTTGTTTACTATTGAACTATCCTAGGAAAAATTTTGACATGGTCTTGAATGGTAACAACTACTAATAATAACATTTTTCAAGTTTGAAAGTTTTGTTTCTACGGTTTTAGTTTCCGCGGTCCGTTTTTCTATGCCTAGGGTCCGTGCCAATCGTTCCAAGTTTTTTTTATTGAGCGTAGTATGATCGTTTGGGTAAGTTGCCTTACTGAAGACACGCTACCGAGTCTCGTGATGGGGCTGCCGTCTTGGCTAAAGCGTTCGAGGCAACGCGTTTCTTAATTCAGCTGTCCGCTCCGGATCAGACGCTGTTGTGAGCCGCCTATAACTAGGGAAAAAGACGCACAGAAAGGTTGAGATTTGCTTCAAATAGGTCAGCCTCTCCTCCCCCTTCCTTGTCAGCGTACGACTGAAGTCTCTCCACAGGTTACCATAATCTTCGCTTGGTTATAATAGATTTCTTTCATTTTTTATTACCTCCAGATGCATTTAAGGATTTTTTTTCGTTAACGTATTTCCAGTCACTTAAAGTTGTATTCATATTCATATATTGTATTCTCCCTGACATCTCCTGGATTTTGGATATGTTTTTCCCTAAATTTTTGTATACTAACTTTCTTGTAAGAGGTCTTTTTATTGTAGAGGTTTGAAAATATTTTGAGGTTTATTTTTGAAAGCAGATTTCGGCCTTTTCTTAACGTTCAATAAGCTCAAGCTCAATTTTCCTTTCCCTTTTTTCCTGAAAACTCATTGAACTGAAATTGAAATTACATTTTTTAACTTTCTGCTGAAAATTAAAAAAAATCTGATGGCTTCTCCGAACGTTTGGTCAAATCTTGTGTTTTTTTTTTTTAATTTTTCTTACTTGTAGAAATAATTTTATCTTTCCAGCTTCTACAAAACATTCCATCAGTATTACGCTATCTTTTGAACGTGTCGTTTTCGATCTCTTATTTGGTTTCTTTGAGCGGTTCACAACTGTATTAGAAATCAATTTTTGTTTTGGATGTTTAGAATTTTTTTTCAATAATTTTAAGCTAAGTTTTAGTTATTCGGTCTTATTTTTGTTTTGCTAGAAGTCATTTCAGAATGAAGCTTAAATATTGTGCTGTTTTTCTGGCGTTTGAAAGTGTTTTCAATCATCCAAAATTTGTCATTTTATTTCAACCGGTTTCTTCTGGACTACAAGGGCGTTTGCAAGTATTTAGATTTCTTTGCTGGTTTGAAGATAAATTATGTAATTTTTTACAGCAACTAATATGAGATCATCATTTCCGCTTTTTTTTTTGAAAATTTCCTGCAACAACAAAATTGGAACGAATTTTTGCTTGGCCTTGTTCGGTACCTGTGGTGCGATCCACAGCCTTTAGGGTTGAATTTTGATGCGTTTCTTTCCATTGCATTTCGGTTCTAGGCGGTTTTGGATTGAATTTGAAATTATTTTTGCTATTCTTTTGCTGACATTTTCTCTTTACTCTTCTCTTATTTTTCTAGTGTCTTATGTCTGAAATGACGATTTCCTTGTCCATGTCAAATGCAAACAGCCCCTAAGTATTTGAAGTCTGACCACCGTTCATGACGTTACACCCTGTATTCAATACACTAAGGTCGTTTTTTACGCGGGGGATGCGTTCCAAATTTGTATGGGACCGCGTAGAAAACAACTTTTTTGAGTTGCAAATATAACAAAGAAAACCGTCCTAAAACGTTTAAACCTCGTTTGATATGGTAGAGGCCAATCTAGAGACTAAAATGCAATATTTTAAATTTTGAGTATTTACACAAAAAATGGTGAATTTTTTTGGAAACTGATATATAATCACTCGTGGCCTAAAACGGAGAACGTGATTGAAATGAGGTCGATATCTTGTACCGTTTTTGAGTAATGTAGGAAAGCAACCCGCGTAAAAAAAACCGCGTAAAAAACGACCCCACTGTATTTTTCCGTAAAACGTGACTTTACACTGAAAATGGAGTTTAAGAAAAACCTTCAGATGAGATTCAAACCACAATCCTAGTTTTGCATTAAATTTTTTTTTTCTTCATCTATAGTTTATTTGACACGGCACAAATACAATCCAATGTTTAACGGCGCCAATTATATCTGGTAGCTTACTTTCTAAAGTATCTTAATAACTAAAAGCACATTTTTATCCTCGCTGCCGACTACGAGCTGAAACTAAATCTAACTTAAAGCTAGAATATTTTGCATTAAAAGCACAGGTTTGCTGTTTGATGGTTTTCATTGCCATAGGTAAGCAGCATATTAAATTTGTTCCGCTGCTGGGCCAAGATATTACGGACTGGCATATTGGGTTGTTTCCATCGGGCCTTGAGAGTATCGTGCGGGTCTGATTGCTGTTTCCGGATCCGGGGTCTTAACGTGTTCTTGTCGTTTGGTTGGATGTAGGCGGAAGGGGATAGGACTAAACTGGGGCGTGGATGGATTTCAGGAAAACGTATATAAGGGACATGTAGGATAGGTCACGGCTCGCCAAGACATCACGAACAGGAACAGCCGGCTGCCTACCTTCGGCCTGCAGGGAAGCTATTAATCTGGACCTGGCGTCACGGTGTACAGGGCATGACCAAACAACGTGCTCTATGTCGTGATAACCTTCACCACAGGCACAGATACCACTCTCCCCGAGCCCAACACTACGGAGATGCGCGTCAA
The DNA here is from genome assembly GCF_029784165.1 of Wyeomyia smithii. Classification (NCBI taxonomy): domain Eukaryota; kingdom Metazoa; phylum Arthropoda; class Insecta; order Diptera; family Culicidae; genus Wyeomyia; species Wyeomyia smithii. The sequence goes on from NC_073695.1 coordinate 216,084,765, forward strand.
ATCTATAGTGATTGGACATAAGCCGGGACATCACGCAAATGAAATCCCGACTTACATCCAACCCCTTGAACCACGGGTTCGTCGATACCTTGGGGATTATGGAATGTAACCACCTTCCCAATTCCCCCTTGGTCCAAGAATTTTGCCAACTGATGATCGAATTCTGACGTACAAATGCGAAAAATTCATTAAAGGCAATTGGTCTTTCATAAATATCACCGTTTGTTGCGCCCACCTTAGCCAAAGAGTCCGCTTTCTCATTGCCCGGTATCGAGCAGTGAGAAGGGACCCACGCTAAGGTAATCTGAGTAGATTTTTCGGATCAAGCACTCAGATGTTCCCGTATTTTCCCCAGGAAATACGGAGAGTGCTTAACATCTTTCATCGATCGGAGAGCCTCAATGGAACTGAGACTGTCCGTAAAGATGAAATTATGGTCCGTGGGCATTTTTTCGATAATCCCTAGGGTGTACTGAATTGCAGCCAATTCTGCGACGTAAACAGAAGCAGGATTATCAAGCTTATGGGAGACGGTTAAATTGTTATTGAAAATACCGAAGCCAGTGGACCCATCATGAAGTGATCCGTCAGCATAGAACATATTGTCACAGTTGATGTTTCGATATTTATTAGAAATAATTTTGGGGATCTGCTGCGCGCGTAAATGATCCGGGATTCCACGGGTTTCGTCTATCATGGATGTATCGAAAAACACAGTAGAATCAGAAGTATTCAATAAGTTGACACGATTTGGAATATTCGGAGAAGGATTGATATTTTGGGACATGTGATTGAAATACAATGTCATAAAACGGGTTTGAGAATTAAGTTCGATTAACCTTTCAAAATTTTCAATCACAGGACGGTTCAAGACCTCACATTTGATAAGAATACGAGAAGACAGGCTCCAAAAGCGGGTTTTCAAAGGTAGAACTCCAGCTAAGACCTCCAAACTCATCGTATGGGTCGATTGCATGCAACCTAAGGCGATACGCAAACAACGATATTGTATTCGCTCCAGTTTGATCAAATGTGTGTTCGCTGCGGAGCGGAAGCAGAAACACCCGTACTCAATAACAGACAATATCGTTGTTTGGTAAAGTCTTATAAGGTCTCCTGGATGGGCTCCCCACCGTTGTCCGGTTATTGTACGAAGAAAATTTACTCTTTGCTGACTTTTCTTCATCAGATACCTAACATGGCAACCCCAGGTGCCCTTAGAGTCGAACCAGACACCAAGATATTTGTGTACCAAAACCTGAGAGATCGTTTTACCCATTAATTGTGCTTGGAGCTGAGCAGGTTCATGCTTCCTAGAAAAAACTACTATCTCAGTCTTCTCCGGAGAGAATTCGATACCTAGCTGTAGAGCCCAAGCAGACAAATTGTCCAAGGTATCTTGCAATGGTCCTTGCAAATCGGCAGCTTTGGCTCCTGTAACAGAGATTACACTGTCGTCTGCAAGTTGTCTTATCGTGCATGAATTTGCCAGACATTCGTCGATGTCATTTACATAAAAGTTGTAAAGAAGGGGGCTTAAACATGAGCCCTGGGGAAGACCCATGTAGCTAATGCGAAAAGTTGCCAAATCGCCGTGCGTAAAATGCATGTGCTTTTCGGACAACAAATTGTGCAAAAAATTGTTTAAAATTGGAGAAAATCCTTGTCGGTGAAGTTTGCCCGAAAGAATGTCAATAGAAACGGAATCGAAAGCCCCCTTAATGTCCAAGAACGCAGACGCCATTTGTTCTTTGCGAGCATACGCCAGCTGAATATCTGTTGAAAGCAGCGCAAGACAATCATTCGTCCCTTTGGCACGGCGGAAGCCAAATTGAGTATCCGATAGTAGGCCATTTGATTCGACCCAATGGTCTAAACGACGGAGTATCATTTTTTCCATCAATTTCCGGATACAGGATAGCATTGCAATCGGCCTATAAGAGTTGTGATCAGAAGCTGGTTTCCCTGGTTTTTGGATGGCGATCACCTTCACTTGCCTCCAATCCTGCGGTACAATGTTTTGCTCCAGGAACTTATTGAACAAGTTCAACAAGCGCCTCTTGGCATTGCCGGGTAGATTCTTCAACAAGTTGAATTTGATTCTATCTAACCCAGGCGCGTTATTGTTACAGGACAGGAGGGCAACTGAAAATTCTGCCATCGTAAAAGGTGATTCTATCGCGTCGTGGCCCGGAGACGCATCACGAACAATATTTTGCTCAGGAACAGAGTCCGGACATACTTTCCTGGCAAAATCAAATATCCACCTACTTGAAGACTCCTCGCTTTTGTTGACCGTTACGCGATTCCGCATTCTTCGGGCTGTGTTCCAAAGAGTGCTCATCGATGTCTCCCTCGACGTCTCGTTCACGAACCGACGCCAATATCCGCGTTTCTTTGCTTTAGCCAAGCTTTTAAGCTTGGTATCAAGCTCCGAATACCGTAAATAGTCGCCAGGTATACCTCCCTTCTGGTAGGCCAAAAACGCGTCGGATCTTTGCGTGTAGACATCGGAGCACTCTTGGTCCCACCACGGAGTGGGAGGCCGTTCTTTAATCGTTACGCCGGGATATTTCTTCGTTTGGGCTTGCAACGCGGCGTCGAGAATCAAGCCCTCGAAGAGGTTGTATTCTTCAAGTGGTGGATGATGTTGAATCGAATCGACCGCTTTTGAAATCATTTCCTCGTATAACTTCCAATCGACATTCCGTGTGAGGTCATACGGAATGTCAACTGGTCGCATGCGAGTTGACCCGTTATTAATTGAAATAAGAATAGGCAAATGGTCGCTACCGTGAGGATCGAGGATTACCTTCCATGTGCAATCCAACCGTAGCGACGTCGAAAATAAGGATAGATCCAAAGCGCTTGGGCGCGCTGGAGGTTTCGGGATACGTGTCATTTCGCCGTTGTTTAAAATAGTCATGTCGAAGTCATCGCAAAGGTTATAGATTAAAGAGGAGCGGTTATCATTGTAAGGGGAACCCCAAGCCACGCCATGAGAGTTAAAGTCTCCCAAAATCAAACGTGGCGAGGGAAGAAGTTCTATTAAATCAAAGAGCAGCCGTTGCCCAACCTGTGCTCTGGGAGGAATATATATTGAGGCAATACAAAGCTCTTTACCTTGTATTGTCATTTGACATGCGACAACTTCGATGCCTGGAATCGAGAGGAGGTTAATACGATAGAAAGAATAGCACTTTTTAATCCCTAAAAGTACTCCTCCATATGGGGTGTCTAACAATGGAATTGTTGATTGCTACGATTTTTTTGCTGAAACTTGTTGATAATTTTGTTTAACATATCTTCTTATGTTTTCCAATTAATGAACTTTCGTAAGGGCTCCCATATTATTTTAAAAGTGAGATCCATATTATAAATTGGATTCAATCAGAGTTAAATTAGACAAAATCATTCATTACGATAACGCAAAAAAATGATAACGTAAGCATTATTGAATTTGGTTTTTATAGGATTACGAGAAATTCTTGGTGCTTCTTTAACAAGAACGATAAGCTTGTGCTTTGTCAAATACATGTTGTTTGCACAAAAAATTCTACAGGTGTAATATCGCCAAATATAAACAATATTTTATCAAGTGTTGTTGAACATATTTCTAAAATTAGATTTCCAGGGAAGGCTGAAAATAAAAGTACGTAAGTCACCGAGCAAACACATTGATTCTTTCTGCGGAATCTGTATATTTTGGAACAAAAAACCCCCAAATTACAGTGTTTAGTCCCACGTCACCATTTCATACAACCCTAGGGCTGTATACCTTGTAGTCTTTTTGATTTTTTAATTTTATCGTGATCTCCTTGCAGTTCAATTTTATTATCAATTTTGTTCAATTTTTTTTTCGCTTCGATTATCTTTTATTATGCCAGCGAAAATGATTAGTATTATGTGGTAAAGCGATTTATGTGGTTCTGAATTCGAACGTTATTTCTCTTAACTAACTCATCTTGAAACGAAAGAATGCGCTAGTAGAATTTGCACTCAGCATTCCTCAATGACTCATAAATCGTACGCCATATAGTCAGCTTCTCGAATGACAATATTCAATTATTTTATGTGATTTTGATTGAGATTTATCATTCGCGCTTTTTTTCGCAAATGCTTTCGCAGTAAACTTTTGCTTGCAAAGCGTTTATTGGCGCAACAGCCTCAATTTTATGCCCCCATATGTGCTATAAACAACGCTGATTCGGAGCATGAGCAAAGCAAAATTGAACCGACGATGTCGAGATTCCCATCTGCCATGGTCTGTCGTTTGTGGCATTGGGTCAAATATGTCAAGTGACTTGCAAATACACTGGGATGGAGTGGTAAAAACAAAAACCTGCAACCGCTGTGAGACATTCTTAACTGGAACCCTATTCGAATGTCCAGTGGTTGTCGTCTTTGTTACGTACTTTTAAAAGCAACTATTTTACGCTAATTCCAAATAATCAAAATAGTGTTACCAGTAAAAAACGTGCAAGAACTCCTACGAGAATGTCTGCACTGCAAGTCCCGCCAAACTCCATGTTAATAACATTTCAACCCTTGTCAAGCAAGTCAGTTCAATTATTACGCTTTTAACTGAACTAAGGAAGCTATCTCGCAAGGAGGAAACATGAATATTTGAATGTATTTACAACTCGTTAACAATCCACGTATGAGCTCAAAGCAGTTCAGTAGCACGAAGTGCCTTCATAACAACTCTGCGCTAATAGTGTCATAAATTATTGACCCTATAGTGTGAAAACAAAACCTGACGGTGCGCACCTATAACTGCAGTGGAAAAGTCAGAGGAAAATTTTCCTCCGCTTCTGACCCAACTCTGCTCATGCCCAAACAGAAGAACACACAGACAGAGGAAAGCAAGCATAGAGAGCATTTCAGGATCATGCATTTTTCATTCCGTCTTACTTCCTCGCTCTGTTGGAGTATAATAGAATAGTAGTAGCATACACTGGAAAAGAGGATTGAGCTTTTTTTCCCTTCATTCTTCGTCATACAATATAGTGCCATGTGATACATTGGATGAAAACGGGAAATAGCAACAAGTTTTCCATTCATTTTTCACGTGGATACATTTATATTCAGTATGCACTCGCAGCTTAAGCCCCGCTCCAGTCAAAGGTACCTCATGTCACGTGTCTCATAGGTGTTAGTTATTGCAGCCACGATCTTTGGGTTACAGCCAGAAGCGTTGGACTTCTTGGCCTCGGCAACCTACAGCAGGTATTTAGCTATTGATAAGGCTCGGCATTGTGGCCCCATTCAAGGTGGACGTTATTATACGCTGAAGCTATCCTGAATGAATGTTTTTCTGTTTCGCGTTTTTTTCATTTTTTTCCCCACCGGACCACCCACCTTGCGTACGCTTGCCGCTCCGTTTCGAATGTTTATGTTTTCAACTACGCATCAAACGCTCCACTTTTCAATTAAGAATAAGCACACCTTCCTGTGCTCGTCATTTCATGTTGATACCGGATTCTGTGGAACGCGTCTGATGATAAATATTTTAAAACCAAGTCGCTTTCAATTTCACTTTCAGTATGTTTTCCTGCTTAGGGTGAACAAGCGAATTTCGCTCTGGTCAAAACGTTATGTAACTTTATTGTCAACATTTACTCACCTACCGTATTTCCGGACGAGACGCGTTTCCAAAGTGATACCTCGTCTGCCGTATTAACGTTTTATCGTCATCTAGGAGAACTTCCATCAAACGACGGCCCGAGCGCTTCAAATCTCCATCCCGGACATTGTTTACCAAAGATGTTTACCTTTCACGGGCCCGGTGTTTATGTTCCGTTGCAATGTTGCTCCGTTCACGGTCGCAGCGCACACACTGTTTGCCCTTTCCAGGATGTATAAAAATACTGCGCTCGACCAAATTAAAACAAATACCCGATTAACCGGACGCGGTAGCTTATGAACTAAAATGCATTTTTAACAAAACATTTTGCGACAAAAATGCAGCTTACTATCCATCCTGTTACACGCTGCAATCATGTTCCTCCGTTGAGTTACTGTAATTCTGCACGTACCGTCACTCTATATTTCCATGTCAAACACATGTTTTACCAGGCTTCTGTTACTTCGACATCAAAGTGACAAAAGAAAGTAGGACAGTTCCGGTTTAATGACAACTTAGAACAACCTGTTGGGCTGTGAACATATCAACATATAATTCAATTGGAAAGAGTGGTTTAATTTCGTGGACATCTAAAATGAATAATTATCAGAATTCTTAACTAAAGTGCCATTTCCTGTGAATGCTGTTAATGAACAAACTAAATATGTACAGGTCGTGCTGCTTCTAAACCTAATAATGATGACTATTTCATCGAGATTAGTGCGTCGATAGTTGAGCACTAAACGCTGCTAACTTAATTAGAGAGTTTGATTATTTTGAGACCGATAATTTTCACACGTATTCGTTCCGTAAAAGTAGCTGTGGAAAATTCAACTAATTACACGATTTCTTTGCTCGGATAAGTCTGCTGGAGCAGTGATTCATTTGATGATGCCGCTTCAAACAAATGAGTTGAAAAGTGTTAAATCACAATGGCTCTTGTTGCTAAGTTAAAAAAGTTAGATATTACGATGATTTTTTTACCAGGTCGACCAACATAGTATTGAATGAGTACTTTCAGTCTCAGTAATGTAGACAAATGGCCTGTTTGTGTAGAAAAACATTTTTGAGCATACAGTAGATTGATTCAACCCAAAATCAACAAGAAATATTTGAAATTTGTTCCAATCATATGAAATTTGATTAAAACTTAATAATTTGTCAAAAATGGATGCATTATTTTCATTAAATAATAGTTTTGATAACTGCTTGAATAATTTTCTGTTTAAATAGCTGATTTCCGAAGCACGCGTGCTATAGGATTCCAGAAGAGCAAAAATCGGAGAAGTTTGACCAATCCGTTTTCCACTTTAGACCCTTTCACTAAGAACAGGTCAAAAAGACTATAGCAGCTCCTGTCACCTGTGACATAGGGTTGTGTTCAAATGGACGACCACAAAGCTGACGTAGAACCACTCAATGCTGCATTTGACTCAAGGTAACCAGGGCCGACGTTACACTATTTTCCCGAGTGAGTAGTAAGAAATAGGGACCCGATAAGAAAGACAAAACAAATATATAACCATAGGCTGTTAGTTTGTTATGTGAAAAACTCACTCACTTCCTTCGTGGAAAAAGTATAATAGGAAGTGCCTTGCCAGTCGTTGCCATTCATGTTCGCCAGGTAATTTCCTCAGTTTAGCCGGTGGCACCGACCTCCTGGCCTAGCGCACGCACCGAAGTAGCCACTTTTCCCTCGGTCTTCCTCTTCAGCATCCTTTGGAGCTTCTTATCGCTCAGAGTGGTCGGCCGTTCGGAACCGGATTCGATGCTTTGATTGTTTAGTTTTAAAGTTATTTATTTTCTAGCTCATATGCGGTAGCTTAACGAAGCGAATTTTGTTAGAAGGAGTGATCGTTACGCCCGATTTACTGGGGTTAGTATGGCATTGCCAATTTCTGGTTGGGAGTTGCATTTGTTTTTAAAGAACTGATTTACATGAAAAATAAAACTGACTTATCTCTAATAATTAATAACTTTTCGCTTATATCTAATACCTAATAAATTACTTAGTTTTTCGATTTATTGCACTGCTTAAGTTAGAAGTTTGTACCGTGGCAGAGTCTCGCTATGAGTGCCGCGTTGTTTCCGCTTTGTGTGAGCTTTCTGTATCTCTAGTATGCTTGTCAATCAGTACATAGTGGGTTGCGTATTCTGGTGAATATACAAAAGATATTTTTTTTCATACGTTAATGTCGGCATTTTTTAGGAACAAGTATAGTTCTGACATATACTGGAAATCACCGCTTCCCAGAATATCTCTAACGGGAACGTTCGGGTGTCTTCCTCGGGCCCGAAGGGAATCTATTAGCTTGGACCTAGCACCAAAGAATTCGGTACACGACCAAACAACATGCTCGATGATGTCATGGTAGCCATCGCCACAAACGCAGTGATTACTGTCTACAAGCCCTATACGAGAAAATGCGTGTTTAACGTGTAGTGATATGTCCAATCACTACACGTTAAACAGTCTTGACATCACGCGAATGAAGTCCCGACCTACATCCAACCCCTTGAACCATGCTTTCGTCGATACCTTAGGAGAAATGGAGTGTAGCCACCGTCCCAGTTCATCTGAATTCCATGATAATTGCCAACTATTGAGTGTTCTCTGACGCAAAATACTATAAAATTCATCATAAGCAATTGGTCTTGCATAAATATCGCCATCAATAGCACCCACCCTAGCTAAAGAGTCAGCCTTTTCATTGCCCGGAATGGAGCAATGCGAAGAGACCCATGCTAAGGTAACCCGGTAATTTTTATCTGTTAAAGCACTTAAAACCCGCCGTATTTTCCCCAGGAAATACGGGGTGTGCTTCACAGTCTTCATCGATCGCAGAGCCTCAATGGAACTGAGACTATCAGTGAAGATGAAGTAGTGGTCTATGGGTAGGGGTTCGATGATCCCAAGGGAGTACTGAATAGCAGCAAGTTCTGCGGTGTACACGGAAGCAGGAGCATCGAGTTTGTAGGAGGCGGTAAAATTTTCGTGGAAAACACCGAAGCCAGTGGACTCATCTAGATTAGATCCGTCAATGAAAAACCTTTTATCACTGAACTTATTGGAAAAAATCTTAGGGATCTCTTGCGGCCGCATTTGATCCGGGATACCAATAATGTCTTCTTTCATGGTGGTGTCGAAGAATATAGCATTATTAGAAGTATCTAAAAGTGCGACATTGGAGGAATCGTATGAAGAAGGATTAATATCTTGAGCCATATAGTTAAAATATAAAGTCATAAATCTAGATTGAGATTGAAGGTCGACCAACCTCTCGAAATTTTCAATTACTAATGGGTTCATAACTGTGCATCGAATTAGCAACCGGTAAGATAGATTCCAAAAACGATGTTTCAACGGAAGAATACCCGCTAGCACTTCAAGACTCATCGTATGGGTCGACTGCATGCAGCCCAAGGCAATACGCAAACAACGATATTGTATTCTCTCTAATTTTATAATGTGCGTGTTCGCGGCGGAGCGAAAGCAGAAACAGCCGTACCCAAGAACTGATAATATCGTTGTTTGGTATAACCTTAGAAGGTCTCCTGGGTGAGCACCCCACCAAGTTCCGGTAATCGTACGAAGAAAATTAATCCTCTGTTGGCATTTTTGTGTCAGATACCTAATATGACAAGCCCAGGTGCATTTAGAGTCGAACCAGACCCCGAGATATTTAGCAACTAAAACCTGAGTGATCGTTTTACCCGATAGTAAGAGCTGCAGCTGAGCTGGGTTATACTTCCTAGAAAAAACGACCAGCTCAGTTTTCTCCGGAGAGAATTCGATACCCAGCATAAGAGTTCATTCAGACAAATTGTCTAAGGTATCTTGCAATGGTCCTTGCAGGTCGTTAGCTTCGCTTCCAGTAATGGATACAACGGTCTGCAAGTTGCCTTAGCGTGCATGAATTTGCAAGACATTCATCGATGTCATTAACGTAAAAAATATATAAGAGAGGGCTTAAACATGAGCCCTGGGGAAGACCCATGTAACTAATTCGGGAAGTTGTCGAATCGCCATGTGAGAAATACATATGCTTTTCTGACAACAAAGTGAGCAAAAAGTTATTCAAATTTGGTGAAAGTCCCTGCGAATGAAGTTTCTCGTTTAAAACTTCTACAGAGACAGAGTCAAAAGCCCCCTTAATGTCCAAGAATGCAGAAGCCATTTGCTCTTTTCGAGCAAAGGCGAGTTGAATTTCAGTAGAAAGCAACGCTAGGCAATCGTTCGTCCCTTTGCCCCGGCGGAAGCAAAATTGAGTATCTGAAAGTAAACCATTTGTTTCGACCCATTTGTCCAACCGTGAGAGGATCATTTTCTCCATTAATTTCCGGAGGCAAGAGAGCATCGCAATCGGCCTATATGAATTGTGATCAGAGGTAGGTTTCCCGGGTTTTCGAATGGCAATAACTTTTACCTCTCTCCAGTCGTGTGGAACAATATTTAACTCAAGCAACTTGTTGAACAAATTTAACAAGCGTCTTTTTGCAGAGTCGGGTAGATTCTTCAACAGGTTGAATTTGATTCTATCCAACCCTGGAGCCTTATTGTTGCACGACAGGAGAGCCATTGAAAATTCCAACATCGAAAATGGGGGCTCTTCCGTAGTTACTAAAAACGCGTCGCGAAAGGTCTTCTGTTCCGGTACGGAATCCGGACAGACCTTTTTGGCGAAATCAAGTATCCAGCGGTCTGAATACTCTTCACTTTCATTCGAAACGTCACGATTCCGCATGCATCTGGCCGTGTCCCAAAGAGTTCTCATCGCTGTTTCCCTCGACAACGCGTTTACAAACCGCCGCCAGTATCCGCGTTTTTTCGCTTTAATTAAACTCGTCATCTGCTTATCCAGTACATCGTACTTTCGGAGCAGATCAAGAGTACCGTGTTTTCGGAAGGCCAAATACACCGAGGACCTTTGCGCGTACAGTTCAAAGCACTCTTTTTCCCACCACTTGTTGGGGGGACACTGTCTATCGTTACCCCGGGTATCGGTTTTGTCTGAGCTTGAGTCGCGGCGTCGATGATCAAGCCAGAAAGGAACGCGTATTCTTCCTCCGGAGGAAGTTCCTCGTGAGTCTCGATAGATTCCGCTATAATAGACTAATAACGCTTCCAATCAACATTACGTGTAAGGTCGTATGAAATATTGATTGGGTTCGGGGGAGTTGAACCATTAGCAATTGAGATAACGATTGGGAGATGCTCACTACCGTGGGGATCATTGATTACTTTCCACTGGCAATCTAACGCTAGTGATGTCGAGGAAAAGGATAGGTCAAGCACGCTTTCAAGAGCTGGAGGATTAGGTACACGTGTCGCTTCCCCAGTATTCAAAAGTGTCATTGAAGTCGTCGATCAAGTTACAGATTAAAGAAGATCGGACGTCGTCGTAATGCGACCCCCATTGCAAACAGTGGGAGTTAAAATCTCCCAAAATCAAAAAAGGTGCGGGAAGCAATTCTGCTATATTAGAAAGTTGCCTCTGTTCAATCCGCGTGGACGGAGGGATATATATCGAAGCAAGGCATAGGTCTTTTCCAATTATATTCGTTTGAATGGCAACGACTTCAATATTTGAGATCGAGGGGAGGTCGATTCTAAAAAAAGAATAGCACTTTTTGATCCCTAAAAGTACCCCTCCACCGTGTGAATCTCGATCTCGACGAATTATGTTGAAATCGTGGAAATTGAGTTGGTCATTTGAATTGAGAAAAGTTTCACAGAGCGCAAACGCATCACAATTGTATGTGCTTATCAAATGAGAAAATAGATCGAATTTGGGGATGATACTTCTGTAATTCCACTGTAACACAGTGAGAAAATTCCTAACCTCTTTCGACGTATTAGTCATCGAAAGATATGATAGCTGAAATGAGGGGCCAAGTTGCTGCAAGTTGCTTCAAAAAGGTTTTCACTGTAGGGAGAAGGGCGAGAAGAATATTTCGGAGAGGATCTGGTATATTGAATGTTTTAAATATCCAGTCCACAATATCAGAGAACTTTATAAACCCTGTTTCTTTTTTATTCTCTGGTCAAAAATTGGTGCACAAGGGGTTTTTGGTGACCCGGGAAGCGGTGGGTACTCCTGGTTTGAATTGAAATTAAAACCGGGGGGTACCTGCTTCGGTTTTTCCTCACCGTTTCCCTTACATATTGTTTTATTTTTCATTCCGCTAGGGGTTATCTTGCGACCTTTACGAGAAAGATTAGGAGAGTTAATCATTCTCCTCTTCCTAGATCCTTCGGGCAAAGCATAAGAACACCCTTCGACGGGATCGTCAGATGTACCCTCATCGGTGGGCAAAAAGGAAAAGATGTTTCCTGTCGACGGCGGCTCAGCTCTCTTCAGCATTTCTGCGAAAGAGCGCTTTGATCGTTCCTTGAGGGAACGCTTTATTTTCTCCTCGCGCTGTTTGTACGCGGGACATGTCGAAAGATCATGCCGAGGGCCCTCGCAATAAAGACAGTTCTCAGTGTCCTCGTTAAAGACGGTCTCAGCGTGATTGTTTCCGCACTTACTGCAGCGTGCCTTGTTGCAGCAGTAGGTGGCTGTATGACCCAACTGCTTGCAGTTCTGGCAGTGCATGACCCGCGGTACAAAAAGGCGTACAGGCAGACGAACCCTGTCTAGAAGGATGTAGTTCGGCAATGCAGATCCAGCAGAGGTCACCCGAAAGGAATCCGAGGGGGAGAATTTCTTCTTCCCTTCTTCGATGGATACTGAATGTCATTGCTTACAATCGAGTATCTTTACACTTTGCATCACAGAGTTCTTAAAACAGCCCACTCCGTGACGCAAAATGTCATCGACAGTGAGATTCCCCTCGGTAACCACACCGTCGATCTCTACATCCTTGGCAGGGATGTACACGCGATACTCTCTCGTGAAGAGCTCGCAGCCAGCAATCGCGTTTGCTTGCTTCAAGCTCTTCACGACAACTCGCAGTTTGTTCGGCCTAACCTTTGTGATTTCGGTTACGTCCGAAAACTTTTTTGCCAGGTCTTTGCCAATTTGAATAATGTTCAAAGGCTTTTTTATTGGCCAGAAGAAGACAACGTAGGGACCTTTCGAGTTATCTGGGTAAGCTTTTACCCTTAATTCTGGTACCCTTGGTACAGGGCTAGGTAAAGGGGAGGGTATATGGGAAGGTTCAGGGGAATTGATGAGGGAGATTTCAATCTCTTCCCCATTTGTTTCGATATTCTGTATGCCTGAAGGGCACTGGGTACTGAAATGCCACTGCGACATTCTTGCTGATTGTCTTTTCTGGCGGGCCCCGATTGCTGTGCACAGGTTACGGATTGCTCGTACTCATTGATGGAGTAGAACTGTTTTGTTGTAAACCTGTACTCCAATTAGGTACAACATAGTTGATGAAACTAATTACCTGTTTGGGTTAGAGCTCCACACTTGGTATGGAGTTGAAAGGTAGCTTCCTAAGAAGTTGTACCTAGAAGAAGCAAGAGCTTCGCAAGAGCAAAGCAAGTGTTCTGAACTCTCTGGTTCAGATTTGCAGAATCGGCAGGTGTCGTTCAACACTACGCCGATTTTCTTTAAATGATAAAAAGTGGGAAAGTGTCCGGTGAGGAGTCCCGTGATTATCCGTAGGTCACTACGATTTAGACTAAGTAGCTTTCTGGCGGTTCCAGGGTTCGGATAGATAAACTGTTTAGCTTGGCTACAACCCTGTGCCTGTTGCCATTGGGATACTATTTCTAGCCCTTCCCAAGTTAGTAGTTCGCTTTTGATAGCGGAAATGGACGTACCCAGAAACGGCTCGGGGCCAATAAACCGCTGAGCTGATCCCTGTCTTGCTAGGTAGTCAGCGTGTTCATCACCCTCGACTCCGCAGTGTCCGGGCACCCAAAACAGAAAAACTGAATTCTGTCGGGAAAGTTCCCGTAGAGTTTCAATGCATTCCCAAACAAGTTTGGAAGCGCATTTGACGGACTTAAGTGCTAGTAGTGCTGCTTGACTGTCCCAGAATATACCGATTTTCGCCTGTCTGTAGTTGCGTTGCAGACATATTTTAGCGCAGATATATATGGCAAATACCTCTGCTTGAAAAACGGTGGGCCATTTTCCCAGGGAAAACGTTTTCCTGATACCGGGTCCGTATATACCAGATCCCGTTAGGGATCCCATTTTCGAGCCGTCCGTATAAAAACTGACGATGCCAGGTGGAAGATTAGGCCCTCCATTGTTCCACATAGAGCGGTTTGTTTCAATCACTCTATATGGAATATCCATGTTGGTCCTAACGTCCATCCAGTCGGAGACTGTGGTTAATAGCGGAGTTAGTTTGAACTCCCTAGGTATGCGAAGGTGGCCGATTTGGTCCCCTTCAAGTATAGTTTTCCTCCTTTGCAACCTTGGAGCGCCAAGCTCTGCTTCCTTTTTCATATGAAGATGTAGAGGTAGTAGGCAAAGCATAGCTTCCATGGCTGCAGTTTGAGTTGTTCGCATAGCGCTGGTAACCGAAAGACATGCAAGTCTTTGAACTTTTTTGAGTTTGGCTTGCGCAGTCACTTCGTTCACCTTAGGCCACCACACTAGGGCAGCATAGGTGATTCTTGGTCGGGCAATGGTCTTGTAAGACCAGAGTGCCAAGTCTGGTTTCAGTCCCCAGGTCTTACCGAACAGAGTTCTGCAGGCCCAGATCGCTGAGATCGCTTTCTTAGCGGCATGATCCAGTCCAGAATAATTCCGAGATCCAGTTCAGAATAATTCCGAGATATTTGACTTCATTGCTGAAGCCCAGTCTAACTCCATTCAGTATTGGATGAGTGATGGAGATATTCATTCGTCTGCCGAATGGAATTAGGACTGTTTTTAAGGGGTTTATGTTTAGACCCTCCTGTAAACACCATGACATGGTGGTATTCAGAGCCGTTTGCATTCGGCTCGACAGAGTTGCGTCATCTTTACCTCTGACGATGAGGACGATGTCATCGGCGTATCCAATGACCTCGTAACCAGCTGTGAAAGCTTGTTGAGAAGTGCGTCGACAACTAGTGACCATAACAAGGGGGAGAGAACTCCTCCTTGCGGGCATCCCTTGATCACTGACATTGTTACAGACGAATCTCCCAAGGTTGCTGTGATCACTCTGCTAGAGAGCATTGCGTGTATCCAGCTCCTTGAAGTGTGGTCGATTCCCTTATGAGAAAGAGCCGTATCAATTGATGCAAAGGACGTGTTATCGAAGGCCCCTTCAATATCAAGAAAGGCACATAGCGCCGTCTCCTGATAACTCAGGGACTTTTCAATCAACGCCACTAAGCTGTGAAGAGCAGTTTCTGTTGACTTGCCGCTTTGATAGGCATGTTGATTCCTATTTATCGGGGAGTCTTTAAGAAACTCACCACGGATATATTTATCCATTATTTTCTCCATCAACTTGAGAAGTGATGAAGTCAGACTTATGGGTCTGAAAGTTTTAGGTAGGGTTTGTCCTTTCTTCCAACTTTGGGGATAAACACTACCTTCACCTTCAGCCAGTTATCCGGAATATGGCCCAGGATAAAGCTGGCTCTGAAGAGGTTGATGAGTTCGGACATGATAACTGCGGCCGATTTTTGTAGAAAGATGGGTAGTATGCCGTCTGGACCTGGAGACTTCATAGGGTCGAATGAGCTTAGAGCCCAGCCTATTGAAGCTTCTGTGAACAGTCGACGGGCCAGCAGGATGGACTCCCGAGACGCCATATGTCTCGAATTGTCCTGCTGCGACCCATCACTATTCAGTTCTTCGGTCTCAAATTTGTTTCGATATCCAGGAATAATTCCATCTGCATATCATCCATTTTATTCGAATTGGCGGGAGCAATTTGCTCTACCGCAAACTAACGGTAAAATACCAGGGCAAGATGGGGTGTCAAATTATTGGTAATTAAATAAAAAAAAAACAATTTGCCAAAATAAGAATATTTGAATACAAAAAAAGACAACCGTAAACAAAATAATGAAAATAATAATATTGAAAGTGAATACTTCACCAAACTTTCGGGGTTGCTGCCTCCACGACCTGCTAACTGGATTAATCCTGTGATGAGCGACGTGGCAGAATAAAAATACTCCAACTGCAGGTTGAAAAAAGCGTCTCGGCAAAACGAACAATGCTCCAACAGCGGCAGCAAAAATCGTCACCGCCGCTAGTGGGTAGCCGGCGCCTGGCGGCGCGGGGGGAACTGCTCCTTCTGCTGGCTTTTTTTATTGTCACTGCACCGAAAACACAAGCAGTACGGATACCGTCTACGCACAATGTCGAAATCTTTTCTCCGGCTGCTGGACGGCTATGTCTAGTCCGCACCGGCATCAAAAGCACAAGCGATAAACGCACCGACCGAATACAAAGCTGTATTGTTTTATCGGGTGATCAGCTAACGGAACGTTGAAAAATACTTCCTCTCTCGGCGATAGCAGAGAAGCGAATGGCTTTGATTGTTGTTGATTATTGATTTGATTGTTGTCCACAAACTGTCGCACGATATCCGTTTTTGACAAGGCGGGGTATCATTCTTTGAACGCGCATGCTTCTGAATGTAGCTGTAGCTTCACTGTTTTTGCCAGTTAATTTTTTTCTACTGACTCATGGGTTACTAAGATTGATGCTGCATGTGCTGTTTCGTTAGTGAGTGTAAAGGTAAGCCAATGAAAAATTTACAATTTTTGTGCATTTTTTGTAATGAAAAAGTTAAGGCTCTACAGTTTTGCCTTCTCGAAAAAAGTCTCAATCTAAAATTAAAGCTTTATCGGACTTTTGGTTTTGACCAGTGTTGCGAAATTTCGACACAGAAAAATGAAAGTGATTCAACAGCAGTTTCACCATCACTCACTTCAAACTGATATTGAGTGTCACCCAAGTCAACTATCAGTCAATAATCATGTCAGTCATATAAATGATATATCTTAATTAATATCGAAATTATTTTATCTGAGCCAATCTATTGCATGAAGTCAATGGAGTAGGTAGGCACCTTCATCCTACAACGCATAAACATCGCTGATGCAACATAGCGTGTGCGAAATCACAGTAATGCTGCTAGTCAGCATTACCACTGTCAACTGATTGGCGCTGGAAGCAATTATCACTGTCAGCTCGGTCGTGTTGATACCGATATTCGTAGTATTCAGTTTCAACTGAGAATCTATCACTGACAGTGATAATTTGCAACCCTGGTTTTGACCAATAAAAAAATGCACGAGAGTAGCTCTTGAGGTTTTCGAAATCGTAGTTTTTTTAATAGCAAATCGCTTAGAAATGCTTAAAATCAATAGTTTTATAACCTCTCGCTCAACGATATCCATCAAAATGCGGTCGCTCGCACATGTGCGCGACAATTTTACTTTTCGAACATAGAAAACCATTACATTTTTTTGGTTTTGTTTGATAGTTCCGTGTGAGTAAGTACCCACAGGGATATTTTCCGAGTGGGCACTACTACCCATACTACCCACATCAACCGCCGGCCCTGAAAGTAACTACTCAAGGATGCATTTGAGTACTTGATAAGTTCGAAGCACACTCCTTCTTTTCAATCAATCTCAGAATCACAGACCATCTTTCCGTATGAAAAACCTTCACTGAAGAACCCTTTTCAGGTCCACTAATCACCAATTCAAATGAGGCATATGCGATACCCAATGGCGAGCACTTGCACTAACATATCACACCAAGTTTAACCAAGCGGACGAAACAAAAATATACAATAGAGATGGTCGGGTTTCGGATTTTAAAACTCGAAACCCGAACCCGGGTTCGGGTTTAAAAATGGCGGGTTCAGGTCGGGTTTGAGTTTGAAAACCCGAAACCCGATTATAAAATCGATACAATCTTTGAGGTTTGAGTTTCACAATTTCGGGTTCGGGCCGGGTTCAGGTTTAATAGAAATAAAATTTTCGGGTGCGGGTCGGGTTCGGGTTTGAAAACATTTGCACTGACTCTAGAGAAAAGTAGACAAAATGCAACGAAATATAGCACTAGCTTTTTATTTTGTTAAAAACAACATGTTTACGAAAGCCTGTATGATTTTATGTCGAGATTTTTAGTCAAAACATAGAAACACGGATCGCTCCTTTCACTTCACACTAGGAAGAGGAAAAAAATCTAGCAGAACAGAATTGTTAGCGTTCTCTTGGTTTAACCAATCAGTTATCGATCTTCTACCAAGTTTCCTAGCATAGTTAGGACTTCAATTCAAATTCTGAGATGAGTTTGCGATTTGGTCGCAAAGATGGCGCAGCGATGCTAACTTGTTTCTCTTACAAGTTAGAGCTCTGTGGTTTTTCGATAAAGTTGAAGGACATAAAATTATATGAAACTTTGTAGAACTCACAAAACTTCTATCTCTTCCAGTTGCTGAGGTCTACGGGTTTTTGTGAAATTTGTCAGAGTTTCACGTTTCCTTGTGATAATGTTATGAGTTCATTTAAAACAATTGCATATAAGTTTTCCCAAGATATCTATTGAGCAATTCCGTCCTTTCCTGCTAAGTTTAGAAGTTTTTCGAGTAGGTACTTAGCCCTGGAAAGATAGTCTGCGTCATTTTGACTCCTTGCTATTAGCAATATTGCCCGTGTTTATGCTGACAGTGCGTTGGTCTCGTTTGTTCTTAATCAATAAAAAAATATTAAAACCTGAATCCTGGTGTTTGTTATTCATCGATGTGTTAACACCGTAATGACCATTAATTGATAATTTATGAAGAAAAATTTGCGTTTTCAATTATTCAAAAGTTGGGAGTCAATTTGATGCATGATTATCCTTTTATGCATATCAAAATAATACTATCTTTTAGAGTGCAAGAAAACTATGACACAAAATTTGAAAAAATACACAATTTTTTGAATTAGTTATCTCATCGATTAGCGAGTATTAACAAATCATTATCTCTTTTTTAAATTGCCCGTGAAAATCTTCATTTTCTCAAATTTTGAAAAATGTGTTTTTTTTTGTATTTTTGTGATATTCCAATTTGAACACAACCATGTATTCCATTTCTTAAAGTTATCAAATAGTTGAAGAAGTTGTTTATAATATACGACCGCAAGATTAACGTAGAGTTACGACAGCCTGTCTTATGTCAATATTTTTTTTTTTTTGCAATAGGTTTGGAAATACACTCGTTTGGGGTTAATCAATTTAATGGTGTGAAGCGGTAAATTTTTCGTATATCTTTTTTTCACAAATTATTTTTGCTTTAAAAATGAAAGAAATCCGTTGAAAACTGACTGAGTTCAAAATATTTGAAAGTTTCGTGACGCTCTTGATGTTTTCGGTTATACAATTTGTACCCCTATATATGTTGCCGTACGACGTAATTCTACGTCAAAATCGCATTAATCGATGTGCTCAAGTTGACTCTGTTGTAGAAATGAAAAATGAATATAAAAACTGTATTAAATAATTTATGAATGCTTCATGATCGCGTGCGATATCCGCTCTGACAAAATGAATCTCATTTTATTCTGGTTTAGAGCTATCTTCTGAACAGCCCCACCTTAATTTCAAGTTCCCACAGTTTGTCCTACCTAGGATGCACAAAAAATGATTTCATGTGGACCTTCTTGTCGAGCCGGTGGAAGATCTGAATGACCCCTCAGGTTAAAGGCTCTCTAATAAAAATCAAATCAAATCAAATCTGTCGAGCCAAACCGATAGAGCGCTCATAAAGGCAACAAAATAACATTGTATTGTGTCGTGTTGTGCTGTTTCAGTCCCCGTGTCGAATGGAAGCAGATTGTTGCGTGTTTGATATTGCCGATGGTAGACATATGAAGTTCTGGTGTGATTTCAAACTATAACCATCTTCTTCAAGACGGTTTTTTCCTGTATGAACTTCCTCACTGCAACCAGAATCGTTGACACGTAGACCCGAATGACAATTGTTAAGGGGTCTAAAATAAATAATAATAAAAAAAATAATAAAGAATCGTTGATCCACAGACTAACAGACGTAACACTGGAACCTAGCTTCATCGCCACAAAAAAACGAAATTTCCAATCGAGAAACATTCATCGCGCGAAAACCCCGTCCAGGGCGCTGTCATGCAATCTCATACATGTTTTGTGGTTCCACATTTGAGACACGCAGTAACGCTAGCGCTGATATCGAAATACACGACGCAGCGCGAACACGGCAGCATATGGTGCTAGTGTTACTAACGTAAAGTACTGAAATCATCCGAACGATGATTTTACTGAAAATTTGTTCGAAGTGTTATGTCTGTTAGTCTGTGGTTGATCTATTGTGAGATATGCCTGGGTGTCTGCTGTATCCCGTACTTTTATTATTAGCAATACCGCTATTGAGAAGTGACAAGCTTATTATTATTTTTTATCAGTGCTTGTGTATAATGAGATGTTACCCTCTCCTTTTAAGCGCTTACTGTTCTACTATACCGAGCCTCGTTCCTGCTGCCAAATATCACCAATTATAATTCCCTGGAGAAGTTTCGTCGTGCGTTTCATTGATATTATATTTGTTAAGAGGAAGTCATGTAAAGGTATTAAAGATTTCAGCTTAAAAAAAGGGGAACTAGTGGGGAGCCTGAGAATAAATCCATGCTCAAGTCCTTCCTGACATTGAATGACCCGGTTCTACTAAGATTCGAACCCACGACCATCCGCTTGACAAAGCGAACTCTGTAATCTTGCGGTTACGCAGCTCCCCTTCTTCAAGACGTTACATCCTTGGTAATGAAATTTTATGACTTTTCTAAAACAGACTCAGCACCGTGAGCAGAGCGTGCCGAACTTTTCTGTATGAAATCGGATTTGTTTCGTATATCCCGCTTGTTATGCACAGTATCAATGAATTGTAATATACATCACACTGCTGCACAATTACAGTAGCATCAAACCACAGTTGCAGTGTAATAATAACCATTCATTATGCACTTCCCAATATATGTAGTATTCTTGGAAAAGGCCGATTACTGCTATTGCAATTTTCATTTAATTATCACCTTAATGCTTCATGAGATCGCGTGCGATATCCGCTCTGACACAATATTTTTTCGAACGTTGGAAAATGATATAACTGGAAATAAAGGCATAAATTTTTATTTCCAGCTGTATCATTCTACTGCGCTCGAAAAATCACGCCGTCGTTACATCTCGTACGGTATCCGCACTGACGTAATAAATAAGTCACTTCTTTATTTCCAGTTATACCATTCTCCAACGTTCGAAAAATTTTATTTCGTGTGTCGCAATACTAATATACGATAAATAAACCTCTGTTTGTTCTGAATAGCTCCACCTTAATTTCAAGTTCCTACAGTTTGTCTCAGTTTCGTAATACGACGGATGTACAAAAAATAGTTTCTTGACGACATTCTGTCGAGCCGGACCAACAGAGCTCTCATAAAGGCAACAAAATAACATTGTATCGTGTCGCGTTGCGGCTTGAAAAGAGACAATATTCCCGTTCCCGTGTCGAATGAAAGCAGGTGATTGCGTGTTTGATATTGCCAACGGTAGACATGAGTATGAAGCAGAGATGCCAGATGTTTTTGAAAAATGTTTGCAACTGCTCGAAAAACTGGAAAAATCTGCATTAAATCTGAAAAATAACTATCCGTGATTTGAGAAAATTCACTCGCGCAGACAAAAGTCTGCAAAAATCTTTGAGAAAATCTGCATAAATATAAGGAGACTCTCACAAAAACCTTCTGAAACTATGGAAAATCTGCAATAACTGCAAATCAATAAAAATCTGCAAATCTGCAAGTGGACAATTGTCGTGACGCTCTCGATGTTTTCCGTTTTTTAAATTGGATCCCTGTTTTGTAATTGGACACCTATATATGTTACCGTAAGACGTAGTTCTACGTCAGAAAATAATTCGGATCAGTGTTGTAAAACTTCCTACTCAGTTTAAATAAAATTCTTACTCGACTCTGCACTGCTAGCTATGTGTGAGTATAGAATCATTCCATGCTACTTCGAACATCGATCCTGGTAGACCATTTCCGATTCTGCTGAAACTTTTCACAGTTGTTCCTTTTTGATGAAGAAGTCATTTTATGATATCAGTTCTTTATGTAGACTCGCGACTGCTGCTTCAAAAGGGCCTATTCAAAATAGCGACTGATAAAAAAAAATTCTATATCAGAAAAACGACTTGTTTGATTGAAATGGTGTCTTCAGTAAAGTTGTAAGTAATTAGATCGCGGTTCTAGAAAAAATATACACACTGTAAATAATTTTTTTTTCTGGCCAAATTTTTCAAATTGTAACAAAATATTAAATATCTCAAAAAGCACCTTTTTCAAAAATTTAACTTTTTTACACATTGGAGATGACAATATGTAGTTCTATCTGTCAAAATTTGGTGATGGTAAAACGATTTATGAATGTTTGAGTATTTTGATATTTTCACACTGAACTTTTTTTTGAGTGTTTTTTTCTAGCTACATATAACAATGTTGATTAAAAAATTAAATATTTCAAAAAGTACCTTTTGAAAAATCTAATTTTTTCACACATTGTTTTTTTCGGAAGTTTTTTTTTCTAGCTACACTCAAAAGTTGGATGGTGTAAAACCAGTACAAAATTGTTCGTTTTTAGCGCAATTGTTGATGTGATTTGAAACCAGTACAATGATTGCGTGTTGGGCATAACGCAATTAATGCTCTAGCGTTTTCAATATATTTGGCAGCCCCAAATTACTACACTTAAACAATTTCAACTGGTATCAAGCAGCATTGCAAAGCGAGCGAAAAGCAACCTTCCTCCTTCTTTCTTCTTAAGAACGAGACGTATGCTACATTTCTTCAGTCTTCTACACACACGCTTTCCAGATACTCTTTCTTCTTCATGCATTACCCTGAGTAGCAGCAAGCACGCACCGACAGCATGAGTGAGACTAACAACGCTGGTATCAAGTATGCACTGGACTGGTGTCTCGCTCATTTCGTAAAGCGACGTGACATCGCCTTGCGTGTCGCAATCCGAACCGAAAGAGAAGCGAGAGAGCAACCTGCAAATTGTATGTGATGTGCCTAGTGTCGTCGCACGTACATGGAAATCATAAGACCGAGAGAGAAATTTCTCCGTCGCTTGAAAAAAAAGCGTGTGCACAGGATGACAAATTATAATTATTCACAATTTACAAGTGTTGCCATAAAAAAACGGCAACGCTTTTGTGGCTTTGTGGAATGGAGGGTTTTGCTAGTTTTGCGATGAAGCTAGCGTTGATTACAAAATGTTGTGAACAGAATTTTGTTTCGTTTTTTTTTTTTTTTTGCAAATCATTCAATGGTACTTTTTAATGACCAAATCCATCGAGATAAATCGATCGAGTATTATAGCTATTTAAATCTAGTGAGTTCACAAGTTGTTGCTTGCTGCTTGCACTGCTCCATGAGTAGCAGTCACTAATACACTCGACGTGAGAAATAAAGTGTCGGTGTATGATACATATTCTGATTTCATTCTATGTCAATGTATTAGCAGTACAACTGTTGCGTTATGCGTTTCACACATTTATTGTGCGATTTCTGTGCAACATTTGTGCGAATCGGGAAGACTTCAACTTTTGCGTGTACACATCACAATGCTAAAAAATTATCACTAAGAACGTGATACCAATCCAACACACTGTTTTTGTACCATAATCGAATATTTTTGTACTGGCCCTGTTGAAAAATCAATATGCATAACTCACCGGCGTACCCTAGAATAAGAAGGTTGTAAAAATAAGACGAACACACAAGGTAACCAATTTATACAGTAGGTGTTTATATCAAGTAAATTGCGCAGAGACAGGCTCCGCTATTAGTCTTGCGCCTGAGACAGTCCATGCTACTTCGAAAATTAATGCTGATCGATTATTCAAGATTTCGGTAATTTTATCCTTCCAAAAAAAACAAACATTGTAAAACGAATTCGACAAAAAATTTGGTTCCTTTTTTGAAAAAATTCGAAGAAAACGTTCGATCAGCATTAATTTTAGAAGTTAGAAGGGACTGCATCAGGCGCAACTTTATTAACGGAACCTGTCTCTGCTTAATATCCCAGCTCCCGGTTCTCTAAATCTGAAGTTTCTCGATATAAACACGTACTGTATAAATTGGTTACCTTGTGTGTTCGCCTTATTTTTACAACCTTCTGATAACACCGGTGAGTTACAAATATTCAATTTCAACAGGGTCAGTATAAAAATGTTCGACCATGGTATAAAAACAGCGCGTTGGATTGGTATCATGCTCTTAGTGATAAATTTTTAGCATTGTGATTTGTAGCTAGAAAAAAACACTCGAAAAAAATTATGTAATAAAAATTAGATTTTTCAAAAGGTACTTTTTGAAATATTTAATATTTTGTGACAATTTGGAAAATTTGACACAGAAAAAAAAATTTTAACGTGTTTATAATTTTTCTCAAGCCGCAATTTTATTACCTACAACTTTGCTGAAAACATTATCTCAATCAAACAAGTCGTTTTTCTGATATAGAAATTTTTATCTTATTTGTTTATTTCGTCAGTCAGGTAGACTACATACAGTTTTATTTACATATATGTTCAATTGTTAATTTTGTCTTCTGTTCAAAGCATTTCTTTTTGCTGCCCTAGACATAGTTACGTCAATGTGTATACAGTATTGATTATATGTGCTCATCATTTGGTTCATGGGTCTGTTAGTTGCATAAATTGTTCGTTGAGGAGCCTCTTGAAACAAACTTCTAGTTCTAAGTATGCGTGAGGGTACATAAAAGTTCAAGCTCTCTAGTAAGTTTTCTGATTTCACACGATGGGAGATTATGTTGTTGATAAAAGAGACCTTAGCGATTCCTCTTCGTTTTGCACGCGTTTCAATGTTAATTAGCATGAACCGTGATTCATATGATGGGAGTATCAAAGAACTCCAACCTAGTTTCCTGAGTGCATACAACAAAAACTGTTTTTGAACTGATGCTATTCTTGCTACATGTGTGGGTAGATACACTACAATATTCGAGAACAGATCTTACATACGATACATAAAGTGTCTTAATGGTATAGGGGTCTTACTTTGCTCTATACGGCTGCAACGGGATTCGTTGAGTAGCCAACCAGAGTTTTTCCATCATTTGCGGACTACATTTTGTATTTATCACTAAACAAAATCACTCACTACACTAAGAATACTTTAATCTTCAAAATGTTCATTTCAAGTTTCCAAAACAAGCTTAAATAGTAGAAATATATGAGATGAATTTTTGCAAAATTTAAGTTTCAACTGTGTGTATTTTCATTTATTCTCACTGCGTTGAAGATAATCAAAAGTTGCCAAATCAGTTTCATTTAATATGAAATATTAATACTGAAAATGTTGAATTATTCCGACATTATTGACATAAATCGACAGCACTGCAGTGGTTACCTAGATTACCAATTTTGCACGTAAACAACTACAGCGGATACCAAGGTAACCTACTACGACGGCTACGTTCATTTACAAAGTAATTAGCAGTGTGATGCATATGGGGTGTCGTGAGATAAACAGTAATTTAAGTTTTGAGAAGAGTATGGGAGCGTTGTCAAAAATGGCATGATTTACAAAATTCAGGATAAACCTTGCTAAGTTTTCTAAATTTCCATTGCTGGGCGATTCGATGAGAGCATGTGATTACATTTTGTTTATTTGTTCTATGATTTCGTGTAAATCTGGTGTTTAATCCGTGCATTCTTCGTGAACGTCGACTTAATGAGATGAATAATGGAACAAATAACCTATAACCATAAAAAAATCTCAAATGGAAAAGTGCTGGAACAAGCTGAAAAACAAGGTTACATGAATTACAGTGCAGAAAATTATGAGTGGTACCACAGAAAAGTTCGTAAAATTCATCCGAACGGCTAACGAATAGTTTTCATGGAAGTTTCCCTAGAAGTGAATGAAAAAACTTTACAAAATGATATCCTTTCCTTTTATGTACGTCATATATTTGCTGAAATATGTCCTATTTCATGCGACGGGATTCAGTCAAACCTCTAAAATACTTTAAGAAATACTTAAAAAATGTTTATGAAGATTCATAGTGATTTTACCGAAATCCGTCTAAAAATTAACTTGGGCACTAAAGGGTAATATTCGGAAAAAGAACTACTAAATTTTTTTACGATGCATCATTTCATAAAATGAACTAACGCTTCTATTTTGCGCTGGCCCCTTTTTTGTCGTCGTTGCAGCTTTTTGGTTATCGACAAACGTTTCCCAAAAACTTTTAGTCCGCTAAATTCATAGGCTTGAAATAAATCGGGAATGAGAAGGCAGATAGCAAAGCTTGCAATCTATCCAAACTTCGCATTCCTTTCTTCATACAGAAAACCTCATGAATCAAGTTCAAGCACTCACAAATTCAAGGTTCAAATATTTCACTGTGGATACAGGTGAGTAATATAATAAACTGTAATGAACGACGTTCGATTTCCTACCTTCGAACCGAAGGTTAACTCTACCGTTCCGAGTGCGCTATCATGGAGCAGGCAACGTCTGTAAATATTTTATCAGAAGTATTTCGACGCAAGAATCTGCTGCGAACTTCGACCGGCAGCTTCCAATCCTTTTCCAAGCGGAACAAACTCAAACATCACCATACCCGTCGGCCAAATGAGACTCCCTAATGCAGCAGTAATTTTAATCGGTACCATTTCTCAAGAAACCGACTGAAACCGACTGAGCGGTATCATTCCGTTCGCTCCGTGCCCCGATGGGTTGTGGCTCATTCCGCAATATACCGCAGGTTGGAAGGCGAGTGAAAAATAGGATCGGGTGTTTATCTAATAAAAAGGGAAACCTTTCAATTTTCCAAAGTGAAAACGAGGCGTACATCAATCCTTTCGGCTTTCGAGAATACCCGTGCCCGCTAGAGGAAGTGGCAAACGAATCGATAGAGCGGTATATGAAGCAGAACATTAAATATAGCGCTGTGAACTGAACTTACCAGAAACACCGCAAATTAATTATGCAATGACCTGAATTTATCAGAGATAATTTTGGGGGTTAACAAGATGTACGGCAGTGGATGCGTGTTTGATAACGGAATAATAAAACTGTTTATATTGGTAATCAACACAACAAACAATATCGCACGCTTAGCCTTGGGGCTAATAGCGGTCTCGATCAACTAGATTAGTTGAGAGAATTCGTTATCGATATTGTTTTTGGCACATTTTGTATGTGTAGGATAAGTACATGATACACCGTGCCCCAGTGCTGAGTAGAAAAAATTTCCAGCTCGAAAAGATCCTCGACTCGATCGGGAATCGAACCCGATATCACAACCGTGTGGGAGAGCTAGGCGACCGACATCGCTAACCACAGAGCCACGGGGACCACTACTATATTGGTAATCAACATTCGTCTTACTAACTGCAACGCATATATTAATGTCAATGCCAAAATACTATATATAATTCCGGGGTATTTCACATAAGTGCTGAAAAATGGTTGAATCTCATCAAAAACATGAAGAAGCAGGTGATCGAATCCTCACACCTGAAGCGATTGGTAAACAATTGAGTCAACGATATGACTAGACAACTCGGAAACGATTAGTCATTTGACCAGCCATTCCACGCTGGGCATTCCCGCCACAGAAGACACAACTTTACAGTTCCGTGTCCCTGCTACCCTTCGGTCCCCTCCATCAATGCCCAAAGTGCCATTTCGTTCGCCATTTGCAAATTGTGCGCAAAGTGGGTAGCGATCAAATTGATTGCTTTCCGTCCGCAATAAAAATAAAACTGTGCGGCAAAACTTTCGCACATTTCGCTCTAAACTTTATGCATATTTTATGTTCGCAAATTGTATCCTGCTGCCGTTCATATGTGGGAACGATTGAGACTTGGTGGCGTCTGTACGGCACGGTCGACAACTCTTTCGGACCATATAACACTTTGTTCCCGCCGCGCGTTACCGATTATGGCACATAGTTTGGCTATGAAAAGGCAGAAGGTTTTTCCGATGTGTTCCTGTTATTGGTTGAACGTTGATTAACAGTACTTATTCTGATCAAAATACCATTTACAAATAAGGTAACAAATGAAATAACTTATTTATATGAAAAATTAATACGTCGAACATGAGATTAAGATTCGATGTTTCCAATATTTGTTAAAGTTTTGAATCCATTGTACAAAACTTGTGGACATCAATTTCTTATTTTAAGGCTTCATCCTAGTTCTGGTTCAGCTTTCCCGGAATTGGAAATCGCCATCGTGAGTACCAAAACGGCTTCGAACACCGATTTCCTGAGCCTAATCTAAGATTTGGAAATATCAATAGTAGGGAATATTTAACCATTTTGCTTGCAGAAACCAATTTGATTCCAGAACGGAGTCAGACATCAACTTTCGCAGTTTCCTCAACTTTGTACAGCTTTCCAAAAAAAACGTCTTAGATTCAAAATTGGCGTCGTTCATTGATACTTGGTCTCAAGACGTCATCCCGATTCCGACAACACTCATATTGGAGAATGTGTTATCTAATTAAGCGGAAAGAATAAAAAATTAATCCGAAAGGATTCCATAGAAATGCTAGAAAACTTCCTTAATCATTCCATAATTGTTTTGAAATTATTCAAATTCAATTATAAAAACATTAAAAAATCGTTTTTTTAATGTTTTTATAATTGAATTTGAATAATTTCAAAACAATTATGGAATGATTAAGGAAGTTTTCTAGCATTTCTATGGAATCCTTTCGGATTAATTTTTTATTCTTTCCGCTTAATTAGATAACACATTCTCCAATATGAGTGTAATAATATAAAATATAAAATATTATTACAACATTTACTTTACGTTAAATTTTTCATTATGAAACAAAATAGCACATGAGCGACACTAGCTGTAAAATAAAATTCCAGATAAGAGATAACTTTTCGGATTGTCAGCAAGAAAAGCGATAAACAATAACGTGTTCGGAAACTTATTAACATATTTATTTGCGACAGTAACTGTTGCACCAGACAAGAACAAGATAAAGACATTATCTTTAAGGTGAAATCTGTTTGCAGACATAAAAACGTGAAGTATGTCAGAAATATTCCTGTCAAAAAAAAAGATCTTCGTTTTGAAAAGTAAAACAATATTTCATCAGAATAGATTTTTACGGTATATGAAATATTTTCACTGCCCGCAACCATTGCTTGTGTACCGTCACGAATAGCAATGAGAACAGTAATTTGAGACATTACCGGCACTCAGCATCGCATAAGTCACTCTTCTACGAGCCAGCTGATGCAACACATATGGACCTCACATTGACGTTCTGTTTGTTCCCACCTAGCGACGGTCGTTGTCGACAGCAATGATGCTGCTCATCGTTAAAGATTAAAAATACCCAAGCACGAGGGCAACTTTGGAACACTGCACGGCGCTGGCACAGTAAGTCACCACAGTCAGTATCGAGAGCCGGAGACTAAAATTAAATCCTAATTACTGTTCAACTTTGACCTCCGCCGAGCGATGAGCTGTCAGTGCTAGAACTATGTGGTCCACCCGCAAAGTATGATACCAATCCCAAGCTGGTGCAATAATTACTTTTGCAGCTGACGTGACAAGATTCAAAAACTTCGCAGCCAGTCTGCGATGTCAGTTTCGAACGAAGACGGATGCCAGGAACCTTTTTATACCCAAGCTGTATTTTAACGATCTCGTTATGGCCGAAGAATGAAGCAAGGCAACCCCAATAATGGTTATAATCTTTGGTTATTTGTTCTGTAAAGTCTCCCAAACGTTCAACCACGATCGAATATCTATATCATTTTCTTTATCAGACCGCGTATTGGTGTAATTCCTTAATAAATTCCTCGATCGTGCAACTTCATCGATCGGCTGTAATCGGGAACGACCTCACGTTCAGTGTTCAGCGTTGATCGTACATGTGGCTTTATCTTAGCCTGCACTCTCATGGCCCATTGTGTACCTATCATGCTCAAGAATGAGGAAGATCTTGAAGCAATTTATTCTCATTCTCAAAATTTATAAGTTCGTGAACTCATGTTTACTCACTGCCCCGCAACTTCTAATGCCTCCTTGGTGTCCTCGCCGTGTCATTACATGCATTGCCGAGCGACGACGATCGTACGTCCACATGGAGGATATATCTTAATCTCGCAGCGGTGAAAAAAAAAACGTGCAAGCACAGAAAAACAACAACGAAAAACCAACAAAAGCCATACTTACAACCTGGTTCGATGCCAGGTATTATCATTATCGATCGATTTTCATCATCAATTTTTATGCAATAGGTCCCCACGCCATCCACCGCACGGAGATAACCATACCACGTGATTCTGGGCTGATTTGAGACGGTCCGTATAATAGCCCCGTACACATGCTTGCTGCCTGCCGCAATCGGCAGTGATTAAGAAGCGGTTTTACTTGAACTCGCGGCTCTCTTGCGACTGCGAAGTGAATTACTTTCGGTTGTTTTCATCCAGTGCAGTCAACGCAGAGGTTTATACAAAATAACATTCTAAAAAAAACTTGTTTTGACCGCTTAATAAGCCTTACTTTACTTTTCTAAAGAAACGCAAGCATTCAACATAGGTACTAGCAACACGGTTACGAAAAACAGATTGAATCACGTGTTGAACCACGGTATGCTTTACAGAAGTAAGGTGTCGTGAGAGTGGAATGTGAATTTTCCCGCTGTTAATCCGGGTGATATTCGGAGCTCTGCACTGCAATAATGCACACAAAATAATTCCATTTGCTACATTTTTGTGCGCTGAAAAACCCTAACTACACGATGAGAAAAGATAAAGTTTCAACACAGTAAGTGTTGTAAGTGCAACTTTTGGGTGTACACGGAGAGAACCACGTCGTAAGGAAATTTTAAGACCACCTTGTTTGCAACGTGCTTCGTTACGGTTTCTGTTGCTATCGGTGGCCACACAGTTGGACCCAATCACGATTCGTTCACTTATTAGGTAGCCATTATTACTTTGTTTCGTCATATATAGTGGGCTTTGAGAGAACATACCAAGATTGAATGCATATTGTACGAATTTTCCATAGAGGAAAATGTCTGCGGAGTAGTCGATCGAAGAATAAATTATTATATAACAACCGTGAATTTGTGAACAACAGGTGTCGCAACGCTAAGGACTTCATACCAACACGTTCTCTATCGCTAAAGAATGATGGAAGTTAACTGCAACACTAAATAAAGTGATTCAAAACATCAGTGCTGTCATTTTCTTTCAAGCACGAAAAGTTTACTGAAAAAAAATTCAAATCTACCGTAAACAAAAGGTTTCCCGTCAATCAACTGACGCAGCCACAATATGCATTCAACGCAAACTTCTACCACACTTTACCCGAAGTGGAGGAAACAGTTTGTTCGGTTCCCAACGTAATAAAAATTTAGCCAGTCTTGCTCCATCCTGGGTAAACCCCACCTGCCCTCTCCCACACACACTTTACAAACAAAATAACCCCAGCGTGAAAAGCCGAAAAAAAAGTCCATCGGAAATTGAGTGGAAAATCCTGCATAGGCTTCAGTTGCTAACCAACCACGTTTTTACCTTTCTTCTGCACCGGTGCTAGGAATCTAAGAATGGTAGAAACTTGTAACAGTCGGCTGTATTAAAAGTTTTCCTGCAAATTATTATTTTTATTCCCCTGCCTGTCGGCCATAAACCAACCGGAAAAGCTTAAAACAGCTTGCTCCCGTACACACACAGAGTTTCGCTGTTTTTGAGCATTAAACTGGAAAACTTTGTCCACTGCGCCTAACCGTCAATCATTCTATTCAGCAGATGACGAATGAACCTGAGTGAGAAACCTTAACTGGCGAATGAATGGAAAATAATTACGATTTTACTCCAGCTGTTAGCCTATCATCGTCAGATGAGTTGTTGCTAAATAAACGTGTTGCCCAGCAATGTAAATCAGGGTTGATAATGGAGTTCTGAGCAAGTAGAACAAATCGTTTGTTTATTAACTTTCGCTACAGTGATTTTAATCTATATGTGGGCAGGAATGTCCATTTATGTACAGGAAACTATCTATGCTACAGCTACAACAAACTAGAACTCAATCAGAACCAAAATTTTTAAACCACGAAAAGTCCAAATTTCTAACGAATCTTTTCTGAACCAGTTGAGCAATTCCAAGAAAAAATGTATCAATTTGACTATTTGTTTATTTGTCACTTTCGCTTCCACTAAAACTTGGCAAAGATGGTCCATAGATAGACAGACGTCAAATTTTTGCTATAGGTATTTTTTTATTCACCATCAAGTTTTAGAAGGGGCTTGTGTAAAAATGATATTGATTTTAATAATCATTGACAAGTAGGTTTATATTTATATTATATTTTCCTACAATTATATTCACTTAACTGCGAAAGCAATTACAATCTTTTAATAAAATAAAAATTAAAATAGATGTAACAGTGTTGATATGTCACCGTTTGTGGCAGAACACACAATATAAATTTTGAATAAATATTAGTAAATAATTAATTCATCACAAAACATCTCCTCCTGTTATAAAAAAAAGAAAAAAGTAGGAGGTTGTATCCAAGACACGACCGCATAAATGACGTAGAACTACGTACACTATTACAAATGCATTGAGTGTCTCATTACCCTAGTAACACAACTGGTTCTATCAAAGTTTCATAGCGCTTTTTT
This sequence comes from Wyeomyia smithii, assembly GCF_029784165.1. Taxonomy (NCBI): domain Eukaryota; kingdom Metazoa; phylum Arthropoda; class Insecta; order Diptera; family Culicidae; genus Wyeomyia; species Wyeomyia smithii. The sequence continues at coordinate 216,117,048 of NC_073695.1, forward strand.
GGCTGTATTGAGTGCTATGAAACTTTGATAAAACCAATATTTTTGCTTGGGTAATGAGTTATAATGTCTACTAATGAAGGGTTGTGAATTTCGTGAACCGGATTCAGCAGTTAGCAGAACGTGCCGAGTTAAAAACCATACACAGCACACACACACAAATCATACCATATCATAGACACACACACATAATACCATATCATACAGACACATACACATCATACCATATCATACAGACACACACACACACATCGTATCATATCATACACCCACACATCATACCATATCATACACATATACACACATCACACCATATCATACACACATCATACCATATCATACACACACAGCAAGCAAGCGACCAATCAGAGGAAATTATTTCTATTTCAACAAGGCTTGACAATTTTCAATAGTGCAATAGTTCGTAGATTCAAACAACAATTTTCTGCATTTGGGCAGATGCGTGTATAATTTTCCAATCGATTGCTGCAAGAATGAAGAAAATCGGTTGAAAACCAACCGACCTATAAGCATTTAAAAAGGGACAAATTTCGTCCCAGTTTTTCAGTTTGCATCCCTGTGTGGTATGCTAAAGTAAAACGTAGTTCTACGTCAAAATAAACACTGAAAAGCTTTCCAGAACGTTCTTTTCATTGGACGCATTTGCTAGTGTACCTGCTATCGCTCAGAGACAGCATTTCACTAAAATGCCACACTAAAATGCCACACTGCATGGCCCTGCTTATATAGATGCTAAGACCAACGTCAACCGCTGCGCTATCCCCGTTGCCACAGTAGTGGACGCTTCCGTTGCCATTGGTATCCGCTGCCCTGCATCACCTGGTCCTGCTATCGATGCTGAGACGCGCTCCGCTATCCGTTGCCATACCACAGCTGTGGCCGTTGTCCGCTGCACTGCTACTGCTGCTGTATCCACTGCTGATGCTAAGGGAGGACTGCTGTTGTTGCAGTCTAGAATTATTATGAGCGGCTTCGGGTGAAACAGGCTCTCATATAGGCCAAATAGCACATTTCAAATGGCAAAGGTCTATGATTCTGTCGACCGTGCTTGGGAAGCAATCATATAACGACCAATCAGAGGCCGAAGTTTTCGTTTTGACAAGGCTTTATTATTTTCAACAGTACAATAGTTTGAAAAATAAAATTACAATTATCTGCATTTGGGAAGAATCTTAGAAAATTTTCCAATCTATCACTGCAAGAACGAATGAAATCTATCGAATACTAACCGATTTATTAGCATTTGAAATTGGACATATTTTTCACTTTTTTCGGATTTAGATTTTCATTTCACATCCCTATGTAGCCGAACTTCCTGAGAGAAGTATTCTACTTAGTAATGGGAAAGTTATCGATATTTATCGTTAATATCGATAATTGCTTCATATTGATAATATCGTTAAGTATTAGCGCTAACAATAATTATCGATAAGTCGCAGGCGGCAGTTCAGGTGGCACAAAGTATACGAATTATTTCTTGCACTTGCAAATTATCATATAGTAGTTATCCAAAATAGTCAATAATTGTTCTCAATTCTCTACTGGCCGAATAGACTTCGGTAAAATTCACAAGTGAACAACCAGTATCCTTGCTTTTGCGACCTCGCACCGTCTGCAAAAATTATCGATAATTCATCGATAATATCGATAAAAGCTTGGAAATTATCGATGTTATCGCTAACGATTTTGCTCGATATTTCCCATCACTAATTCTACTTCAAAGACAATTTCCACGTGTTGTAACGTGCTGGATCACGAAATCTATGTCTGTTATAGAAAACCTTCACGTTCACGAGGCATGACTGGAGAAACGCGTCTGATAATGCGGTAAAATTTTTAATGTCTTTTTCTGCAAATTATTGTACTCAGACAAAAACCTGTTTTGAATTGGATGAATTTTTTAGTGAATAAACGTTAACCGTTTGTTATTCAAAGTCGCTCATGCTGATCGCAGCCTTTGCCCTGCCCCTACAGTGGGGGTTTACTAAATAAAGTAAAGTGAAAATTAGACAACTACAACAGAATTTGATTGCATCCCGCACAGAATGTCTGCTTGTGTTGATGCCAGAAAATTATTAACCTACAATTATTTGTTTATTTGCCTTGTAAAAGGCATTTTGCGGTTCAAAATCGGTTGCTGATCACAACCTTTGAGCTGCCCTAACAGTGGGGGAATCAAGACACACGGACAACATGCACTGTGGAAGCTATTTCACATTCAGTAAATTAGACGGGTGCGACAAATTTAAATTGCTAGGATCCAACACAAAATGCTTGCTTGCGTTGTCAAAAATTATTAACTTTCAATGACTTGTTTACTTGCTTTAGAAAAGGCATTTTGATTTCCAAAACTGGATTTCCTGATGGCAATCTTCATGTTGCCACAACAGTGGGGGAATAATGGCAATCTGGCGAGGCGACACACACTGAGAAGAACCGCGCTGCTTCTTAGACGTGGTGACCAACCACAGGGCTAGTGCTGCTGCTAAGGAAGGACGACTGCTGTTGTCGCTGTCTAGAACTATTATGAGCTGCTTCGGCTGAAACAGGCTCTTATATAGGCCAAATAGCATGTTTTCAATTGCAAGGTATATGATTCTGTCGACCGTGCTTGGAAAGCAATCATATAACGACCAATCACAGGACGTAATTTTCGTTTAAACAAGGTTTGACAATTATCAATAGTACAATAGTTTGCATAATCAATCAACAATTTTCTACATTTGGGTGGATGCGTGTATAATTTTCCAAACAATTGCTGCAAAAAAGAAGGAAATCGGTTGAAAACAAACTGATTTATAAGCATTTGAAAAGGGACATTTTTCGTCCCCTTTTCGTTAATAGTTTTCCTATTTACATTCCTATGTGGTAGGCTAAAGAAAAACGTAGTTCTGCGTCAAAAAAATATTTAAAAACCATTTACACTTGATTTACATTTACAGATGACCCAAAAAAAATAATAACGACCCATTTTTGCACTTTCGAATTAGCCCCCTTGCTGAGATGGTAAAACGGATTGAAAGTACAATTGAAAAATGTTAATCTATTTTGGGTGACGCATTACAAAATCTTCGAGTTCCAAATTCAGTTCTCCCAAGAATAAATGGCCTGCCAAAAATTCATTAGCCTGGATATAAAATGAGAAAAGTTATATCAGCAGTAGGGGCTCCAACAGAAAAATTAGCAAACTAGTTAGTAGAAGAGTTTCTAGCTATGCCCAAAAAACTTCCAAGTCGATCGGTTGAGAGCACAGGAAATTTTGTTGAAAATTTGAAGAATTCAGGTTAAGCTGCTTCTAATTAGTGGGGATTTGGGTTCATTTTTCCCAGTGTGCATTGGTGGAGGTGTGTGGATGATATAGTTTGTATTTTGAAAGGGACGGAACTTGAAACTTTTTTCTAACCACTAATAATACCCACAAAAATATAAAATGAAAAAGAGCAGAACAACTGTCTCACTTTTTTGGATGTTGAACCAATCTAAGCTGAAATAAACCTGGCAGTCATCATTACTGGCCATGCCAATCTTCACCGTACCTTAAGGATATTAAAATTCTTTGATTTAATCTCTAGTGACGTCAGAAAGTCTAAGGACTTAATATTTGAGATTTTCAGGAAAATCACGAATACAAATCAGGCAATGCCCACAACTTCTAATCATTCCTTTTTAACACAAAATGGTTTCTTTCACCAAATGATTCACCGGAGAACAACTTTACCTTTCAGTAAAGCAGTCAAGAAAAAAAAATTGGAATACATTTTCGAAATTGCCAAGCTTAATGGTTACAAAGCAAGTGACATCCAAGGATTTTAAATTTAGTAAATCTTACCTGAGGCCCTCTGGTTTTTTTTTTCGAGTAGACAAAACTTTTGAGCTCTGTCGGTAAATGAAACTCGAAGGTGAATTAATTTTTCCATACATTCCATTGTCACCCTCAGGCTGAGGGCCTCAGAGCTCAAAAGTTTTGTCTACTCGAAAAAAAATCCCATGCACCCAAAAAATTCAAAAAATCAAAAAATTGTCGGAATCGAAATTTTTATTTTGAAACCAAATGTCTTAAAAATACATAAAACTTCGAGATCTGCTGTTTTTAGCCTTTCAGGAAAATTCTTCAGCTCAAAATCTTTCTAACTTCCAGAATGTAGATTCAAAAATAGCACGTCCTGCGAAGAAATGCCAGTAGAATATAATTTCACAGACAAACAGACGTGCCACTCGATAACGATTTCATCGACCAGAAAATAACGATTATTTTGAAATTTTGCTTAGTGGGCAATAATGCCGCATGTGTCGCATAAGCAAGCGTGCACATTCATTATCAAAGACAAAAACCATCAGCAAAGACAAAAACCCTTTTACGAAAATAAGTTAGTAGGCAATAAGCTCACATGGTGGCGCAAGAGTGTATCGTTTCGAATAAGGACGACGATTTTTCAGAATTTTTCTTCGAAGAGGCACGTCTGTTTGTCTGTGATGATATATCATACTCTACGTTCGTGTTGCATCGAATGTCTGTTCGTCTGTGGGGATGGAATTTTGTAACTAAACCTATGTCTATGCAGCCTCTGCACGATTGAGTTGGAATTTCTCATTGTGACTTTTTCGGAAAGTTGATTTCAATTGGCACCCTATTGTTTAGGTCATACGATAAACAACAATTCGAATGTTGTTCTGGAATTGAACATTGACGGTTTCTACAAACAGCTCTTGCGTTGCACGGTAAGTAGTATCGCCTATGATAGCAGGAAACACTTCATCTTATATGCTGTTTTCTTTTATTCCCTCTCTTCAATATTCTCCCACCTTTCTATCTCTACTTCAACGTAACCCGTATTTAGAGTGAATGACGTGAGCGCACCAATATATTGTTTTTTTTTTATCCCGTTTATCATGATATACATGATTGATCACCATGAAAGTCATTGATTTAGATTACACTTTCTCAACCTACTTCTTTCGTAAATGCTCTTGAAATTCTCATTTATTTTCAATATTTTGTTCATATAATAATTTAATATTTAATCTTAAATTTTCCGTTTTATTCCTTTTTTGATAAAAAAAATTGTTTTCACAGTTTATATTAACTTTGCAATGATAAAACTACTACTTAAAACTTTGCTTAAAACATCATAAACGTTTTCTATGTTTATTGGAATTGCATAATTATAAGTAATTGTTTTCAATATTCATACTAAATATAACATTTTATATGATTACAGACTGCTCCATCATTTAAAAACACTGAATTCCGTTTTTACGCGACTTTTTTACGTGATTTTATTTTACACGATTTTTTACGTGATTTTTTCAAAATAACACTATTTTTACGCAATTCTCTTGAAATTACGCGATTTGTGACATAGGAAACATTTGTATATGAACCAACAAGTAACACACACATACACATATGTACACTTACACACACATACAGACATACACACACACTTACCACATAGCGAAAGATTTTGTCAAAACCATGCAATCTTTTTTTACACGATTTGTTCTGAATCACGCGATTTTTTTTTACACGATTTGTTCAAAATTATGCGATTTTTTACGCGATTCTTTTTTTTTTGCGCGCACGCATCAATCGCGTAAAAAGAGAACTTTTACTGCGTCCTGTTGTTTACATTCAAAGAAATAAAGAAATCAATGCAAATTGAAATAGAAAATATCGAAACTTTTCTACAACCGTCTGCATATGACACGAAAACCTTTTACGGAGTAATTATATCTTAATTTATTACATTCAATACAGTCATACCTCGATATAAGGCAACCTCGATATAAGGCATTCTCGATATAACGTAACTCGATATAACGTAACTTTTACCTCGATATAACGTATTGAAATTGAAAATAAATGATACAGCAACTGTTTTCGGGGTATAAATTGCTTCAAAAAAATGTTTGCAGTAAGCTTTAAAATTAATGAAACTAATGCGAAAATTGTCCTAAATGGGCATAAGAAAGGTTTAAGAATACTAATACGTGATGGAAAATAGGTTTTCACGCATTCTTCAGTAACAATTCACAGTCTTGCATCAATTAGAAAAAAAAAATGTTCCTGCTTGTTGAAATTTTCTCTAAATGGGCATAAGAAAGGTTGAAAAATACTGATAGGTGATGGGAAATGGGTTTTCGCACATCTTTGAGTAACTTTAAAAAAAATTTTTTTGCTTGTTGAAAATTGTCCTAAATGGGCATAAGAATAGTTTAAAAATACTGATAGGTGATAAGAAATAGGTTTTCACGCATCTTTGAGTAACCTGTGTAACATATGAAAAAAAAAATTTTTTTGCTTCTGAAAATATTCCTAAATGGGCATAAGAAAGGTTTAAAAATACTGATAGGTGATGGAGAATGGGTTTTCGCGCATATTTGAATAACCATTAGCATTCTTGCATAAATAAAAAAAATTTTTTTTTTGCTTCGATATAACGTAACGAAAATAAAAATAAAGTTGCCTTATATCGAGGTATGACTGTAATATGAAATTGGCCAAGAATACCCGTAAAACCGCTGTAAGCCCGATATTTTCATTTCGGACGTCTATAATAGCGAAAAATTCACGGCCTCCTCAAATCCATAACATTCACACTAAAAAGATCGATGATGATCCAAAATACATAAGAAGCTATTGGAAAATGCTATTTTGGAAAGGTATTGATGATTGCAAATATTTTTAGAGCCAAAACGATTTGTTTGATCAGTGTAACGTCTTTGGCAAAGTTGCAGATAGTAATTTTTCTTTCCGTAAAAATAAACACTCTAAAAAATTATTTACTTTTTGGAAAAAAATAATCTAAGAGAAAATTTAAAAATTAATTATCTAAGAAGCTCATTCTTTGAAAATCTATTTTTTTTATGAAAACTATAAAAGATTATCTAAACAATGCAACCGGATCATGGAGAAATCAGGAATAAAGTTATGATTTTTACCCCGTAAAGACACGGGACGAAACTTGTTTTATGAAAATGCACGTTCTCAGCACTGGAACGGCCGATTTGCGAAAACTTGGAATTTTATTCAAGGGGAAAAGTTGCTCTAAGTTTTGGTAAAGATGTCACCCCTCTGGACCCCTCCCCGTTTTTGTGAGACGCAAATATGTCTGTGGTTTTTTCAAATTTTTCAAACAGATTGAGCGAACACTGGGAATTTTCATACGTATCAATTTCTCCATGTATCAAATCATGTCAGATGGATGAAATATGGTATGTAAGAGTGAATTTTGGAGTTTCCAAATTATTTCAGTACAAAATCACAAGACTACGTATTTTCATAAAAAAATCAAATAAGAAAATCGTTCTTCAAATTTTAAGCTCTACATTTTTGAAGTAAGGTCTCCTGAATCAATACGCGATGAAATATTTATTTAGGCATGCAAATATTTTGAGAAAAAACGAGTTAAAGTTCACTAAAGTACGTATTTTCATGGAAACCTGATTTTCCCAGTCTCCCACAGTAGGTTTTAACTTGGATCTTAAATTTTCAAGCTCTATATTTCTAGATTAAGGTATTCTGAAGATGCTGAAAGATTTATTCTAGCACGCACAGATTTAGAGAAAAACGAGTTTGAATTCACTAAAGTACGAGTTCTTATGAAAACTTGATTTTCTCCAAATCTGTGCATGCTAAAAAAAATCATTCACCATCTTTGGATTCAGAAGACGTTTTTCTAAAAATAAAGAGCTAAGTTGAAACCTACCGTGGGAGACTGGGAAAATCAGGTTTTCATGAGAATACGTACTTTGGTGAATTTAAACTGGTTTTTCTCAAAATGTTTGCATGCTAAAATAAATATTTCATCGCGTATGGATTCAGGAGACCTTGCCGCAAAAATGTGGAGCTTAAAATTTTAAGAACGGTTTTGTTGTTCGAATTTTTATAAAAATACGTAGTTTTGTGATTTTGTACTGAAATAATTTAGAAACACCGAAATTCACTCTTACATACCATATTTTATCCACCTGACATGATTTGATACATGGAGCAATTGATACGTATGAAAATTCCCAGTGTTATTTGCGTCTCACAAAAACGGAGAGGGGTCTAGAGGGGTGGCACCTTTACTATTAGTAACTAATAGTAGCTGGTCTGGTTTCAGCGAGAATTGGCCTACGGGAAAACTGCATTGAAGTCTCTGAAGACTTGATGCACTACTGAGGCGGCTAGGGGCACCAAAATTTACAGGAAGGATGAAAAACTATTATCTTTTATTTTTCCAAATTCTATCATGGGCAATATTTATTTCAAAAGTCAAAATTTATAGGTGCGTGTTTTTAAAAATATCCTATGATTACTTGAAAATCATGCTTTCTGATTCGCTAAGACATGAAATTCCACACTCACAGGATCACGTTGTGATGTGCTACTATTCCCCTTGGATAAAATTCCAAGTTTTCCCAAATCGGCCGTTCCAGTGCTGAGAACGCGCATTTTCAAAAAAGAAGTTCCGTCCCGGGTCTTTACGGGTTAAAATAATTTTTTTTTTACACAGGTACTTTTTTATGGAAGAACAAATTATTAGCTACAACTTTGCCAAAAAGGCTATGCCAATAGAAAAAAAACCTTTAGACTGTAAAAATATTTTTACTTCCCCATAGAGTTTAACAATTTTTCTTCTCTCTCACTCTGCGAGAACATTCCAAGCCAGGGTACAATTGATTTGAAAAATATCGCCAAGCGGACAAAAAAAAAGGTTTAGAACCGCTGGCCTATAGACACCCAAGCTCGGTAAAGAATTATAGGTCTCTCTTCTAGTTCTAGACTGTTAGCTTGAACCAATCCTTACCAAAACGTACTTAAAACATTGGAATCAAGCCCAGACAGGTTTTAGGTTGGAAACGTTCTTGACAAGCGTTGAAATATCATTGTTGTTGGAGAATCGTAATCGTGAAATATTATTTAAAACTTTGGATGATCAAGCTCAACCTATCATAATATTATCTTAATGACTTCGCAACTAACTATTTTGTTGAACAACAGTGTTATCAGATATTTTCCAGTTAATACTCACAGAACAGTTACTTTTAAGCTATTGTCGAACGAAATAACCCTGAAATTAATTTTTGTTTTTGAAACATTTTTTATATAATTTGATTCAAATTTATAAATATTGCAATAATTTAGAATTTGGTAATGTTTCATTTTTTTTTTTAGTTTGGGAAATACTTGATAAATACTTGTGATATTGCAAAACCTTTGAATATTTTTATTGCTGTTAAACTCCAACAGTAAACTTCATTAAAACCTAACCTTACCAAGCGTTCGCGAAGAGTTAGCAGAGCTAGTGTCATCCTGGGAACGATTCCATTACTCTCCCCGTTGCCGTTCAATTAACTGAGATTAAATCTTGTACAATTTAATTGGGTCTGCGCTCTCTTTCTCCAGCCTTTGTTTGTCGTTATTTGTCGTCAGTTTCTAGCCAGCTTAACAGCTCGGACCGTTTTCGCCAAGTTCAGCGAGATGTTGTCGTTTGCAATCAAGATATATGTTTATTTATGCACCCGACAACACTGCAGATCGGCATCACTCGCCATCATCGCTGTCGCCCTTCGGTGCCGGACTAGGTTTAGATTCGGTCTCACTTGCACAATTCACAGCAGCAGTACAAAATCCTATCCGGAGGAATATCCTGCCCATCGAAGCGTCGAGTTTATTGATACTGATATGTATATTTTACAATTTGCATACAATAAAGACGGCCAACCGTGCGAGTCCTGTACTGCGTACAACTTTACTTGAAGTCTCGTGTACCGCAAGGGTATCTTATTCCGCACAGAGACATGTTATAGATTCAATAGAAATTGTTATAAAACACCACAACCAACAAATTGTAACCCAAAATTCGACCAAACCAGCAATCACACCCTTCACTGTAGGGCACTTTCTTCTGGTGGCTCTCTTTTTCTCGCTGGTCAACTCCACCAGAACCAAGCTGCTGCCGCAGCTGATGTAGAGGGAAATTGAAATCGAATTTTGTGGGTTTGTCACTGTAATGAGATGGATAAGCAAATCGTGTAAGTTGTTGCATAATGTGAGAGGTCTCTAGTTAACTGCCCTAGCGGCGGGCTGTGTTGCCCTGTTCGGTCTAGAGAAACCTAATTAAATCAGTGGATCTGAACCAGTTATCGACGCCCGAGCGATGTTACTCACCGAATCACCTCGTGGTGTCTCTGCCGCAACGGTACGCTCCGATAAGCAGGAAGTCACGATCCTTATTGTGGGGTAGAGGAATTGATGTCCTCGATGCTCGGTGCTAGCGGGGTGCGCATTTAAGTTAGGTTCTATAACTGGAACTAAAGGGTGATATTTATTCAAACACCAACAACCTGAAGATTTTTTAACAAACTACCATGAATGATAATGCAATATTATGTTAAAATGAATATGGGAATTTGTGTTTACTCAACGGACACGACATTAGGGATGTGATCATCACAATGACTAATAATTTTTGCCAGATACTTAAAGAAGAGCTCCATGGTGAATATTTAGGTAATTTTTAACGGATGTAACATTAAAAATTGGGTTGTTCGTCAGTATCATGAAATTTTATAAAACCGAAAAATTTTAATCCGTTTGTCGGGGGTTGACCGACTGCATAAAACCTGAAAAAGCAGGTAGAAATTGCATGTTTTCTGCAAGCTATTATAGAGAATTATTGTAATAATATCATTATGAGAGATTGAATGGTTTCGTTTTCTCATGAAGGTCAAAACTGATACTATAGAAATTATACATTATACATTATACATTATACATCATACATTATACATTATACATTATACATTATACATTATACATTGTACATTATACATTATACATTATACATTATACATTATACATTATACATTATACATTATACATTATACATTATACATTATACATTATACATTATACATTATACATTATACATTATACATTACACATTATACATTATACATTATACATTATACATTATACATTATACATTATACATTATACATTATACATTATACATTATACATTATACATTAGGGCGGTTCGATTTGTAGGGGATCAAAAAATCGCTTAGGCACATATGATTTTCCGATTGTAGGGATCAAAATAAGATACTTTGCTCAAAAAACCATACCTCTAAAATGAATTCTGATGTCCCTTGTACTAACGTGTAGGTACCCAAAAGGTCAAATTTCAAAAAATCCTGTTTTGACCCATTTAGAGTGCCCCAATCGAGTCCAAATGTATGACCGACCCCCACTAACTTTGGAGGGCCGACCCACCCATGCTAGTGTTACCCCCCTGGGACCCCCCTAGGGGGTCTCCCATACAAAAATATAAAAAAATATCAAAAAATCACCATTTTTGGCACTTTATATGACAAAAATCAGTAAAATGGCTATTATTTTTCCGCACAAATGAAGTTTCTAGGAAAAAAATGTTTTTTTTTGTTTTTGGATTTTTGTTTTCTCCTGCTTCGCATGGGATTCGGTCCTGAGTCTTCAGCGCATACATACACAATTACACATATTTCTGAGCAATTCTCATTGCAGATGGCGTTTGCAGTTGGCGTCCTTTTGAACATAAAATCGTATATCACTCTGTTACATCATATGTAATATTTTTATTTCGACCAGTCAGGCGAGCACCGCTGGTATGCCACCACAACGGCTACCACGCACGGACGCTCCGTTTCCACTGTTCCCACGCACACTGTAGAACCAGAGTGAATAAATAGAGTGACGCAGAGTCTGAAACCAGAAAAACCAAACGAACACTGCAAAGTCGGGTGTTTTCGTCAATGAAATAGTCTGCTGGGAGGCAACAAAAATCCATCCACTGTTTCCTCACAATCGGATTCTTCGGGAACCGAAAAAAACTCACATTCCTTACTGTTTTTTGTTATTACACAAAACGCACTTCATTTTATCTATCTCTATCAAACTTTATCAAACGAACTTGTTTTAAATTTAAATACAATAACTATCTTTTCACTCTGACAATAACAACACTCCGTTGAAGTCAACTGGAACTTGAGCAAAAAGGGGCTGCCAGAAAAATATTTTGGTGGATACATAAAAAAACCGTGTTGCTGTTTTGACTGAATTTCTCTCTGCGTCACTCTTTCTATTCACTCTGTGTAGAACTAGTGTAGGTTTCGTATAGGATAGAAACGTCAACATAAATCATTCTACATCGTCCGCCAAAGAGTCAACATCTAAAATAAAAACCTGAAAGTGAAAGTGAAAATTGTTAAAGTCAAAATATATTTTTTTTAGTTTACAATGAACCCGCAAGATGAAATAGCAACAACATCATCAGCTATCGAAAACCCAATGAGTCATATACCCAAGCATGATGTTGCTGTTTTTGGTGTGTCTTCTGATTTGAATGATATTAATTTACCAACCGATCTGGATATCTTGAGATATTATTTTTACTTAAGCGAACGTGCAAAAACAGAACAAAAAAAGTTTTCTTATAAACAATTCTCTAATCACGTAACAGATAGGTTGGTTGGAATTTGGGAAAAACTTGGTATGGAAATAATTTCAAAAAAATATGTTGCTGTTAAATTGAATAGATTGGTTGACAAATACCAAGCCGAAATTAAGAAGACGAATAGAGACCTTTTAGTGTTTACCGGTACTCTGAACGAAATTTTTTATGTTGGAGCATGTAAATGCGATTTGACGGCAGCTCAATGTAACTGCGGTTTGGTTCCAGAACGCCTCAAAGAGTTTATGCACGATCAACATAAACAGAGAAGACTAACAATTAATGCATTTCTGATGGAAATTGAAGAGCAAGGGACATCGTCATCAATGCCAACAATGCCAACATACGAAGATCCCGATGATACAACATACGTAGACGTACCGATGACGGTTGATGAAGATGTTATGAATAGAAGCACAAGTTCACAATACACAGAAAGATACCATTGTTTTAACTTTGCCTTGATGTGTGACAGACTTGGTGTGTCTGATAGAGTAGCGTCAGCATTGGCAACCAGTCTTTTCAAAGATTTTGAAATGAAAGATCAGCATGGCGAACCTCTCATCATGGATAAATCGAAAGTTCGTAGAGAAAGAGAGAAATGCAGACGAATAGTGCTCCGCAAAAGGTTTGATGATTCCAGTTTAATAGCGTTTTCATTCGACGGCAGAAAAGATGATACTTATACGTGAGAAAAAATTGATGGTAAGTATCATAGTAGGATGGTAAAAGAACCTCACCTTGTTATTTTGAGAGAACCGAATTCTCGATTGATTGGTTACGCAAGACTGGTAGAGGAAAGTGCTGAATACAAAACAACAAAATTGAATGAATTTTTCAACGATAAAAACATATCTCTGGATGCATTGATTGGCATATGCACTGACGGTGAGCCAACAAACACTGGCACACACGGTGGAATTATACGAAGATTCGAATTGCTGCTAAAAAGACTATTGCATTGGTTTGTTTGCCTTCTACACTTCAACGAACTTCCGTTTCGACATTTGTTTGGGGTTTTGAATAAATCATCCACCACTGGACCAACATCAACAACCGGGAAACTAAGCAAGCAAATTGAAAATTCTGAAGCTCTTCCGGTAAGTCATTGCTATCACTCATTTATTATAATTTTCTAACATTTTGAATGGTGAAATCATAATAAATTTATTTAATTATTATATATTTTTAGGTGGTGAGCGACTTTCAGAGAATTGCGTTGGAAAATATGCCTCCTGTTGCAGAACAGCACGAATATTCCACCGATTCGCAGTACTTATACGACATGGCACATGCAATTTCTAATGGCGTGGTTTCTGTGGATCTGGCTAACATATAACCAGGGAAAATTGTACATTCTCGCTGGCTCACCAAGGCCGCTAGATTATTACGATTATATGTGACAATGAAAAAACCACCTGAAAGTTTAAGAATTCTTGTTGAATTTATAATTAAGGTTTATGTGCCAAATTATTTTAATGTCAAGTATTACAGCTCTGTCGTGTACGGTAGTGTATTATTTTTCAAGTACATTACTTGGGCACAATTTCTGGAGCCAAATTTACGCACTGTTGTCAATCATGTAATTAAAAATAATCCATATTTTGCACATTCGGAAAATATCTTGCTATCAATGTTGTTTGATGATAGGAAAGAGGTGCGTGACTCTGCTATCAAGAAAATTTTACGATATCGAGACAATGTTGAAGACCCATCGGAACTTAGAGAATATAAAAAACCAGATATAAACTTCCATTGCTTCGATTACACGAAAATGATCGATTTGACTGATAAAAATAACGTATTTGAACCACCATTCACGCGAATCATTCCGTATGAAACATTGATAGCATATTTAAATGAAGATGATTCACCATTTACTGATCCGCATATTCCATTACATATACAAGGAACGGAACAACACGTTCAACTGCTAGCTAGCGTTTCCAAACGAGTAATATCGGAAAATGTAGAGGCTGTTATGGAGGCGACATTAGAGAGCCGTGCGAAATTGCCCAGTGTTGAAACCAAAAATGACTTCAAACAATAATTTTTTAGTTTCTTTCCTATGTTCTGATCGAATAAATTTTTAAAGAGAAAACAAAAATCCAAAAACAAAAAAAAAACATTTTTTTCCTAGAAACTTCATTTGTGCGGAAAAATAATAGCCATTTCACTGATTTTTGTCATATAAAGTGCCAAAAATGGTGATTTTTTGATATTTTTTTATATTTTTGTATGGGAGACCCCCTAGGGGGGTCCCAGGGGGGTAACACTAGCATGGGTGAGTCAGCCCTCCAAAGTTAGTGGGGGTCGGTCATACATTTGGACTCAATTGGGTCACTCTAAATGGGTCAAAACAGGATTTTTTGAAATTTGACCTTCTGGGTACCTACACGTTAGTACAAGGGACATCAGAATTCATTTTAGAGGTATGGTTTCTTGAGAAAAGTATCTTATTTTGATCCCTAAAATCCGAAAATCATATGTGCCTAAGCGATTTTCAATTCAACCCACCCTATTATACATTATACATTATACATTATACATTATACATTATACATTATACATTATACATTATACATTATACATTATACATTATACATTATACATTATACGTTATACATTATACATTATACATTATACATTATACATTATACATTATACATTATACATTATACATTATACATTATACATTATACAATATACATTATACATTATACATTATACATTATACATTATACATTACACATTATACATTATACATTATACATTATACATTATACATTATACATTATACATTATACATTATACATTATACATTATACATTACACATTATACATTATACATTATACATTATACATTATACATTATACATTATACATTATACATTATACATTATACATTATACATTATACATTATACATTATACATTATACATTATACATTATACATTATACATTATACATTATACATTATACATTATACATTATACATTATACATTATACATTATACATTATACATTATACATTATACATTATACATTATACATTATACATTATACATTATACATTATACATTATACATTATACATTATACATTATACATTATACATTATACATTATACATTATACATTATACATTATACATTATACATTATACATTATACATTATACATTATACATTATACATTTTGCAAGCAAAATACTTCTTAAATAATCGAAACTCATGTGTTTCAACTCAACAACAACAACAAAACTGACAGAAAAAAAGACAGATTCGTGTTCGAAAATCTGGAATTGTTATCTGAGCGCCTGTTTGAAGAATAGGGTTGCCACCTGATGTGGATATCTTACCCGAAAATTTTGAAAGTCGTGAGTGGGGGGGGTGATGTTAAAGTTAAAATTTCTTTGCTCAGAAAGAAAAATTTATTTACACAAAACTGTTCTAACTATTTTTATAGTTGGTTACTTTATTCATCATAGCAGTTCTCAACAGCCGATCGAACTCAGTGATTTTTTGTTGCAATGTCAGCTAAATAATCGGTTTGAATAAATATTCGCCGTAAACTGAACAGCCATAAAATCTCCTTAGAATGAAATTCTCAAAAGCGAAGCCTTGGTGCTACATTCTGTATCAGAACTAGACCTTCTGTTTTGCTATACACAGACTTCGCCGCCGACTGTTAAGTGTACAGGACTATTGCGGGCTAGCGCTACGATCCTACTGACACTAACAGTCTCTCCCGAGCCGGGACTCGAACTTACGACGACTGGCTTGTTAGGTCAGCATCGTACCTCGAGACCAGCTGGGCGACGAAATTCTCAAAAAATTTCAAAAACTCTTGAGATACTTAGCCTTATCACTGAGTTTTTTGGCAATTAAGTGCGTATGACTTATGCCGTTTCCAGAGCGAGTTGAAAATGATTTCGCTGGCTCAGAGAAATTTTGCTTCTACCCAGAGACCGGGAAACTGCCTTCCAGGTTCGGAGAAAATTCGCGTTCGTCCGGAAACCCTGAGATCACTTCCTAAACCCGGAGAATTCGGGGGAAAACAAAGAGGTGACAACCCTATTGAAGAAGAATATCAATTTATGATTTAAACACTCAGTGGTGAGCACCTACACTAGTATGATAACAGAAGTAACTGGGAACTGTGGTTCTAGCAAAATAGATTGATTCGTGCGGAAACTCGAAAAAAGTTACGTCAAACTAGCTGTTTCCTGGGACACTCTGGTTGATACAGATTTTAGTAAGTATTTATCATGCTAACAACTTTTAACTTTTAATTTGTGAATATTATTCAAAACATCGAAACATGGGCCACTCCTTTCACTGCACGGAACCGCAACGGATTGTATTTAGTAAATGACAAAACAAAGCAAAAGTCAACAAACGGAAGGTTGCAGGGTTCATGTGACGATCGATTTTTTGGAAGAAAGTTGGAAGAAAGAAAGTTCAAAGTTCAAATCTAAAATGTATTATTTAAACCACCTCATATTTAAAAACCGAACCGGTCCGATCATAGAGAAATTGGGGATGAAAAAGTATTGATTTTTTCAAAAGAAATAAAAATTTTTTCACAGGGTAATTTTTTTTTACGGACGAACAAAATTATTATCTATAAGTTTGTCGAAAACATTATGACAATCAAAACAACCGTTTCGACTGTAAAAATATTTTTATGGGAAAAAGAAATATTTCTACACCCAAAACGGTTTCTTCGATTGGCAAGTTCAAGATAACAATTTTGTCCATCCAAAAAATATGCCCCTCGAAAAAATTCAAGAAATCATAACTTTTTCTCCCTGTTTTCTGTTTTCTGTTCCTATTGCCATAGGTACAGCGTAAAAGTCAGGCCAGGCTTGTAGAACCGGAAGAGCTGCTCTTTCAGTATCTACGAAAATAAAACAGCTCTGGCTATGGAACTATAGCAATTTTAACATTACAATGTTCAGACAAATTGTAAAAATAGAGTGTCTCTACAAGTGATTCATATATGACTTGTTCGAATTATGCCTTCTTGACAAAATATAGCTTAATGAGCATTCAAAGAGCAAAACAGCAAAACTAAGCTTGTGGCACAGGTGATGAAAACGCAGTAAAAACTCAGTCAGGGTTCAGTAAAAGAAATTAAGTGTGTATACTCACAAATAGGCATCTTTTAGCGAGGTTCAAGTTTGCCAAGGACCACTTCGATTAGGCAAACAACACAAAATGGTAAAATGTGCTGTGGTCTGACGAAACTGCGTACATTGTCCGATTGGCTGCGTCTGCAAATCACAGTATCCAGCTTTCCATGAGCGGTATTGGCGGATAGTGAACGCAGTCCATTTTGACATTTTCGGTAGGTCGGGGTTTTTTCAATCGCAATAACGGAGTAGAAAATATAACAACGTCGTAACGTAGCATAGCAACTAAAATTGAAAAAAAAATCTTCAATAACTTAATAAATGTAAGAGATAAAAAAAACTTTCATCGGTGAACATGTGTGTTTTATTATAGTAAACAACATTGTAGTATTTTTAGAAAATCGCTATTAAAATTTGTATTGATAAACTATTTTAAGGTGCATTCTAAAGAAACTTCACAATAATTCATTCAAATCGGCAGATTGGAGTGTGGTGTGTTCGACAAAGTTGTTTCTGTTAAAATGTGCTGCAACTTTACCAAACAAAGTGGATTTTAAGATTCCAAAATTAGAAAACTAGGATTTCTTCCCCACTCTTAAATGGTTTAATCACAAAATTTCAATTTCTATGAGATGAAAAATAATTAATAAAACAACTTTACTGAACACACTATTTTTTTTTATCATATTTTTTTTTATTTTTATCATATTTTTTTCGAGTAAAAAGTAATTAGTGTAAATTAGTGTGTTATTTTAGTAATTGTCGTCAATAACCAAAGAAATATATGATATAAAAATAAACTTGCTTCGAAGAAATAGTTTATTTCGTAATAGCAAGCAAAATAATAGACAATTGAAAAATTTCAGAAAATCATTTTAAAAATTAAACTTGAAAACAATTGATTTTTGTTGTTTCTTTTACAATGTACAATGACTTTGTCGAACAAAGTGGATTTTGAGATTCCAACATGATAAAAGTAAAGTTCGTTTCTCACTGTAAAGTAATCACAAAATTGCAACTTCTAGAAGATGGAGAATAAATAATGGAACAACTTTACTGAAGGCATTTCGGCTCTAAAATCAATTTATTTGGTCAAAATAATTTCGATCACGTTTCTGCAGCTTTGCAAACAGTGTGCAGTGGTGGACACCGCTAACGGAAACTTTGGCGATGCTAATCGCTAATCCGCTAACTAGAAAATTTGGCTCAAAATTTACTAAACGCCAAACCAAAAATGAGAAATGAATTCTAGAAAAAAGATAATTGATTTTGTTTAAATGCACACGCAAAAGTTCAAGCTTTAATCATCCAATGTGTCCTTTCAATTCGCACAGAACTTGCTCTGACTTCGCACAACCAATGCGTGATACGCATAACGCAAAAGTTGTACAAGGAATACATTGACAGAGATCAAATTCAGAATATGTATCATATACACAAAAATCGTAATGTCTCGGTAAACTTCGGCTTCGGGCGAACGATCAGTTTCGAGGCGCTCAAAAAACCGTTCTCTACCTTCGCGAACCGGTGCGTATCAACGGCTCGTGCATCCCTAAAAATCGTCAGCAACCGAAACAGCCAATGGCGAGCCTTGTTGCCGCGGAAGTTATTGACGCTGGTGCCAGTAACGCAGAACCGAATGCATATGAATGAAACCAGAGTCTTAATTAAATACAAAATGTTTTGGACTAATCTCATGTTTTTTTTTATTGTTAATGATTGAATGATGTTTTCAAATGACCTGATTCATGAAAGTGAATCTATTAGACAATAATTTCTTCAATCGAGTCAGTACCCAACTTATCAATATTGATTGCTGGTTGCACTGTTTTAACGATGCCAACCTTCTGAACATCGGTTGATGCTTTATAAGTGTAGTGGTTTGGAGCTGCGCAATACATTCAAAATACGCTAGAGCATCAAATGCGTTATGCCCAACGCACATGCGTTGTGCTGGTTCCAATTTTATTCAGTAAATGCGCTAATTTCGCTCATAAATGATCTGGTTACGCACACTCCAACTTTTGCGTGTAACATAGTTCTAATAGTAACTTTCTGTGCTAGACAATTACGGGCCTAGCGCTACGATCCTACTGACACTAACAGTCTTCTCCCGAGCCGAGACTCGAACCTACGACGACTGGCTTGTTAGGCCAGCATCGTACCTCAGGGCCAGCTGGGAGATCGATATTTAACATTTATTCATCGGACTAAATTGTCTGAATGAATTAAAAGGTTAAAGTTAAGGGGTAATGTCCACCAAAAAAAATTTTTTGACATTTTTTTTATTGACCTAAATCATGCTAAAACTATCCTAGAATCAAAATTTACATCGCTCAAGTACAGATCTAAACTCAAAGTTCGTTAAAATCAATTTTTACCGAACTAGTTTTATGTTTCGAAATCACATTTTCCGTTTAATTTGGCGAAGCTCGGCTTTGTAGATTAGAAGAAGTTACCTATCATCGATATCGTGTTTCAAATTTAAAATATAGATGTCGCTACATCAAGTTTCAACCGTTACAGCGTCTCTACAGCACGTGTTTACTCACAATTTCCCTTTGTTTAGTCGATCAGCCGTTCTCGTTGTGTACGTTCTCTGTTTGAGATTTTCTATACTTTTTAACTGTGAGTCATATTCAAAAGTACTTAAATATGAGTGAAAAGGTGTACAGACGCCACGAGGGCAGTAAAAGAAGAAGTACCAGAACAACCCGGAGTAAAATTAGTAACCGACGCCTAACCGCCATGCGTTCAAAGGCGATTCGGAGTACGTTAGTACCTCGGCGAAAAAATTAAAAACTTCTGATTCAAACCGTCATCGCGATGTTGATAGGGATTTCAGCTACTGTTTCTTACATTTTTCGCTGTATTTACTGCCCTTACTGAATTAGAAGTGTGTAAAAAACGTAATAGTGATGTGCGGTTTTTACAGTCGAGCAAGCGTGGACTAGGCTTCAAGATTCTTGTGTCTTGTTCGAACTGCGATGATGCCGATATTTTTAACTGTCTTCTAATACATAATAATGCTCTTGGGTTAACCGTTGGACCGAACATATACGAGTTTTGCTTGGGATCGGACGCCAACCGCGTCAAAGTCGCTGAGCATCGCATGGCCGATATCGCGAAAAAGTCTAGGCGCCTTACATCAGACAAAACATAGGAAGAAGAGGCAAATAAGGCCCAGGAAGGATAACTTTACGGCGCAGGGATGGTGACTGATGGTAAAAAAAATATTAGGGACTTTATTATTGCGATTCTTAAGATTTAAAGCATTTTGAAACTTTAAACGCGTTTTTCTCAAACTATGTTTTCAAAATTGGCGAGCAGTAGCTTCTTCATTAGATTATCTAGTGAAGTACACACGATTTTGGCAATTGATTACCAACAACAAAAGTTATAAACAATTAAAGTCGATTTTTTTTTGTCTAAAAAGAATTTTGTTTTAAAACCGTTGCCATTTTGCGAAGAAAAATTCTTAAAATATAATGATGTGTACTTCTCTAGCGACATTTATGTAGATAAAATGTGAAAAAAAATTTGTTTTGGTGATAGTTGGAGTTGGGCACGACTTCTACTGCTCGCCGCGGAACAAGTTTTAAAAAAAGCGGTTCACGGCAATCGATACACAGCCGCCATTTTGTAACAATGATATATTATTTATATACCTAACATCTCAAATGTCCTTTAAAAAAAATAATGAAAAAAGCTTTGTTTTTTGAGCAATTGGTGGATATTACCCCTTAAGTAACTGTATACACTATTAGCCCTGACATAAGTAAAAGAGATTTTTAAAGCTGTTCGCACCTACGCGAATTCTCGTATGCAATTATCAATTTATGTGTGAAAACAAAAGCAAAAATGTTTCCCTCCTTCACTTTCGCAAGTAATAACCAAACCAATATCAACAGAGTCGTCAGGGCCAATGGTTAGCAGATGCGATTACAAGTTGTCGGTACAAATAAGACAGTTCATCGAATCAAAACAACGCTAACAGTTCACTAACCAACTCAAAAATTCGCGAAATCGTTAAATTGTCAACTCAAAATTATCGTTGCTAATTGGCGAAGTAGCGAAATGGTGGCCACCACTGATTAAAAGCAAGTAGAATCGTTACAAACGTTGACGCAGAATGAAATGTACTGTCTGATCAGCATGATTCGGCTGAAACATGTTTAAATTAAGTATTGTAGATTCAACACACCAACGCTGTCGTTATTATTGCTTTCTTTCGCGTTCATTTCAAACTGAAATAGAATAACGCGAATCATACGAACCACTATCAAGCACATTATGATATGCCCGACAATATGTCATAACAGACTCCGACCGAGATAATTTCCAACAGTTTAATTTTCTACATCATTCCCGACAGTAATCGCTTCATTAGCTTCGAGAGCTCCACCACGTTTGTTATTCTCGTGGCTCTGCGGAGATGACAGCACAGAAAGCTGACAGCACTAGTGACGAGAACATCTTTCTCAAGAAAACCGTGAGTCAGTAGAAAATTCCCCCTTTTTCGTGATCATCATCAACGTCACGTCGTCGTGACGTTTGTCGTCATCGATGAAAACGAAAAACTACCGATTTCCGGCCGTTCTCAAGACGAAGACGGAGAGATGATAATCGCATTACGCTTATCTAATTCGTTCTTTCAGTTTTCTCATCAGTTTTTTTCTATATTTTTACGAAGCACTTATTAGATTCACAGCTATCATTATGCGTGCTATACGAGTAGGTATAGTTGGACGGAATGCTGACCGTCCCCTCACGAAAGCATGCCGATATCTTCAACACACATCATCCGATTAACTAAATTGAGAAGAGGCGGACTCAAACAAACATTAGCACAATGAAAAGATCTAGACTTCAGCGCCGGAACCGACATAAACTGAAAAACAAAAGTCATGAGCGGCTTCAGTTTTTTGGTCGGTACTAGTGTTGGGGTGCGGGTCAAGGGCTGGGGGATAATTTCCTGATTGTATTTGTCTGCACAGGAAAAGCAGCTCAGATTATTGTGTTTGGAGGGCAAAGTCGCTGCCCAACTTCCGAGGTTTTCTATTGTTATTATTTGCGAAGAGTATTTCTTTTTTTTTTTTCTTATCGAACCCATCATCATTGTCGTCCTATCCGTTTCAAAGAGATCAATGTCGTCGCCGTTGTCGGAACTGTCCCAAAGCCGGAGAAATATGTCAGTCAGGGCGTAGGGCAGAGCAAACCAAAGCGTCTGTACCAAAAAGAAGACACATAATGGAAATCCAAACGGCGATAAGGGGAGGATATTCAATTCAACTCCCAAGCGCTGTCATGGTTTCATGGCTGAATTAATTTCAGGAAGGCTCAATGTTCACGGTGGATGATACGAGTTTTTGCTTAAGTACATCGGAAGCTGTATCGTTGTTACTTGCGATGCGATCCACACCACTAGCCAGCCGAATTTATCTACTCGATATGCTTGACTGATTTAATGAAACTTTGGATTGCCTGAAAAACCTTGCCTATGGCATTAAATTAAATGTCTCAGTGCGTCGCTAATTTATACTCTCATCTTTTTGTGCTCTATGAAAACAATTGTCTTTACGTATAATTAATATTGGACAAGGATAGCACTGCGAAATCAACCGTCAGCATAGCCCACAAGAAAAACGCCCTGAGGAGGAGTGCCACCTTTGCAGTATCAGAAATCGTTTTCCTTTTTCTTCAATTGAACTTTGACGACTCTAGAAATTTCCCATACTATTATTAATCAAATTTTTATCATATTTTTTACTATACATTCGAATTTAATTTTTCTAAAATTATCATTTTTCCGGAATAAAACGTCCCGGGAACAACACAGCATGTCGACGGCACATTCCTAAAAAGTAAATCAAACAAAGTATTGCACAACCGGTTGCATGCCCTATATGCAGCACCTCAGACCTGCTTTCGCAACATTTCATTACAAACATTCATTGTTTGCTGCTTCTGCTCGACGCTAGCTGCTCTCGATACTAAGACGACTCCCCTGCCATGTTTTGGGAAACAGCGACGTGCAGAAATGTTAAACGGACGGGAAAGTATCAAACTATATCCGACACCTCGTATAAAACACTGGCACGTAAAGGCCCGACGCCAGTAGAATGGCGACATTGACCCTGATGCAATGAACGTCCAGTGGTATCTAGTATGCACTCTCGGTTGCGTACTGTTCAACGATTGGGTGCTAGCTTTGAACATTTCTTCGTCGTGTTACGAATTTTTTGATGTACAACCGAATGTGTGCACCTGTCAGAAGATTCCTTTAAGTGTTAAAGAGTTTCGAAAACAACAACGATTGGCCAGAAGAAGACCTCAAAATATGACGGCAAAAATCAGTGTTGTTTTGACTCTAGTTCCGGAGAAACCCGTTCGTCGTAGAAGACTTCCGATAATCTGCATGTGTCAGCCAGCAACTACTACTGTTGCTGCACCAACAACAACCACAACTGCTGCTACTACTACTACTACGAGTGCACCTACAACAACTACAACGACTACCCCCGCCCCAACTACAACCACTACTGTACACACAACAACGGCAATTATAACAACAACCGCTGCAACACCAACAACAACCTGGAAAAAGTTCACATGGACAAAAATGCCTCGGACTACCAAACTACCAAAGTGCCCCTGTTCTAAGTTTAAACTAGGAATACCCAAGCCGGTCTTAAAACTAAACAAAATAAAGGGCATATTCAGCCCATTCCAAAAATTCGCAAATCTGACAAAGAAAATTACGAAAACTATTCTAACAGTGCTGCTATCCAAACCAACCAAACGGCGGAAACCGAAGCAAAGGATACCGCCATGTAAAGAAGTAGTCAAAGTGAAAAGTCCCGGTACTATTTATATATGTAAAGATAAAAAATAAAACTTAAATTATTGATCAAAATGAATTGTCTTATTCGGTTAGGACTAGGTTTACTCTCTACGAAGTGAAAAGTAATTTGCGGAAATAACCTTGGTTTATATTCAAAATTTGCTATACTCATGCAACATCATTACACAAAGTTGCGCATTATGATCAATTTTATCATCACACAATAGCTCATCGTTTTTTGATAATCTTATTTACAGGTCGCGTGTCGGAAACATCTGGCTTTTATTAAAAATGTTAACAATTTAAACTGGGTAGGTTTGAAACAGTGAACAACATCTCAAGAAAGACTTTCACCTCATAATAAATGAGTTTCCGCCTTAAGAAATAACTTTGAAAACGCCACAGAAACCTATTAACAGCACCCTTTGCACAATCTGTGATTTTAATAATATTCTAATATGCATGCTTCAAAAGTCTTTTCCCTGACAAGGAAAAAAATGAAAATTTAGGACAACTGACGGCTTCGCCAGGGTGTTGGTAGCGTTCAGTTGGCCGAGCTCTACTGCTTTTTTTGCACATAGGAACTCAATTTATGCTATCTTGTTTATTGTTTTTTAACGAAAACAGCATTTCAACTCTCAAACATCCAACTATATCACCCGCCCGAAAAGAACATTCGCGAAACACATGTTCGACACTAGCGACATTTGGTTACCATTTTTTGATAAGTATACATATTTCCACTTTCAAATCCGTTGCACTAGCGGAAGCAAGTAACGCATGCACTTTGAACTCTTATGATTAATTAAAAGGTAGGTGATAAATGTTAAATAAAATTTCATTTTGTTGACGGTGTTTTTATTTCCACAGCAAGAGAGAACTTTTTTTGCTGCAAAACGTGTCGTATCCTTTATTTATTGAGTGCATGACATGTGAAACCATTTATTTTGATGTTAAATGAATTACTAAAACTAATACTGACGCAAAATTGTAGTTAACCCTATTTATTACTCAGAATTGCCTTCTTTTGGTTTGATATATGTTTCCTAGCAATTTACTTCATGATGAGAAACAGAAAAAAATTCTTTGGAATAATATCAAATGGAAACGCTCTCCCTCTCCCTCTTTCTCTCTCTCTCTGTCTCTCTCGCTCTCACTCTCTCTCTCCCTCTCTCTCCCTCTCTCTCTCTTTCACTCTCTCTATATATGTCTCTCTGTTTCTCTCTCTCTCTCTCTCTCTCTCTCTCTATCTGTCTCTCTGTTTCTCTCTGTTTCTCTCTGTCTCTCTCTGTCTCTCTCTCTGTGTCTCTGTCTCTCTCTCTCTCTGCCTCTCTGTCTCTCTCTCTGCCTCTCTGTCTCTCTCTCTGCACCTCTGTATCTCTCTGTGTCTCTGTCTCTCTCTGTGTCTCTGTCTCTTCCTCTGCCTCTCTCTCTCTTTCTCTCTTTCTCTCTCTCTCTCTCTCTCTCTCTCTCTCTCTGTAACTCTGTCTCTCTCTCTGTTTCTCTGTCTCTTTTTCTCTGTTTCTCTGTCTCTGTCTCTCTGTCTCTTTTTGTCTCTCTGTCTCTATCTGTCTCTTTCTGTATCTCTATCTCTTTCTGTCTCTCTGTCTCTTTCTGTTTCTCTATCTCTTTCTGTTTCTTTGTCTCTTTCTGTCTCTTTGTCTGTTCCTGTCTCTCTGTCTCTTTCTGTTTCTCTGTCTCTTTTTGTCTCTTTGTTTGTTCCTGTCTCTCTGTCTCTCTGTTTCTATCTGTTTCTCTAACTCTTTCTGTTTCTTTGTCTCTTTATGTCTCTTTGTCTCTTTGTCTCTTTGTCTCTTTGTCTCTTGGTCTCTTCCTGTCTCTCTGTCTCCTTCTGTCTTTCTGTCGCTCTGTGTCTCCTTCTGTCTTTCTGTCGCTCTCTGTCTCTTTCTGTTTCTCTGTTTCTTTCTGTCTTTCTCTGTGTCTTTTTCTGTCTTTTTCTCTCTTTCTCTGTCTTTTTCTGTCTCTCTCTCTCTCCACCTTTCTCTCTCTCTCTCGATCTAAATATCTATCACTCACTCGAACTTTTTTTCCGTTTTCTTTTCGATTTCTTACTGTTTTAACGAAGAATTTCGTCTTAGTCTTACGAAAACATATTTATTTGTTTGTTTATTTGTTCGTCGTCTTCGATCACATCGTACAGACTGGTTTGTCTTATGCTATATTTTTAATTATATTTTTAAAACTATTTTTGGTCAAGTTAAAGTCAAATAAATCACTGACGTCATTGAATCCGCTTAGGCAGGAACTGAGCGGATTGTTATAACCAAAGTTTGTCCTGGCCCGGGTATGGAGATCATTGTCCAGTATCGCAACTGGCGCTGAGGAACATTTATTTGAATTAGCAGGAGAAGGTCTGAGCAGTCAATATTGTTCGTTAGGACATCGAAAACAAACAATCGTTGAAGTTTTATTCGTCTTGTTGATAGCAATTCCAGGTCAATCAAACGACGATGTATATAGGGTTACAAATTTGAAAAACCAAAAACATCGGTAGCGTCACAGAAGTTTTTTCAACCGATTGGGAATTGAGCTATGCGTCCACCGAAACGCAGAGAATTGTGATTTTGTGAAGCACAGCCGACCAGGGTTGATATTTGTTGACACTCTTGAGTGAAAATGAAAAAAAACATCCATACACGTTATTATTTTACAATCCTTTCAGAGTTTTCCCTTCCCGCTTATTGCATGGAAGTGAACTGTCAAAACACCTCATTATATTTCATGCGATGGAAGCAAGACAACAAAATCAGTTTATCAGTTAACGAAGATTGTCAAGGCATCGGTCAGTGTCAGTGAAAAAGTGTTTCGGTAAGGTTTATTTTGGTTGAGTGGACTGTTTGTTTTTCTTCTTCGCTTTGAAGTGAAGATCATTTGGTTGGATTTGTCGTCAAATTTTATTCTGTAACCGTGAACGATGCACGCGATCTATTTCGTCTGAGTATAACAGCACGTTACTAGGACGATAATCTAGTGTATCTGAAAGAGTGCTGCGATCATTGGAAGTGAAAATTGAAAATGATTGGCTGTAATTTTCGAAGAATTTTACTGGATAAAATGACTTTTATCAGCACTGCAGCCGACACTAAAGTTTACAACCGATTTGACCTCATTACCGATTTGTTGTTGATGTTGTTTTACTAGCTCTAGTTCACAAAGATACGTTTAACTCTCAGTTGTCACGTATAAAAATCAGCATGCAGAAATTTAGTCTTCATTGCATGACCAATTACTGCAGCGAGCGGACGACTGAATCTTATGGGAAACTGGCTAATGCCGCAGAGCAGCAGCTGATTTTAGCGCAGCAAGGCTTAGCAGACGACTCATTCGATCGCAGCATTTCACAGCAGACGAACCTGGTAGAAAAGATTTTATCTTTCCAGTTTCTACAGAAGCTTCTGCCGTATTGAATCCACTTTGTTTTCGATCACTTATTTGTTTTTTTAAGCAGTTTACAACAATTTCTAAAATCAAAATCTTTTTAAGAGCAGATTTTTGAATCTATTCTAGAGAAACATTTCAATAGGCCCTATCTGCTTTGATCCAACACTTTCATTCAATCACCACAACTTATTAAACAACTTTTATAACACCCAATTGGCACAAGTTGATAGCGGAGGGATCACTCTAGCCTTCTGAACGAAAACTACGCTTAAGAAAGTTACTAAAGCTGAACCATTACCAAAATGAA
Organism: Wyeomyia smithii; assembly: GCF_029784165.1. Classification (NCBI taxonomy): domain Eukaryota; kingdom Metazoa; phylum Arthropoda; class Insecta; order Diptera; family Culicidae; genus Wyeomyia; species Wyeomyia smithii. The sequence continues at coordinate 216,145,237 of NC_073695.1, forward strand.
AAGACGCTCCGGAAAAACAATGAAAGCAGATAGGACCTTTTGAAATGTTTATCTAGTATTGTGTTATTTTTTCTGTCGTTTAAAAGTGTTTTCAATCATTCAAAGCGTAGGCCCCTATTACAGAAAACGAGGCGAGCAAAATGTTGTATTGAGATCGCGAGTGAAACTTGGCTGAAACAGCTGAGTGACAGACGAGTTACTCGTCTAAAATTTAGCCGACTCGCCATCTGCAATACCCAAATTGGTTATACGAGCAACTCGCCGCTTGCCTCTTGAAGACGAGTTCAATAGAATAGGGCCACAATTTGTATTTATAATTCTTCCGGTTCTTTCTGAATTATAAAGGCGTTCTCTTTGCCCTTCTCTGTCTATTTAGAGCATTTCTCGGTTCTCTAAAATTTTGATGGGATTCTTTTCATTTAGGACTTTAATGGTTTAGGTGGTTTTGGGCTGATTTTGAAATTAGTCTTATTCTTTTGCTAACATCTAAATAAAACTACAGAAAAAACATTTTTCGATTTTTCGTTGTAAAAAAATGTTCACGTGAACAAAGTGCGGGGGGAGGGACTTTGGTAAATGTCCATGCTTGTCCACGATTTTTGTGTCCACGTGGAATGTGGACAGCCCCTTATCAACGTGAGGCTTGTGTCGTTATCATAATAAAACGCAAAAAATTCTTTCGTGGCTGCATTTTTCTTATTCATCACTAGTCTTGTAATGCAGTTCACACAATGACATTCAGAATAATAAATTTTCAGGAAATTTTAAACAGTGATAATCATACGAACACGTTTTCTCTGCGCCTGATGGATGACTTAGCTTTCAATTTTTTACGAACACTGAGAAAACAGAGGAAGAGAGAATGGTTATTGCATGAAAGCGAAATATTTTCTTGTGATGCACAGTGGTCTAAACTCGAAAAATCGTGATCGTTTTAGATTTGACTGTGAAATATTGATTTTATGTACCTAGTGTCTTCAGCAAGTTTATTCCATAAAACAAGGCCTTTCTCTTGGCGTTCTCGGTTTTTTGATCAATCCCCCTAGTAGTTAGATATAAAAACTTTTTTTTCTTATTTTCAAAATGTCAGATTGCTTTCTTCAGCAAAGTTGTAGGAAAATCTATAAGAAAAATAATTGCTGAACACTGTAATCTTCTATCTGTACGTCTGATATGACGAAATAGAGTTTTATGAGGAACACTCCTCAAAATTAGTTATTCGTCCATAATTTTTTTTGTAATCGTATTGTAAACCTCGCATTTTTGTAGAAAAAATGAAATTTTTATTTGTTGTAAAGATATTTCTAGTTTTTTGCTGAAAATAGCCATATTTCGAGTCCATATTTCTACGAAGGTTGCAGATAGTAGCAAACCAGACTGTATGCATTTGAAAGTTTGTCAAAAGAACTGCATTGCTAAAAAGAGTTCAACTGTTTCTAGTTGTATCCAACCGAGTACTGAATGAAAGGAAAACACCCCTCAAAATGAGTTTTTTTGTCCATAACTTTTAATGTAATCGTCGAAACAATTCGAGATATTCTAAGATTTTGTTCATTCTGCTAAACCTCGCATTTTTGTAGAATATATTGATTTGATATTTTCATTTGTTGTGAAGATATTTCTAGTTTTTTCTGAAAATAGCCATATTTCGAGTCCATATTTCTCCGAAGATTGCAGATTATTTGCTTGCATTTGTAATCCGGTATTTTTTCCGTAGGACCTAATATAAATGTACTGAAGCGTTGTGGAGCCATCCTTCAAGCTGTTGCTTCTGGTAGAAAGTTGAACACAGAAAAATTCGATCGATATTGCATCGACACGGCGCGAAAAATATTGAAGTTATATCCATGGTACTATCTACCTGCGTCAGTACACAAAATACTTATTCACGGTGTACAGATTGCTGACCACATTTTGGTTCCGATAGGACAACTCTCGGAAGAAGTGCAGGAAGCATTGAACAAAATTATACGGGAAACACGTGAACATCAAAATATGGTTATTTTCAGCAAAAAACTAGAAATATCTTTACAACAAATAAAAATATCAAACCAATATATTCTACAAAAATGCGAGGTTTAGCAGAATGAACAAAATCTTAGAACGTCTTGAACTGTTTCGACGATTACAGAAAAAGTTATGGACGAAAAACTAATTTCGAGGAGTGTTCCTCGTAAAACTTTATTTCGTCATATCAGACACAGAAGATTACAGTGTTCAGCAATTCTTTTTCTTATAGATTTTCCTATAACTTTGCTGAAGAAAGCAATCTGGTATTTTGAGAATTAGAAAAAATAGTTTTTATATCTAACTACTAAGGAGATTAATCAAAAAACCGAAAACGCCATAAGAAAGGTCTTGTTATATGGAAGAAACTTGCTGAAGACACTGGGTACATAAAATCAATATTTCACAGTCAAATCTAAAACGATCACGATTTTTCGAGTTTAGACCACTGTGTGATGGTAAAAAAAGGTACTGACGTTTATGGTAGCTAATTTTCATCTTCATGCAAAAGCGCTGAAATTTTTCAGCCTTGAAAGGGGACAAATTAAAAAACCAAAAACATCGAGAGCGTCACGAAAATTGTTGAAATCCAATGACCTCAGCTCAGTCAGTTTTAAGGTATTTAGCGTCTCTTTGAAATCGCTTGGAATAAATGTTGAACTGCACATTTCATAATTTGTAAAGTAGGCGGGGGCCCAGCATAGTTTGTAACATCTCCGCCAACCACGCTCACAGTGGTCTAGTAAGGCTAAAAGTGAAACTTAATTCCATAGCGCCTTTCACCTTCATTCTAGCTTAATAATGTCTTCGGAACAATTATTTGTATGAATGACAAATTGTCAAACAGTATGAAAAATTTACTATGGTAAAAATAAAAAATAAACTTTTTTAAAGTTATCGAAAAAATAAGCTTAAAACATGCTAAAGCATTGTAAGGAAAAGTCCTGGAGATGTGTGGCCTTCAACAAAAACGTGTGTTTTGTATGCCCAAATGCTTCTTTGGAACAACATTATCTTGTAAAATGTAGCTAACAAAAGTTATGTGCAAAAAATTAACTTCTAAGTAACTTTTACAGAAAATACTCGGTAACTCTGTACCCAATGAAGATAGGAATTTTATTTGTTCAGCAAAGATTCATATTTTTGCACGTTTCAGAACTTTGCCGAATCAACTATTCCTCTATATCTTAACAAAAAAAGTTAGTATTTTGATTATATGACAACCTGTAACATATGCTCGCCGTACTCTAATATGGATAGATTGGGACAAATAGAACCTTAAGGAGTTCATAGTACTCTAGCTTAACTTCAAGAGAAAGTATTGACATCATGATTCCACTTGTCCCTTTTTAACCTATACGTTCTTGAAGTTATCGTTAAAAATAAGCTGAAATATGATATAATTTTGTAAGGAAAAGTCCTGGAGATATATAACCTTTGGCAAAGATGTGTGTTTTATGTGCCCTAACAATTCCTTCAAACAAAACTGTCGTGTAAAATGCAACTAACAAAAGTTAAGTACAAAAAACTAACTTTTAAGTAAGCTCCTTGTAATAAACTTTATAACTTTGTAACGAAAAAAGATAGGATTTTTATTTGTTCAACAAAGCTTCATATTTTTGAATCTTCTACAATTTTGCTGAATAAACTATTCTTCTATCTCTTAACACAAAAGTTTTCTTTTTATTGTAAAGTTTTCATACTTTTTGACAATTTGCGATTATGCGGGTCATTCATACAAACAATTGTTTTGAACACTTTATTAAGCTAGGATTAAAGTGGAAGGCGCTATGGAATCAAGTTCCACTCTTTGCCTTATAGGACCACTGTGCGCTGGTGGCCTGGGTTCGGATCCCAGTGCCTACATAGGTGACGATGGTTGTGGGGTGGTGTGATCCACTCACAAACAACCCAACTAGTCTAGATTTCACCCTAGCCGACACCGGAAGATTTTCTGAGGCAAAAAATCTCTGGGATCACGCCTTCCATCGCATCCTCTTAAGTAAGGGGCCCTGGGTGGAGTCACCTCCCCGGGCGTCGGTGATTGGCACAACAACAGTGGCTGAACTAGACCGAGGAGAAACAAGTGAAAATAAAAAGAAAATAATTTACAAGATAATTTGCTTCAAAAATGTATTTGTGGCTCTGAGAAGGGCCCACTTTAATTTGTACTGGATTTGTAATTTGTAAGAGAAATGAAAGATTTTACTTTTCGTAACAGCTCTATTCTCCTGGTAACAGCTTAAAGATATGCTTCTTCAATTGTTGACGATTATACAGTTACGAAAAATTAATAGGGGTCTTCACATCGAGCTCGTATACAAATACCAAGCGTAACTGTAACAGCGTAAGCTGTGTATCTTCCATTACTCGTCAATGGAGGTGAGTATTTTTACGGCTGGGTATCTGTATACGAGCCTGTGCACATTTTTGCCTCTTTTTCTCCACTACTTTCACGGATCGGAGTAGTCACGGATCCACATGTTCACAAGTTCTTTTCAATTATGAACTATAAATAGATAATGTATAACAAATTCATAAAACGAGTCGAAATATCCCAACAAGAACTCATTCTTTTTCAGAATTTCTTACAAGATACAATTGAGGACACAATTAAGGATACAATTAAGGAGCTTGGAATAATGTTTGACTCTAAGTTGAACCTTAAGCTGTATATCAACTTTACAATAGCCAAAGCTTCAAAGAACTTAAGGTTTGATCTTCCGAATGACCAAAAATTTTCACAGAAATCTGTTACTTGAAAAACTTGTACTGCTAGATTGTCTGCTCAATTTTAGAGTATTGCTCAGTAGTAGGAACCCAGTGTACTTAAATGCAGCCGAAAGGATCGAAAATGTTCAACGCAGGGTTCTTCGTTACGCTTTTCGACAGTTACCCTGGCATGATCCATTAATGTCGAATTCGTTTTTACGACAGGACTGTACCGTCCCGGACCACACTTTGCAGCTGAAAAAAAAACACTTTCCGAGCAGTTGCAATGGTGTGCGTAATACCAGAGGTAGCTGTCACTTTTGTTTTGGTCATCATCGCCACTGTCTTTTTGTCGGGTTTGCCAATTTACTGAAAAATGACAAAATAACAAAATAAAATAAATAAAATCCAACCTAATGTTTGACACGCGAAGAACGATAATCAAAGCAAACCGATTTTGACACATTTTTTTTTTTTTTATTTTGACACATACGTGTGAATGTGTTGGTGTCTTCAAAACTGCACTCTGTTTCTTTCGCGGACTGTCCGGGACAGAAAAATGGTAGTCCGGGAGAGAGTGCCTGTAAATATATAGAGTGGCGACACTGTCAAAACTGAAATAAAAATTATCTGTCAGTGTCATTTGTTTGAAACTGTTCGAAGTTTGAATCAAAACGGTATGTTCACCAGTGTTATCAACTAAAGATGCACCACAATTGGAAATATCATAGCCTTTGATTTCTTTTAGTCGTAGGTATATGCCTGCAGTATTAGGCAAAGCGAATTATAACTTTTTTTTTCGAATTTTTAACCATCTCCGAGGTCTGGAGATATGAATAAATACAGCATTTTGCAAATTATTGTACAAAAATGCAAGAAGCAAAAATGAGCGTTTATTCACCATTAATTATTTACGTTTAAAGTAAATTAATTCCATTGCTTACTTGATACGTAACACCAAAGGTGACTGACGTCGCTAACACGTCAACCCCATGACTAAAATAAAATAATGTTCGCAAAATAGCTCCAATGACATTGGTACTACAAACACGGATAAAAATGAAACAAGTAAATAAGAAAGAAATCCTCTGGGGAAGCCTTTCCCTAATCAAACTTCATTTGTCCTTACCTGCAAAACAGAGAAACTGAGAAAGATAATAAGTTCTATATACTAAATAATTTATCGGAAAGAGTTTTGCCTCCGAAGGGGACGCTTCGTACATTTCACCGAGCGGAAAATGGAAGTCAGCAAAACAGACTGCGTCTCCATCGACTGAATCTATAAAAATGTTACACTGTGTAAGCTTCATATGGTGAGCGGGTATTCTCCGGCGGGGGTTATTGCGAAATCCCCCAGGGCATTCGACACGCGTCGGTTTGCCGGCTATCGGAGCCGGTAAATGGCGCCACGGAAAGTGAAAGTTTCAAGGAGGTTGCGACCCTTTTACACCTCGTAAAATGCAGTAAATTCTTCTTAGCGCCGCCACGCTACGATGCGACACACACGTGTAATGTGGATGTGGTGCCGTTCATGGGGAGTGTGAATTCCTTCCTAGGATTATATCCACCATTGTGGTAGGTATTTGTTTTGTGCAAGTGCATAGCGGGAAAAAAACGGTTTCTTCTTAGTATAAATATGATTGCGAATGAAACGCGGTGCAACAAGTTGATAAATTTTGGCGTCTTTCTTCACATTTTCTACCACAATTCACAAAACCTACATACATTGTTGAGATGATATTCGAACAGTGAAAGTCAAAGGTATCATACTTGGTGCGCATTCTAATGATTATTTATGAAAATGTGATATTCCTACTCATGCATGGTTTGTTTGCCCCTGCGGTGCATGCACTTCAGGTTTTTATGTAGCGCTGGTTTGTGTGAAAAGATTTTCTTGATCCCCATCACCGGTAAGTAGAAAATGTAATAAAAATAAGCAGTGGAAATGGAACGAATATTCAACTGTGATATTATCTAGCGAGGTAACAAAAGTGTAAGCTTTCGATCCGGATACTGGGAAAGCAGTCACAGCTGGAATTAAACACGGGTGTTTCTAGAAATATATGAGTACTTTATGGGTTTTACGCATTATTTGGTGGATCGGAAGATGATACTAAAGGATTTCGCGCAAACCTGTTTATGGAGTTTTAAGCTTTTTCTTTGATTTCAGTAAAGTAATGACATGGGTAACTTCGGCAACTAGGCAATTTAGCATCTCAAAAGTTTTTATTAATTTTTGCTTCAAATTAGTGTTGTATGAAAAAACCAAAAAAAGTTAATTTCTCAATAACTTTGGCACTTTTTAAAACGATGTCTGTAATTTGTTTTGATGCTTAAATGAAAATAACACTAGCAGCAATTTCTCAAAAAAGCATATGATATGAGGGTAAATTGGTTTTCAACACTGACAGTGACTTTTCTAAATGAAAAGGCTACTGATGTAATAAAATCATCTAAAACATAGTAAAACATGAATCACCCATTGCAGTTTGATTTTTTTTAACTAACGCAATATGTAGTTTCTCATTGGCATAAGGCCAACATCGGGCAAGCTACGTGAAGGGTGCATAAAATTTGCGGTAAAACAATTTACAATATTTTACAAACCGGAAGCTTGCCCTTGTACATCCAAGACGAATGGGAGGGGTGGTTACTTTCTTACGCTTCAAAAGTTGTAGCTAACGTTGTGCTGCTGTCGCGTCGAACGTTGCTACCTGCTGGTAATGTCAAGTGTTGTGATGTCAAAAGTTCGTCACACATTGCAAAGCAGAATCGGTTTCGCCTAAACGTGTACTTGTTCGTCAGTGTTATTATAGCTGTGTCTGATAGCCAATTTCTTCCGACACTTATACACTGTTTCCATACATTTTGTTTCGGGGGCTTGAATAGGTCTGCTTATCCTATCGCTAGATGAAATCGAGAGTGAAATAGTACAAGACAGAGACGTCTCAACGCTATAGCATTTACGTTAAGGTCGACTATACATACACATAGCAACTCATGCAGTAGGAGTTTTTCCCAGTTTTCCGCTATTCGAGCCAAAAATAGTCGGGGAGGATTCGAATAACAGCCAAGGAGCGGTCGATCCTGTCTGGGGTAGAAATTTGTTGGTCGTTGTCGCAAATGATGGAGAAGAGTTAAAAGGCAGCTTTCTTTTGGCTTACAACCAGTTAAATCGCCAACCCCTGGAGTTTAAAACTCCGACAGCTTCTGGCTTATGCATATTTATGCGATATGCCATCTTGGTTACAGGATATATTGTGTTGCGTATGTAATGTATATTCATATTTCGCTACTATTGCCAACGGTGGCTTTTTGGCTACATCCGAACATGTGCCTACAATGTGCTGCTAGGGGCTGGAGACACATTACTACAGTATTTTTAGGGTGGATTATGGAACGGCCAATGTGGTGACATTTGGAGGCGAATGTGATTGATATACTCTTTGAATTGGATGAGAAGATTTCTTCCGAATGCAATCTGAAATTAAAACCGTGAACATTGCATCAACTCTTTCGAGACTTTTTAGTCACGACAGAAACTTATTTGTTGCTGTCTGGAAGTCAGTCTGAGTCTTGCTTGCAAGTGCGTCACAAAAACGGAAGGTGCTCCGTAGGTAGGGATACCATCCGTCCTGATTTAGCAGGACATGTCCTGATTTTGAGATCCATTTGGAGCGTCCTGCTTTACTTTTTATATTGTAGCATTTGTACTGATTTTTCTGAATGATGCCGGATATTCAGAAAGGAAGTAAACTGTTCAGTACTTTTACCTTGACTCCGGGAAGAAACGAACTTATTTCAAACGAATTTTTTCTTTGGTTGAATCTTGACAAGAGAAATTGTCTAGTCGTTGAAACCGTTGAACGTTTTTAAACAATTTTTGAGTTTATTTCAAACGCTCAATAAATCAAAGTTGCAAAATTGAATCGTTCGAAAAATACGTTAAATATGAGACTTTTGGCGTACTTTAAAGTGCAAATCTCAAATTACATGTTTTATTTATTGATACCTAAAAAAATAAAAATAGCCTAGATCAAATTTTTGCTGGAAAAAAAAGTTGTACTGATTTTTAACTCCGACGAAATGGTTACCCTATCCGTAGGGCTAAATTTTTCTAACTAAATTTCTATATTTAACAACGGCTTTTACTCGTTAACATTCAAGTTCATTAAGCAGACAATGTGTGCAGCAGGAAAAGCGAAAAATACGCGAACTGGAAATATGATACAGATTATAAAGATATTTTATAGAGATCTTGAATTTATTTCTTGAAGTAGACGAAGAAATTTCTATCACCAACAGCCATAGAGGTTTCCTAGAGCACATATCAGTACTAGTTTTAAATATATACTATTTCGGGCAAAATGCACATGAAGCTAGTTGAATGGAAAATATTATAAAAATTGATCAATCTCACCCCGTTCCATGGTATTCACAGTTGAGCGGCACGGCGTAGATGATGGAATGAAAGAATTTGAAAAAGTGGACGTACTGTGCTATAGAAACTGTACAGAACATTGTGCACATTTTCGTCAACGACAAGTGGCAAAGCAACCAAGTTCAGACATCCGTAGTTTGCTATTGTCAGAAGATTGAAGCTTTTGTTCCATTTCTCCTATCAAGTATAAATTACAATCAGTCCTTCACAGGTCCACAAACACGTTCTTGAAGCAATGTTAAATTTTCTCACCTTGCAAATTGTAAAGTGTGATATGTGTGAAACGTATTGCAGTTCTACATCTGTTCCAATCGCACAACTAACTATTAGCAACTCCTTAACGCGAAATTCAGACAGAATCACTAACATGTCTCAATCCCGTCCGTACATTCAATCACGGCAAGGCTTCGGAAAGCTATTCGCGCTTACTATATCATCGGCCTAACATGTCCGGACATGTTCAGCAACACTGTGCAGTGTGGTCCGCCGGTTTCTACTATTGATCCATCTGCTGTGGTAGGCTGCAATCGAATGAGCGAATCTTCTATAAGAATGAGCGAAATCCGTTTAAGCTGACTGAGTTTTAAGCATTTGAAGATGAACAATTTTGTGACGTGCTCGATGTTTTCGGTTTTTCAATTTGTACCCCTATGTTGCCGTAAGACGTAACTCTACGATAAAGTTTTTTCTTTTGAATGAAAAAAAACATGAAACAATAATGTGGTTTAGCTTTCAATGTCTAGAACTATAAATTGAGCCTGCCTATGAATACCACTACCACATACTTAGACATACGTAACACTGGCGATTTTTTTTGGTACTCTTTGCCCCACATTACCCGGTACCAACACCAGTTTGAACTGCTCGACGTTAATGAACGGAATGAATTTTCTTCATAGCGGCTCTACTCGATCCCTCAACAAAATCCCTTAAGAAACTGTCAAAAAGTTGTTTACAAAATCAATGCTGCATTTTTCGAGTGGGAACGAGACAAATGCAGGGCTGCCGGGTACACAACCTCCATAAACTACTCAAACAGAGGTTTTTTTTACAGAGGTTGGTACTTTCGAGTAGTTCATTTTGTACCAACTTTTTTGGAAGATTTCTTCCTGAGTGTTGCGTATGTCTTATGTATGTGCCACTACTGCCTTAAAAAAAGACAGGAAAAGGACAGGTTTCAATTAGCATCCCGAGGGAAGAAGCAAGAATAATAGAACTTGAAAAGGTTGTAAACGTACATAAGTACGTAAATGTTCATCAACTCTTAAAAGAGATTGAAGAATAGATACACGTGCTTCTCATTCTACAACTGATAATCCGAGGGTGACTGGTGGACATGAACGAACTGTCATTTGAGACATTTCGAGCAGCTTTTTATCCTTCGTTTAAAAATCGAAGGGAAACGATAGAATTTTTTTGAGAATCACGGTTTTCTCAGAAAACGCGTCTTTTTTAAATGATATATAAAAACTGGTATACTTTAGGACCCAATTCTCAAGCATCCGCCTGCCCTTCTGACCACGACAGAATGATTCTCGTTTTGTTGTTATCACGGCAGCATTTTCTACTATTTTCACAACTTAATTTGCTACTAAAGTGTCCGTAACTTCTAGCAGATAGAGAACAGAACAGGATAATACGCTCGAGTCACAGAAAACTTTTAACTACATCATAACCAAATGATTTCGAGCCGCTAAGAAGCTAATTACTCTGCATTGCAAATTACCAATGAACGTATGGTTCGTAAGACTCTGCAGTAGGGGCAACTTTGCCGGTTGAGGGTTCCACTCTTTCTCTGCTGGCGCTCTACCTACTTGCAGCATCCTGGATTACAAAGTCTCCGTACTCAAGTACCTGATCGAAGATTCCGACCATACCATCGCAAAACGACAGTTCTTTCTGCTATGATATCAACAATCAAAAAAGGCAACGGTGTATGAAATTTCGCGAAATCTCGAGTTTCTCGAAATTTAACGAAATTCATCAAAATTGAGAACACATTTTTTCATCAAATAATATCAACTAATGATTACTCAACCAATTTTTCTATCGTTATAAGCTCTAATCTAGGTCTGGTGTTGCTTCTAAGTATCAGTCCTTAAAGAATTTAGAAAAAATCTAGGATTTACTATATTTTTCCTAATTTCCTGAATTTTCTTTAAAAAATTTCACTAATGCAGACTCTAAATATCTCAAAACCTTCTTTTTAAATACGAATCAACGAAAAAATTCATAAATTGTCGTTATTATGTGAAGATGTTCGAGAAAATTTCGTTTAATTTCGGAAATCTCGAAAATTTGTGAAATTTCGCACAGCCTTACTATTTTATGTATCATGTGAAAAAGCTGCTTTTTCTGAGTAAAACGTGATTTAAGGTGGTAGTGTGTAGAAGCCACCAGGTGGTCACCACGTGGTCGACTACGAATTTTCAGTGCCATTAAACTTGGGGATAGTTAATGCGTTATCTATGAAAACACTATCTTATGTTTTCGTCACCATAACAAACATGATGATATGTTTTCGCAAGTATTTGAAAATTCGAAGACGACCACGTGGTGGCTCAAAGTCGGCCATATATGGCATCAACACACTTCCGCCTTAAAAAAAAGTTTTATTGTTGTCCTTCGGTTTTTCAAGTCACAAATTAAAACTGCTCGAAATCGGTTAGATGACAGTTCGTCCACATACATACATACGTAACACTCAGGAAGAAAACTTCCAAAGAAGTTGGTACAAAATGAACTACTCGAATGGTACCACCCTCTGAATAAAATCGCTGTTTGAGTAGTTTATGATGGCAGTGTACCTGCGCAACTCTGCATTTGTCTCCTTTCCACTCGAAAAATGCTACATTGATTTTGTAAAGAACTTTTTGACAGTTCCTTATGGGATTTTCTTTGGGGCTCGATAAAGCTTTTTCTCGGCTTTTTTTCGAAAATTCATTTTGTTCATTATTTGTCGAGCAGTTGGACAGGACGGAGTACGGAGTACTATGAGGCAACGTGTACCAGAAAAAAACGACAGTGTTATGTATGTCTTATGTATGTGGTTAGCACAGACTAACAGACATATTTTCAATAAAATCATCGTTTGGATGATTCCAGTACTTTACGTTAGTAACACTAGCACCATCTGCTGTCGTGTTTGCGCTGCGTCATGTATTTCGACATCAGCGCCAGCGTTACTGCATATGTCAAATGGGGAACTACAAAATATGTATGAGATTACATGACAGCGCCCCCTAAGGGAGCTTCGTGGCCGCAAGGTTACAGAGTCCGCTTTGATAAGTCCCTCTTAAAATAAAACTGTTCTGAGTAACGTATAATAGTTCTCTCACAGACTAACAGACGTAACACTGGAACCTAGCACTATCGCCACAAAAAACGATCATTTCAAATTTCCAATCGAATAACAGTCATCACGCGATAATGCCGTCTGGGGCGCTGTCATGCAGTCTCATACATATTTTGTGGTTCCCCATTTGACACATGCAGTAACGCTGGCGCTGATGTCCAAAGACATGACGCAGCGCGAACATGACAGCAGATGGTGCTAGTGTTACCAACGTAAAGTACTGGAATCATCCGAACGATGATATTTTTGAAAATTTGTTCGAAGTGTTATGTCTGTTAGTCTGTGGTTCTCTTCAGGGAATTGTAATTATGACGCGGTCTTGGCTGGAGGAACGAGGTTTCGATAAGACTCCTTCCTCTTGACAAAAATATAAGTCCTACCTAAAATAAACCTGACCAGAGGTGGAGCATTGAGTGCCTCTTCAGGGAATTGTGATTGTGACGCGGTGTTGGTAGGAGGAACGAGGTTCGATAAGATTCCTTCCTCTTGACAAAATAAGTCCTTCTTATGATAAAACTGATCTCAGAAATATTTACCCTCTACAGGGAATTGTAAATGGCGATATTGGCACGAGGAACGAGGTTTCGATAAGACTCCTTCCTCTTGACATAATAAGTCCCTCTTAAAATAAACCTGGCCAGAGAGGAACGTTAGGTGTAGCCTCAGTTCAGGGAATTATAATTTGGCAATATTGGTAGGATAGAAAAGAGGCTCGGTATAGTAGAGCAGTAAGCATGAAATGAAAGGGTAAACTCTCACACACAAGCACGGATATAAATGAAAAAGCGTATCATTCACTTCAATAGTGATACCACATACATAAGACATACGTAACACTCAGGAAGAAATCTTCCAGAAAAGTTGGTACAAAATGAACTACTCGAATGATACCACACCCTGAATAAAATCACTGTTTGAGTTGTTTTTGAAGGCAGTATACCTGCGCAGCCCTACATTTGTCTCGTTCCAACTCGAAAAATGCCGCATTGATTTTGTAAAGAACTTTTTGACAGTTCCTTATGGGATTTTCTTTGGGGCTCGATAAGGCCGAGAAAAAGAAAATTCATCTGGTTCATTATTTATCGAGCAGTTTGACAGGGCGATATACGGAGAACTATGGGGTAACGTGTACCAGAAAAAAACGCCAGTGTTACGTATGTCTTATGTATGTGGTGATACTGCCAATAATATGAAGTGCGGAGTACAGAAAACACCTGAGCAATATCACAATAGATCAAAAAAGTCTCTGGTCGCAGTGATGAGTCCACACAGAGGAGAAAAAATGACAGCGCCCCAGACGACGCTTTCGCGCGATGACTGTTGTTCGATTGAAAATTTGAAATGAACGTTTTTTGTGGCGATGGAGCTAGGTTCCAACGTTACGTCTGTTAGTCTGTGTGATTAGTATATGGCGTATATGGGCAAACTGTCATTGTAGCGATTTCGAGCAGATTTCGAGCTGTTTTAATTCGTGATTTAAAAATTGAAGGATAACGATAGAAAATTTTTGAAAATCACATTTTGCTTAGAAAATGCAACTCCTTCAGATGTCATAAAAAACCGAGCCTTTGGCATCCCTATACCGAGTAACAGTGAATAATTTGTGCCCGCTGTCAGCAGTAAGATATCGATGTATGAAAAGAAGCGGTGACATGCTATCTCGTTTTTACATGTGTTGAGATGTTAGCCCCTTAGACAAGACGTGACAGCTGGTCACCGTTACATTCAACCAATTTGAACCGGCTGCTGATTGGCTGAATCCGATAACGCAATCATCACGTAGAAAATACAACGAGGTTACTTTTCACTGTAAAGCAGTGATGCTGGAGAGTCTTAATTTAGCTATTATAATTGTTCATAAATAATGATGCAAAAGTATGCAAGGTACATGATATTACCGAGTAATGTATTTCACTGTTATAACTTTAAGAATGCATTGATTAATCGTTTTTTACTATTTCGGTTGAAGTCAAAGAAACTTAGAAAGAAAAAATTTGGGTACCAAGAAACTTATGAAGAAAAAAATTGATAATAGAAGTATGCTTTATTGAACATAAAATAATAAATAAGAATTGAGTATTATTCGCCTATATATTGCAATTTTAATTTGTTTTATTTTCATTGACCTGCAGAAGTTGTTAAAAATAATCATTCTGGCATTAACGGTATGGAACGTTCAAAAAAATTTCGACGGGGATTACGGCCGTTACGAAACGAAAAATAAGAAGCCAGCTGTCACGTCTTGTATCAGAGCTAAACAACCCAATTCATCCAAGATTCAAACCTTATTTACTGTTATATTTGACACCATCATAAGCAGCAGCCGCTACTAATCAGAGATGCCAGATATTTTTCGAAGAAGTAAACAATTTTTGCTTTATGAACGATTATTTTGCATATATTAATATTGCCGCACAACTGCTGCGAAAATGTGTTTCAAATTATTGTTTATGCAGTGGAAATTCGAGAATTGATGGTTTTAATACTTATTGATGGTTTTCAACACTTACGCCGCGTATGTGCCACTATTACCCACAAATTGAATAATGTTTATTTAGCACAAATTAAACGTAATTAACGTAAAGGTATTTATACAATCATTTTGAACAAACTAATAAACATTATATTTCTGGCGTTTATTAAATTTTTACTATATATTCACTCTTTTAAGTGCTCGATTTTTGTTTGGATTGATACGAGATTCATAACACATTAATAGCACGTTAGATTTAATACACTATCATTTATTACGTTAGACTTTAGCCTACCCACTCGTTTTCGCGAAAGCAATAAAATAAAATATTTATTCATTACGTATTTCAACATCATGTTTATCCAGCCCCGACTGCCGCCACATTGCCCCCCCCCCCCCCCCGGTGCACTGGGGGTCACCCGGCAGTAAAGTCATTTGTTTTAAAAAATGTGAGTTAGCACTTCTGTTTTCTATTACACTAAATCCACACAGTTTTGGAAAATTGGTTGAGATTCTACGTTTAGGAGCAAATTATTTTTTTTCTTCACCTATCGTTTATTTGACACGGCACAAATACAATTTAATGTTTAACGGCGCCAATTATATCTGATGACTTAAAATCTTTAAGCAAATTTTTTATACTCGCTGCCGACTACGAGCTTGGAGCAAATTATTATAATTTTCGATAGTTTCACAGTGACCTCCACTTTATTGATAATCAATCTTACGGATGTTATCTATGAAAACTTTCCTTATGGGTGTCACTTCCTAGAGGGTGATACCCGGGGCGGGCCACCCACTCCTTCACGCTTCGCCGGTGCTTGAATTGTAACATGGGAATCTGCAGGTTTTTTGTGCGTCTGTATCACATCACAGAGTGTGGGTAAAACTTATTTGTTTGGATATCTGGCAGCGCTGACGACGACAACAACATTTAGTGATGGGAAATATCGCCCAAAACGAACATCGATAACAATCGATAATTCCGGGGCTTTTATCGATATTATCGATAAGTATCGATAATTTGACAGATAAAGTTTGCGTTAAAAATTTTTTTTCAGACGGTGATGAAAAACAAACAATTTCAGATGGTGATGAAAAAAAAAAACTATGACAGATAATTGAGTTGGATAAATTTCCCATGGAAGGTTATCATGTTAGCTTCCTCACAAAAAAATATTACGTCCTTGCGTGCAGCCTTCCGGCAGTTAACCGGAACATTCGCCATGGCGGACGAAAACATGCGTGTAGCCATGTTGTTAAGCTCTTCCTTCGTTTTTATTAACTCCTCCTCCGTTTTTGTGACAAAATTGTTGGAATAGATCTTGCGCTTCAAGTTTGCCCAGAAATTCTCGATGGGAAGCAGGTGGGGACATTGGGCGGATTCGCCGATTTCGGTACCACATCGATATTCAGCCGCTCCATCTCCTCCAACGATCGCTTCGAGTAGTTGGCCGACGTAAAATCTGGCCAGAACACTGTGTCTTCGCGCTTATGGTATTTCTTGATGAACGACGCAACTTCTGTCAGGCACTTCGTACTACAAATTTTTCCGTTCACGGCCAGCCCGGAGCGAAAAAAGAGCAACTTTGACATCCCTTTTTCGCTGATTTTTAGCCACAGCCGCACCTTCTTGGGGAACTTGGTCTGTGAAATCAACTTTACCTCGGTGCTCACTTCCTTCGTGGGGAGGTAAAATACGAAGAACCTTGCTAGTCGTTGCCATCCAGGGTGCGATAGGTCTAGTCGTCCAATACCACTGTCACGTCGCGATTTGCCGGGAAAATCGACTTGACCATCTTATTCAACCGCTGTCGCTACGTCATTGCCTGCCGCTCCGAGACCAGTGGACGGGACTGCCGCTTCCTGCATGTATGTCCATGTTCTCCAGATGCTTTTTCACTGTTTTAGAGCAAGCACCAACCTCTCGGCCAAGTGCACGCAGCGATTTAGCCACCTTTTCCTCGGTCTTCCTCTTCAGCATCCTTTGAAGCTTCTTGTGGCTCAGGGTCGTTGGCCGCCCGGAACCGGGCTTTCTTTCGATGCTCTGATCGTTGTCCAATAGTGTCAAGATGTTGTAGATGCCAGAACCGGCATACCCGGCGTCCACAAAGTGCCGCACGATGTCCGTTTTTGACGCGGCGGGGTACCATTCTTCGAACGCGCACACTTCACTATTTTCGCCATCCCAGTTAGAGTTTGACTGATAGAGCTGTCAATTTTTTTTTTTGCTAACTCATGGGTTACTATGATTGATGACGCATGAGTGGTTTCGTCAGTGCGATTAAAGGAAAACCCATGAAAAATCGGCAATTTTTGTCAATTTTTTTACCGCAAACGTTATTCGACAAATGCAATTTTGCTATATAAATTTGGTAAAAACAGAGACAGTGATGGCCCAAACAGAATGGATACGTTTGCGTTGCGTTGACGTCAATGTGACAGTAAATGTATGGGCTAACTGTCAAATTGCCGCAAACGCAGCCGCAACGAATCCATTGTGTTAAGGCCTTGAATGACAAATCTTACGATACTGCAAATGAAAATTCAAACAACCGGACGAGTTAAACAGTTTGTTTTGGAAAGTCTTCGGGTTTTCCGCCAGGAGTGCTTTCTACAAGTAGTTTCAAGCCGAAGTTCATTTTGAAGGTTGTATAATAAGGGAAATAATTGATGCAGGCAAAATTCTGTCAATTTTTAAATGGCCAAAACTTCACGAAAAATGAATCAATTCTGACAAAACAGGTTTCATTTTACTGGAAAACTGTCCTAGTTTCCCAGTATTACTTGAGAACTGGACGTGACCAAGGGTCACTGGAAATGTTTCGGATTTCCGGAGTGTGTGCCAAAGTGTACAGTTTTGCAACGCGTAGAACTTTTTCTGACATTCTGTTTCACTTAGGTTTAAATGTTTTCAATAAATCAGAATTTATTTCGGGTTCATTGGTAGCCAAAGCTTGAAAATTCGCCAAGGAATCATCCAGGTATGAATTTATTAAGTATGGGTGTTGATTTTGGCGGTTTTTTCCCTGTTGGGTACTAATTTTCTTTGAGCTTGCAGCACTCTACCAGAATTCAATCGAAGATTGTGGGTGTGAAGGTCTTATAAAACCAAGCAACTTCGCAAACTTGCGTTTGAAAATTTATCTGGATTAACATTTCAAAAGGTCAGATTATTTTCACGCGGATTTTCTCTAAAAGGTTATCTATGCAGATTTTCAAATTATTGTGGTTTTTTATGCGAATTTTTTAATTAAAGCGGTTTATCAAGCGGATTTCTGAATTAACATGGTTTTTCACGAGAGATGTATCCCCCGCGTAAGAAAACCTAACTGTATTTGAACTTTTCTTATGAATCAATATATCTTAGTAAAAATTATCTGAATTTTCCTTCAAAAATATAAAAAAATGAGGTAAAGATCCTACTCTGAAAAAAATACAATTTTAAAAACAAAAAATGATTTTAGAAAATATCAGTGATCTCAGATTTTTTTAAATGAAGTATTTTAGATAGACAATTGTTGCCTTAAACTTTCTATGCGTTGCAAAAATGTACACTTTGACACACTCTTGAAATCCGAAACATTTTCGGTGTAGGTTGGTCACACCAAGTTCTCAAGTAATACTAATATAATACTGTTTGCCAGTGGAATGAAACCGGTTATCAAAATTGATTCATTTTTCGTAAAGTTCCGGCGATTTTAAATTCGAGAGAATTTTATTCATCTCAATTATTTTGTCTACCCCCTGTATAAATCAGGATACTTTTTTGGCGCAACAATTTCGTTGATTTGGATTTTTAGTGAAACTAAAAATTGTTTGTTGGGTAACAGATACTTCAAACTTAAACAGTTCCAAGTTAAACTAAAAAAATTCCAGAGAATTACCAATAGTAATTCTCAGTTAGTAAGTTTGTATTAGTGCGATGTATTCGATTTTTCTTTGTTAGCTGTAAGAATTTTTTGTCACCTGTGAGAACTGTCATCTGAAAGAGAGCATAAAAAACTACCGAGTGACAAAAAATTCTTACAGCTAACAAACAATAAATCGTAAACATCGCACTAATACAAACGCACCTGGAGAACTCTATGCATGTCCATCACATTATAAGAGTTGGCAAGCCAAAGAAAATGCATTTTATTACAATTTCGTATCATTGCTTTTAATGAGATGGTGCAAAAAGTTTGGATATTTTTTCAAAGTACTCCAGTACTAAGTTGTCGAATTCTTCTGTTCTTAGGAAACTAAAAACTATAAATACCTTTTTAGTTACCATTATTTCTCAGAAACTCAGTGACACCCGGGGCGAACCTTTACACCACCCCCAACAATGCTAAATCTTGTCGAATAGCAGCACTCAACAAATACCTAGCGGCAAAAGCAACTCCTGGGGTAGGGTAGGTGAGGTCTCCTTCTTTTTGGTCTCCTCCAGTAGCCTACCGCACTGACTTGTGCTCACCCTTAAATATCGATAATTATCGTTAAAGTCAAAAAATTAGCGATAATATCGATGACCAGCATTTATCGATATTATCGATAAGTATCGATAAGTTTCCCATCACTAACAACATTACATATTATGTGAACGCACTCCATCTAAATATATCCGAGTACCAGGGATACCAGATGTGCTTATTTGTCTGTAAAACGCATATTTTTAGAGTTCATGTGCACATTTTTTTGATCCGCAGATATTAGCCATAATTTTTGCAGAATTTGTGAGATTCCCATAACGTGTGCAAAATTTTACAGACTTTTGCCTGCGCGAGTGCAATTTGTTCGAATCACGGATCTGTCTGCAAATAAGTCTATTGGATTTCATGCAGACTTTCCCGGTTATTCGAGCAGTTGCAGACATCTTTCAGAAACATCTGGCATCTGTGGTGGTGACGGATGAGCTAGCAAAAACAGAACTGATATTGTTTGTACTAGTGATGGGAAATATCGCCCAAAACAGACATCGATAACAATCGATAATTCCGGGGCTTTTATCGATATTATCGATAAGTATCGATAATTTGACAGCTAACGTTTGCGGTAAAAAAAAATTTTTCAGATGGTGATGAAAAAAAAACTATTTCAGATGGTGATGAAAAAAAAACTATGACATATGATTGAGTTGGATAAATTTCCCATGGAAGGTTATCATGTTAGCTTCCTCACAAATAAATATTACGTCCTTGCGTGCAGCCTTCCGGCTGTTAACCGGAACATTCGCCATGGCGGACGAAAACATGCGTGTAGCCATGTTTTTAAGCTCTTTCTTCGTTTTTTTTATTAATTCCTCCTCCGTTTTCGCGACAAAATTGTTGGAATAGATCTTGCGCTTCAAGTTTGTCTAGAAATTCTCGATGAGAAGCAGGTGGGGAACATTGGGCCGATTCGCCGACTTCGGTACCACATCGATGTTCAGCCGCTCCATCTCCTCCAATGATCGCTTCGAGTAGTTGGCCGACGTCAAATCTGGCCAGAACACCGTGTCTTTGCGCTTATGGTATTTCTTGATGAACGACGCAACTTCTGTCAGGCACTTCGTACTATCAATTTCCGTGTTCACGGCCAGCCCGGAGCGAAAAAAGAGCAACTTTGACATCCCCTTCTCACTGATTGTCAGCCACAGCCGCACCTTCTTGGGGAACTTGGTCTGTGAAATAAACTTTACCTCGGTGCTCACTTCCTTCGTGGGGGAGGTAAAATACGAAGAGCCCTGCTAGTCGTTGCCATCCAGGGTGAGATAGATCTAGTCGTCCAGTAACACTGTCGCGTCGCGATTCGCCGAGAAAATCGACTTGACCATTTTATTTAACCGCTGTCGCTGCGTCATTGCCTGCAGCTCCGAGACCAGTGGACGGGACTGCCGCTTCCTGCATGTATGTCCATGTTCTCCAGATGCTTTTTCACTGTTTTAGAGCATGCACCAACCTCTCGGCCAAGTGCACGCAGCGATTTAGCCAATTTTCCCTCGGTCTTCCTCTTCAGCATCCTTTGAAGCTTCTTGTCGCTCAGGGTCGTTGGCCGTCCGGAACCGGGCTTTCTTTCGATGCTCTGATCGTTGTCCAATAGTGTCAAGATGTTGTAGATGCCAGAACCGGCATACCCGGCGTCCACAAAGTGCCGCACGATGTTCGTTTTTGACGCGGCGAGGTACCGTTTTTGAACGCGCACACTTCTGTACGGAGTAGCTTCACTTTTTTCGTCATCACAGTTAGAGTTTGACTGATAGAGCTGTCAATTTTTTTTACTAACTCATGGGTTACTATGATTGATGATGCATGAGTAGTTTCGTCAGTGCGATGAACCCATGAAAAATCGGCAATTTTTGTCCATTTCTTTACCGCAAACGTTATTGGACAAATGCAATTTTACTATATAAATTTGTTAAAAACAGAGACAGAGATGGCCCAAACAGAGTGGATACGTTTGCGTTGCGTTGACATCAATGTGACAGTAAATGTATGGGCTAACTGTCAAATTGCCGCAAACGCAGCCGCAACGTATTCATTGTGTTAAGACCTTGAATGACAAATCTTACGATACTGCGAATGAAAATTCAAACAACCGGAGGAGTTAAACAGTTTGTTTTGGAAAGTCTTCGGGTTTTACGCCGGGAGTGCTTTCTACGGAGTAGTTTCAAGCCGAAGTTCATTTTGAAGGTTGTATAATAAGGGAAATAATCGAAGCAGGCAAAATTCTATCAATTTTTAAATGGCCAGAACTTCACGAAAAATGAATCAATTCTGACGAAACAGGTTTCATTTTACTGAAAAACTGTCCTAGTTTCCTAGTATTACTTGGGAACTGGACGTGACCAAGGGTCACTGGAAATGTTTCGGATTTCCGGAGTGTGTGCCAAAGTGTACATTTTTGCAACGCGTAGAACTTTTTCTGACATTCTGTTTCACCTAGGTTTATATGTTTTCAATAAATCAGAATTTATTTCGGGTTCATTGGTAACCAAAGATTGAAAATTCGCCAAGGAATCATCGAGGTATGAATTTATTAGGTATGGGTGTTGATTTTGGCGGTTTTTTCCCTGTTGGGTACTAATTTTCTTTGAGCTTGCAGCACTCTAGCAGAATTCAATCGAACATTGTGGGTGTGTAGGTCTTATTAAACAAAGCAACTTTGCAATCTTGCGTTTGAAAAGTTATCTGGATTAACATTTAAAAAGGTCAGATTATTTTCACGCGGATTTTCTCTAAAAGGTTATTTATGCAGATTTTCAAATTTACGTGGTTTTTTACGCGAATTTTTGAATTAAAGCGGTTTATCAAGCGGATTTCTGTATTAACATGGTTTTTTCACGAGGCATGTATCCCCCGCGTAAGAAAACCTAACTGTATTTGAACCCTTTTCTTATGAATCAATATATCTTAGTAAAAATTATCTGAACTTTCCTTCAAAAATATAAAAAAATGAGTTAAAGATCCTACTCTGAAAAACATATAATTTTAAAAATAAAAAATGATTTTAGAAAATATCGGTGATCTCAAATTTTTTTGAAATGAAGTATTTTAGATAGACAATTTAGTTGCCTAAAACGTTCTATGCGTTGCAAAAATGTACACTGTGACACACACTCTTGAAATCCGAAACATTTTCGGTGTAGGTTGGTCACACCAAGTTCCCAAATAATACTAATATAATACTGTTTTCCAGTGAAATGAAACCGGTCATCAAAATTGATTCATTTTTCGTAAAGTTCTGGCCATTCGAAATTCGAGAGAATTTTATTTATCTCAATTATTTTGTCTATCCCCTGTATAAACCAGGATACTTTTTTGGCGCAACAATTTCGTTGATTTGGATTTTTAGTGAAACTAAAAATTGTTTGTTGGGTAACAGATACTTTAAACTCAAACAGTTCCAAGTTAAACTAAACAATTACCAGAGAATTACCAATAGACTGTCGCTCTACATGTCCATCATACTATAAGACTTGGCAAGCCAAATAAAATGCATTTTATTATAATTTCGTATCATTGCTTTTTATGAGATGGTGCAAAAAGTTTGGATACTTTTTTAAAGTTCTTAAGTACTAAGTTGTCGAATTCATCTGTTCTTAGGAAACTAAAAACTATAAATACCTTTTTAGTTACCATTATTTCTCAGAAACTCAGTGACACCCGGGGCGAACCTTTACACCACCCCCAACAATGCTAAATCTTGTCGAATAACAGCACCCAACAAATACCTAGCGGCAAAAGCAACTCCTGGGGTAGGGTAGGTGAGGTCTCCTTCTTTTGGGTCTCCTCCAGTAACCAGCCGCACTGACTTGTGCTCACTCCAAGTATGATGACAGTTCTACAAGGTATGCTATTCACGTCGATGCATTAGTATTAGTGATCGTTATGAACTTTTTCCAATTTTGTATGAAATCTGAAATGATTTTGCATTTTAAACTAAACTTATAAAACATACTTTCCTGAAAAGTTATAGAAATGATGTTGAAACATGTTTTATTTGTGGGGAATACATAAACATGCTGCGGTTTAGGAAAAATATGCTGTTTTTCATCAATTTGCCGGTAACCTTTTTGCACTTTGCGTTTTTTTCTTGTACTCTAATAGCGCTTCTAAATAGAGTCGCTTATGTTTAAACAGCAACAAAAGTCATGAGCTATGACAATGGCTAAGATTATGCTCCAACTATTAGAAATATAGCATTTTTAGATATTTTATTTCGACATATTGTCACAATTTTTCACACTAAATCTAAATTAATATCAATTTCTAGTGTGTTTCAACTGGAGATTCACTCTCTCACCAAAAAAATCAGATATAAAACAACATGAAACGAGAAATTTCCAAAAATGTTCTGAATCCCATACAAAACGCGAAATTTTTCATAACGAAATTTGTTTGTGTGCGTGGATAGACAAAAATGTAGCATACCTTGTAGAACTGTCATCATACTTGGGTGCTCACCCTTATAATATCGATAATTATCGTTAACGTCTAAATTAACGATAATATCGATGACCAGCATTTATCGATATTATCGATAAGTATCGATAAGTTTCCCATCACTAGTTTGTACAATTTGTTCGCCTAAAACAAAAATATACACCAAAACAAAGATTTAAATAAAGTGAATAACTGCGCATTACACCATAAATATGTAAAATACGTTGCAAATCTGATTACTGCTTACGCTCTGATTGTTTGTAACATTGGAGAGTTAACTGTTCCAACCAAAAAAGATTCGATCTTATTCAGGTATGGTATCTGTAAATCAGTGTTCACTAAATTTAATTTATTAGTTTCATTTTCCAACTACCTGTATGTTATTTTTCAATAACTCAGTTGTTTCGACCGCGGTACGAAAAAAAAAATAATCTGTCGCCAGTATAATCGTAGCTTCAATTCTATAATTGTCTTACACTAGAAATTTGCTATGAAATCGCTATACCTAATAAGCCGAAAGATTAGAATATGCAAATGTTCATGCATCTAAAACAGAAGTTTTCATTTTGCTCTAGCAGATTCAAGCGCCGTTATTCGAAATGTTGGACGAAACCGATCAGAAGGATGACGCCCGAGTGCAGAAACATCACACTATGCCAATACCAGTTCAACAGAACGTTCACTTCAAAAGCACAACCGAATACTCCGGCGGTCTTATGGCCAACAATTACAATAAGCTGCAAATGCAACTTAACACCCGATATATATCACAGGTAAGTGTTCATTTTTCTTTCTTATTGTACCTTGAAAAAATAATTTTTCTTTTCAGATATCATGTCCGCGCCGGATTCGTGTTTCACTGCCACACGTTCGCGTGTGTCCATACATCGTTCCACAGCGCTCACGAACCAAAAGCGAAAACTCGGACACATCGAGCCTAATGAATTTGGAAACTTGTCCAGCCAGTGATGCCGTCCGAACCAGTCTGAACTGCAGCCTCATGATGGAAACCTGTGATCCATCCTTTTCGCAGATGGACACTTCAAACCAACAGCAGCAACTGATTGCGAGCATGCCTGAGAGGCGTAATACGCTCGTCAAATCAAAATCGCTAGAAAATTTGGCTCAGGTTGCGCGCCCAATCGACGGGTCACAACCTTCGCATGAGATGGAATTTGTCTCTAGTCGCATCCAAAAATTGAAGGTGCAGGAATAATGCATCAGGCATAATTTTTACTTATTACGTAGAACACAACTCGACAACATGCATTGTCGATTTTAAAATACGTGCTTTTAACACGAAAAATGACCGATACTGATAGGGTTAAGCCTGTTGTGTATAAGCTTTTTAGCAGAAGGATTTTTACTACCGTATAACAATAAGAGTCACTAAATGCTGTTTAGCAGCATCTTTACACTAGAGAAAAAGTGAACCAACCGTACACGGAATGTAGAGAAATATTGCCACTGGTTACCTTAATTAGTGCAATTTTTAACTAGTTTGTTTTTCATTGGTGGCAGAATTTCAGATCCGGAGCAGGCGCTCGCGTTTCGATTCCTGTAATGAGTGAACTATTTATTTCAATAAATTTATAGAAAGAAACTACTGTGGTTTCCACAGTAGGTTACGTTTTATGAGTTATGAGCAAAATTATGAACACTTATTTTCAATGCGTAGCTGTGCCCAGGATTTTGTTTTTTTTGTTTTGTTTTGATGGGAAATGATTTTTTTTAATAATATTAGTAAATAATATTAGCCCTATTAGTAAAGAGAAGTCAACTCGACTCGCCCATGTATTTCAAATGAGACAAGTTGCTCGTACAACAGCTCCTATCCCTACCTCCACGTGGTACTGACGAGGATACGAGCAACATAGGGAAGACCGGTGAACCGGTGGGAACTTGTTCATGTGCTGACTAGCTAGGTTAAGCTGTTCTTGGAGAGCAGTTTGTCTGAGCGTCTTTTCTTCATGTCTGTGGCGGTTCGAACCTCTGTTGATCCTTAGCAGACGGCTGAACTATAAAATGCGGTGTCTCACTAGCTACACCCAAGACGGCAGACCCGCGACCCTAGTAAAGTAAAAATAATGAATTACAAACTACAGATCCAGCGTATCAAAATAATCGGTATTAAGTTGAGCACACGAAAGAGGACGATTGGAACCTCGGCACTTGGAATGTTAGGACTTTGAAGGAACCAACACGCTCAGAGAGCTGCGGGAGGTAGCAAACATACAAGAGGTGCGTGGGCTAAAAACCGGAGAACGTGAATTCCGGACGGTAGACTCAACCACTGACGAAACGGCCTCCAGATATGGAGGTCAGGTGCGAATATAAGAAATAAGTATATCAAGATTGTCATTGAGAATATGAACGCCCAAATCGGAAGGAAGACCTGTGTAAACCGGTGATCGTACACGACAGTCTGCACACCGAGACGAACAACAACGGCCTAAGCTGGTTAAACTTTGCCGCTTTCCAAGAATTGGTATTCCGAAGTACATTCTTCCTCCACAAGGACATCCACAAAGCCACTCAAAAATCACCTGGCCAACTAACAACAAACCAAATTGACCATGTGCTCACCAAAGGACGTTTTTCCTCGAACATCACCAACATACGCACTTACCGAGGTGCGGATATTGACTCGGACCACTACTTAGTGGCGGTTTGTATACGCGCAAAACTGTCGACTAGCTATCAGTCACGACAGAACCGATCTCCGCGGCTCAACATCAAGCAGCTACGGAACCCACAAGCTGCCGAAGTCTATGCGCAACAACTTGAAGCGGCACCAGCCACGGTAGAGGAGTTCGGCGCTGCTTCTCTCGAGGATGGCTGGATCGGCCATCAGGGAAGAATAACCAATCACGTAAAGACTATGTGCCGCGAGCTGACTTGTCGAAGTTTGTTGGAAGTAATCTCATCACGAACGATAGCGAGGCGGTCGATAGATGGAAGCAGCACTTCGATGAATATCTGTATGGCTATGCAACAAACAGAAGCGGAACTAGAACGGACCTGGGAGTGCCAGTAGTAGATGACCGGGTATCAGCCCCCGATCTCAACGGTACTCAGCGGGAGAATAGGAGTCTGAAGAACAACAAAGCCACCGACAAAGACGGCCTGCCGGGTGAGCTCTGCAAACATGTGAAGAAATACTTGCTAGAGTAATGCACTGGGTCATTTCCAAGACCTCCTAGAATACTCTCCCAAGTTCTATTCCAACGTCTCACACCTTTAACCAGGAGGATCGTAGGGCAGTACCATGCGGGTTTCATGGGAATCCGCGCAACCACTGACCAAATATTTTCAATCCGACAGGTTTTGCAAAAATGTCGTAAGTACAACGTGTCCACGCATCATATTTTTATCGACTTCAAGGCAGCCTATGATACAGTTGATCGAAAACAGCTATGGCAGATTAAGCACGAAAACTAGTATATATTTCTGGACTACCATGAATCGTGTGATGTGTTTCGGGGACACTCTCGAGTCTCTTCGAGTCATGCCGAGGATTGAGATAAGGTGATGGATTTTCCGGTTGCTTAAGCGAAGCCCTCAAAGGTGTTATACGAAGAGCGGGCATCGACACGAGTGGTACGATTTTCACGAAGCGAGTTCAGCTTAAAGGCTTCGCTGATGACTTCGACATCATAGCATGAAACATTGCGACGGTGGAGGAAACCTACACCAGACTAAAGGCGGAAGCTAAGCGTATTGGACTACTGATCAATGAGTATATGAAGGTAATAGGCTCCAAGGAGAATAATGTAAGCCTCCCACCCCGGATCATCGTAGACAGCGATGAGCATGAGGTGGTAGACGAGTTCTATGCTTATTAAATACTAGTTGAACGTTCCCGGCGATGCACGGGATCAAAAGTTTCAAAATTAGGAATCATTTTTTATAATTCATTGCATTATTAGCACAACTCACTTCAAAAATATTTCACATCTTATACGTCCAACATCACATTGAGTACTTTAAAATTCTGAGAACGCACAGGACGAAAATACCCATATTGGATTGCATTTCTTGATTTGGGGATGTTTTACAGAAACTGGATTTTCGGATTTCAAAATGACGTATGGAGTTCGGAAGTTTCGGAAGTATTGTAATGGCTGGCCAAATACCACTTTAGATTATTTTCCTGAAACCAGAAGTCGTTATTTTGGAAAATGTTATGTGGGGTCATCACAGTTCCGATTATTCCACACTCGGGTGATAACCGGATATTCGTCAATCGTTCACAGTAAAACCCCTTTTTTAATAGGGGTCTTCACATCGAGCTCGTATACGAATACCCAGCCGTAAACTGTGTATCTTCCGTTATTCGTCAATGGAGGTGAGTATTTTTACGGCTGGGTATTTGTTTACGAGCTCGACATGAATACCCATAATGTAACTTTTAGAAGAAAGAAATCAAAGTAAGAAGAATTTAGCGTGACCATGCTTAGTTCTCCTCTATAATAGTCATATCTAAAGAGATAACATGTAAATTTTTATAACGAAAATGTTTGTTGGTGTCCAAGGAACACGTCTGAGAAGTAGTTAACGTTTTAATCCACATAACTACGTAGAAATTAAAAAAAATTAATCCAATGGAATGCGGCCCTTCCTCCAGCCAAAAGTCCCAAGATCTAGTTTTGGTAAAAGTATTTCGAATCCCGTAATGTGTTACTATTCACAAAACTTCGAAAACATCAGAAATTTATTCTTTTTCTGCTCGATTCGCACTAAATTCAAACATAAATTCTTCTGCGAAAAAATATTTGCAGACGTTGAAGGAACAACGAACATTTTTTTGAAAAAAAAAAAATTAATTTACAGGCGAATTGAGCTCATACTCAAAAAGTCAAAATTTTGCATGTATTATATGTATAATACACTAAGGTCGCTTTATACGCAGTTTTTTTAACGCGGGTTTCTTTTTACGTGGCTTTTTTACGCGGATTCCGGAATTTACGCGGTTTTTTATACGCGGATCACGGAATTCACGCGGATTCCGGAATTTACGCGTTTTTTTTTGCGCGGATTTCGGTTTCCCTCCACTCGGAATGCAGAATTAACGCTGGTTTTTTTTACGCGGATTCCGGAATTTACGCGGTTTTTTTTACGCGACATGTATACCCCGCGTAAAAAGCGACTTTAGTGTATATATAAATTTTGAAAAGAGTATTTTAATGTGTTTTTCTGTATGCTGAAAATCATCTTCAAACATACGTAGTTTTTAAAGTAATATCCCAACTTTTAGCAATAAGATACCTATAATGTTTCCTCAAATGTCTTTCCTGAGCATTAACAAACATTTCAATGAAGAACAATTACATATCATAGCTTTGAATTTCGATTTAGAGGCAAATTGAGTACAAATATTCTTGATTTCGCTTGTTTAACGTTGTGTTGTGAATAATATCTCAATTTTCAGTAATCAAAAATCTGTTATTTTTACTCAAAAGTCTTTCCTGAACATAAACAAACATTTTAGTGGAAAAAATCATATATCATAGCTTTGAATTAAGATTTAAAGACAAATTGAGCCAAAATATTCATGATATTGCATGTTTTACTTAGTTTTGTGAATAATATCTCTATTTTAAGTTATCAGGCAACTATTTTTCATCTCGAATGTTATTCCTCAATATCAAGGAACACTTTATTGAAAAAAATCACGTGTTTGAATTCTTTTGAATTCTGATTTAGAGACAAATTGAGCCTAAAAAATTATGGTTTCGCATGATTTATGTGGTTTTGTGGAAAATATTTAAATTTCAAATAATCAGATACCTATTATTTTTCCCTCAAGTATCTTTCCTAAACACAACGAACATTTTATTATAGTAAAAATCACAGATCACTGCTTCGAGTTTTGATTTAGAGGCAAATTCAGCATAAAAGTCATGATTTTGCATGTTTCACGTAGTTTTGTGAATAATATCTCGAGTTTCAGTAATCAGATACCTGTTATTTTTTCTCAAATGCCTTTCTTAAACATCAGCGAACATTTTAATGGAAAAAGAATCACATGTCATCGCTATGAATTTTGATTTGGAGACGAATTAAGTATAAAAAGTTATAATTTTGCATGTTTTACTTAGTTTTGTGAATAATATCTCAAGTTTTAGTAATTAGATACCTATTATTTTTTCTCAAATGTCTTTCCTGAACATCGGCAAACATTTTCATGTTAAAAAACCTACATGTCAGCGCTTATTATTTTTGATTTAGAACAATTCAAAATGATGATGATTACTTTACATCTCAGAGTCTGAGGGAATAATATCAATAAGATCATGCGTTACGGAATTCCATTTTTTTTAATAGATATTTACCGGTTTGTTCTATCTGTTCGACTCTTTATCACACTTTTACTGATGGATATTTTTTAGCACTTTTAACGGGACTTTTCGGTATGCCTCGGAATACGTCCAAATATGCTGAATACTTGATAATAATTTAGAGACCAGCTCTTGTCTATTTGACACTTTTATAGAGGGTTTGTCTGTTATCGACGTTACCCCTTTTCGATCGTGCAAATGCACTGAAAGAAATAAATATCTGATAGGATTGGATATGGCAGTGCTTAGGATCGTTGGTGGCCGATGACAACAACACCGCGGGAAATCGTGCCTACTTTGCACTTTGCAAGACGCTGAGATCTAATCGAGTGCGCTGCCGTACGAAGCTAAGGCTGTACAAAACACTGATTGGACCGGTGGTCCTCCATGTCTTTTACAGACTGAAGACGCAGACGTACGCGCTGCTAGGAAAGACACCTGGTCAAAGTGAACAGATTTCGATGGGCCGGACACGTCGCAAGGATGCCAGACGACAACCCGGGTAAAACAGTTTTTTTCAGTTACCCCTCCAGTGACAGAAACAGAGGAGCACAGCGTGATTGATCAGATTGAAAGTGACCTACGAGTATTAAAACGCCTGGGAGCATGGCGCCATACAGTCCAGAACCGAGTGAAATGGAGACGACTTCTTGATACAGCACGAGCCACCTGACCTCTAGTCTACTAGATAGGTGGGTAGACCCAACCACGGGCACTTCTTTTAAGAACTACGTCTACTACAGTGACGGCGAAGCAGAGGTTTCGCGCTGCTATAGAACCAAATGAAGCGTGTGATGAGATGGAGGCATATCGATGACCGTCGATATGCGTATTAAGGATCAAAGGCAGATTTACCAACCAACCCTGCTCCATCAATGAGTACGGTACCTCGTAATCTGTGTACAACAATCGGCTCTCTTGGTCCCCATGCCCTTCAGGTATTCACAAAAAAAGGCAGATTCTGCTAAACAGTCTTATCAGCGTTTACGCATTGACAAACAATGAAACCGACTACGTAAAGGAGGAGTTCTACGAGCTGCTCGAGCAAAAGTATAGAGGGTATCCACAGGCACAACACGACATACCGAAACACTAGAGCTGCCGCGATAAGGTTTCACCACTGTAAACAAGGTGATACGGAAAATTGCCTTACCTGGCACGGGGAGAGAGAGAGCGATCGACGGAATCTGTAACCTGACCCTGTCAGCTTCTGCCATGTGTAAAAACAGGGGGAAACTTGATTACCGATAAGTCGCAGGTAGCCAGGCGTGGGAAATAATACTTCGAAGTGGTATTGAAGTCGTCGCGAGGAAAAGTAGACGGGTTGTGGATCTGCCAACCTTGGAAGGGGTGAAAAGCATTCAGAGAACGAAGAAGTCAGATCCTCAACCCGTTTCGAAAACACAACTTGCAGACACACCATCAAAAATTGCAAAATTTCAAGGCGGTGTACGATTCAATAAAACGCGACAAGTTTTGGCAGATTAAGCTTGAACATGGTATTCCAACAAAACTGATTAAGCTAATAAGTGTGATTGTTGACGGTTTCCCTTCAAGCGTCAGAACATCGAGCGAAATTTCGTGCCAACTTGTGGGCTTTCGAGGTTGCTGTTCAACATAGCCGTGAAAGGTGCTAGATCCACACGAAATTCACGCCTAACAAGACGCTGATTCTCAGGTGGCGCTCTACTATCGATTGATTGGGGTCTTCGAGCGTATAAACTTGCAATCAATTCTCGTTACGAACAAGAAAATGGGTTGTTGTACAGGCGTATGAATCACGAAAGTATGGGTAAGCTTCAAATATCATTAATTTATCATCATAATCTACCTTAAGCAGTCTGAAAATTTTTTAACAATACAACTATCAACGGTCTATCTGATCCCAACTATTGTTTCTAACATCAATACGCTGATTTTTCATTTTGTAAACATTCCAGCAACAATAGATATACAACATTCTTCGTCATAACACGTTACGTCAAATATTGTTTGATATCGTCAGTTAACGTCTTGGTGAGTCATCGAAACTTACCCATTTTTTAAACGGAATACTTTTCACAACTGTTCAAACATCAACTGCTACTACTTGTTAAAACCGGGTTCTGAAATTCGCTCGTTTACCTGGCTGACTGACACACAAAAGTTATGAAATCAAATCGATGTCATCAATAACAAATGTTTTAGATAGATGAACTGCCAGCGTACGAATGTGTTCTTTCACTCTGTTGTTTGTCCAAATAACTTAAGCTGGTTTGAATAATGTTTCTCAAGTTTATTTTATTGACAAATATTATGGAACAGTGAAAATGATAATTAATTAGAAACTGTTTGCTCGAATTTGCAATGCGCGAGTGGGGGAATAGCACAGCTGCACTTCAATGTTCCAGCTGAAGTAGTGATAGGTTCCAGCGATTCTCCTACATGCATTGTAATGTCTCCATATTTACACTGGAGGTTGGGATCGTCAACAGCTATGTCACTTTTCACCAGTTTATCGGTAGAAACAGCTGAAATAAGTTCCACAATGGTTCACTATCTCAATACATATTAAAAACAAATACTTACGCAACCTCCATTCCCACGGACAGCAGGTGCCATCTCTGTAGACAGGAATGGCTCCACCGTTCAATTTTCCTACCAACTCGAACGTACACTTTTGCTCGACGCAATTTCCATAATTGGATAAATTGTTTTCATCAAACCCAGCTGCACAAATACAGTGCCGGCAAGGATTACCGGGTATTATTATTCGCTCGCCTTCGTAGTAGGAATGTCCCGCCAGGGTACACTTCGACAGTTTGTTGCGATCATCATCACAAACGTCCCCCGTTGAACAGCAGTGGCCAAGCTCGTACTGTCGCACGCAGTTTTCGATGCGAGGTTGGAGGAAATCGGCACAATCTTTATGCGCGTAGACGAAATGTGCACCAGAACGTCCATCACTTGATACAAAATACATCCTTACTTGAGACGCAACCGGAAATTCTAAGGCTAACAGTAATGACTTACCTAATACAGTTCACATTAGCGACGCATGTGGACGCCGTTTCTCCGTCCGGAACGTGATCATTAAGCCCGTAGACCTTTCCAAATAGATAACATTTACCGGACTGACGGTTGGTCAAGCTCGGACAGTTGTAGCTTACGGGACAACCTCGTGCATTCTGTTCATCACTGGGAGTACATCCCATAGTAGTATAGTGCTTTGTTGGCTGATCACATCCTGACAAAGCAGATGCTTTGAAAATAATAAAAATTCAGGAAAAAAAATAATTTTCAGTATACTACTATTAATCCAATTCGACTATCGGCTAAAAATATCGACTAGCAATTGATACTTACCCAAGCCTGCGATAGCGAGAAGTAATACAAACGATCTGCTCATTTTTTAGTAAACAACTGAATAATATCTTACCACAGCACTTGTGTTTTATTGGAAAACCAGAAGCTGCAAAAAAATACACATCTTTATCTTCAGTACACCTCGAAATGATGCGTGAGTATGAATCACCTTGACGGATTTCGCGCCAGCTGGGCCAGATGTTGGCAGCCCCCTCGCAGAATTCAATAACTTATTTTTTAATTTCAGGTCATATTTTATGTCAGGTCAAACCAGGAAGTAAACAATTTTCGGAAATTACTGTTTGTTCGAAGAAACAAAAATTATTTCCCAGTTCTTCAGACAACGTCGAACGAGGTCCAGAGCTGGTAGCGAGTCACTTTTTATTGATTTTGAGCCTAATCACTAGTACACACTTAACTGCGTAATATTTTCTCGGTAAAGTAAAATACCGAACTACTTGAAAACATTTTAGTTTATCGTTGTTCGGTAAGAAAATTACCGAGAAATCGGAAACCGAACGTGTTAACGGAATACAGTAAATTTTTTTACCGAAAAAATCTGTGAAACCAAAAATTTTTTGAGTTCAGTAAACTAAAATACCGAATCTCGGAACCCTGGCATCATTTAACCGAGATTTCGCCGAACAAAAAAACCAAGATTCTGAAAAACTGAGCGGTCAGAATAACGAGTGCTTCACTAACGGTTTTTTTTTTGTGTTTCGGTGTAAAAAGAAAAGGAGCAGAATTATTATTATGGAGAATTCTGCAATGTTCAGATCAACTAAAATATTGAGTGAGTATAGACTATTTTTTCTCAGATCTCGTTTTTTTGCTGCAAAGAATATTTGAAGGAAACGATTACCTTATTCTTTCTTCAATCAATTCTGTAGGTTACCAACTCGCCTCGCAGGATGGAAGTTACAGAGTGATAGATGTTACTTTATTTCCTGGGGGCAAAACAACTCTCCAGTTTTTACCGAATCTGTGTCTATTTGAGAATCGCGATGAAGTGTTCCGAGGGTTGTCGAGTACGGTTGGAGATAGTGCAATAATGTCGACGTATTTTATTTAGCCTTCCCGTCGCGTAATCGTTATATTTTAAGTGCAAAGGGTGGAGTAAAAGGTAATACGAAATGTGGCGGTTTCGTATTATCGGTGAGAGTGACGTCAATGTTGAAATCCGTGAAAGATTCGTGCAATTTTGTGGCTAATTTGTGAGAGCTGCATTTCGTTTTCGGTGGCGGAGCACGTTTCCCGCTAGCCCTTGCCTTGTCATAAGTGTGTGTGAGTAAGTGCAATGTGAACAAGGAAAAGCGAGAGAAGTGCGAGTGCAGGATGACCGTTGCTCTTGCGTGCGGCACGTTCTCGCACTAGCATGATAGTTCAGAGAGGACGCGGGAATTAAAGGATAAGTATTAGTGTTGGTGACGTTTTGCCTGCGTTTTTTGTTTGATTTGCATGGCAAAAGGGAACCAATGTTTTTTTTTGTTTTTTTTTCTCTGCTTTCATTTTGAGCAGGTTTATGCTCTTGTTTTATGATTTTTCTAGCTTTTGAGTAAATACTGAAACACATAGACAGTTTTTAATTTATTTAAGAAGAAATCTTGTCGGTTAGCATGGCAAATAAATTTTGATTGCGATTGTTTTGGCATTTTCTTGAATCTAATTAGTACTCGGTCCTGTTAGATATGCATATTTGCATTTTGTAAAAATTTCTAGCTATGAATGCATGAAACTTTGCCAGTTTTTCATACTCAGTAGGTATCTTCGCTTCGTTATTCAAGAAGTAAGTGGTAATCAACGCGAAATACCGTGTCTCCGCGTATGCGTCGGTAAGAGGGAATAGAGCGGTCGCGCATAACTTTCCAGGGTAAACGTGTTTTCGGCCCAGGTGAGCTTTGCTCAACTATGGATTTTCGGTGTTTTGTGACTTCCGAGGTGTACCAAACCATTTATTCGCAGACTGTCCACCCGTAGGTTCTTTTCCAGCACGCAGTGATTCGGAGTAGGTTCCGTTCGTTCGATAAATATCGTAAATAATTAATCGCGACAAAACATCGTAATTAATCGCCACCAAATATCGCAATTATTTGCAATTAATATCAGGATTATACGCGACTCGTCTGTCAACGCACACATCCTTTTTTTCTTTTTCTTTCTGTTTTCGTTCGTTTCAAACGGCAATGGCCAAGCAAATAGGCCGTTTTTGAAGTTCTCTTGCTGACCGCTTGCAGTATGTGTTGAGGGCCTATATTTTTACTTTTTTCTTGTTTTTGGTTAATGCATATCTGGTTGCTTCGTAACATTGTGTAGTCAGCTGAGATAAATCAATGAGAGATACGTTTCGGTAGTTGCATAATGACTTCATAAACAGATTTTCGAATATTTGAGTCTGTCTTGATTAGGTTATAGGTCCGGTATCCTTGCGTGCGCTTTATTTTTGCGGTGTTACATCATCAACCGGAATGAGTTCGGATCGCGTTATGATTTCCGTAAAAGATATAATGAACTCGTACGCGCGATATTTGGTATTATGAACCTGGTATTAGAACTCAGCGCATCGTTTACCAAAACGAAATCTGCTGCAAACCTTACCCTTTTCTCCAACATCCCAGTGATTTCTCGTGGAAGTGCAGAGGTGTTCTCGGCTTCCAATAAAGCGAGTATCACGTCAACATATTCCTATACACACTCCTTCTTTGACCTGCATTCGGATGCGGCCGGCGCTGGTATTGCCTAATATAAAGATTAAGGTCACCAGTTTTTACACATTGAGGATGAATGTTAATCCCAAGCATCATCCATTGGTTCTCTGTGTAATTACAGCTGATCTGGCAATAACGGAGTAGCAACCGCGGGCGGTCAATCATGCTCATGCTCATGCTCAATCTGTGTCTATTTGAATCAGTTGACTTTTAATTAATAAATTTATTTGTATATTTAATAGTTGTAATCATATTCTGGGTTATCTAACGAATAAAAATCGCAAAATACGTACCTCAGTAAATTCTACCGAAGTTCTCGTAATACTTTGACAGTTGAACATTACCGAGAATCTCGTTAAAGTTGACAGGTTTTAGATTTTTGCTTTTACAGAATCTCGGTGTTTTGATGTATTACCGAGATTTTTACCAACATCTCAGCTTTTGAAATCTCGGTAATTTATTTTACCGTACTCGGTGATAAAATCTAAGTGTGTAAGGTACTAAAACTACCATTGTAAAGATTGCTTCTCTCGTTTACTGAATATTTGGACAGTCTGATGCTATTAAGACACTTCATTATCTATTTATAACGAGCAGTTAATGTACAAGAACCAACTAATCAGATCGACTAATTTATTCCAGCTGACTAATACATTTTTAAACTGTTCGTAAAACTTGTTGGCAGTCTTTCCGCAGAACGTCAATCTCAATTTCAGGTTCACACTAGCATAATGGCAAAATAATAGCCTTTGAATATTTGTAACTTCGGTTATTTTCAAAAGCTTCCGTGATTTTTGTGCTTACTAATGCACAATAGTTTCACAAATTATTACTGCGATCATCATTCTCAAACTG
The DNA here is from genome assembly GCF_029784165.1 of Wyeomyia smithii. Classification (NCBI taxonomy): domain Eukaryota; kingdom Metazoa; phylum Arthropoda; class Insecta; order Diptera; family Culicidae; genus Wyeomyia; species Wyeomyia smithii. The sequence continues at coordinate 216,182,377 of NC_073695.1, forward strand.
TACCAATTTTATTGGCCCAGAACCGTTCTGTGGGGTGTCATCAAGCGACTTGAAAGCAGAATTGAAAACCTGGGAACATCGGAAAATACAGGACAACTGGATATGCTAAGTAGGGCTACGTCAGTCGAAACGCTTTATAAAACCAAGCGTGAAGAAAAGCTTACTTAGTTTAAATAAAAAGTAGCTGTGACAATTACTGGACTGTTTATAGGACACTGTCCAAGAAAGCATCACCTGAAAAAAATTGGCTATTTAGATGATGAAATTTGTCGTAGCTGCGGGTTCGATTGTGAATCCACAGAACATTTGCCCTGTTACTGCAGTGCACTAATACAGCATAAAGCCTTTGGAAATGGAACTCCAGAGCCTTACGAGATCTAGTCTGCAAATCCTAGTGAGGTAATACATTTCATACGAAATTCAGTGACAAATAGGGAGAAAAAGTAAATAGTGAAATGTCTGCCACGAGTATGTAGACAATAAAAGATGTATACCACAAAAGATCAAAATAATGGTCGCAGTCCAAATATTACAAAAGAAAACTTAATCTGTCATTATTAACATCGTCGGTCCTCAAACGATAATTTTTTGATATACAGATTTTAGAGGGCCATAACTCAAAAAATAATTGATACTTTTTTCAACAAAACTATTTGATGTTGTTGAAAACTTGTACGATTAAAAAATCATAACGTTAATGCAATGAAAAAATCACTACACTTTGACAAATACTCAAACTTTCCTCATTATTCCTGAGCAAAAAGGTATATAATGACCCTTATATACGTTTTCCTAAAATCCATCCATGCCCCAGTCTAGTCCCGTTCCCCTCCGTCTACACCCAACAAAACGACAAGAACACGTTTGAACCTCAAGCACAGATTTTGGAATCAGCAACTGCACCCCACTAGAATTCGCCACGACCAGAGAACCCTAGGCCTTCAGTGATATCTTGGCTCAGCGGCACATACCATATGGCCACTTGAACGCTAGCGAACAACAACAACGAACCATAACCAGCAACTAGACCCCGCACAATACCTCCAGGACCCGAGAATACAAGCCCCTCATCCCTGCCCCAGTGAATGACATCGGCCATTCGAAGAGCATCAGACGACCATTCAACAACAAAACACTGATTGAAAAATTCATGCTAGTTTTAAGTTAGACTTAATTTCAGCTCGTAATCGGCAGCGAGGATAAAAAATTTGCTTTTACTTTTTAAGTCACCAGATATAATTGGCGCCGTTAAACATTAAATTGTATTTGTGCTGTGTCAAATAAACGATATATGAGGAAAAAAAAAGGTATATAACACTTTAACACTCGAATGCCCAATGTTCTTTCAAAACAACATTGCGAAAAACTTTTCAAAATAAATGCACAGAGCCGTAGCTACTCCGTTTTGCGTGAGGTGCATAGAATTTACATTGAATAAAACTTTTTTGTAGAGAAAGCAGTTTAATACGGCTTATATATCACGATATTTAGCATATTCCCCAAACGCACGCTCAGTATAGCAGTGACAAACACCGCAAACAGCCAACGCCACTAGCGGACAGCAGCGTCATCAACAAATGAACAAAACGTAGAACCACGTGAACAATAAAACACAAATTTCTGTACAAACACTAGTAATTATGACGTTAAAAATTACATTTTCGTGAACCACAAATTAAGAGCTTTCGATTGATCTATATATCATCGTTGTCCGATTCATTTAAAGAAAAATCATGTTTCAAGATGGCTTGACTCAGTTTTTTGAAAATTTCTCGGAAACCACTTAACCACAAATTACCACAAATTGGATTTCGAACTCACAAATTAACCACTAAATATTGGTGATAAAAGAATTTAAAAAAATTACTTTGTCAAGCCATCTTGATATATGCGATTGTTTCGTCAGTGCGTGTCAAGGTAAACTCATGAAAAATCGGCATTTTTTGAGCATTTTTTTTTTTTCAATGCAAACGTTAGGGCACAACAATTTTTTCTTCTCGAAAAAAATCTCCATCCGAAATTTGAGCTTATTCGAACTTCTGATAAAGTTTCATTTACAGTCGTGAAAGTCTTACATTTTTGATCAACCTAAAATTGCACAAGAGTAGTTCTTTAACCCTCTAGTGCCCAATGCCGCCATTTGGCGGGCTTCAGTCGAAGTTCCAAAAAGCTTCAATAAATACTTAAAAAGTGTTTATAATGGTTTATAGTGATTTTATCGAAGTCCGTTTAGAAATTAATTTGGGCACTAGAGGGTTAAGTTCCCGAAATTAATTTTTTTGATAGCAAATCTCTTAGAAAAGCATGAAATGTAGAGATCTGATGTTGTTTCATAAAAATTTGTTTTAACAAAAATTAAATATCGGGGACATGGAAATTTTTGCGTTGATAGACTCGAGCTACACTAGAACACACAAGAGACACTCCCAGCTCGAACATTTCTTTCATCGATCAAAAACTGTAACCGTTTCGAGGCTCTACTTCCTGAAGCCCGATTGAGCTCAAATTAGGCATGGGAAATTTTTACGAGAAAACAAAACTTTAGAACTCTACCGTAAATAAAACTTTTAAAAGAATTACCCTTTTTCCTGAGAAAGTTACAACTGTACATAAATATGTAGATTTATAACCTCTCGCTCAACGATATCAATAAAATCTGTCGCTCGTAACAGTACATTTCTTTTTGGTTTTTCTCGATAGTTCCGTGTGGGTAAGTACCCACATGGATATTTTCCGAGTGGGTACTACTACCCATACTTCCTACATGAAACGCCGGCTCTGTACACACTGGACCAGTTATTGGTTTTAATCTCACAGATTTTAATGGCACTTTGTATAGAGGTTAGGTATAGTTATTTTACCAACCTATAAGCAATTTGCATAACCAAAAAAACAAGTCTAAACATTGAAAAAGGCGTTACTTCTTTATTTCAATTTTAATTTATATTAGTAAGAGGTCGCTCAACCGAATTTAACTTAACATACACATAAACAATAAGAGGTAAATAGATAGATCCTTTTCACCTCAGTTTTTCGGTTGCAGAATTCGACTGCTTGTACCGAAGATAAGGTTAAAATAAAACCATTAGCCAAAAATATAACATTAAACTACGCCACTGTGATACCGCCAAATTATTTACACGGGAATTCACATCGAATTTAAGAATAAACGTTTTTGCGTAAAAAACGTTATTTGCGTAATGGTCGTGTTTGGTATTTTGGAGTTTACAAAGAATAAAGTCATCCTTGCGGCACCCCTTCCTGCCCACGCTAATGAAATAGACAAAATCTGTTGCTTCAAGATCTCTTTGTAACAAATTAAATAATCGAATTATTAATTAATAAATGATGACATTTCTCATACTCCCCTCTTACTACTACCACAGACAGACGTCCAAGCAAGAACAACATTGATCGAAAATTCTGTGTAAATTTTCAAAGAGAATTGCGTTATAAATCACTTGTACACTAGCGCCGCCTGGTGAACTTATCGCTACAATACATTTTTTTTCGCTGGTGTACGAGGCTGGCGTCACTGGGAGCGCTATCTGGTTACGAATTGCTACTACAAAAAACTTTACACAAGTTTGGAACTCAACTTGGACGTCTGCCTGCGCTACTACTTTACTATGCCACTGAGATATATCAAAGTCTTAAATTACAGAGTACAGGTTGGCTCCAGGTCAAAACTAGGTGCGCTGGTGGAGTGAAGAAATTCGCTAATAGTTTATGTTACCAACATTGTCAGTTGGCCGTTGTGAGACCAATTGGTTTGTTTTTGTGGTAGATGTATATCTCTGTGCACTGTGAATAGATAGAACACTCGAACTGTTGTACTGTTAACCTCAATAAGTAGGGTACTCTTCAAACACGCTAACTTTCACAAGACACAGTGTACACAGTTTAATCATTTATCATTCACGCGCGACAAGTATCTGGTTGCTTTATCTGCCATGATGAGTCCTGACCGGACGGTTACGGATATTTTACCACATTTAACTCAGTTCTATGCACTTGTTTTATAATTTTATAGCTTTCGGACAAATGATGATACACATTAACTGTTTTAGTAATGTTGCAATTCCTGACAACTAAATTTTGTGGATAAACCTAGAACTCTGTTTTGTTTTATATGCATATTTTCTTTTGTCTTTAGTTTCTGGGCAATAAATGCATTGAATTTTGCCAGTTTTATATTTAATAGGTGTCTTAGTTTATTTAATCGACAAGTAACGCCGTTTACGTTTACGTCAGTAAAAGGGAATGAAGCAATAATGCTCCGATGTAAACGCGTCTTCGACCCCGGTGCGTTTTACTCATCGGAGGGGTTTCGGAATGTAGTGACTCCGTGAGATGTAATGACTACGCGACACATACCTTTCAAAGAACCACGTCAACCGAAGTGTGATTGATTTCTCGAAAGTATTCGGGACCCACTATGTCTATGTATATAAATACATAGATGCTGTGGGCGGTGGATGATTTTCGCGTGCGTCTCTCACATAAGATTGCGGGATTTTAATAATGCATAATAATGATAAAAACTAATTTTAGCATCTAAACAGTTTGTTTGATCGGTATAGTGTCTTCGGCAAAGTTGTACATACTTCAATATATCTACAATGTCTAAACATATATGGCTTTTAGCAGCTGACAGAACACTTTCTGGAACATGATGGAAACGAATCAGGCACATGGGGCACTTACATCAAGTGTAATGTTCACCTGTATTTGCAATCTCTCCAGAACTGTTGAGCAATTCCACAAAAAACGGGCAATGAAATTGCTCTGTTTTCACGAATTTCCTATATTTTCAATAAACTCGGAATTCAAAATCTACTTTTCTAAAAATTATAGAAGAAATCAGCAATCAACAACTTAATTAAGAAATCCACTCAAGAGATCTGCCTTAACAAAGATACAAAATAAACAAAAATACCACTTTTAAAACTTTCATGTATAACTTCATGTAAAACTTCTTTTAAGTAGTAGCTTCACAACAAATATTTTTACTTAAAAAAAGAATGTCTACATTTCGCCCACTAGCCTAACCTCGCTTTTTGGCAGTTTTCACATTTTGATTTGTTTAATTTATGTAACAAAAATAAACTATTGTTTGAGATACACTATTGAAAAATTGATAATTAATATCGATTGTCTAAATCATACAGCGCAGCCAATCACTACCTCTCTTCCCAAGCACAGTCGACACTAACGGATACAATCGATTTGACTTATTGTTGTTGTCACTTTTTGTTTCTGATGCTTATTCACGTTCTTTGTCATTTCATTATCTACTTAGCTCCTCCTTCTTTCTAACTAACTGACGAAGCCTTGGTATAAACGGTACCGTTCAAACATTTCACCCCATCAGTTCAGTTTACTAGCAGCAGGCAGCAGCAGCGGACATCAACACCGATGGCAGTAGGCGAAGTGGATTAGCAGCGGGAAACAGCGGCGGTGGTAGTGGTTAGCTGCAGTTCTTACCACTTTCAGTTCGGCTTCCCTTCGATCTGAGTTGGACCCCACCAGCGGTAATCCGATTCAGATATCGTTGGGTGAATACAACCCGGAACTGAAAGAGACTCGCACCGCCAGGTGGTTTGAGATGCCACCATGATCCAGTGTATATATATGTAGGGTGTGTGCACATAACGTGTGTGAATATCTGTAGCGTGTGTCCCTAATATATAAGGTTTGTGGCTAGCGTGTGTGGCTTGCTATATAGCGTGTGTGTATGTTTATGGCGTGTATGCATGTCTGTAGCGCGTGTGTGCATGTTTATAGCGCATGTGGCACCGTCAGGTTTGAGAAGCCACCATCATCCAGCGTATGTTTTTGGGCTATATAAGAGACTGTTTCTCCTCAAGCAATGCAGAGGGACCAATGACCGTTTGGGGTTAAAGTCCCTTCAAAAAAATCAATCAATCAAACCCCATCAGTTTCATTACTAAGCCGTACCGGTTACATACGGACGCTAGATGTTAGCAGCTGAAAGGAGGAAAGACAAAATAGTACCGGTCATCTCGTGCCGGTTTCACCCGTAATGCTGGTGGCTGTTAGTAGTACATGGCTACTGCAAAATACTAAAATGTCTGGAATTCTGGACGGACTAACCAGTAAACAAGAATAATCGGCAACTGGTACCTTTTGGTGCCTCGAAGTTTTGTAATAGAAGTGTTGAAATTTCCTCTACTATTTGTTTTAATGGAATATAAGAATACGGTAGTCAACGTCATGCGGTCGTGTCTTGATACCACCCTCCTACTATTTACAAATAAACAAACAATTTTAAACTATTAAAATTGAATTATGTTTTTATTATGTTTGACCACCAAGTGATCATTTAATAATTTTTTCAACTAAATTAAATACCTATTAGCGCACTAGAGAGGGTCCAGAATTTTTATTTACGAATTATAATAAGATTCTCACTATAGGAACGGTACTTGTTGGGTCTGGTGTATTTTTCTCGTTTATTTCGTTGACAAAGACTTCATGAACAATGGAAGTATCATTAATAAGAACCTGTTTTTGCAATTTTGCAATGCGCGGGTGGATGAATCGCACAGCGCCACTGATAGGTTTCAACTGAAGTCGTAATAGGCTCCAGTGAATCTCCTACATTCATTGTTATGTCTCCATATTTACACTGAAGGGTGGGATTATCAACTGCTACAGCACTTTTCACCAGTTTATCGGCAGAATTAGCTGAAAAAGTACCGCAATGGTTTACAGCTTCGCAACATACGAAACAAATGCAATTACTTACGCAATCTCCATTCCTCCGAACAGCAGCTGCCATCAAGGTAGACGGGAATAGCTCCCCTGTCTAGTTTTCCATACAACTCGAACTGACACGTAACCTCTAAGCAATTTTCGTAATTGGATAAATGGTTTTTATCAAACCCAGCAGCACAAATACAGTACCGGCAAGGATCACCAGGTATTTCTATTTCTTCCTCTTCGTAGTAGGAACTTCCCGCCAGGTTACACCGTATTAGCTTGTTACGATCATCACCACAAACGTGCCCCGTAGAGCAACACTGATCAAGCTTGTACTGCAATACGCAATTCTCGCTATGATCTGGGATATGTTCTGGACAATCCTGAGCTGGGACGGCGAACGACGCACCTAAATATCCATCACCTAATACGAAATATACTCTTACTTGAAAAGCTACCGGGAATTCTAAAACTGACTTACCTAACGCATTGTATACTTGCGTTGCATGCGTCCGTATCCAGGACGTATTCATTAAGATCGTAAACCTTTCCAAACGCATAACATTTGCTGGACTGGCGGTTCGTCAAACTCGAACAGTTGTAGATTACGAGGCAACCTTGTGCATTCTGCTTATCACTAGGAGTGCATCCCATGGTGTTGTAGTGCTTTGTTGGTTGATCACATCCTGACAGAGCAGATACTCAAAATAAAAGAAAATCATAAATAACAACTTGTTACAAGTTAACGAACTCGCGAGGTCATCTATGAACACATTTCATTTCGAAATAGGGTCTACTGTCAGTCCAATTATCACATATCGACTAACAATTGATACTTACCACAGCCTACGGTTACGATGAGTAACACGAAGGAATTGCTCATTTTTAGTGAACAACTGAACAACGTGCTTTCACAACACAGTTTTATTGGAAAACCAGAACCTGCAAATCAATACATATCTTAATTTCCATGTGCCATACAGCAATTTATTATTATTTATATTATTCTAGATAACTGGAGTGTTATGATATTTCTGCAAGATACACTGCCGCGTAATTTTCAAAATCTGCCTTGAAAAACCCAAGCCAAAAATGATAGAAACGACTTTTTACTGTTTAAGCGATGACAGAGTGCTATAGTAAAAACACGTCTTCTATAGTGTTTTACCTAATTTTTATGGTTAGAACCTTGTAATAAATTACTATCCTGTAAATCCGTTTCCAGAGTCCAAAAAAATGGAGTTTTTTGTGGACCATCTGGAATATTTACTATCGGAATTAATTTACTCATATTGAAATAGAGCCTATCGTTATACTAATGTTACAGTTATTACAACCACGAGACGGGATTGGCATTAAACATATCTTGAGATACACATTGAACGTGAAACAGGATTTCCACAACACCCATAAGGATCTCAAACAGCCACGATGGTTCGAAATTTTCGATCACTACATTTTGAATGAAATTAGTAAAATTGATTCAAAGTCGAAAGAGATTGATTTTAATTATAAAACAGTGACAGAGATTTATTTAGAGAATTTCCCAAGGACTCAAGTAAGTCATTATTTGCACAAGGATCACAGGCTTGGAAATCAATTTTAATTATGGCGTAATTATCTTTATGCTTATAATTTGGCACCTTTCCCAGTACAGTGTGTGTAGAAAACTCCCTTTTTGCGGTACTGGTTTAACCACGTGATGATAAATGGGGGTGAAATGCTATTAGGAGACTTTATTACCTATTTATAACGCGAAGTTAACGTTAAAAACCAACTGCTCGGAGCGACTAGATTATTTCAACTGACTAATAGGATTTGAAGCTGATCGCAATTGCACGGAACGAATAATTTGGTGGCTAAAATTTATCTCTCTCTTTGTCTCTTTGAATTCATCGCTATGATAATAACACTTAAACTGTAGTAGTATATAAATCAATCAAAAATTAGCTACGCACCTGCCAGAATGTGGGAAATTGTAATTTAATGATGTTAATCATTTTACCATAAAAAAATATCGAGTCTTGTTTTGAAAGAACATTTCGACCAATCAGGGCTAAAAACAAGGTACATATAATTCTATACATACAATATAAGTATTTCTTGAACTGTGATAATATCCAGACCCTATAAATCGACCCCAGATGCAATTTTGAACCATTCCAGAGCCTCCACATTATTTTTAGAGAGTTATTTCCTAAATGTTGATTGAAATTAAGTGACAAAAACAAATTAGTACAAGATAGCCTATCATAATCTTAGCGTTCATCATTCAAAGAGTTATTGAAAAACAAAGTTTAGGAACATTCGTATATTAAGTAACGCGGAATTTGGCGATTTTCAATATCCACCTATTCACAAGTAACGCAATTTTGTATGGTGATTAGAGATGGTCGGGTTTGATATTTTTCAAACACGAACCAGACACGAACCCGAGTTTTTTTCTCTTGCAGTGTAACGAGCGCCTTGTAAATTGTACAGTGTAAATTGCGCGTTCACGAAAATATTCTTTGTTTTACTTACAAATTTGACAGTTTGCCTGCTGAAAACCGATAATGCAACTTAAAAGCATTAACACACTATAGAGAAGGTATTCGCATCACTCAACTATCATAATGCATTCTAGTTTGTGAAATATTAAAAGTGTCCATCTTACCCGCAGTGTCCGTCTTTACCTACTTTCCCCTACAGATTTTCGTCGGAAAGTACAGGTTTACAGATTTTTCGAAATTGACATTAATTTTTAAAAACAATCCAAATTTTATTTCATTAAATATTAAGCAAATAAAACATATTTTCAACTCCTCACACATTTTAAGCTAAAAATTTCGTTTATGTACCATAAAAACTTAAAAAATACAAAGTTCTTTATGTTTAAACAATACAGATTTTTTTTACAGATATTTTTGTTCCAGATACAGATGCTCAGATTTTTTCAAGGGAAAACACAGATTTTAATGTGGCAACCCTGGTCATAAGACACAAAACGTAACAAACAGTTGCTCAAGAGCAACACAATCTCCTCCATTTGGTTTGGGCGGACAATCGGAAGTAAGGCTAAATTCGTATGTTACGTAACACGGAATTTTGGCAATTTTTAATTTTTTCTCGTTTATTTCGTAAGAAAAACATTGTTCATGAAACCACGAAAATATCATTAATTATAAACTGTTTTTGCAATGCGCAAGTGGAGGAATAGCACAGCTGCACTTATAGGTTCCGAATAAAGTATTATTAGGTTCCAGCGAATCTCCCACATTCATCGTTATGTCTCCATATTTACACTGGAGGCTAAAATCATCAACTGCTACAGCACTTGTCGCCAGTTTATCGGTAGAATTAGCTAAAAAAGTACCACAATGGTTTACAGCTTCAAAACATACGAAACAAACACAACTACTTACGCAATCTCCATTCCTTCGGGCACCAACTGCCATCAAAGTAGACGGGAATAGCTCCCCCGTCTAGTTTACCATACAACTCGAACGGACACTTAACCTCGAAGTAATTTTCGTAATTGAATAAGTTGTTTTCATCAAACCCAGCAGCACCAATGCATGGTCGGCAAGGAGCACCGGGTATTTCTATTTCTTGCCCTTCGTAATAGGAACGTCCCGCCAAGTTACAGCGTACAAGCTTGTCACGATTATCATCACAAACGTTCCGCGTAGAGCAACACTGGCCAATCTTGTCCTGTAGTACGCAATTCTCGTTGTGAGCTTGGAATAGTTCTGGACAATCCTTGATCGCGACGTCGAATCGCGCACCAGAATGTCCACTGCTTAATGCGAAAAATATCCTTACTTGAAACGCGACCGAGAATTCTTAATTTACATGAGACGACTTACCTAATGCATCGTGCACCAGCGACGCATATGGACGCAGTTTCCATATCCAGGACGTATTCATTAATATCGTAGACCTTTCCAAATAGATAACATTTGCTGTACTGGCGGTTCGTCAAACTCGGACAGTTGTAGCTTACGGGGCAATCTTGTGCATTATGTTGATCACTGGGAGTACAACCTATAGTAGTGTAGTGCTTTGTAGGCTGATCACATCCTGACAAAGCAGATGCTTAAAAAAGAAAAAAAAGAAAAAATAAAAACATCTAGTAACATGTTAATTTTCAGCATCTATAAACACGTTTTAGTTCGAAACGAGGTTATCACATATCGACTAACAATACTTACCATATCCTGCGATAACGAGTGGTAATACAAACGATCTGCTCATTTTCAGTAAACAGCAAATTAACATTCGTGTTTTATCGAAAAACCAGAAACTGCAAAAGAACACACATTTTTACACTCATATGCTATGCAGTAATTTTTTCGATCGAAAACTTGAGACCAAAATTAAAATCGGCCAACATTTTATAATTTATTTATTTATGATTCTATTTCTGTTGAGAAACATCATTAAAAGACCAATGATATAAGTAATGTCCGAAATCTCCGCAAACACAACGTACGTAAATCTGATTTGTAGAAAAGAATGTCAAAGTACGTTTAGGAGGAAACACGTCGTGCTGGCAAGTACTTGTTTGATATGTTCGATTAAGAATGTATTCAGATAATGAGTCTTGCCGACGTTAGAAGTAAAAGTACACGATTATCGCACTGAACGATGGAACTGCGAAACGCTCAGCTTTTCGGAATGCGACAGGGTAATTCACGATGAGCTATATCCACACGAGTCGAAGCACTGCAGGAACTTTGTTGGATAATTTAAGAGGTATGGAAAAGCGAGCACCGGGCGGTTACTTTCTACCAGAGTTGTGAAGACTGGGAACCAGCTTCATAGTAAGTAAGGGGTGGCAGCCGATCAATGCGAAGATCTGCAGGACTATGACAACAGCTTGCGACGGGACGTGAAAATCGTCATCGGAGGCATGACTGGTACAGACTATAGTCACTGTATATTTTACTAGTCTGTCGGAGTGGATTCGAAACCAATTCAAACTGTTAAAAAGGGAACCAGTCGAATATAGAAAATTCATTGCATTGGAAACTCGGTACGTGAAACCGCCAATCTCTTGATTTCCAAGAAAGCACACGTGGGATCTCCGAAGTATCGAAATTCCGCAGATTCGACGTCGTAGTACTGCAGGAGGTGTACTCGAAGCAACTTTTGTCTCTCGCTCTCCCTGCTTGCACTCGTTCACCGTGTGGAACTAAAATCAAGCGTTCTTCACATGCATTTTCGACCAACTGACTCGTGCTATCCTGCTCACAGTTCAAGCATACCGCTATATGTTGTACGTGTTGTAATGTTTGTTTTTAATGATTTTTCACTACACGATGCACTTTAACTCAATAACGTTTATCACTTCCGTATACAACGCGCACAAGTTCGCCGTTTTTCAGAACTTGTATTATTTATACTAATGGAAAACACTGAAAATAAACTTGGAGCGAACAGGACTGCGTGCTTATTGCCGTGCATCCGTGCTGCCACCTCAGCGTTGTGAAAAATTGGTTGTTTTACAAAATTCAGGATAAATAGGCTAATTTTAATAAATATACAATGCTGAACGATTCCATAAGAGCACGTAAGCGTATTTTGTTTATTTGTTCAATGATTTCGTGAACATTTGGTGTTTAATCCGTGCATTCTTCGTGAATATCGGCATAATGAGATGAATAATGGAGCAGTTCCCCTAGTCCATTAGCCGATTTAAAATATTTTTTGTCCCTCCGCAACTATCGTGATGCATCTTAAAACAATTGTACTCGGCAGGTTAGGCTCGCGAGAAGGGGACTACACGCGAGTAAAAGGGTAGGCGCGCGTGTGTGCATATGATCTCGGGAGCGAATGCGAGCAAGAAAGACAGCGATAAATACGTAGCTTGAATAGAGAATACTCCAGTGTGTATATCGGGAGCTACGAGAACCTCACTTGAGGTTTTGCATGTTGTTTCTGAGTGAGATTAACACCACTGCCGCATGGAGGAGGAGGAGGAGGAGGAGGAGGAGGAGGAGGAGGAGGAGGAGGAGGAGAAGGAGGAGGAGGAGGAGGAGGAGGAGGAGGAGGAGGAGGAGGAGGAGTATGCAGTTGCGTCATTCTCAGGAAATGTGAAAATTCCGGAGAACCAACAGATTTGTGGAAAGTTATCAGACCGGCTTCGTGGAATGACGGTCTACGACGGACCAAATCATCAGCATACCTAGAAGTCCTCTAGAAATTCCGTGAATACAAAGCCCCCACGCATCACCTATTCATCGACTTCAAAGCCGTGTATGACACTATCGACCGAAAAGAGCTATGGAAGGTCATGGGAGTGTACCAAACTAAAACGGGAGGCAGCGAGGATTGGGTTGCAGGTAAATACTTCTAAAACCAAGTGTTTGTTAGCCGGCAGAACCGAAGTCGTCCTACAACACCTAGGCATTAGCATTACGATCGACGACTATGAGTTCGAGGTAGTCGACGAGTTCGTCTATCTTGGCTCACTAGTAACTGAGAACAATGATAGCAAGCGTGAGATCTGGAGGCGTACTATGCGTACTATCCCGTACAAAACGCTCATAAGACCGCTTGTTCTCTAGGGCATGAAACGTGAAATTTTGTAAATCAGGCCATGTCATTATGACGGAATGCCAAAAAAATAATAATGAGCACCAGGTTCTTTTGAAATAAGAAGAAGTTTCAAAAACTTATTTAGATAATTTCACAAAGACAAAACTCTTATGCACATGCCTTAGGAATCAAGTCTAATTATGGCGTGTTTAGAATTACGCTTAAAATTAAGTACCTTTTTCAGTGCAGCGTGTGCCAAAAATGTTTTTGATATGGTCACTGGTTCAATCAAGTGATGAGAAGTTGTGATGCAGTACTATTGAGACACTTTATTATCGATTCATAACGCACAGTTAACATTTGAGTACCGACTGATCAGATCGACTAATTTATTCAAACTGACTAATATAATTTTAAACTGATCGTAATTGCGCGGAACGAATAATTTGATAGCCAAAATTTATCTCTCTCCTTCTCTCTTTGAATCTATCGGTTTGATTGTAACAACTACTGCTACGGTCGCATTATCGACGTAATAGAATGAGTTCTCGCTGTCAAGTAGTTCTCAGTGACTTTGGTACTCTCTACAGGGCGGCTCTTGATATCAACAGAAAGATTCTAATTTAAATAAACCTACAGCGAAGCAGAGCGGGGGCCTAGTGAGGTTGGTAACGTCTCCGCAAACCACGCTCTACACCTGGGTTCAAATCTCACCGCCAACATAGGTGTCGATGGTTGTGAGGTGGCGTGATCCACTCACAACCAACCCACTGGTCTAGATTCAATCCTAGCCGACACCGGGAGATTTTCTGAGGCGAAAAATCTCTGGGATCACGTATTCCATTGCATGAGGAAGTAAAGCCGTTGTCGCCGGTCCGTTAATCAACCGGTCGTGAGTTAGGGTCCTGGGTGGAGTCGCCTCCCTGGACGTCGGTGATTGGCACAACAACAGTGGCGGAACTAGACCGACGGAAAATAAGCGAGAAAAAAAATACGGCGTAGCAGAACTCGTGCTTCGATCGACTTCATTGTGGTCGACTTTATTCAATTTTCAATTCAATTGATTATTCGAGTAGTTCTCAGTAGCACAATGTTTTGAGCCGTTGAATCAGTTGTTCGGATAAATTAATCACAGCACAATTTTTTCGACAAAAATTAGTATCAAAAAAAAAGTTTTTTAGTCTTTATGCAGAACATATAACGACGAAAAATAGCTATTGAATAAAGTCAAGTTGTTTAGCTATTTACGGATTTCTGATTTTTATGTCAGCTAAATGAATGAACAAAACTACAATCCAATTCAGGATATATTCACACATTATTTATTTGGGTTAACAGGGGCCAGATTGTTCAGTTAAAAAAAAGTGAAATTGAAATTGAAGGAAAGTTTAGAAGTTAGCAAGATACTTCGAGGTGCTGTTGAAAATTATATTGTTGAAGTGCCACCGTGATCGCTAACGTCTTCTCCCACATGCAATGGCATATGGCGAATACAGATGAGGTTTTTTCAAAGGATTTCGAGACCGTATTGCGGTGATTCATTTCTTGGCTGAGGTAATAGCGGCTGAGGTAATAGCTAAGGCTGCAAGTAAGTCATTGTAGTGTTTCGGCAAATGATGACAATACATACAGAATCAATTCAGACTCCAAAATAAACCTCGTTGTTCGATTTACTTTGTTATTTGAGCTTTCTAAATAAGCTGACAGTTTTTTCCTTTACACGAAACTTTATATTACCCATTGAGTTTGGTTGTCATCACTTTTCTTCACTTTGACAGCATGCAAGTAAAATAAAACAATGTTTTCGAAAATTTGTAGTGAATAATCTCGTGCAGTGTTGCTAGATCGTAGATTGCAAATTTTCGCATTCGTGCAATTAACCCCTTAATACAAAATATATTAACTACGAAAGACACATCAAATAAAAATTTTTTGCTCGAATTTGCAATGTGCAAGTGGAGGAATCGCACAGCTGCATTTGTTGGTTCCGTCTGCACTAGTAACAGGTTCCAACGAATCTCCTACATGCATTGTAATGGCTCCATATTTACACTGAAGGTTGGGATCACCAATTGCTACGGCACTTTTTACAAGTTTATCGGTAGAATTAGCTAAAAAAAGTACCACAATGGTTGATTACTTCGGAACATTTGAAACAAATACAAATACTTACGCAACCTCCATTCCGTCGGACAGCAGATGCCGTCTTGGTAGACGGGGATGACTCCATCGTCAAAAGTTTCATCTAGCTTGAATGCACACTTGTACTCCATGCAACTTCCGTAACTGGATAAATTCGTCTCATCAAATCCAGCTGCACAAATACAGTATCCACAAGGATCACCGGGTATTTCTATTCGTTCTCCTTCGTAGTAGGAATGGCCCGACACGTTACACCGTACCAACTTGTTACGATCATCATCACAAACGACCCTCATCGAGCAGCACATGTCCAACTCGTACTGTTTTACACAGTTCTCACTGCGAGTCTCGTAACATTCGTTTTTTGCGTAGGCGAAGCGCGCACTAGAATGTCCATCACTTGACGTAAAATATATGGTTATTTAAGACGCGGTCAAATATTCTAAGGTAAAACACTCACGCAAACTCGTATTGCCTGCATTTTACAAATTTTACGCATTGGGGGGCAAATTCCGTGTCCGGAACGTATTCATCAAGATCGTAGTCCTTTCCGAACAGAAAACATTTGCTGGATTGGCGATTTCTCAAGCTCGGCCAGTTGTAGCTTACGGGACAACCTTGTCCATTCTGTTGGTTACTGGGAGTGCATCCCATCTCACTGTAGTGCTTTGTTGGCTGAGTACATCTTGATATAGCAGAAGCTTTGAAAAATAGGGAAAATTATAGAAAACTTTAAATAGCAACTTGCAAGGAGTGAATTTTCAGCATCAACAAACTTATTGAGTCATCTCATTAGTAAACATGTTTTATTTTTAGAATAGAACGGAGTGTACTGTCAGTCGACTAAAAAATTATACTTACCACAACCTGCGATAGCGAGTAGTAATACAAACGATTTGTTCATTTTTCAGTGAATAACTGAGCAACGTGCTCTCACAAAACAGTTTTATTGGGGAACTATAAACTGCACAGAAAAAGAAAATATAGAAAAACAATCTTTATTCTCATACAATATACAGTAAATTTTTGAACTTACGCAAAACTTCAAGCCTTGATCATTTAATTTGTCCTCTTATTTCACTTAACTTTTGCTCTGATTTCGCGCAACAGTTGAGTCATAACGCAAGATTTTTACAATGAATACAGTAATTGATTGAAGTTGGAATTAATATCAAATCAAAATTGTTTACTTGTCTAATCCAGTACGTATCAACGGCCCGTGAGTCGCTTGCCCATCCCTAATGGGGTCCTAATGTTTTGAACGGTTTTCTGATTTTTATATATCAGCAATTTTCTGAGCAAAACATGATTTTTAAAAAATGTTTATCATTTTCCTTTGATTTTTTAATGAAGGATAAAAATCTGCTCGAAATGCCTTAAATGACAGTTCTCTCATATACCGTACATGGACGAAACGTCATCTAAGACCTTTCGAGCAGTTTTTTTATTCTTCGTTTAAAAATCGAAAGAAAACGATGAACGTTTTTTAAAAATCACGTTTTGCTCAGAAAACGCGGCTTTTTCAAATGATATATAAAAACTGGTATAGCTTTCGGACCCAATTACACTGTCTGCAACCGAAAAAACCATTAACGAGCTTTGTTGCAACAGAACTTATTGGCGCTGGTGCCAGTAACGTGGAATCGAATGCATATGAATAAAACCAGTGTCATAATTGAATGCAAAAGGTTTCGAACGAACCTAATGTCTTTCTAATTGTTAATGATTCAATTACGGTTTTGAATGACCGGATTCATGAAAGTGAATTATTTTATCAATAGCAGTACAAATCAGCATGACGATATTTTATAAGAGGAGTGGTTTTTAGAGCCGCCTAATACATTGAAAATATGTTAGAGCATCAATTGCGTTTTAGTTCCACTATATTGAAGTTCGCATCATCCAACTTTTGCATGTGGGATAGCGTAAACAAAAGGTGTTAGCAAAAGTGGAAAATCTCTCCCAATGCTTCTAAAACTCAAATGATAATTTTTCCTCATAAGCCTAGGGCTTCTTTCCTCAAGCCAAACAATAATCACGTTGTCAAGATGAATGGGGTTATTTTAAGTTGGTCTGACAAGATTAAGTACTGGGACTAATTTACGATAAAAAACTTATTTTCAAAGAGCACATTGAGAGTATACAAGCCAAGTGCATCAAATATACGAGATGTTTATATCCTCTCATTAACAGGAATTCTAAACTTTGTTTAAAGAACAAACTTTTGATTTACAAACAAATTTTTAGACCAGCAATGCTTTATGCTGTACCGATCTGGTCAAGTTGCTGTTCAACAAGGAAGAAAACGCTCCAAAGGATTCAGAATAAAATTCTGAAAATGATTTTGAAGTGTTCTTCTTGATGTGTTACACTCGAATTACATAGACTTACTGGTGTTGAACCATTAGAAGCTATGTCAAATAAAATTATTAACAATTTTCGACAAAAATCGTTGCAATCCTCAATTGCTACGATAAGCTCTCTTTATAGCCAATAATTTAGCATTTAAGTTAGTTGTAAGTTTACTTTCCTTTCTTGACAAGTAGGTTTAAATCCCTACGAATGATAAGTCCTAATTGCGAAAGCAAACAAATCCTAACAATTAAAATTACAAATTACTAACAGTGTTGAGAAGTCACCATTTGTGATTGGACACACATACTCATTATTTACTAATATTTATCATAAATACTTAAGCTACTAACAAATCCCCCTAAAAAAAAGGTGTTAATGGTTAAAATCTGCACACACAGAATCAATTCTCAAAAAAACAGGTTTTCATCCGATCAAATTGTCAGGGCGTACAACTTTCTATTTTTAATTAATTTGTCTCTTACGCGGCAGTGTGCTTTTGTCACCTTTCGATAACATAATATTCGGGTTCGGCTTTTTGCCACCGTATTCTGCTTCTCGTTCCGGTTTGGGGTCTTTTGAACCCTAAACGTATGTAATCCAGTCCGATTTTTGGTATCCTGTACGAAAGTCTCTGCTTAGATGCAGTTTCAGCCAATATTTAGCTTGCTTTCCGTTGATACGAATAATTTCCGAAATTCGGTTCGGCATAGAATTTATGAGATTTTTCAGCGTTTCTGCAGAAAGTGACTTCCGGGGGTCTCTCACAGCGGTTTCTAATTCCTTGACTGTTCCGTACTGCTTTTCCCCTCGGTATACACGTCGAGCGAGGATTCACCAGAAGTTCTCTATCGGGTTTGAGTCCGGACTTCGAGCTGGGCAGTCTAAAACCCCGATTTCCCACTCCGAAAACCATTCCATACTTCTTTTACTGACATGACTTGCCGCATTATATTGTTGAGAAAAGTAATTTTCTGGCATACGATCCTCGATGAATGGAACCAAAGCTTCATCCAGCAGTTCTACATACGTTTCTGAGTTCATCCTAGCAGGAATGGTACAAATCAGAGTCTTTCCGTGAAACCACCCCAAACCATGAGTGTTCCGCCTCCAAAGTTTCGGCTCAGTTTAACTGAGGGCTCCTTTCTCAAATAACGCACAACAGTCAGGGCCATCTAGATTGAAGTTCTTTCCATCTGCAAATATCACAGTATCCCATTCATTTTGCCATGTCATATACTTTTTGGCAAAATCCAACCTCATCGAAATATGACGTTGCGTTAGATTCGGTTTCTTGACCTTTTTTGTATACTTGTAATGTCCAGATCCACGCAGTATCTGTGCAATTGGTTTATTGGTAATCGGGAGTCCACGTTCCTTCTTGATATCCGACGGGTTGAATTTCCCAGTGCCGGCCAGCTCCAAAATGCGGTTCATGTCACGATTACTTGTTTTGGTATTTCCCATAGTTTTTTCCCAACCCACCGTATTTATCACCTTTCTCAAGCGAATTTCGAATCACTGTTTCGGATCTTTTTAGACTCCTCGCAATTTCACGGTTACTCATGCCAGTTTTTTAAGTTCCACCGCAATTTTTTCTCTGATTCACTCAAGTAAGGTTTGTTCACCATTTCGTCACCTCAGATCAACAAAAAAGCCAGCACCAACTTCAGTTCCGCGTACTAACACTACTTCAATACTAAGCTGACAAATCATCACGGTTTTCGAATTGCGGGTGAGCCTGTTGATGATTTTTAATGGTGTGCGTTTAAACAAATTTTCCCGATTTTTGTCTCTAACAGCGCCAAATGTCAATTTGAAATTAATCAATACTGCAAATAACTATGATTTGGGTTAGCCAACATATTCTAGTTGGTTTTATTATTGTTCGCTAAATTATCAGAGTAATAAAATATGATACTGCGTTTAAACGGATTCTCCACAGTGTATATACCTAAAGATAATGCACGAATTTCGTTTTGGTGTTTGTGACGAGTAAAGAACTGCAACCGTAACGCTTTTCATATCCATGTCTCAATAATATACGCTTATTTTCCAATTCTTAAAAATTCAGGCAACTTTGGGTTGCTACATTTTACAGATAAAATTCGTTGTTAATTTTTTAACATAATGTGTGAGGAAAAAATCCGAACAACTTTTAAATTTTTCGAACTAAATTTCTATTTTTAACAACGGCTTTTACCCGTTAACATTCAAGTTCATTAAGCAGACAATGTGTGCAGTAGGAAAAGCGAAAAATAAGCGAGCTGGAAATATGATACAGATTTGGAAAAATATACCGCATCCCGACGGGAAGTAAACCCGCAATCTCCCTGTCTCCGGCATAATGTTTTGATCAATTGAACTACGGGGGACGGTGGAACTGTTCCACAATCTATATGCGTATCTTATTCCACTGCCGACTTATTCTATTGCATTCCGTCGGGATGCGATATAATTTTCCAAATCTGTATCATATTTCCAGTTCGCTTATTTTTCGCTTTCCCTACTGCACACATTGTCTGCTTAATGAACATTTAAATTGGTCTACGATTTCGAAGTTCTGCACAAATCGACAAATCCTTCTCCACAGGATGAAGATCCACTTTTATATAACTGGCAAAACGATCAGTCGATTCTGTCAAGTGACGCTTAGTTGAGAAAATGGCGTTTTCGGAAGAAGATCGTCGTAAATTGATTAGAAATTTTTGTGAGCATAATTAAGAAAATTCTGAAAGGTAAGTTTTCCACTATTTTAAAGATCTTGGTTATAAAAAAACATGTATATACATGACTGTCAAACTCTTCGAGAATGGAAATCCCTTCAGAAGAAAATCTGGTTCCGGACGAGAATGCACTTTGCAAGAGAGCAAAGTTCGAGGGAAATTGAGGGCGGAGAAGGCTGGTCGGTCGGTGAAATCATATCGTGAGCTGGGCAATTATTATCAGGTTGATCCGAAAACAGTGAAAAAGTATCTGCATGCAATGGGTACAGGTATATAAGTAGCATAAAAATGACAAAGTAGTTGTTTGGCCAGGCCTTGCAGTGTCACACTATGCTAATGCAACTTTAGCGGATTTGCGACAAGGCAATATCGAGTTTATTTCGAAAGAATGCGATCATCAAAATGTGCCACATCTGCAGTCTATTGAAACTTTCTGGGCAAATTTGAAGCGAATGGTCTACCATGAAGGTAACAGAGCAAAAAACGTCGATTGTTTGATCGAAAAATAAAAAAAGAGCTCAAAACAATTGAAACATCCGTAATTCAGGAAGCTAAGAGGCAAATACCCCAGAGGATCAGGAAACCAGCGCGATCTAGAGCTGAGTTTTTCTTATGAGGTTTGTTGATAGGTTACACCACTTAAATGAACAAACAAGTTTAGCAAAATAAGTTGCGCAAGGTTTTTTTTTTTTTTTTTCAATTGAAAGTTTGCTCGGATTTTTTCTGCATTGCATTTAATTGATTACCTCACAAAATATTCATCGTAAAAGCGAACTTAATTCAAATATTCTCCAATAGGTTCAATCATCACCACGTTCTTCAACACAGGTAGAAGCCTTATCGTCTACAACTCATTCTCTAGAAGCATTTTTTTACTATTCATGAGCCTATCCATTTGCCTTTACTTATCAAGATTATACAATAGCAATTCTACAGAAAAGTCAATCACTTTATTCGATCGTAAAATATGTGTAAGATATCAAGCATGAAATTTAACGTAAAAACACTGTTTCACAATAAATATCCAAAAAAGATTGTCTTAGAAAAGATCTTATCGGCATGAAAAGTAGCTTGAGGACAGCCATAAAAGCTCAAACTTTCCGATCAAGATTTTTTTAAATAAATTCGTAAAATTGCTCTAAAGTTGAAAGAGAATGATTAAAAACAGAAAATAGTGGAAAAAAATCACATCCTCGCACATATCTAAGGAATCAAATCAGAGCGTGAATCATATTACGAATTAAATATGAGATACCTTCCCCAGTACAGTATGACCACGTGATGAGAAATTCGGCAAAGTGCTATTCAGACACTTCTATTAACTGTAACGTTCGAGAACCAACTGATCAGATCGACTATTTTAATCAAACTGACTAATATGATTTTAAACGAGTCATAATTGCACGGAACAAATAATTTGATAGGCAATATTATTCTCTTCATTTCTCTCTTTCGATCCATTGGTATGATAATAACAACTACAGCTACTACTTTGATCGCGTTACAAACCTAGTAGAATGAGACTTCACAGCAATTCTCAGTGACTTTGGTAATCTCTACAGGGTGGCTCTTGGGAATCAACATCCAAATTCTTATGTAAGTAAATTAACTAAAAAGTTTTGAATAATATTTATTCCGATCTCTAACATGTAATTGTTGAGATGGCTATCGTCCAAATTTACATTTTATAAATTTCTCAACCGACCGCACTGAAGTCGAATTTTTCTTAGTTAAAATTTGCACTAGTATTTTTTGCACCAAAATTCATTCCGGTTTTAATGTCGTTGTGTGAGCGGCAGAACTGGCGCAATAAGTGCGATCAGACATAGTGCGAATGATCAAGACGCAGCTAGGATTTAGACGGTCATTGTAGAATTGGTCGCCATCGCGATTGATAGCATCAGTACGTGGTAGTTGACCAGAAATTCGTGGCACGTTGGAGAAGATTTCAGCATCGTTCTCGACAACGGTGAATTGGCGAAACAGTGATCAACGATTAGAACCCGAGAAACGGAGCCACAAAAATCGAATAAGAAACGGGGAAGTACTTGCATGAATACATGTGGTTGCATGATTGAAAATTAGTTGAAGATTAATTACAATATAGAGCAGTCCACGCAACTCGATCCCGCAAATCGATTCTGATCGACCATTTCCGATTTCGCTGAAACTTTGCACAGTTGTTTCCAGTTGATAAAGAGGTCATTCTATATTATCAGTTCTTCATGTAGACTCACGACTGCTGTTTCAAAAGGGCTTACCCAAAAATGTGACTGATGAATGTAATATTTTGTATCAGAAAAATGACTTGTTTGATTGAAATGGTGTCTTTAGCAAAGTTGTAGGTAATAAGATTGCGATTCTAAAAATATATATATATCACTTTGGATTTGAAAATTACGTCTTGGGTCGATTTTTCGATTATGTCCATCATACCGACCTTTTTATCTTATTTTGCGGTAAAATTGGTTGAAATATGTGTTTCATTTATATATGAATCCCCTTTCAGAATGTCAAACCATCTTTAGAACATTTCTTGTACTCTACAATCCTCACTATCCAAATTTGACTCCATTTGCTCAATCAATCATCGAGTAATGCACAAATTTTTGTTTCATTTCTATGGGTGCCCTACTTTCCGGAGGAGGACGGGATTCCAAACCATCATAGCAATTTTTTTGGCCCATAAAACCTCCACCTGAAAGTTTTTAGGCCGATCGGTTCAGTAACTTCCATGTCTATATGGATCAGACAGAAAAAGGCTTTCAAGTTGGAGATGGTTCGGTCTGATATTTGTCAAGAGAGAGATCTTATCGGCATGAAATATATTTCGAGATCCACATCGAACGTGAACCGAGATTTTCATAAGATTTTCAAACAGCCACGAGTGTTCAAACTTTCCGATCCAACATTTTTGAACGAAATTTATAAAATTGTTTTAAAGCTGAATTAGAACAATTTAAAATATAGAATAATGTAAAAAAAAATATCTAGAGATGTCTGAGAAATCAAATCAAATTATTGTGAATTATATTACGCATACAATATGAGGTACCTTTTTAGTATAGTATGACCACGTGATTAGAAATACGGCAAAGTGCTATTCAGACACTTTATTAGCTGTAACGTTCGAGAACCAATTGATCAGCCAATTGAGCCGTTGAATCAGTTGTTCGGATAAATTAATCACAGCACAGTTTTCGACAAAAATTAGTATCAAAAAAAAAGTTTTTTAGTCTTTATGCAGAACATATAACGACGAAAAATAGCTATTGAATAAAGTCAAGTTGTTTAGCTATTTACGGATTTCTGATTTTTATGTCAGCTAAATGAATGAACAAAACTACAATCCAATTCAGGATATATTCACACATTATTTATTTGGGTTAACAGGGGCCAGATTGTTCAGTTAAAAAAAAAGTGAAATTGAAATTGAAGGAAAGTTTAGAAGTTAGCAAGATACTTCGAGGTGCTGTTGAAAATTATATTGTTGAAGTGCCACCGTGATCGCTAACGTCTTCTCCCACATGCAATGACATATGGCGAATACAGATGAGGTTTTTTCAAAGGATTTCGAGACCGTATTGCGGTGATTTATTTCTTGGCTGAGGTAATAGCGTCTGAGGTAATAGCTAAGGCTGCAAGTAAGTCATTGTAGTGTTTCGGCAAATGATGACAATACATACAGAATCAATTCAGACTCCAAAATAAACCTTGTTGTTCGATTTACTTTGTTATTTGAGCTTTCTAAATAAGCTGACAGTTTTTTCCTTTACACGAAACTTTATATTACCCATTGAGTTTGGTTGTCATCACTTTTCTTCACTTTGACAGCATGCAAGTAAAATAAAACAATGTTTTCGAAAATTTGTAGTGAATAATCTCGTGCAGTGTTGCTAGATCGTAGATTGCAAATTTTCGCATTCGTGCAATTAACCCCTTAATACAAAATATATTAACTACGAAAGACACATCAAATAAAAATTTTTTGCTCGAATTTGCAATGTGCAAGTGGAGGAATCGCACAGCTGCATTTGTTGGTTCCGTCTGCACTAGTAACAGGTTCCAACGAATCTCCTACATGCATTGTAATGGCTCCATATTTACACTGAAGGTTGGGATCACCAATTGCTACGGCACTTTTTACAAGTTTATCGGTAGAATTAGCTAAAAAAAGTACCACAATGGTTGATTACTTCGGAACATTTGAAACAAATACAAATACTTACGCAACCTCCATTCCGTCGGACAGCAGATGCCGTCTTGGTAGACGGGGATGACTCCATCGTCAAAAGTTTCATCTAGCTTGAATGCACACTTGTACTCCATGCAACTTCCGTAACTGGATAAATTCGTCTCATCAAATCCAGCTGCACAAATACAGTATCCACAAGGATCACCGGGTATTTCTATTCGTTCTCCTTCGTAGTAGGAATGGCCCGACACGTTACACCGTACCAACTTGTTACGATCATCATCACAAACGACCCTCATCGAGCAGCACATGTCCAACTCGTACTGTTTTACACAGTTCTCACTGCGAGTCTCGTAACATTCGTTTTTTGCGTAGGCGAAGCGCGCACTAGAATGTCCATCACTTGACGTAAAATATATGGTTATTTAAGACGCGGTCAAATATTCTAAGGTAAAACACTCACGCAAACTCGTATTGCCTGCATTTTACAAATTTTACGCATTGGGGGGCAAATTCCGTGTCCGGAACGTATTCATCAAGATCGTAGTCCTTTCCGAACAGAAAACATTTGCTGGATTGGCGATTTCTCAAGCTCGGCCAGTTGTAGCTTACGGGACAACCTTGTCCATTCTGTTGGTTACTGGGAGTGCATCCCATCTCACTGTAGTGCTTTGTTGGCTGAGTACATCTTAATATAGCAGAAGCTTTGAAAAATAGGGAAAATTATAGAAAACTTTAAATAGCAACTTGCAAGGAGTGAATTTTCAGCATCAACAAACTTATTGAGTCATCTCATTAGTAAACATGTTTTATTTTTAGAATAGAACGGAGTGTACTGTCAGTCGACTAAAAAATTATACTTACCACAACCTGCGATAGCGAGTAGTAATACAAACGATTTGTTCATTTTTCAGTGAATAACTGAGCAACGTGCTCTCACAAAACAGTTTTATTGGGGAACTATAAACTGCACAGAAAAAGAAAATATAGAAAAACAATCTTTATTCTCATAAAATATACAGTAAATTTTTGAACTTACGCAAAACTTCAAGCCTTGATCATTTAATTTGTCCTCTTATTTCACTTAACTTTTGCTCTGATTTCGCGCAACAGTTGAGTCATAACGCAAGATTTTTACAATGAATACAGTAATTGATTGAAGTTGGAATTAATATCAAATCAAAATTGTTTACTTGTCTAATCCAGTACGTATCAACGGCCCGTGAGTCGCTTGCCCATCCCTAATGGGGTCCTAATGTTTTGAACGGTTTTCTGATTTTTATATATCAGCAATTTTCTGAGCAAAACATGATTTTTAAAAAATGTTTATCATTTTCCTTTGATTTTTAAATGAAGGATAAAAATCTGCTCGAAATGCCTTAAATGACAGTTCTCTCATATACCGTACATGGACGAAACGTCATCTAAGACCTTTCGAGCAGTTTTTTTATTCTTCGTTTAAAAATCGAAAGAAAACGATGAACGTTTTTTAAAAATCACGTTTTGCTCAGAAAACGCGGCTTTTTCAAATGATATATAAAAACTGGTATAGCTTTCGGACCCAATTACACTGTCTGCAACCGAAAAAACCATTAACGAGCTTTGTTGCAACAGAACTTATTGGCGCTGGTGCCAGTAACGTGGAAGCGAATGCATATGAATAAAACCAGTGTCATAATTGAATGCAAAAGGTTTCGAACGAACCTAATGTCTTTCTAATTGTTAATGATTCAATTACGGTTTTGAATGACCGGATTCATGAAAGTGAATTATTTTATCAATAGCAGTACAAATCATCATGACGATATTTTATAAGAGGAGTGGTTTTTAGAGCCGCCTAATACATTGAAAATATGTTAGAGCATCAATTGCGTTTTAGTTCCACTATATTGAAGTTCGCATCATCCAACTTTTGCATGTGGGATAGCGTAAACAAAAGTTGTTAGCAAAAGTGGAAAATCTCTCCCAATGCTTCTAAAACTCAAATGATAATTTTTCCTCATAAGCCTAGGGCTTCTTTCCTCAAGCCAAACAATAATCACGTTGTCAAGATGAATGGGGTTATTTTAAGTTGGTCTGACAAGATTAAGTACTGGGACTAATTTACGATAAAAAACTTATTTTCAAAGAGCACATTGAGAGTATACAAGCCAAGTGCATCAAATATACGAGATGTTTATATCCTCTCATTAACAGGAATTCTAAACTTTGTTTAAAGAACAAACTTTTGATTTACAAACAAATTTTTAGACCAGCAATGCTTTATGCTGTACCGATCTGGTCAAGTTGCTGTTCAACAAGGAAGAAAACGCTCCAAAGGATTCAGAATAAAATTCTGAAAATGATTTTGAAGTGTCCTCCTTGATTTGTTACACTCGAATTACATAGACTTACTGGTGTTGAACCATTAGAAGCTATGTCAAATAAAATTATTAACAATTTTCGACAAAAATCGTTGCAATCCTCAATTGCTACGATAAGCTCTCTTTATAGCCAATAATTTAGCATTTAAGTTAGTTGTAAGTTTACTTTCCTTTCTTGACAAGTAGGTTTAAATCCCTACGAATGATAAGTCCTAATTGCGAAAGCAAACAAATCCTAACAATTAAAATTACAAATTACTAACAGTGTTGAGAAGTCACCATTTGTGATTGGACACACATACTCATTATTTACTAATATTTATCATAAATACTTAAGCTACTAACAAATCCCCCTAAAAAAAGGTGTTAATGGTTAAAATCTGCACACACAGAATCAATTCTCAAAAAAACAGGTTTTCATCCGATCAAATTGTCAGGGCGTACAACTTTCTATTTTTAATTAATTTGTCTCTTACGCGGCAGTGTGCTTTTGTCACCTTTCGATAACATAATATTCGGGTTCGGCTTTTTGCCACCGTATTCTGCTTCTCGTTCCGGTTTGGGGTCTTTTGAACCCTAAACGTATGTAATCCAGTCCGATTTTTGGTATCCTGTACGAAAGTCTCTGCTTAGATGCAGTTTCAGCCAATATTTAGCTCGCTTTCCGTTGATACGAATAATTTCCGAAATTCGGTTCGGCATAGAATTTATGAGATTTTTCAGCGTTTCTGCAGAAAGTGACTTCCGGGGGTCTCTCACAGCGGTTTCTAATTCCTTGACTGTTCCGTACTGCTTTTCCCCTCGGTATACACGTCGAGCGAGGATTCACCAGAAGTTCTCTATCGGGTTTGAGTCCGGACTTCGAGCTGGGCAGTCTAAAACCCCGATTTCCCACTCCGAAAACCATTCCATACTTCTTTTACTGACATGACTTGCCGCATTATATTGTTGAGAAAAGTAATTTTCTGGCATACGATCCTCGATGAATGGAACCAAAGCTTCATCCAGCAGTTCTACATACGTTTCTGAGTTCATCCTAGTAGGAATGGTACAAATCAGAGTCTTTCCGTGAAACCACCCCAAACCATGAGTGTTCCGCCTCCAAAGTTTCGGCTCAGTTTAACTGAGGGCTCCTTTCTCAAATAACGCACAACAGTCAGGGCCATCTAGATTGAAGTTCTTTCCATCTGCAAATATCACAGTATCCCATTCATTTTGCCATGTCATATACTTTTCGGCAAAATCCAACCTCATCGAAATATGACGTTGCGTTAGATTCGGTTTCTTGACCTTTTTTGTATACTTGTAATGTCCAGATCCACGCAGTATCTGTGCAATTGGTTTATTGGTAATCGGGAGTCCACGTTCCTTCTTGATATCCGACGGGTTGAATTTCCCAGTGCCGGCCAGCTCCAAAATGCGGTTCATGTCACGATTACTTGTTTTGGTATTTCCCATAGTTTTTTCCCAACCCACCGTATTTATCACCTTTCTCAAGCGAATTTCGAATCACTGTTTCGGATCTTTTTAGACTCCTCGCAATTTCACGGTTACTCATGCCAGTTTTTTAAGTTCCACCGCAATTTTTTCTCTGATTCACTCAAGTAAGGTTTGTTCACCATTTCGTCACCTCAGATCAACAAAAAAGCCAGCACCAACTTCAGTTCCGCGTACTAACACTACTTCAATACTAAGCTGACAAATCATCACGGTTTTCGAATTGCGGGTGAGCCTGTTGATGATTTTTAATGGTGTGCGTTTAAACAAATTTTCCCGATTTTTGTCTCTAACAGCGCCAAATGTCAATTTGAAATTAATCAATACTGCAAATAACTATGATTTGGGTTAGCCAACATATTCTAGTTGGTTTTATTATTGTTCGCTAAATTATCAGAGTAATAAAATATGATACTGCGTTTAAACGGATTCTCCACAGTGTATATACCTAAAGATAATGCACGAATTTCGTTTTGGTGTTTGTGACGAGTAAAGAACTGCAACCGTAACGCTTTTCATATCCATGTCTCAATAATATACGCTTATTTTCCAATTCTTAAAAATTCAGGCAACTTTGGGTTGCTACATTTTACAGATAAAATTCGTTGTTAATTTTTTAACATAATGTGTGAGGAAAAAATCCGAACAACTTTTAAATTTTTCGAACTAAATTTCTATTTTTAACAACGGCTTTTACCCGTTAACATTCAAGTTCATTAAGCAGACAATGTGTGCAGTAGGAAAAGCGAAAAATAAGCGAGCTGGAAATATGATACAGATTTGGAAAAATATACCGCATCCCGACGGGAAGTAAACCCGCAATCTCCCTGTCTCCGGCATAATGTTTTGATCAATTGAACTACGGGGGACGGTGGAACTGTTCCACAATCTATATGCGTATCTTATTCCACTGCCGACTTATTCTATTGCATTCCGTCGGGATGCGATATAATTTTCCAAATCTGTATCATATTTCCAGTTCGCTTATTTTTCGCTTTCCCTACTGCACACATTGTCTGCTTAATGAACATTTAAATTGGTCTATGATTTCGAAGTTCTGCACAAATCGACAAATCCTTCTCCACAGGATGAAGATCCACTTTTATATAACTGGCAAAACGATCAGTCGATTCTGTCAAGTGACGCTTAGTTGAGAAAATGGCGTTTTCGGAAGAAGATCGTCGTAAATTGATTAGAAATTTTTGTGAGCATAATTAAGAAAATTCTGAAAGGTAAGTTTTCCACTATTTTAAAGATCTTGGTTATAAAAAAACATGTATATACATGACTGTCAAACTCTTCGAGAATGGAAATCCCTTCAGAAGAAAATCTGGTTCCGGACGAGAATGCACTTTGCAAGAGAGCAAAGTTCGAGGGAAATTGAGGGCGGAGAAGGCTGGTCGGTCGGTGAAATCATATCGTGAGCTGGGCAATTATTATCAGGTTGATCCGAAAACAGTGAAAAAGTATCTGCATGCAATGGGTACAGGTATATAAGTAGCATAAAAATGACAAAGTAGTTGTTTGGCCAGGCCTTGCAGTGTCACACTATGCTAATGCAACTTTAGCGGATTTGCGACAAGGCAATATCGAGTTTATTTCGAAAGAATGCGATCATCAAAATGTGCCACATCTGCAGTCTATTGAAACTTTCTGGGCAAATTTGAAGCGAATGGTCTACCATGAAGGTAACAGAGCAAAAAACGTCGATTGTTTGATCGAAAAATAAAAAAAGAGCTCAAAACAATTGAAACATCCGTAATTCAGGAAGCTAAGAGGCAAATACCCCAGAGGATCAGGAAACCAGCGCGATCTAGAGCTGAGTTTTTCTTATGAGGTTTGTTGATAGGTTACACCACTTAAATGAACAAACAAGTTTAGCAAAATAAGTTGCGCAAGGTTTTTTTTTTTCAATTGAAAGTTTGCTCGGATTTTTTCTGCATTGCATTTAATTGATTACCTCACAAAATATTCATCGTAAAAGCGAACTTAATTCAAATATTCTCCAATAGGTTCAATCATCACCACGTTCTTCAACACAGGTAGAAGCCTTATCGTCTACAACTCATTCTCTAGAAGCATTTTTTTACTATTCATGAGCCTATCCATTTGCCTTTACTTATCAAGATTATACAATAGCAATTCTACAGAAGAGTCAATCACTTTATTCGATCGTAAAATATGTGTAAGATATCAAGCATGAAATTTAACGTAAAAACACTGTTTTACAATAAATATCCAAAAAAGATTGTCTTAGAAAAGATCTTATCGGCATGAAAAGTAGCTTGAGGACAGCCATAAAAGCTCAAACTTTCCGATCAAGATTTTTTTAAATAAATTCGTAAAATTGCTCTAAAGTTGAAAGAGAATGATTAAAAACAGAAAATAGTGGAAAAAAATCACATCCTCGCACATATCTAAGGAATCAAATCAGAGCGTGAATCATATTACGAATTAAATATGAGATACCTTCCCCAGTACAGTATGACCACGTGATGAGAAATTCGGCAAAGTGCTATTCAGAAACTTCTATTTACTGTAACGTTCGAGAACCAACTGATCAGATCGACTATTTTAATCAAACTGACTTATATGATTTTAAACGAGTCATAATTGCACGGAACAAATAATTTGATAGGCAATATTATTCTCTTCATTTCTCTCTTTCGATCCATTGGTATGATAATAACAACTACAGCTACTACTTTGATCGCGTTACAAACCTAGTAGAATGAGACTTCACAGCAATTCTCAGTGACTTTGGTAATCTCTACAGGGTGGCTCTTGGGAATCAACATCCAAATTCTTATGTAAGTAAATTAACTAAAAAGTTTTGAATAATATTTATTCCGATCTCTAACATGTAATTGTTGAGATGGCTATCGTCCAAATTTACATTTTATAAATTTCTCAACCGACCGCACTGAAGTCGAATTTTTCTTAGTTAAAATTTGCACTAGTATTTTTTGCACCAAAATTCATTCCGGTTTTAATGTCGTTGTGTGAGCGGCAGAACTGGCGCAATAAGTGCGATCAGACATAGTGCGAATGATCAAGACGCAGCTAGGATTTAGACGGTCATTGTAGAATTGGTCGCCATCGCGATTGATAGCATCAGTACGTGGTAGTTGACCAGAAATTCGTGGCACGTTGGAGAAGATTTCAGCATCGTTCTCGACAACGGTGAATTGGCGAAACAGTGATCAACGATTAGAACCCGAGAAACGGAGCCACAAAAATCGAATAAGAAACGGGGAAGTACTTGCATGAATACATGTGGTTGCATGATTGAAAATTAGTTGAAGATTAATTACAATATAGAGCAGTCCACGCAACTCGATCCCGCAAATCGATTCTGATCGACCATTTCCGATTTCGCTGAAACTTTGCACAGTTGTTTCCAGTTGATAAAGAGGTCATTCTATATTATCAGTTCTTCATGTAGACTCACGACTGCTGTTTCAAAAGGGCTTACCCAAAAATGTGACTGATGAATGTAATATTTTGTATCAGAAAAATGACTTGTTTGATTGAAATGGTGTCTTTAGCAAAGTTGTAGGTAATAAGATTGCGATTCTAAAAATATATATATATATCACTTTGGATTTGAAAATTACGTCTTGGGTCGATTTTTCGATTATGTCCATCATACCGACCTTTTTATCTTATTTTGCGGTAAAATTGGTTGAAATATGTGTTTCATTTATATATGAATCCCCTTTCAGAATGTCAAACCATCTTTAGAACATTTCTTGTACTCTACAATCCTCACTATCCAAATTTGACTCCATTTGCTCAATCAATCATCGAGTAATGCACAAATTTTTGTTTCATTTCTATGGGTGCCCTACTTTCCGGAGGAGGACGGGATTCCAAACCATCATAGCAATTTTTTTGGCCCATAAAACCTCCACCTGAAAGTTTTTAGGCCGATCGGTTCAGTAACTTCCATGTCTATATGGATCAGACAGAAAAAGGCTTTCAATTTGGAGATGGTTCGGTCTGATATTTGTCAAGAGAGAGATCTTATCGGCATGAAATATATTTCGAGATCCACATCGAACGTGAACCGAGATTTTCATAAGATTTTCAAACAGCCACGAGTGTTCAAACTTTCCGATCCAACATTTTTGAACGAAATTTATAAAATTGTTTTAAAGCTGAATTAGAACAATTTAAAATATAGAATAATGTAAAAAAAAATATCTAGAGATGTCTGAGAAATCAAATCAAATTATTGTGAATTATATTACGCATACAATATGAGGTACCTTTTTAGTATAGTATGACCACGTGATTAGAAATACGGCAAAGTGCTATTCAGACACTTTATTAGCTGTAACGTTCGAGAACCAATTGATCAGCCAATTGAGCCGTTGAATCAGTTGTTCGGATAAATTAATCACAGCACAGTTTTCGACAAAAATTAGTATCAAAAAAAAAGTTTTTTAGTCTTTATGCAGAACATATAACGACGAAAAATAGCTATTGAATAAAGTCAAGTTGTTTAGCTATTTACGGATTTCTGATTTTTATGTCAGCTAAATGAATGAACAAAACTACAATCCAATTCAGGATATATTCACACATTATTTATTTGGGTTAACAGGGGCCAGATTGTTCAGTTAAAAAAAAAGTGAAATTGAAATTGAAGGAAAGTTTAGAAGTTAGCAAGATACTTCGAGGTGCTGTTGAAAATTATATTGTTGAAGTGCCACCGTGATCGCTAACGTCTTCTCCCACATGCAATGACATATGGCGAATACAGATGAGGTTTTTTCAAAGGATTTCGAGACCGTATTGCGGTGATTTATTTCTTGGCTGAGGTAATAGCGGCTGAGGTAATAGCTAAGGCTGCAAGTAAGTCATTGTAGTGTTTCGGCAAATGATGACAATACATACAGAATCAATTCAGACTCCAAAATAAACCTTGTTGTTCGATTTACTTTGTTATTTGAGCTTTCTAAATAAGCTGACAGTTTTTTTCCTTTACACGAAACTTTATATTACCCATTGAGTTTGGTTGTCATCACTTTTCTTCACTTTGACAGCATGCAAGTAAAATAAAACAATGTTTTCGAAAATTTGTAGTGAATAATCTCGTGCAGTGTTGCTAGATCGTAGATTGCAAATTTTCGCATTCGTGCAATTAACCCCTTAATACAAAATATATTAACTACGAAAGACACATCAAATAAAAATTTTTTGCTCGAATTTGCAATGTGCAAGTGGAGGAATCGCACAGCTGCATTTGTTGGTTCCGTCTGCACTAGTAACAGGTTCCAACGAATCTCCTACATGCATTGTAATGGCTCCATATTTACACTGAAGGTTGGGATCACCAATTGCTACGGCACTTTTTACAAGTTTATCGGTAGAATTAGCTAAAAAAAGTACCACAATGGTTGATTACTTCGGAACATTTGAAACAAATACAAATACTTACGCAACCTCCATTCCGTCGGACAGCAGATGCCGTCTTGGTAGACGGGGATGACTCCATCGTCAAAAGTTTCATCTAGCTTGAATGCACACTTGTACTCCATGCAACTTCCGTAACTGGATAAATTCGTCTCATCAAATCCAGCTGCACAAATACAGTATCCACAAGGATCACCGGGTATTTCTATTCGTTCTCCTTCGTAGTAGGAATGGCCCGACACGTTACACCGTACCAACTTGTTACGATCATCATCACAAACGACCCTCATCGAGCAGCACATGTCCAACTCGTACTGTTTTACACAGTTCTCACTGCGAGTCTCGTAACATTCGTTTTTTGCGTAGGCGAAGCGCGCACTAGAATGTCCATCACTTGACGTAAAATATATGGTTATTTAAGACGCGGTCAAATATTCTAAGGTAAAACACTCACGCAAACTCGTATTGCCTGCATTTTACAAATTTTACGCATTGGGGGGCAAATTCCGTGTCCGGAACGTATTCATCAAGATCGTAGTCCTTTCCGAACAGAAAACATTTGCTGGATTGGCGATTTCTCAAGCTCGGCCAGTTGTAGCTTACGGGACAACCTTGTCCATTCTGTTGGTTACTGGGAGTGCATCCCATCTCACTGTAGTGCTTTGTTGGCTGAGTACATCTTAATATAGCAGAAGCTTTGAAAAATAGGGAAAATTATAGAAAACTTTAAATAGCAACTTGCAAGGAGTGAATTTTCAGCATCAACAAACTTATTGAGTCATCTCATTAGTAAACATGTTTTATTTTTAGAATAGAACGGAGTGTACTGTCAGTCGACTAAAAAATTATACTTACCACAACCTGCGATAGCGAGTAGTAATACAAACGATTTGTTCATTTTTCAGTGAATAACTGAGCAACGTGCTCTCACAAAACAGTTTTATTGGGGAACTATAAACTGCACAGAAAAAGAAAATATAGAAAAACAATCTTTATTCTCATAAAATATACAGTAAATTTTTGAACTTACGCAAAACTTCAAGCCTTGATCATTTAATTTGTCCTCTTATTTCACTTAACTTTTGCTCTGATTTCGCGCAACAGTTGAGTCATAACGCAAGATTTTTACAATGAATACAGTAATTGATTGAAGTTGGAATTAATATCAAATCAAAATTGTTTACTTGTCTAATCCAGTACGTATCAACGGCCCGTGAGTCGCTTGCCCATCCCTAATGGGGTCCTAATGTTTTGAACGGTTTTCTGATTTTTATATATCAGCAATTTTCTGAGCAAAACATGATTTTTAAAAAATGTTTATCATTTTCCTTTGATTTTTAAATGAAGGATAAAAATCTGCTCGAAATGCCTTAAATGACAGTTCTCTCATATACCGTACATGGACGAAACGTCATCTAAGACCTTTCGAGCAGTTTTTTTATTCTTCGTTTAAAAATCGAAAGAAAACGATGAACGTTTTTTAAAAATCACGTTTTGCTCAGAAAACGCGGCTTTTTCAAATGATATATAAAAACTGGTATAGCTTTCGGACCCAATTACACTGTCTGCAACCGAAAAAACCATTAACGAGCTTTGTTGCAACAGAACTTATTGGCGCTGGTGCCAGTAACGTGGAATCGAATGCATATGAATAAAACCAGTGTCATAATTGAATGCAAAAGGTTTCGAACGAACCTAATGTCTTTCTAATTGTTAATGATTCAATTACGGTTTTGAATGACCGGATTCATGAAAGTGAATTATTTTATCAATAGCAGTACAAATCATCATGACGATATTTTATAAGAGGAGTGGTTTTTAGAGCCGCCTAATACATTGAAAATATGTTAGAGCATCAATTGCGTTTTAGTTCCACTATATTGAAGTTCGCATCATCCAACTTTTGCATGTGGGATAGCGTAAACAAAAGTTGTTAGCAAAAGTGGAAAATCTCTCCCAATGCTTCTAAAACTCAAATGATAATTTTTCCTCATAAGCCTTGGGCTTCTTTCCTCAAGCCAAACAATAATCACGTTGTCAAGATGAATGGGGTTATTTTAAGTTGGTCTGACAAGATTAAGTACTGGGACTAATTTACGATAAAAAACTTATTTTCAAAGAGCACATTGAGAGTATACAAGCCAAGTGCATCAAATATACGAGATGTTTATATCCTCTCATTAACAGGAATTCTAAACTTTGTTTAAAGAACAAACTTTTGATTTACAAACAAATTTTTAGACCAGCAATGCTTTATGCTGTACCGATCTGGTCAAGTTGCTGTTCAACAAGGAAGAAAACGCTCCAAAGGATTCAGAATAAAATTCTGAAAATGATTTTGAAGTGTCCTCCTTGATTTGTTACACTCGAATTACATAGACTTACTGGTGTTGAACCATTAGAAGCTATGTCAAATAAAATTATTAACAATTTTCGACAAAAATCGTTGCAATCCTCAATTGCTACGATAAGCTCTCTTTATAGCCAATAATTTAGCATTTAAGTTAGTTGTAAGTTTACTTTCCTTTCTTGACAAGTAGGTTTAAATCCCTACGAATGATAAGTCCTAATTGCGAAAGCAAACAAATCCTAACAATTAAAATTACAAATTACTAACAGTGTTGAGAAGTCACCATTTGTGATTGGACACACATACTCATTATTTACTAATATTTATCATAAATACTTAAGCTACTAACAAATCCCCCTAAAAAAAAGGTGTTAATGGTTAAAATCTGCACACACAGAATCAATTCTCAAAAAAACAGGTTTTCATCCGATCAAATTGTCAGGGCGTACAACTTTCTATTTTTAATTAATTTGTCTCTTACGCGGCAGTGTGCTTTTGTCACCTTTCGATAACATAATATTCGGGTTCGGCTTTTTGCCACCGTATTCTGCTTCTCGTTCCGGTTTGGGGTCTTTTGAACCCTAAACGTATGTAATCCAGTCCGATTTTTGGTATCCTGTACGAAAGTCTCTGCTTAGATGCAGTTTCAGCCAATATTTAGCTTGCTTTCCGTTGATACGAATAATTTCCGAAATTCGGTTCGGCATAGAATTTATGAGATTTTTCAGCGTTTCAGCAGAAAGTGACTTCCGGGGGTCTCTCACAGCGGTTTCTAATTTCTGACTGTTCCGTACTGCTTTTCCCCTCGGTATACACGTCGAGCGAGGATTCACCAGAAGTTCTCTATCGGGTTTGAGTCCGGACTTCGAGCTGGGCAGTCTAAAACCCCGATTTCCCACTCCGAAAACCATTTCATACTTCTTTTACTGACATGACTTGCCGCATTATATTGTTGAGAAATGTAATTTTCTGGCATACGATCCTCGATGAATGGAACCAAAGCTTCATCCAGCAGTTCTACATACGTTTCTGAGTTCATCCTAGTAGAAATGGTACAAATCAGAGTCTTTCCGTGAAACCACCCCAAACCATGAGTGTTCCGCCTTCAAAGTTTCGGCTCAGTTTAACTGAGGGCTCCTTTCTCAAATAACGCACAACAGTCAGGGCCATCTAGATTGAAGTTCTTTCCATCTGCAAATATCACAGTATCCCATTCATTTTGCCATGTCATATACTTTTTGGCAAAATCCAACCTCATCGAAATATGACGTTGCGTTAGATTCGGTTTCTTGACCTTTTTTGTATACTTGTAATGTCCAGATCCACGCAGTATCTGTGCAATTGGTTTATTGGTAATCGGGAGTCCACGTTCCTTCTTGATATCCGACGGGTTGAATTTCCCAGTGCCGGCCAGCTCCAAAATGCGGTTCATGTCACGATTACTTGTTTTGGTATTTCCCATAGTTTTTTCCCAACCCACCGTATTTATCACCTTTCTCAAGCGAATTTCGAATCACTGTTTCGGATCTTTTTAGACTCCTCGCAATTTCACGGTTACTCATGCCAGTTTTTTAAGTTCCACCGCAATTTTTGCTCTGATTCACTCAAGTAAGGTTTGTTCACCATTTCGTCACCTCAGATCAACAAAAAAGCCAGCACCAACTTCAGTTCCGCGTACTAACACTACTTCAATACTAAGCTGACAAATCATCACGGTTTTCGAATTGCAGGTGAGCCTGTTGATGATTTTTAATGGTGTGCGTTTAAACAAATTTTCCCGATTTTTGTCTCTAACAGCGCCAAATGTCAATTTGAAATTAATCAATACTGCAAATAACTATGATTTGGGTTAGCCAACATATTCTAGTTGGTTTTATTATTGTTCGCTAAATTACCAGAGTAATAAAATATGATACTGCGTTTAAACGGATTTTCCACAGTGTATATACCTAAAGATAATGCACGAATTTCGTTTTGGTGTTTGTGACGAGTAAAGAACTGCAACCGTAACGCTTTTCATATCCATGTCTCAATAATATACGCTTATTTTCCAATTCTTAAAAATTCAGGCAACATTGGGTTGCTACATTTTACAGATAAAATTCGTTGTTAATTTTTTAACATAATGTGTGAGGAAAAAATCCGAACAACTTTTAAATTTTTCAAACTAAATTTCTATTTTTAACAACGGCTTTTACCCGTTCACATTCAAGTTCATTAAGTAGACAATGTGTGCAGTAGGGAAAGCGAAAAATAAGCGAGCTGGAAATATGATACAGATTTGGAAAAATATACCGCATCCCGACGGGAAGTAAACCCGCAATCTCCCTGTCTCCGGCATAATGTTTTGATCAATTGAACTACGGGGGACGGTGGAACTGTTCCACAATCTATATGCGTATCTTATTCCACTGCCGACTTATTCTATTGCATTCCGTCGGGATGCGATATAATTTTCCAAATCTGTATCATATTTCCAGTTCGCTTATTTTTCGCTTTCCCTACTGCACACATTGTCTGCTTAATGAACATTTAAATTGGTCTACGATTTCGAAGTTCTGCACAAATCGACAAATCCTTCTCCACAGAATGAAGATCCACTTTTATATAACTGGCAAAACGATCAGTCGATTCTGTCAAGTGACGCTTAGTTGAGAAAATGGCGTTGTCGGAAGAAGATCGTCGTAAATTGATTTGAAATTTTTGTGAGCATAATTAAGAAAATTCAGAAAGGTAAGTTTTCCACTATTTTAAAGATCTTGGTTATAAAAAAACATGTATATACATGACTGTCAAACTCTTCGAGAATGGAAATCCCTTCAGAAGAAAATCTGGTTCCGGACGAGAATGCACTTTGCAAGAGAGCAAAGTTCGAGGGAAATTGAGGGCGGAGAAGGCTGGTCGGTCGGTGAAATCATATTGTGAGCTGGGCAATTATTATCAGGTTGATCCAAAAACAGTGAAAAAGTATCTGCATGCAATGGGTACAGGTATATAAGTAGCATAAAAATGACAAAGTAGTTGTTTTGCCAGGCCTTGCAGTGTCACACTATGCTAATGCAACTTTAGCGGATTTGCGACAAGGCAATATCGAGTTTATTTCGAAAGAATGTGATCATCAAAATGTGCCACATCTGCAGTCTATTGAAACTTTCTGGGCAAATTTGAAGCGAATGGTCTACCATGAAGGTAACAGAGCAAAAAACGTCGATTGTTTGATCGAAAAATAAAAAAAGAGCTCAAAACAATTGAAACATCCGTAATTCAGGAAGCTAAGAGGCAAATACCCCAGAGGATCAGGAAACCAGCGCGATCTAGAGCTGAGTTTTTCTTATGAGGTTTGTTGATAGGTTACACCACTTAAATGAACAAACAAGTTTAGCAAAATAAGTTGCGCAAGGTTTTTTTTTTTCAATTGAAAGTTTGCTCGGATTTTTTCTGCATTGCATTTAATTGATTACCTCACAAAATATTCATCGTAAAAGCGAACTTAATTCAAATATTCTCCAATAGGTTCAATCATCACCACGTTCTTCAACACAGGTAGAAGCCTTATCGTCTACAACTCATTCTCTAGAAGCATTTTTTTACTATTCATGAGCCTATCCATTTGCCTTTACTTATCAAGATTATACAATAGCAATTCTACAGAAGAGTCAATCACTTTATTCGATCGTAAAATATGTGTAAGATATCAAGCATGAAATTTAACGTAAAAACACTGTTTCACAATAAATATCCAAAAAAGATTGTCTTAGAAAAGATCTTATCGGCATGAAAAGTAGCTTGAGGACAGCCATAAAAGCTCAAACTTTCCGATCAAGATTTTTTTAAATAAATTCGTAAAATTGCTCTAAAGTTGAAAGAGAATGATTAAAAACAGAAAATAGTGGAAAAAAATCACATCCTCGCACATATCTAAGGAATCAAATCTTAAATATGAGATACCTTCCCCAGTACAGTATGACCACGTGATGAGAAATTCGGCAAAGTGCTATTCAGACACTTCTATTAACTGTAACGTTCTAGAACCAACTGATCAGATCGACTATTTTAATCAAACTGACTAATATGATTTTAAACGAGTCATAATTGCACGGAACAAATAATTTGCGATATTATTCTCTTCATTTCTCTCTTTCGATCCATTGGTATGATAATAACAACTACAGCTACTACTTTGATCGCGTTACAAACCTAGTAGAATGAGACTTCACAGCAATTCTCAGTGACTTTGGTAATCTCTACAGAGTGGCTCTTGGGAATCAACATCCAAATTCTTATGTAAGTAAATTAACTAAAAAGTTTTGAATAATATTTATTCCGATCTCTAACATGTAATTGTTGAGATGGCTATCGTCCAAATTTACATTTTATAAATTTCTCAACCGACCGCACTGAAGTCGAATTTTTCTTAGTTAAAATTTGCACTAGTATTTTCTGCACCAAAATTCATTCCGGTTTAATGTCGTTGTGTGAGCGGCAGAACTGGCGCAATAAGTGCGATCAGACATAGTGCGAATGATCAAGACGCAGCTAGGATTTAGACGGTCATTGTAGAATTGGTCGCCATCGCGATTGATAGCATCAGTACGTGGTAGTTGACCAGAAATTCGTGGCACGTTGGAAAAGATTTCAGCATCGTTCTCGACAACGGTGAATTGGCGAAACAGTGATCAACGATTAGAACCCGAGAAACGGAGCCACAAAAATCGAATAAGAAACGGGAAAGTACTTGCATGAATACATGTGGTTGCATGATTGAGAATTAGTTGAAGATTAATTACAGTATAGAGCAGTCCACGCAACTCGATCCCGCAAATCGATTCTGATCGACCATTTCCGATTTCGCTGAAACTTTGCACAGTTGTTTCCAGTTGATAAAGAGGTCATTCTATACTATCAGTTCTTCATGTAGACTCACGACTGCTGTTTCAAAAGGGCTTACCCAAAAATGTGACTGATGAATGTAATATTTTGTATCAGAAAAACGACTTGTTTGATTGAAATGGTGTCTTTAGCAAAGTTGTAGGTAATAAGATTGCGATTCTAAAAATATATATATATATATCACTTTGGATTTGAAAATTACGTCTTGGGTCGATTTTTCGATTATGTCCATCATACCGACCTTTTTATCTTATTTTGCGGTAAAATTGGTTGAAATATGTGTTTCATTTATATATGAATCCCCTTTCAGAATGTCAAACCATCTTTAGAACATTTTTTGTACTCTACAATCCTCGCTATCCAATCAATCATCGAGTAATGCACAAATTTTTGTTTCATTTCTATGGATGCCCTACTTTCCGGAGGAGGACGGGATTCCAAACCATCATAGCAATTTTTTTTTGGCCCATAAAACCTCCACCTGAAAGTTTTTAGGCCGATCGGTTCAGTAACTTCCATGTCTATATGGATCAGACAGAAAAAGGCTTTCAAGTTGGAGATGGTTCGGTCTGATATTTGTCAAGAGAGAGATCTTATCGGCATGAAATATACTTCGAGATCCACATCGAACGTGAACCGAGATTTTCATAAGATTTTCAAACAGCCACGAGTGTTCAAACTTTCCGATCTAACATTTTTGAACGAAATTTATAAAATTGTTTTAAAGCTGAATTAGAACAATTTAAAATATAGAATAATGTAAAAAAAATATCTAGAGATGTCTGAGAAATCAAATCAAATTATTGTGAATTATATTACGCATACAATATGAGGTACCTTTTTAGTATAGTATGACCACGTGATTAGAAATACGGCAATGTGCTATTCAGACACTTTATTAGCTGTAACGTTCGAGAACCAATTGATCAGATCGAATAATTTATTCAAACTGGCTAATATAATTTTAAACTGATCGCAATTGCACGGAACGAATAATTTGATAGGCAAAATTTATCTCTTCCTTTTTCTCTTTGGATCTATCGGTATGATAGTAACAACTACAACTACGAAGTAGCGTTATAAACGTAGTAGAATAAGTTCTTGCTTTACTGTAATTCTCAGTGACTTTGGTAATCTCTACAGGGTGGCTCTTGGTATTAACAGCAAAATACGTAAATTAAAAAATAGGTTTGAACCGTATTTATTTTGATCTTTCACATGCTTTATTTCATTGGTTATCGCTCAAATTAACTTTTGTTCATATCTTGATGACGAATTTTACATGCTTTCTAATAATGTTGTTGTTCTATCATTTGATTAAAAATAAAGTGAATTGCAACAGTCGTACTGTATATATATCTGGAGTTTACAATATTTTGGGAAAGGCTGGTCATTTTCTCTACAGCGTTAATATGGTGTTGCATTGCAAGCCATCTTTTTAGAGAGGAGCATTTTTTGACATTACACATTGTGCCAATGGCGGAATTGCACAAGTACACGTGTAGGTAAACCCATTAGACTCTTCCGATACCAATGTGTCACCAATATTCATAGCGAGTTTGCCATATTTGCACTGCAGAGCTGGATCGCTAGACAGTCTGCTTCCGGATTTTTCAACCAATTTGTCCGTATCCTTAGCTGAAAGTGAAGCGATATTTTTTGAGCGAATTCATACAGCAACCTTTTTCTATACTAACGCATTCTCCACTCCCATGGACAACATTTATTATCTCTATACACCGGGATGCCGCCGTTATAAGCCTGTTTAGCATAGAACAACTCAAACCCACAGGTTGGTTCGTAACAATTCGGATCGGATGTTATGTTCGCCTCGCTAAAACCTTCGTGGCAAATGCAAGTGAGACATTTATTGGAGCTTGGATACATACGCTGACCAGCGAGGTATTCATCTCCATTCACGACGCATTTGGCTAACTTCTTTCTTTCTTTTCCGCAAACTGTGCCCGAAGAACAACAACTGTTTGGTTTGTACGTACGAATGCAATCGTCATAATTAATTGCACTGAAAAACTCGGCACAGTCGACATGAACGCAACGGAACTGAGCAAATGGCGACGCACTTGAAAAGTGATAATAAAATTAGGAAGTGCATTTTTCAAACTTCAAATTGATCAACTTACCTTCGACAGTAGCATTGTGCCGAGCAGAAAGGAGTTACTAGTTCATTTGGAATTTGAGCACTTAGTTCATAAGTTTTTCCATTAAAATAGCATTTTGACTTATCATGTTGTGTTATACTTGGACAATCGAATCTTGAAATATATTTATTTATACAAATGTTGAGCTGGAAGAGATTTCGAATAATAATCAAGTCGCTAACCTTGTGGGACATTCTGATACGATGCCGCCTATTGCATTGCAATTCATAGTTTTGTAGTGTTTGATTGGTACTCTACACTCAGATGCTGTAACAAACCAAAATATAATATTCCCAAAACCATCATCACTCTAAAATTACGCTCTCTCTTACCTGCCATGCCAATTAAAGCGAGGCCAACAAGAATCTTCATCATTTTGAACAAAACAACAAACAAACTAATCAGTGTAAACAATTCAAATGAAAACCGATTCACGCGCGACTTGATCTGTCGAACTTCTACTCTGCACTGTGTTGCGAACGGCTGCATTGTGGTCGAATTTATTTAATTTTTTTTCCGATAAAGGCGGTTGCACCAGCTGATTATTGAAGCGGTTCTTAGTAGTACTCTGTTTTGATCCTTTGAGCCGGTTGTTCGGAGAATTTAATCGCAGCAGATTTATAATTCTGTGATTTCACATTTGCACAGTTTTCAACAGAAAATATGATCACTAACTTGTTTGCAGCCTTTCCGCAGAACATCAATCCCGATTCTAGGTTCAGATTAGCATTACGCCAGAATAATGGCTTCTGAAAATTTATAATTCAACCCCTGAAGCACTCCCGTAGTTAGGTTTCGAAAGAATAGATCTACAAATTATTTATTTGCGCAAGCATAATATAATCGAGCGGGGGCCTAGTGTGGTTGGTAACGTCTCCGCCAACCACGCTCGACGCTTGGGTTCGAATCCCACCGCCGACATAGGTGTCGATGGTTGTGGGGTGGCGTGATCCACTCACAACCAACCCAACTGGTCTAGATTGAATCCTAGCCGA
This sequence comes from Wyeomyia smithii, assembly GCF_029784165.1. Classification (NCBI taxonomy): domain Eukaryota; kingdom Metazoa; phylum Arthropoda; class Insecta; order Diptera; family Culicidae; genus Wyeomyia; species Wyeomyia smithii. The sequence goes on from NC_073695.1 coordinate 216,226,715, forward strand.
CACCGGGAGATTTTCTGAGGCGAAAAATCTCTGGGATCACGCCTTCCATCGCATGAGGAAGTAAAGCCGTTGGCGCCGGTCCGTTAATAAACGGGTCGTGAGTTAGGGTCCTGGGTGTGGAGTCGCCTCCCTGGGCGTCGGTGATTGGCCACAACAGTGGCGGAACTAAAGCGACGGAAAATAAGCGAGAATAAAAAAAAAATCATAATATAATTATAAATATTGTGATCAGGGATGGTATTCTACGCGGGAGAATTAATATAACAAAAAAAAAAACACTAAGAAGCAAGAAAGTGTTTTTCCAGACTATTTTGTGATTATAGCGAAACAAGTAATGATAAAGAAACTCAAAAAAGCAAACAAAGTTTTCACTCAATAATTTCAATCGTGATTCACGGTTCAACAACATATTTGTTGTCATCCAAAAATGCTAATGGAAGAAAAATCGCATAATATACGTCACAGTGTTAAGTGAATATAATTGTAGGAAAATTGTAAACCTGCTTGTCAAGAAAAAAAGGAACTAAAAATTCAACCTTAATCTAATCTTACACCTATCTTACTGACAATAAAGTGAGCTAATCGTTGTAATTGAGGATTGCAACGATTTTTGTCGGAACTTTTTGATAATTTGGTTCGACATTTTTTCTAATGTTTCCACATTAGTAAGCCTGTGTAGTTCATTCGTGCTAAACCAGCGAGAACGCTTCAATATCATTTTCAGAAGTTTGTTCTGAATCCTTTGAAGCATCTTCTTTCTGGTTGTACAACAACTTGTCCAGATGGGAACTGCATATAACAGCAATGCCAAAATATTTTTTTGTAAATTAACAGTTTATTCTTGAGACAAAGTCTAGAGTTTCTGTTGATAAGAGGATACAAACATTCTATATGTTTATTGCACTTTGCTTGTATATTCTCAATGTACTCCTTGAAGGAAAGATTTTTATCATAAATTAGCCCTAAATATTTAACTTGGTCAGACCAAGGTTGGTTGTTTGTAAATTAACAGTTTATTCTTGAGACAAAGTCTAGAGTTTCTGTTGATAAGAGGATACAAACATTCTATATGTTTATTGCACTTTGCTTGTATATTCTCAATGTACTCCTTGAAGGAAAGATTTTTATCATAAATTAGCCCTAAATATTTAACTTGGTCAGACCAATTTAAGATTGCACCGTTCATCTTAACAACATGATTATTGGTGGGTTTGAGAAAAGAAACTCTTGGTTTATGGGGAAAAATAATTAATTGTGTTTTTGATGCATTAGGCGAAATCTTTCATTTCTGCAAATATGAAGAGAATATATCTAGACTTTTTTGCAGCCTACTGCATATGACACGAAGGCTTTTTCCTTTTACGGAAATGCTTGTATCGAAAACACGCAGTTGATAGTCCTTTCCCCACGGAGTTAGGTCTGGGATGGCCTTCTCCAGCCACACAACTTTTTCGCTGGAGACGCAGGCCAAGTAATGGTAGCCGTGTTTGAAATGGCAACTCCTTAACATAGGCCTGAGTAACGGAGAGCCCAGTGCTGCACTCCAATCCAGGATCGAATCGTGCACAGTTCCAAGTTGTTTATTTAAACCTTTGGACATATTATTTTGGCGACGAGGATCTCAAGAATCCACAAACATGGCAGAAGATAGAGTTGATCAGCAGCTGCAACCGGTAATTCAAGATATGATTCTCAAGATTGCCCAACTTTCACAGCAGATGGCGGCCCAGCAGCAACAGCGTCAGTATCAAACCCCGGAGCAGATTTTGGAGTTCCTCTCATCGAACATCACCGAGTTTGTCTTAGACGAAGAAAACGGAGCTACGTTCGGACGCTGGTTTAACCGCTACCAGAACCTCTTCGAGAACGATGCAGGTCAGCTGACTGATGTGACGAAGGTACGTTTATTTCTCCGGAAGCTGGACACCCATTCGCACAGCCGCTATCTCAACTACATCCTGTCAAAGCTTCCCAAGGACGTGAAGTTTGAAGACAGGTCTATAAGGTCCAACTCTTCCAAGTTCTTACGGTCTGCTCTCATGCTGCTGCAATGTTAATACAAAACTTTCACCTCTCCAACAAAATTGTCAACTTCGTAAAAAATTACGAAATTTTCGGTTCTGCGCTTGAACTCTTTCAACGACATGCGTATTACGTTAGCGGAATGCAGCAAGGAAAACGCGTAGGCAGGTGCACTATCTACACCGAACCGTGTTCCTGTGAGGCCAAGAGAATCAAGGTAAGGTTGATGCAGACAGATTTTCCCGGTTTTTTGCCGCTGCAATATCCTTGGTGGATCAACTGAAAAACCTGTGCAATTCCATGCAACATAGCGCAAGCATTTCAATCAATTATTTTTGATCTGGCTGATACTGTACACAGACGTTTCTAAGAGCTGAAGATGTCGTTTTGTGCTATTAGAGTTATTGAAAACAAAATTCTGCACCAATATCAACAACTAGGGGGGGCAACGGCCCCCCTGCCTTCCTCTGGCTACGCCTATGCACGTACCTGCACTGCATTGGAGATACGCTTCGCTCTCTCCTTAAGGGGAGTGAATTGGTCGTGATATGTTAGAATATTGAATCATGGTGAAACTTAAGTTTGTTTTCATGTTGATCTTATAAACAAAAATTGAAATGCAATGGACCTTTTCATCAATAACCAGGACAATAAACCATGACCAAAATGTTTATATATTTTTAGATTGAAGATTCTCGTCCACTACCTACCACCTTTTCGATTCGATGAAGTGGAAAAACATGAACTATTCGAATGGATATAATATGAAAAATATCTAGGACATAGTAGACTTTTAAAATCACATCAGGAAAAAATAATTGGTATTTTTTGATTTTTTGAAATTCAAGATTGTCTGTGTATCAAACTACTTATATGCGGTATCTGATGAAGGATAGAACCAAAGTGTCTTTAGCAAAGTTTTTTTTACATAAGATTACCTGCAACTTAGTTAAAGACTTCGCTTCGATGTGACACGTAATAAACAAATAAAATTTTCATGGCACTCTTAGGTGGATTAATCAAAAATCTAATTACATCAAAAGTTGCTCCTTGAGTTATACAAAAACTTTGTCGAATACAATTATCTATTTAAATGACATATCCTGTATGCCTGGAGGCACTGGGTTCTGCATTTAAATGTCATTTTATACTCAAAAGGTGGACGATCACGTTTTCACGCTTTTTACCTGCCCCATCTACAAGAGAGGCGACAAGCTGGGAGTGCCGCAACTATCGCGGTATCTCGCTTATCAATGCCGCTTACAAAATACTCCCACGTATCCTGTTCCACCTTTAACCAGGAGGTTCGTTGGCCAGTACCCAGCGGTCTACATGAGCGCCCGTGCCACCACAGACCAGATCTTTTCAATCCGGCAGATCTCCCAGAAATGTCGCGAGTACAATGTGCCCACACATTAGAGGCCATCCACATACCACGTGGACAGCTTTGGGGGGGGGGGGGGGTTTGGCTAATGTCCACGGTCCATACAATTTTTTTAGAATTTATATGAGCAGTTGTCCACGGAAGGGGAGGGGGGGTGGTCAAAATTGTTAAAAATCTGTCCGCGTGGTATGTGGATGGCCCCTTACATCTTCATCGACTTCAAAGAGACCTATAATACAGTAGATCGAGAACAGCACGACGACGGATTTCCGGATAAACTGGCTCTATTGATCAAGGCTATCATAGCGCAAGTGATGTACAACGTGCGTATTTCGAAGATACTCTTGAGCCCCTTTGAATGGTGCACGAGGTTAAGACAAGGTGATGGACTTTCCTGTTTGCTGTTTAACACCGCCCTTGAGGTTGTAACCCGGAGGGCGGGCATCAACACGAGGGGCACGATTTACATAAGGTCTGTTCAGCCTCTGAGCTTCGCGGATGATTTTGACATCATAACACGAAACTTTGCGACGGCGGAGGAAACTTACGCCCGATTGAAAGCTGAAACCGGACGAATCGGACTGCGAATAAATGCGTCGAAAACGAAATACATGCGACCGAGAGGCTCCAAGGAGAACAACACCAGCCTGCCAACTCAAGTCTCTGTAGAAGACGGTGAGCTTGAGGTGGTCGGCGAGTTCGTGTATTCACTGTTGACCACCGACAATAACACCAGCAAGAGACGCATCCAGGCTAGAAATCGTGCCTACTTTTCACTTCGGAAGACACTTCGATCGAGTCGAATAAGATGACGCTCGAAGTTGACGCTGTACAAAACCGAGACAACAACGGAAAAATGGACTAGTCGAATTTCGTTTAACGGTAGTAATCAATAGTTTTGCCTTTTCGAAAAAAGTCGCTAAGATAATTTCAGCTCAATCATGCAAGAGCTTTCTTCCCAGAACCAAGTATAGTAATAAAATTTCATTCCCACAGACTGCCAGAGGGCCTGCCTTCAGTTGCGTCGCACACTGTTTCCAAAACTGCAAAAACGCGATCGAAATTATTTTGACCCAAAAAACCAGATTTTAGAGCCATAGTGCCTCCAGGAAATTTGATCCATTAATTATTCTCCATTTTATAGAAGTTGCAATTTTGTGAGCAATCCACTTAGCAATGTGAAGTGAATTTTACTTTTTTAATTTTTGCATATAGAAATTCACTTTGTTCGGCAAAGTTGTTGCACATTTTATAAAGAACAACTTTTTCGAAGGTACCGTACTTCCATCTGCCTTTTTTAATGGACTTTTGTGGAGGTTTCTACAGATGGCCACTAGACCTGTGCGCCGCCGTGCAACGCCGTCGTCGCCGACGATTTTGAGTCGGCGCGCCGCCGAGAAAATTTTTTACGCGCCGATAATAATTATGCAGACTGGATTTTTTCACGATTCGAGAGATACCCTCGAATCACAGCCAATACGTGTAAATTATCCTGAATTGTGAATATTCGATATAGCATTTCACATCAAGAGTATTAAGTTGCATCAAACATTATACGCAATATTTTAGAGGTGGTAATTAGAGGCACGCCGATACACGCCGCCGCCGATGAAAGCCAACGGCGTCACGCCGGCGCGCCGATCGCCGCCGAGGCTGAATGTTTTCTACGCCGCCGCCGCCGATGATTTGATCGGCGCACAGCACAAATGGCCACTAAAAATCATTTTTTTAAATATAACATTAGGTGGTGATTTTCTACAATTTTTCAAAGTTCTACGTTATTGTTTATTATCACAAAACACATAGTTTCATCCAAGAAAGTTTATTTTTATCAGTCATTTCATCGGTTATTGACGATTTTTATTGAAACAATGCACTAATTTACTAACAGATATCTTTAAAATTTGCAAATATCTGCAGATTAAACCTTTTCTATATTTAAATATAAGCAAAACGTCATTCAGTCCAGATATAGTTATTTGTCTCTCGCTGTCTCCTGTGCAGATATTTGTAAATAAATAAGTGCATTATTTTAATAAAAATCTTCAATAACTAAATAAATTTGAGAGATGAAAATAAACTTTCTTCGGTGAACTTGTGTGTTTTATTGTAGTTAACAACATTGTAGAACATTAAAAATTTTTAGAAAATATATAAAAAGTTATAGGGGCATTCTAGAGAAAACTTCTCAATAGTTCATTTAAATGACCAGATACTAGTATAGTGTCTTCGACAAAGCTGTTCATTACAAAATATGCTAGAACTTTACTCAGCAAAGCGGATTTTTATATGCAAAAATGAGAAAAATAAAACTCATTTCTCCCTTTTAGGTAGATAAATCACAAATTTCTGACTTTTACAAAATGGAGAATATTTAATAGAACAAATTTACCGAAGACACTATTACTCCAAAATCATTATTTTTTGAGTTAAGAGTAATTAGTCTAAATTAGCACATTATTCTAGTAAAAATCGTCAACAACCAAAAATATATGTGAGATAAAAATAAACTTTCTTTGGAGATGTTGTTTGTTTTGTTGTAGCAAATAATTTTTTAGAACATTCGAAAATTGTAGAAAAACACTATAAAAAGTTAAATAGCGTAAAAAGCTTTCAAATAGCAATATATAGAAAACTCCACAAAAGTCCATTTAAATAGAATAAATAAATAGATAGAAGTATGATGTTTTCAACAAAGTTGTTTCTTTTAAAATTTGCTACAACTTTGCTCAACAAAGTGGATTTTTATATTCCAAAATGAGAAAAATAAAACTCGTTTCTCACTGTTGAGAGGATTAATCATGGAATTGTAACTTCTATAACATGGATAATAATTAATGAAACAACTTTGCTGAAGACATTACGGTTCTAAATTCAATGTTTTTAGGTCAAAATAATTTCGATAATTTTTCTGCAGCTTTGGAAACAGTATGCGTCGCCTGGAAAATTATTTGTTCTTGATAATCCTTCGCCGAAAAAACCTGCTGATATTGGACACCTTGTTTCCCGTGGGAGAAACAAAGACGTCCGCATGGTAGCGAAATAAGTACGCGACAAAAAAAGAGCAGCGATAAAAGTTCCTTTCTTGGTAACTATAGAATTTGTTTAATAAAATCAATCTAGTAACCCGCTTGATTCCGTGCGGTCGTTATTTTCTCCGCACGTACAGGACTTATTATTATTTTTTTTAGTAATTTTAGAAACTTTACATTGAAAATGCATTCGTGTACAGGGACTTATGGATCATGTCTGGAGCCTCTGGCAAATATCTTACAGATTGACATCAAGCTGCAGGCCTAAATTCTAATTCATCTGTGGTGCTAAACAATTCGGAGAAAGGCTACTTCGAAATAATAAAACTGCGGAGGAAATAAGAACGATCGAAGTGTAAATAATAGTCGCCAGTACAGCGCGTGGAGAAGCACGGTATGTAATGATTGATACGGTCGTTTGTTATTTGATAAATTTATTTGTACTATACGTCTAGAACAGTCAAACAGATGCTGGAATAATCAGGTTCAAATGCTGAACCCTCTTCAGCGATCAGTCGCTCGAACAATTATGTTAAGCATACATCATTATCGCAATCTAGGTATGCTCACTTAGCTATATTGCTGCAGGCAAGCCACGCAGTACAAAATAGAGGATCAGAGAATCCAGATCGGAGTTCGTGCGTTCAGTTTTTCTACATTTCTACTTTGATTAGGTGCATTTTTCTATTTTGTTCAAAATGATAGCGTTCTTCGTCATTCTGTTATTCTGATGTTATTGTCTATTCGATAGATACGATTGCCCAGGTATAACACAACACGATAAGACAAAATGTTATTTCAATGGAAAAACTTATGAACTGGATGTCCAAATTCCGGATGAACTAGTGAGTCCTTTTCATTTAGAACAATGCTACTGCCGGAGGTGAGTCGAACCATCTGTTGTCTACTGTAACTATGAACTCAAATTCTTTTCTTTCTAATACTGATTTTGCTGTTTCAGTGCGTCCCCATTTACTCTGTTCCGCTGCTCTCACGTCAACAACAAACCAAATAGTTATTGTTCCACAGAAAAAGACTGCGGAGACGATAGGAATAAGTATGTCAAATGTGTGCTAAACGGAGAAGAATACTTCGGCGGTCAGCACATGTATCCGAGGTCAGATAAATGCCAGACCTGCATCTGCCACGAGGGTTTCAGCGAGGCAAACATAGCATCCGATCCGCACTGTTACGAATCAACCTGCGGGTTCGAGTTGTCCAAGTTCGCCAAACATGCTTATAACGGGGGCTCTCCAGTATATTTCGAAGATGAGTGCTGTCCATGGGAATGGACAATGCGTTAGTATTCGAATTAGCTACTATCTTAACTGTGTAAAATACAAAATTTCTTTCACTTTCAGCTAAAGAGTCAGACAAACTGGCTGAAACCACGCATAGACAACAGTCTGACGATCCTCTTTGGCAGTGCAAATATGGAAAATTGATTATGAACATTGGTGATACGTTGGTACCGGAGGTGTCGGATGGCTTTACGTACAGGTGTACTTGTACCATTTCTCCTCTGGCGCATTGTACTAAATCTAGAAATGTTCCACCCTGAAAAATCGAATGTTCTACATAATCAACAATTCTCTCGCGATGCAAGAGAAAAATGTAACAACTAACAATTTTGTCGTTCGTCATAGAAAGTGAAAACATACTTTTTACCTTATTGGTCACGCGAAAAACCAATTGTTTTTCGTGGCTACTTCCTAATTGCACTACTATTGAAACTACAACTTGAAATTACTAATTAAATTACTTTCATGTACTCACGTATTATAGTGTAATTTAACTAATAGCAGTGAATTAATTCATTTCCAAGACAGAGTTTTAGTTCGTCAAAAATTTTCAACTGCAGTGTTGACATTCCCGCCTTCAATAGTACATGTTTAATCCTTCAAAAAAACAAGCAAATAATTGCGTAACACTTTATCCAAACAGGTGTTTTCATTTATAAGTTATCTTATATTTCTAACACATTTTTCCAATATCAATAAACATATCTTTCAACAATCTCTAGTCTGTATACAATGAGGCATCGGAGGGACAGTGCATTTGCAGGCGACACATTTATCGTCAGATGAAATAGAATCTCCTATATTCATTGTTAGACTGCCAAAAGTGCACTGCATCAGTGGATTACCTGTTTCCGGTGTATTCTTTCGTCCTTCCACTATTACAATATCTTCATCATCGGCTAAATTGGAAAAACAAAGTCAATCAATAACTAGACATTATTAGAATCGAATGTTCCGTCTTACGACATCTCCACGAGATTGGGCAACAGCGATCCGTTCCGAAATATACCGGTATACAACCATCGGCCAGCTTGTCCGAGCTGTGCAACTCAATGCCGCAGTATTTTACGTAGCACTTTGGATTATTTGTGAAGGTACTATTGTCGAAACCTTTCTGGCAATGGCAGATGTAACAGCTGTCCTCTTTGGGGTACATTTTCTGTCCTTCCAGGTATTTCTTACCTTCTAAGTAGCACTCGCTCAGTTTGTTAATTTTCGCCCTACAACGTGTCACGCCTGCCACGCAGCTAAGCACAGGCTAAAGTCACAGTGAACGTTGTCTCTAGCGGAACCGAACAGATTTGGAAGGGTTATCGCACTCACCTATTTGGACAGGAATGTCCTTCATCTTTGATGGGTTTACACCCGAGCTCGAGGTAGTGTTTTGGTAGTGCCGCACATGAAGTCTCGCTGTCTGCAACAATGAAATTACTTGGTAGCTGTTATTCGGTGATTGTTCAGAAGGTTCAGTTGAAATTATTTTAAAAACAAGATAAAAGTAGTAAATATCAAAAGTAACATTTTCACTCTCCGAAGAAACATAAAAATTTACAAAATTTACAATAATGTAATCATTTATTCGAATTAATAAATTTGCGGAAATGGGTTACTTATATAAGATTATGATTAATTACTGTTGGTTTGAAATGATGTCAAAACTGTGTTATCAAATTGTCGCCAAATTACAAGCAATAAACTTGGAATCACATTTCCTTTCTTCTGTTGCCAGTATAATAGAGAAGCTATCAGCAAGAAGGTAAAATATCAAACGCGAGCTTAGATAAAGTTTTCATAAACTTGCTATTTAAAATTTAATTTAAAAACATGTTTATTTACTTTTTATTCTGAGCTAAGCATAACTTGAATCTCTGCATTTAGTTATTGTTGTCATTAAGTATTGTTGTTTATAGATGAGAAATTGCTATTGCTATAAATTTCTCACAAATGGCCGATTTTGAGCCACCCCTTTGAATTTTCAAAAGCACAAGACTCGGTAATAGTTAATGTGTCACTTGTGAAAACGCTATTTTATGTTTGCTGTGGTGAAGCAAACATAAAATAGCGTTTTCACATGGAACGCATTAACAATTTCCTAGTCTTGTGCTTTTATAAACTCGAAGCGGTGACCCGGGGTCGTCCATTTGTGGCCTCAACACAGTGTCACCCTTAATAACTTCAACTGTCTTGCTATCTTGTCATAAGCTTTGAGCAAATCAGAACAGATCAACTATTTTGTATGAATTATCAATCAATGTAGTATTTAGGTAAAATAAAACTTAGCTTTTAGTATTCCTTAGCCGCTTTTCACTTATACATTTGATACCTATAGGGCTGTTCATAAACCACGCGGTCATATTTTAATCATTTGTTATATCAAAACAGGAACGTGTTTAAAATAAGTTGTTTACTCCCAGTGTTTTTTTTTTCTACATAATATAAACTTTTGGGTATCATAAACTTTGTTTTTGTTATCATATTAAACAAATTTTAGAATGTGTACTTTTTTGACGTAGAATTACGTCTTACGGCATATAACGGAAAAACCGAAAACATCGAAAGCGTCACGAAAATTGTTAACTTTCAAATATTTAGAACTCAGTCAGTTTCCAACCGACTTCCTTCATTCCTATAGCAATCGATTGAAAAATCATCTATGCACCCACTCGGATGCAGAAAATTGTAGTTTGTTTATTCGAACTATTTTACTATTGAAAATTGTGAAGCCTTATTAGAACGTTGATTTCGACCGCTGATTATTCGCTAATTTATATATTTTTATGTTTTATCTATTACTGTCGGATTTATGTGATGTAAAGGCTTCTACCGTTTTTTGATTATCGCAATGAGAATTCGGTTTCTAAAATATCTATTTGTGTTATCTACTAACTACTTAAAAACTAAACATTTCAACAGTACTAAACAACAATACAGTATGATGAAGAAAATGAGTACATCTTGTTGGAAAATTTTTAACCGATCAGCCTATTTTATTCTATAACACAACAAATTCCAGTTAAAATTTTTTTTTAACAAAAAAGCAATGTTGCGAGATCAAAAAGCTCATAGTTCGGCTGTGTCTGAATGGGAATAATTTTTCGCGTAGATATTCGGGACTAGTCATGTTCATAAATTGTGGTCCCCATGGCTCTGTGGTTAGCGGTGTCGATCGGCTAGCTCTCTCGCAAGGTGGTGATATCGGGTTCAATTCCCGATCAGGTCGAGGATCTTTTCGAGCTGGAAATTTTCTCGCACTGAGGCACAGTGTATCGTTGTACTTATCCTACAACATGCAATATGCGCCAAAAACAATATCTATAACGAATTCTCTCAAAAAGAGCAACCAATTAGGTTACTTCGAAGATGCGAAAAAGTGGGGTAACGTGAGAGATTGTACACATACCGTACATATATACCGCTTGTGTGACATATCAAACTTTAAGTTTTTGCAAAACAACACTGTCGGTGATCGGCGACTCAAAAAATTGATTATTAATTAATTTTATATGACGTCATTTGCGAAACTGACCTGAAAGTTCATATTTTTCATCATAACTCTTTCCCATGGTTTCTTCTAAATTGTGCGATTTTCATGTGTTTATATTTTTGCCGAAAGTTGTAAAACGCTATATTGAGAAATACCAAAATTATTTGAAAAAGTACGAATTTTTATGCAAATGATTTTTTTCAATTTTAATTATTTTATATTCTTTTGGAAGAAAAACAGATGTGCTTTCAAAATATCAAATAGCTATCTTCGTGTTTTTGCGTACTACTGAGTAATTTAAAGTTGAACTAACCATCGAAAAACCGTTAATGGTTGAATAACTGTTTTATTTCGAACTATAGCTAGATCAAATGTTCGGCAAAAATATAAATTTTTGTTTGGCTTATAATTTTGTAGAAGGTATAAAATATGTAGAAAATCCAGGAAAAAAGTCATATTGAAAATTAAGATTTGAATGAACTTTGTCTATAAAACTTTCTATATCTTTTTTAACATAAAAGATAGAAATTTGACAATTTCAACAAAGTTCCTAGCATAAACATTTGCCAACCTTCTCGAAGACGCTGTCTATCTAGGGGAACTGCTCCATTATTCATCTCAGCCCATATATTCATCACATAAAACATGAAAACACAATTGAAAATAGGAAAAAACGCATATTTTCTTTTTAAACCAATCTGCTGATCTATTGAATGGATTCTTCTTTGTTCACTTTAGATTCCTCATAATGTATAACCCTCAAAACCTCACTTAAAAGCACTAAATTTAATATAATAGTCGGGCATCTGCACTCGAAAACTCATTTAATTCAATCACCTACCTCAGAAAACAAAATCCGCGTATTGCTCCATATGGCTACAACGGGACTCGTCCAGCAGCCAACCAAAGTTTTTTCATCACTAGCCGGGCACTTGATATTTTAATGACTAAACGAAATCACTCATTACTCTAAGAATACTTTAATCTTTGAAATGTTCACCTCAAATTTTCTAAAACAAGCTTAATTTATTAGAAAAATATGAGATGAATTTTCACAATTCCTAAATTTCAACTGTTTGTATTTTCATCTGTTTTCACTGCGTTGAAGAAAACCAAAAATCACAGGAAGGTTGTGTGCGAAGCCACGACCGCAAGGTTGAAGTAGAATATTTTTACAAGAAAGATAACCCGGCTGCTTGCGTGTCAGTCATTTTTCCTAGTAAATAAATGTTGACCGCTCATTGGCAGTGTTGAAAATTCTGTGCAAACGAAGTTGAAGTACTACTCAATTTCAGTTTGCACATATAAATACGGCCTCACTGAACAGGAAAAGTACAAACTCTTTGCGGCGCAAACAAGTTTCAACAGTCAGAGTATAATGAATGAATTCAAATTAAGATAATTAACTTTTGGTTAAAGCTCAGAACAAGAAAATATTAAATCTTCAATTCATTTGTTTGGTTGTCCTAAAAATGGTTCGATTTCTCCTACCTCTAGTAGAAGGCCCTTCGCCAGCGTCCCAACCAGAGGTTGGACACATGTTACCTCTGGCTGCTTTTAAATTGACCTCCGTACTGGTACTTGGTTTCTTCGATGCACTTCCCCCATGCTGGTCCTTCGCGCGTTTCCGAGCATCACGCTTGTATTTGGCGTTCATATATTTAGACATAGCACTGAATACACTTCCGATGGATTTCTCAATAAATGCAATAAATGCACTCGTAGTCTCTTACCCGAGAATAATAAAACACTTCCAAGAAATGTTGCATTCACTAGTAAAAAGACAATTTCCACGTGTTGTAACGTGCTGGAGTACGAAATCTATGTCTGTGATAGGGAACCTTCACGTTCACGAGGCATGACTGGAGAAACGCGTCTAATAATGCGGTAAAATTTTTAATGTCTTTTTGTGCAAATTATTGTACTCAGACAAAAACCTGTTTTGAATTGGATGAATTTTTAGTGAATAAACGTTAACCGTTTGTTATTCAAAGTTGGTCATGCTGATCGCAGCCTTTGCGCTGCCCCTACAGTGGGGGGATTAGTAAATAAAGTAAAAATTGGACAACTACAACAGAATTTGATTGCATCCCGCACAGAATGTCTGCTTGTGTTGATGCCAGAAAATTATTAACCTTCAATTATTTTTTTATTTGCCTTGAAAAACGCATGTTGCGGTTCAAAATCGGTTGCTAATTACAACCTTTGAGCTGCCCTAACATTGGGGGAATTAAGATACACGGACAACATGCACTGTGGAAGCTATTTCACATTCAGTAAATTAGACGGGTGCGACAAATTTAAATTGCTAGGATGCAACACAGAATACTTGCTTGCGTTGACAAAAATTATTAACTTTCAATGACTTGTTTATTTGCCTTCAAAAAGGCATTTTGATTTCCAAAATTGGATCTCCTGATGACAATCTTCATGCTGCCCCAACACGGGGGGAATAATGGCTGTCTGGCGACACACGCTGAGAAAAACCGCGCTGCTCCTGAGACGTGGTGACCAACCACAGGGCTAGTGCTGCTGCTAAGGAAGGACGACTGCTGTTGTCGCTGTCTAGAACTATTATGAGCGGCTCCGGCTGAAACAGGCTCTTATATAGGCCAAATAGCATGTTTTCAATTGCAAGGTATATAATCCTGTCGACCGTGCTTGGGAAGCAAGCATATAACGACCAATCAGAGGTCGAATTTTTCGTTTTGACAAGGCTTGACTATTTTCAATAGTACAATAGTGTGAATAATAAAATTACAATTATCTTATTTTGGGAAGAATCTTAGAAGATTTTCCAATCTATTGCTGCAAGAACGAAGGAAATCTATCGAATACTAACCGATTTATTAGCATTTGAAATTGGACATATTTTCCACTTTTTTCGGTTTTAGATTTTCATTTTACATCCCTATGTAGCCGAACTTCCTGAGAGAAGTATTGTACTTCAAAAGTTGCCAAATCAGTTTCTGTTAATACGAAAAAATCTAATTGAAAATGTCGAATTATTCCGACAGAATTGACATAAATCTTCAGCAGTGTAGTGGTTACCTAGGTTACCAATTTTACACGTAAACAACTGCAGCGGATATCTAGGTAACCTACTACGACGGGCTGCGGCTACGTTCATTCATGATAATGTGATTCATTCATGATTAACAGGGTGATGAATATGGGGGCGTCGTGAGATGAATAATTGAGCAGTGATTCAAGTTTTGAGATTAATATGGAAGCGTTGTGAAAAATGGTTTGTTTTACAAAATTCAGGATGAATCTAGCTAATTTGACTAAATATACAATGCTAAACGATTCCATAAGCATATTTAGTTTATTTGTCCAATGATTTCGTGAAAATTTGGTGTTTAATCCGTGCATTCTTCGTGAATATCGGCTTAATGAGACAAATCATGAAGCAGTTCCTCTTTCTCACTGTTCTGAATAAATAATTTTTTCATGTCACTCTTAGTTGAATTGAATAAATTACATAAAATAAAGTGGAGGATTCAACGTAAATGTAGAGGTACAGGGGGTAAGCCCGGCCCCCTAAGGAAAATGATTCTTTAGTAGCATTTGATGGCGAATATTGTTATATTTCTTTCACAGAATCATTGCCCAGATTGTTTTCTACAAGATATGAAGGTTTTCAGTACTTTCAAAACTGTTATTTTACAAGAAATAGTGAAGTTTTGAAACTAAGATAAAAACGACGTTTAGCAATCAGTGCGGGTGAAACCGGCACCCCTTGGGGGTAACACCGGCACCTAAGTTTGTTCATGAAATAACTCAAATTAACTGAACCAATTTGAATTCGGAAACCGCCGAATGAGAGATCTTACATTTCTGTATGTTACTGTTTAATTTGGTTGTTGTCGGTTAGCTGGTTCTGGGCAGATTGCCGGAACAAGTTCCGGTGAACATTATGTATAACAATGAAAGAATTTGATACTCGGCAAGCCTATCATGTGGCACTTTAAATCATATTATTAACTAGTTTCATTGAAGCCAGGCTCACATTGACCACACCGGAGCCCAAAACAAAACTGACGGCTTTCCCGGTGGTATTTGAAATATTACCACCGGGAAAGCTGTCAGTTTTGTGACTTGATTCAGTTCATTTGACACCTCTAATAACCCTTGGAATCATTCATAAATCACAGAAGAGCTTGAGTGCATGGTTCTAAGTCGATTATTTAATTTATTTATCAGCGAGACATCAGTAATAGATGAGAAATATATGTCAGTAACATCCAACTAGCCTCAGACCATGTCGGGCTTACCCCACTCACTGGGTGACGGTGTTACCCCGACAGCACACATTTTTTAAAAAAGAGTTTTTCTACAAATTTATCGTTTCAATTTACCTCAGATCGAATTCCTGTGATTGTTAACAATACAGGCAATGAATTGTAGAGCATCGAAAAATTATTTTAGTCTTTTCAAATGAATAAAAGCTAAAGTTCCACTAACGAAAAATTACATCCGTTTACGCATCAGCTGCAGTAGCGTTTGTTTTGTCTATTATTTTGACGTTTGACGTTTCACGGTGACTTCGATGTGTCTTAAAATGTTTAAAATATTGAATACCAACTCTTCACATATTCCAAAACACAGTTAATTAGCGTTTTCTAGTAAAATCCTAGGGGTGACGGTCTTACCCTCAGTGCCGGGCTTACCCCCAGTACCCCTACCTTGTAGTCAAAACAACAGTGTTTGTGTTGCTACGCAGAAAAGAAGGACTCGATGGTTTTCAAACCCTTGGGTATAGACCTTTTTACGTACGAATGTGTTAGTGCTACTAGTTGAGGAAAATATTTAAATATTTTAATATTTAACAGTTGTTTTGCTTGCAATGTTGTTTTTTGTAGCTGGACGAATATTCAGTTGAACAATCATTATATGCTTTAAACTTGTTTCTGAATGATTTTTTTCATTCGTGATCAGAAATCGGAAGAAGCTGCTAAACATAATCGACCAAAAATGTTACAAAGTGATATAAGTCGAAGCAACGAGATGCGATGATTTACTGTTTGGAGGAAACAAAAGCAACTTTACATGGGTTTATACGTTTCCTAGTGTTCGTAGGTGAAAAGTCACTTATCTCTATACCGCGAGCTCAGAGTTTGCTTGGAAAGACTGGTCTGCAGGTTTTGACGTGGGACTACGTCTTTGTTTTCTATACTGGTATGCATATGGTAAAATTGGAAATGAAACTCAAATGTTGCGTCAGATTTCAAAGATAATAACAGCATAACCACATGATGGATAACAACAACCAATATGTTGTTGGATGGATAAAATGTTGAACAATTTTGTAACACGCTAGTTATCATTTTTTTTTTTCATTGCAAAGCGGTAAAAATCGATGAAAAGTGTCAAGGTCAAATTTACGCGAACAATGATCCAATCACATGTGAGCATTCCTAGCACAGACGATATAAAAAGACACCAACCATTCCGTGATATTCTCTGTTTCAATATCCAAAAAAATTGACAGAGTCTCCCCGTCCCAATGGTGCTTATTACGGGAGTCACTTCACGGTGAAATATATTTCACTCTCACGCTCACTTCACTTTTTTCGACCTATTCTCGATTCCACCTCAAGTGAGGTGACAAAAATCACCTCCGTGGAGTCAGTGGAGATTGATAGTGAAGTGAAATTGAGAATAGGACAAGTGAAATGAGATTGTTTCCCAGCTCAAAAATGTCTAAGTCCCAGAAAACCGTTTTTTCCCGTTATTTTAGATAACACCAGATCTTGACGTGTTCTGCATTTCTAAGACATTCGGCATCAGAAAAAATGTTTTTTTTCGGTATCGAAAATTTCCTAAACTAGTTTGCATTTTTTTCATCGGGCAAAAAAATGAAAAATTGACCGCTTTAAGGCACGGATCAAACTCTGATTCGCTTTATTACTGAAGAATAAATCCAATATTTACCATTAGATCACAAATCAATCAACTTTAAGACTTATGGCAACTTCGTGGAATCATTTCACCGTTCAAAATGGTCGTGAAATAATTCCACGCGACACGTCGCTTTTTCCGTTCTCACTCATAATAACCCAGATTTCACGGCAGATGTCACCTTGCGAAGTTTTTCTCACTTACGTGAGTCCCGTAATAGGACTTCATTCACTTCACTCTGATTTCACCGTGAAGTGACTCCCATAATAAGCATCAATAGGTCAAAGGTTTTCCGAAAACTTTGAAATAACCCCTCTTCTTGAACAATTTCTAGTCCTGCTGTTGGAGCGTATTAGAAACTGATGTCTTGAAAGAAAACATGCTGGTAAAAGCAACAGTACCGTAGAGTATATGTGGAGCAGAGCGCCGCTAGTTTCTCGTCGTCTTTCATTGCAGCGGGCACGACTTCTGTTCGTGTGCAATCAAAATTGCAAGGCTGCTAAAGATGGTAATTGATTACCATAAAAAAACATATATTACTGAACAAGAATTGAACATTTTTGCAACGGTTATAAGTTAGTTTCATATACTTTTTTTCTTCGATATTCACTAAATAACCGTGACCGACATGATATCGAAAGAGTAAGTTTCTAAAAATATTAATTTATAGAAGAGTAAGAGCCGGCGAGTGCTTGTGAGTTTTTTGTTCATTCACTAGGATATATTCAGAATCTCTTTTTAACATTTCAACATTGATAGATATTTTTTATGTTTAACTTTACATATAAAATAACATAGTTATAATAGGTGTCTTCGTAGTACAGTGAATGTAATTGTTGGCAAATAAAACAAACTTCTTAAGCAAAAAAACAAAAATGAATTTTTTTAACTTTAACTTCGTTGTTATTGTTAAATGTTGTTTGCATAAAAAGCACTACAGGCACAACATCACCAAGTGTAAATGAAGTTCTTTCGAGTGTAATAAAATATAGTTCTGGAAAAATTAAAGCGGAAGCTGAGAATTAAATTACGTAAATCACTGAACAAATAAATTTATTGTGTCTGTAATTACAGTAATTACAGTATTTAGTCCCACGTCATCATTTCATACAACCCTAGGGCTGTATACCTTGCAGTATTTAATTTTATTTGGTCATCAGAGGGACTATCATACAACTTCATGCATATGACGATTGTCATAGGATAGCTATAAAAAATACTTGCGGATCATATTTTATAGCTATCAAATAAAACCAAAATATAATCATAGACTTTAAAGTAAGTTAACATAAAACAATAAACAAAACAACCCCAACACTTTGAAGCATTTTGATTGTTACTTGGGTAGTCTGTGATTTTTCACGAACGTTCAAAACATGAGTTGAGATATTGATAACTAAATTAATTTTTCAGTAATAAATGCTTACATAGCCATATTTCCGATACCATTTTAATTTGTGAAAAAAAAAACAATTTTCTAAACAAAAGTATTTAAAGTTTGAATCACGGTCCTTTAACTGTTTGGAATTTGGATATAAGCCAAAATAAACCCACCGTAATCTAGTTTACAAAACAAACAAACTTTTTGAACACTATTTCATTGATTTCTATAGCACTTACTTATAACTTAAAAATTTAACCCAACCCCGGTGGAGAAAAATCAGTTTTTCCCTTTAAAAATTAACTTCGAACTCTTATTACATATTACTCCTTACATATGCACAATTGACACAAACTGTACTGCATATTAAAGATTAATCTGTTCTCTAACCATTTAGAATATTTTCATCGTGCAAATTTCCAAGTATAATTGTTGAACCTAAATCAAAATTTGAATGCCAGGTGATGCCATATGGCATCACACGCCGGGAATGGGCTAATAACACTTTATAGGTCAACCAGAAAAAGCAGTTCCGGTTGCTTTAAAATATGCAGTTGCCTTTATGGATTGCAATTTTCATCAGTCGAGAAATACATTCAAATATAAATAACTTGTTTTTATGAAGTTTTTTACCTCAAATCAAAGGTTTTTTAGCAAAATTTTTGTAATTGAAGCACTACGCTAAAAAGCATACGTCGTTTTCAACACTAATAATTTTACTCGTAGATAATACCATGCTTTATGAAATAATTTCATAATATAGTTATGTTCCATCTAAACCCAAGATGGTAACGTTTCGATTATAACGAAATAAAAATAAACAAAAAAAAACACTTTAACACAGTTTAGACTCATCGAATCTCAAAAACAAGTTGCCTCACTTTATTCACTGATAACCCCTATCAGATTACAGTCAATGAGTAACATAATTTTTAACACCGTAACGAAATACCTACATAATTGCTTAGCATTGATTGAGCAACTGTGCCAGACATCACAAACAGCTAGTATTTATTTTGCTTGAAGTAAAGTGACCAGATAGTAAAGGCTTAAGCGCGGGACACTAATTCAATTCATTGGCGAGGCGGGGGGGGGGGGGGGGGTTTGGTTTTAATACTTATTAAGCATACTACGGTGGTAATGACTTGACTTGTATGGGAAAAAATGAGATCTGGTGTTATCTAAAAACATCAGAAAAATCGACTTTCTGGGTTTTTTTAGGAAATGTTTGGGCTGGAAAACTCAACGTTGAGCCAGCTCGGGAATTTCTAAGTCCCAAGAAGTCGTTTCATCGGGATATCACCAGATCCCGACGTTTCATGCATTTTGAGAACATTTGGCATTAAAAAATTCGATACCGACAACCGTCGTCGTCGAAAGTATGTGACATCTGGCGGTTCAATTTTTTTTAAACCGCGCAGTACTCTTTAGATGAACGCGGGACATTTCGCGGAACGTTTTTCTACGGGGGACATTTTGTTAAAACGCGGGACTGTCGCACTTTCACGTACAACTCAACTGTATGGCGAGTTCAAGTTCACCAGTATCACTTTTGAAGGTTAACATTGCACCATTCGCTCATCTCACTCTTTTCATAATCCACGATAACTCTATTCATAATTCACGCTAACAAATTTCGATTTTAAATGTTCACAAACTAAAGTTAATTATTTCCGCTAGTGAAAATAGTACTCTTACTGGAGGCAGTAGTGGCCAAGATCCCTATCTTTGCTGACAGACAAAACGTAACAATAGAGCAGAGCAGCATCGCTGCGACAGGCACGACCTTGTTCATCGTTGCGCTAGACTGGAGCAATAAAAACACTTCTGGGAAACACTATAAATCTATTGGTTATTCAAGCCTCCCATATAAAACCGCACGCTGGTAAGCTCAAAAATCGATATCACGCCAGCACCGAACCGGTATTGGAACTGGTTGGATTTCCGATGAACACTAACTAATATAAGATTGTGCCACTGGGACTGTGACGTTTTACGCGCGGCAAAAAAGAAGACATGCAGGCGACAATCACGTTATCGTTCCGGTCCCAACGCTGCAAGTGAAAGAAGAGTTTTCACGCGAAATGCCGGCGTGAAGAGCTCGTGAAGCGATGTACAGTAAAGTAAACCCGACAGGCACGGGTCGGGTTCGGGTTTGTGTATCTTGTTATTTCGTCTTTGGATTTAACGTTTTTGTCCCTCCAGTTTCCTTCAGACTTAAGTTCAAAGCCAAAAGGGTGCAATGTAGATGGGAACTTGGTTCTCCACAACTTATACCGTAATGCTCAGTAATTCTAAGATTTTTTACTATTTTATTAATTCTCCGTGCAAAAAGCAATCTAACACGTTTACGGTAGCTTAGAGTATCCCTACGACACTATTAGTTGAATAGATAATTTGATAAAGAATCAAAACAAGCGACTATTGTTGATCAAGTTGTATTTATATGAAATCTAAGGAATCGTTACGGTCAAAACATAACTGTAGTTTATTCTCCGGCCGATGCCGCTGGCAGTCGAACGTGCTACCTGAAGTCGTCCGCGGCTGGTCCAATACTCCGCTTTAGCGCGATCTTTATCACTTTATCGAACGAGCCACCCGAAGTCCAAAACACCTCTGCTGCGCTATCACTGGTCCTGCGGACAGCACTGCCCCTGTTTACATAGTTGACGTAACAACCAACACCAACATTGCGAGAAAAACGCATTTTTGTTATTTCAACCCAAATCATTATATTGAGATACAATTTCAACGAAATAGTCTGTCAATTTTATGAAGATTGATGTTTGAATAGAGGCCCCATGGATTAATCGATTCTGCCCGTGGTAATTGATCCAGAAGAACCGCTACGCCAGTTTATGCGAATAAACATGCATTTTTCTCGCAGATTGTTCGCATAAGTTGGCGTAAACACTCGACTACTTCCCATTTTGCCTCACAGTTGATTCAGTTTTATCAATCATGTTTCGGTCAAACGTCAGTTATTGTCCATCGGCAGTTTCAATTAGGCAAAAACGCACAAATACACATACAAACACACACACAAACACATGCATAAAGACTTACATTTACGCTAAGGTGGGTAATCGTTACATGGAAAAATGCAAACTTGACAGCACAGAGCCAGGACAAAGATTTTTTTGGATCAATTTAAGCCCCCAGACAATGCTGAACCTGCCGGATATGGATTAATCGTGCCTCTGATTGGTGCATTACATATGCATGTACATAAATTTGTATGAAAATTAGTATAGAAAAACTTTTTCGCATCTTTCTTCCTAAAGGGCTATCGATCAATCCACTTCTGGTAGTGTAAGAATTGTTTTCGGCCCCAAATAGAACCATAAAAACATTCTGGCAAATCGATTAAGTTAACCCGCCGTAATATACACACACGTTTTAATTACTTCATCTGATGCGACTATCCACTAGCAGGAACAAAGGACACGGTGTCTTTAGACCTTCCTGAGGCTGAGTGTTTGTAAAAATATTTATATACAATACAAGAATTCAATCCCCCTTTTCCCTTTTCCCCATTCCATGGAATATTTGTCGAATTAAACGACTTAATCTAGGCAAATAGACAGTAATTAAACATTTGAATAAAAAGACTTAACATAGACAATTGCACCTTGTATGGAGTGACGCCAGTTTTTGCAACCAATTGGCAGTTACCCCAAAACGTTTTTCCTATATGTCTCAAAAGTTTCAAAACAAAATAATTTTCTTTTCGTTTGTAGTGTATGTATCTTAGGAAAAGGAAGCTGAATCAATGAAAAAGTGCATTTTGGTCATTTTGGCTCTTACGTCAACTATGTAAACAGGGGCAGAGCACTCCCAACACTTTATCGTCACCTTTTTATAATTACCTATTAATAAATTACTTTATATTATTCGACTACTAGATTGGATGTCTGTTACCAAAAAGAAGTACAACCTCTATATAGTGATGTCCGATTACATCTCGATTAATCGAACTAATCGATTACCTGCAGAAATAATCAAATAGTTTTTAATCGATTAGGTGAAGCGCCGATTATTGGATGATCGATTAGTTGACCTCGATTAATGTCCGATTAGTGAAAGAATATATACAATAAAACTATTGTGAGTTTTACTGAATCTCATTTGCCGCGCTGTGAACCGCAACTCTAAAACCAAACCCTTCTTGGTTGCCGAATCGAATTTATTTTCTTCGGGACAATGCCACAGCCATAATTAATCTATCTTGGCAACTCTTTCCAAAATCAAAACAAACTTCGATTCTGATAACGCCGATAACACATTGAATGAAGGCGACATCAGGGGTGTCAGGTTTACAGATTAATCTAAAATACATGGATATCATAAAGCTCAAACCAGATATAGACAGATAGCACTAAGTGTTCCTCTGGTGATTAATAATCCTGTCTAATCACCGTCGTCGCCAGTAGTGATTTTCTCAAGGATTTTCCCGATATTTTACCAACGAAGGTTGATGCAGACAAAAACAGCATACTTCTGGCAACTTACAGCGGCCTTTGATTCAAGCGCGGTTTTCGGGGATAGACTGTGTTCAGTTTTGTCACCTTTATTGTGAGAGGGACTTATTTGGTCAATAGGAAAGCTATCGGGGGTACTTACACAATTTAGTGTACGGTATATGAGAGAACTGTCATTTAAGGCATTTTGAGCAGTTTTTTTATTCTTCATTTAAAAATCGAAGGAAAACGATAAACGTTTTTTAAAAATCACGTTTTGCTCAGAAAATGCGGCTCTTTTAAATGATATATAAAAACCGGTATAGCTTTAGGACCCAATTCACGAATGATGTAGGTGATTGAATGAAATAAAGTAAGCCTTACAAAACATCTTAATTAGTTTCCAATTAAATTATCCCGTTCAAGTAGTTATGTGTAGATATACTGTTCTGAGAAAGCTCGATAGATTGCCAACCATTTATTGATCATCCCTAGGGATTTTATCCTCACAACAAGTTATAAAATAAATTTAAAAATGATTTCAGTGTGCTTCACGAAATAATTTGCATAAAAGGTTAATGATGACTTATCAGCCACCTCTTCCGGGTCAGGAAACTAGTTTTCCTTGGTTGAGTATTCGAGGAATCTTATTCAAGAAAGCTAGGTCTTGTGATCGCCATGAGATGACTGACAAACAATGTGTTTGTTTGGCATAATCATGGGCGCAACTACGGGGGGGGCTAGCCCCCCCTAGAATTTCCCAGAGAATGATTGTATTCAATATATATACATTCCATACTAATTATCAGAGCATCAAAATCAACACAAATTGAGATGTCGTCATTCATTGGCTAAGAACTAGTTCTGCACCCAGGATCGATTATCAACCCTTGCTCTCTTACTCACCTTACCAGTCAGACGAGAGCTTTAGTAACTCGTGCTGTATCAAGAAGTCGCCAGTTTACTCGGTTTTGGGCTGTGTTTCACCAGTTCCCCAGACGTCTCATCACTCGCAAGTCTCTTTCGATCTGGTCAAGCCATCATGCACGCTGCGCCCCTTAATTTCTTGTGCCGGTAGGGTTGCTGAAAAGAAGTGATTTCACATGGTTGTCGTCCGGCATTCTTAAGATGTGACCGGCCCACCGCAACCTATTGTCTTTCGCCAGGTGTGCACTGGGGTTCTCTCCAAGCAGCGATTGTAACTCATGGTTCATGCGCTGTAGCCATTATCCGTCGTCCGCTTGTGCTCATCCGTAGATAGTCACCTTCTGTTCGCCGATAGGCACCTTCTGTTCGAAAATATCAAAAGGACTTCCATAGAGGACTACCGGTTATCAGGGTTTTGTAGTTTTTTGTATCGAAGTGGTCATGTCCGATCATCATCGTGATTGGTGCGTACGTTTGTAATGTCTGAGAAGAACGGGCCGTCGTTGAGAACGTGGTCAATTTGTTTTGCTCCAGCTGTGCGTAGAACGCTTCTTTCCCTGCATCAGGTCTTCCTTCGTGAGGGCAGTGCACATCGGGAATAGTGTAATTGTGGAACCGGCTCTTAATTCTCAACAAACACAACCTGTCGCTGATTGCCTGCCGCTTTGGTGGTACTGTGCCTTGCGGCGTCAAATCCACCGTAACTTCTCTCCTTTCAGGCAAAGCTGCTGGAGCGCGACGATGTCGAAGTGGCGGGGTTCTAGCTGATCCAGCAGAATTCGGTCGACATCCGGGTCGTTAAGCGATCTACTGTCACATGTACTGAGCTTCTAATCGTCGTCCTTATTTCGTCGGCTGGGTCATTGCCGATTGTTCCGGTTCGTTTTGAATTCTTGATTCTCCGTAGTAGGTTTATTTTAGTATGCTGCCTCACTAGGGCTGCGATACCTAGTCTCGCGACGGAGCTGCCGCCATGGATGTAGCTGGCGAGACACCGCATTTCATAGTTCAACCATCCGGTCCGGATCAGTCGCTGTTTGAGCCGCCCCTAGCCTGTGGGGTAGACGCGCAGACAAGCTGCTCTCTAGGAGAACAACTACCCCACCGGTTTACCGGTTTTTCCTTGGTTGCTCGTATCCCAGTTGGTACCACGTGGAGGTAGGAATAGGGTAATATTCCTTGAACCACACTGGGGTCTATTTTCTTCTAACTAGTACGGGTGAACTGTTAAAAAGCACTGCCCAGCCGTTTACCAAATCTAGCTCTCCTCAATATCGAATCATTGTTGCTAAAAGAGCTTGGCGTTGACGATGTGTTCAAGATATTCAGTACATCTTCGGAGATTCTAACCCGAAGTGATTTTTTTCTGCTTTTACGATACTATTTTAAGCGTTATTAAATAAGCATATTCAAACTCTTTTTTCTCTTTTTTAAGTGACATACATGAAAACTAGCCCCCCCCCCTAGAAATTTTCCTTAGTTGCGCCCATGCGTATACGTCAAATGTGCCGGGTTGCAGGACGGCCAATGTTTGCGGTTACTGTCGGAGTTGATGGGATGGGGTTTTAGGAGTGCGATTTTGGTATGTCTTAAAATCAAATTTAATCGTATATTTAATTATAGAGTTTTGAATGATAATTTTTAGAAATAGTAGGGTAGAGCGGGGCTAGTTGGTTACGGGGTAAGTTGGTCAATGAGAATATCTTCGAATCTACGTATCAAAAAAATCGGGTCATATGGGTGATACGTAGTAGATAACCAGAGAAACTAAATGACAAAATGAAGTACAGTTTTTATAAGGATGCATAATAAATACAGGTTGGTGCCAAATTGGCCATCAATTCTACTCGGTTTTTTAAGTTGAAACTTTTTGTCTAAACAAAGCTAGCCAAATGGAAATGAACATGGCTCAACGTATTATGAAAGTCATTTTCGTTAGTTTTAAGTTGTGTCAAGCAAACTTTCGCCAAAATTTTATTTTCATATATTTTAACTAATTTTCATATTTAATACATGAGGGGCTAGTTGGTCACATACTAGCGGGGCTGGTTGGTCATATGGACATCATAAATGAATTCAAGTAACCAAGTAAATGCAATTTCAAGGACAGTGCTTTCGTGATGCAAACTTAATCCAAGCGAAAACAGCACTTTTTATTGTTTAGCAAAATTATCTATTTGAAACGATTAAACTATTTGGTAAAAGTTATCGCCATTGCATTGTCATTTTGATGTATATTTTATTGCACACTATAAATGCTGAATCATTGATCTAAAATAACTATAACGTACACTAATGCATCGACAAATGTCTTCTACTTGATGAAAATTTCGACGAAAGCAAGCTTTCAACAACAACAAAAAGAAGAAGAAAACTTATGTAGCTATAGGTTTGTGCTTGTAATTGCAGATGCTAATCTAGAATTTGGCTTCCGGTTCTCAATTTAATCCGTATTGTCTTTGATTTAGTTCGCAACCAAACTATTAGAGAGATTTAAACATATACTTCTCGTCAGATATGAAAGAGTAACACAATTAATTTTTTTCATGAAATTATGAGTTACTTTTTTCATTGTTTGGGATTTCGAAAAGCAAATGTATAAACAAAAAACCGGATGCGGTTTGACCTCCGCTGAGACGCCACAGGCTGCCGCAAATGCAGCGAGAAAGGAAAACTGAATTGTCCTTCCGAAATATAAATGGCCAATTTACCCCAAACCCTAACCAACTAACCCCAGCTGAGGGGCTAGTTGGCCAATTTGACATCCACTCAAAAAACATAGAATATCCGCAAAATCATAAACTATTCTGTACAGTTTATATTTTTTCTAGATGCTATAGACTTAACACAACATTTCCATGGAATGAGTTTTTGCCATAATATTTCCCACAAAAAGTTACAGAGCATTATGACCAAAAATGACCAACTAGCCCCGCTCTACCCTATTTACATTTAAGTTTAATGGAAGTATAAGAAAAATATAATACAATGAAAAAAATAGTTGATTTGTAGTTGATTTGTAAGGCTAATTGTAAGAATAATGCAAAACAAGAATTATTCCTTAATTCTTCTGATATTTTGAAAGTAATTAAAGAAAAGTAATTGAAATGCATTGTGATCTACAACGGTGGTTACAACTGATAGCCAAACCATGGCTGGAAGCATGAGTTAGACAAGGAGAACGAAAAAAATTTCTGTCCATAACCTTGGCCGGTTCACTACCTTTCTTGCGAATTATTACTGATGTTTGATGGAAGATTTCCGCTTTCTCAATGATTTACCTTTTTGCCGAGATTTTTGTGTAGTTTATAGAACTGTACAATGCACTTGCGCCATGCTTCTTGTTTCGACGCCATCTTGAGTTCTTTTCAACATGCATAAACAGAACAAAAAATATTGACAAAAATAGGAGGAGTGGTTAAGAACTCTCGGCACACAATCGACATTATGAGCCTTAACCCATTGCACAGTGGGGCGACTCCATACAAATGCTGGCCAAGCAAAGTACATGGTTTTCGTGTAATTTTGGGATGCTGAGTCCGAATTTGATATTATTTTTGCATGAAAATGCATATTTTTGACGCCAGGGAAATTTTCATTTATATATATATATATATATATATATATATATATATATATATATATATATATATATATATATATATATATATATATATATATATATATATATATATATATATATATATATATATATATATATATATATATATATATATATATATATATATATATATATATTATATGAGGAAAATTTTACGTCGGTTTCAATCTTTTGGAAAATAAAATGCATGATGCTTGAAAAACTTTCATATGCCATATAAAACATAAAATATTAATCAGTTATTAAAAAACCTAAATTAATCCACCTAGCGGTCAGACCCAGCCTTTCTCATCCAAACTTTTATTTGTAAAAATAGATTTACATGAACGCTTCAATCCAATAAATATATATTCACTCTTTAGGTTCTAAAATTTGATAATGCAATCAACACATATAAAAATGCAGTCCGGTCTGTCTGTCTGATCCATACAGGTTCGAAAACTACCGAACCGATTGACGTGAAAATTTGAATGTAGGGGTTTTTGTTGCCGATAAAGGTTCCTATGATATTTTGAGACCCCTCCCTCTTCTGTAAGGGAGGGGTCCCATACAAATGAAACATAAATTTCTGCACAACTCAAGAACAAACCAAGCAAATTAAACCGAATTTGGCAGGTAGATGTTTGAAAAGGTAAATAAAATGTCCATATAAGTTGAACGCCCCTCTTTTTCCGGGAAAGAAGGGGTTCCATTCAAATGAAACACAAATTTCTGCACATCTCGAGAACTAATCAACTAAATGGAACAAAATTTGGTAAATGTTTTCAGTGTAAAAAAATATGTCCATAATGTTTGACATCCCTGCTTCTTTTGGAAGGGAGGGGTGCCATACAAATGAAACACAAATTTCTGCACATCTCGAGAACTAACCGAATAAAGGGAACCAAATTTAGCATGTGAATGTTCTTAGGGGTAACAAATATGTCCATAATGGTTCGACACCCCTTCCTTTTCTGGAAGGGAGGGGTTCCATACAAATGAAACACAAAATTCTGCACATCTCGAGAGCTAACCAACTAAATGGAACCAAATTTGGCAAGTGAATGTTTTTAAAGATAACAAATATGTTCAATAATCGACCTCAGGCAACATTTAGGATTGTAAGATGCCACCTCCCGTGGAAAATAGCCGAAAATGGCCGATTTACACCCAATATAACCATATCCGGATCTAGAGTGGAGCTAAAGGACAGAAGCTAAAATAGACCACAGATACCATTTTGAATTCTAAGATGGCGACTTCCGGTATTGGGTGTTATTCGATCATTTTTGGCTGGCCCAGGAACATGTGCTTCCAGAAGAGGGAGGGGCCTCGAGCCGTTATGGACAGACTTTGAACACATCGCAAGAAACCAATGAATTTGGAACGTTGAAATAGTACGATACCACAGTTAAATTATGTTGAGGCCACATATATCAATCAAAGCAAGTATAGTTTTAAATAGTCTTTGAATTTCTTTTCTTTCTATAACTTTTGAGCCACATATCAAATTGTTATGAAGTTTGTTATTTGTAAGTTCGAGAGATGACTCGTTCGTATGACACTAGTTATATTCAAATAAGTCATGTAATCTTTAAGATATTGGACTTTCGTTGTTTTATTATCGATTTTATACATAACGGTTGCTTAAGTTCAATTATAATCAAATGAAAAGGGAACGTATAGGGCAGCCAAACTTTGAAACCATGTGTTCAATTATAATGCATCAGTTAACCCTTAACTAGCCCGCTCATCTGATATCAATATTGTTCAAATCGATTGTGTAGTTTCTGAGATAATGAAGTTTTATGACTTTCACATTTCGGTAAATTACAGACGAAGTCACAGTTCGATTACAGTAAAATTCAATAGGGTGTTATGAGGCAGCTAGACTTATTAATTGAAACTAATTTTGTGGAAATCAGTTCAACCATCTCTGAGAAAAGTGAGTGAGTCCAAGTAGTCTTCGGAATATGTTCCTTTTCATAACTGGATTCCACATTTTTTAAACATAACAGGCAAAGTACTAGTCCGATTGCAAAACAAATCAATAGGGTCTTATGGGGCAACTAGACCTTCCATTTGACACTAATTTTATGAAAATCGGTCCAGCCATCTCTGGGGAACATGAGTGAGATTAAACAGTCTTCAGAACACGTTTCTTTTCACAACTTTTAATCCACAAGTTCAATCTTATAAAATTCAAAAGTTAAGGGTATTTCGGGTAGCGCGTTCATTTGAAATCAATTTTGCTCAAATCGGTTGTGTAGTTTTTGAGATAATGATGATTCATGTTTTTTACATTTTGATACATAACCTCTGAACTATAAATCCGATTACAATAAAACTTGATAGGGTCTTATGGGACAACAAGACCTTTCATTGCAATTATTTTAATGAAAATCGGTCCAGCCATCTCTGAAAAAAGTGAGTGCTCAGCTCGTTGAACTGAGTCGAGTGATATACGACATTCGGCCCTTTGGAGCACTTTTATACTTTCGGTTTTGCCAGTGATTGCTATACCTTCCTAGGAGAAAGGCAAAAATTAACTTTTGACAAGTAATCCTCGATTTTCTGCCGTTTCCCTACACATCCCACGGCAAGATTGCCACCAATCGAATTGTTCATGTGCTCTGCGTACACGGCAGTTGAAAGTTCTTGCAGGAACTTATAAAGTCATGGAACAAAACAACTTTATTGTAAGTACATTCATGTCATTCATTCATGTTGATCAATAGCGGATCTATGTTGGAAAAAAACATAGCAAGCTTTGCATTTTTACGTTTTGATGCACCTTTTGAAGTATTATCGATGCATGTGAACACGTGGTTTTTGAAAAAAAAATTTAAAAAAATAAGCTTTCTTAAATAATTAATTTTTAAATTTTCGTTTAACTTTTTTTTTCAAAAAAAAGGTGATATTTTTTCGAAAAGTCAAAATTATTATCTTCAACTTTGTCGAATACGTCACACCGATCAAACAAACCGTTTTTGCCCTAAAAATATTTGTAATCATCAATACCTTTCCAAAATAGCATTTTTCAATAGCTTCTCAATAATGAGTCGTGTTTCAAAAAATTAAACCAATAGCACAAAAAAACATCTTTTGCCTATAGAAACGTCTATACAAAGTTTAAGCCAAATCAAAAATGGTCGTTTGAATTGGTTTCCCGTTTTTTGTGGAATTGCTCGGTTACTTCCTAATTGCACGAATCTATAACACTTCTACATTACTACAACTTGAAATTACCGTGTAATGGGGTGAAATTGATCAGTGGGGTGAAATTGATCACCTGAAAAATAGTGATAAAAAATACTAATCAAAAGATATTGCTCTTACAACACTAGGTAATGTTAACGTGTCCTTAAACGCAACTTTTGTTTGATTCACATACCTGCCAAAGTTAACCCTTGCATGCCCGGTGCAATTTTTCATATTTTCGAAATATTCTTCTAACTCAGTCAAAACTCAATCAAATTTGATCAAACAAGTTTTCAAATAACAAAAAAAAAGTATTGAATTTACCTAAAGTAATCTTAGTTAAGGGTTAATTACGTTAAATTTGGAGAAGTGAGTAACGTTTGATAAAAGCTCAAAAGATGTAATTTTCAACAATGATCTTTCCATACCATTAAAGAAATACTGATGAATAAGCAGGAAACCACAAAGATTTCAATTTCAGAGCTAGTTTTTGAGCTTTTGCAACAAACCAAATTGAAATCGGTCGAATGATGATCAAATAAAAGCAAATTTAGCATCAAGCAGCTCGTGAACCAAAAGAAAACTAATTTTAACCTGAAATATCGTTATTTTCGTTTCCAAACTAGCTGTAAATGATATTTTTCAGTACAGAAATCATCATTTATCTTTAGCATATCGAAAAAAAAGCATATTGCCAAAAGAATGTATGGATTTCAATGGTGATCAATTTCACCCCATTTTACCTCATAGTAC
Source organism: Wyeomyia smithii (assembly GCF_029784165.1). Lineage (NCBI taxonomy): Eukaryota > Metazoa > Arthropoda > Insecta > Diptera > Culicidae > Wyeomyia > Wyeomyia smithii. The sequence goes on from NC_073695.1 coordinate 216,258,165, forward strand.
CTTATAGAATTATCGAATTTATTTCAAGAAGTAGAAAATAGAAATTTCACTAATAGTCATAGAGGTTTACTGGAGCACATACCAGTACTTGTTTAAAAATTACAGTATTTCGGGAAAAATGTACATGAAGCTAGTTAATAGGAAATTGTTGTACAAATTGATCAATTTCACCCCGTTCCATGGTACTAATTAAACATTCACGTACTCACGTAATCTAATGAGATTTAACAGTGAACTGAAGAAGTTATTAATAAAAACACTATCATTTTTAAAACAGAGTTATAGTTTAACGAAAATCTTCAACTGCACTGTTATTATTTACCGTTAATAGTACATGTTCAACCCGTCAAAACACAAATAAAAGTCTAGACGCGTAGGTAACACTCCATCCAAAGAGGTCTTTTTATTTATAAGTTATTATAGATTTCCAACACATTTTTCCAATATCAATAAACATCTCTTTCAACAATCTCTAGTCTGTATACAGTGAGGCATCGGAGGGACAGTGCATTTGCAGGCGACACATTTATCGTCAGATGAAATAGAATCTCCTATATTCATCGTTAGATTGCCAAAAGTGCACTGCATCAGTGGATTAACTGTTTCCGGTGTATCCTGCCGTCCTTCCACGATTACAGTGTCTTTATCATCGGCTAAATTGCAAAAAAAATATCAATCAATAAACTAGGTACTATTAGAATCGAATGTTCTATCTTACGACATCTCCACGAGATTGGGCAGCAGCGGTCCGTTCCGAAGTAGATCGGTATACAACCATCGGCCAACCACTGCGTGCTGCGCAACTCAATGCCGCAGTTTATCTCATAGCAGTTAGGATTTTTTGTGACGGTACTATTGTCGAAACCCTTCTGGCAATGGCAGATGTAACAGCTGTCCTCTTTGGGGTACATTTTCTGTCCTTCCAGGTATTTTTCACCTTCTAAGTAGCACTCGCTCAGTTTGTTCATTTCCGCACCACAAACATGATTTGACGAGCAGCATCCGCGTGCCTCATACTGGTAGATACAGTCTTCTTTAATTCCTCCGAAGAATTCGGGACAATCGATGTGGGCACAGATAAAGGAAGCGGGTGATGTATAGCTGTAGAAAACCGCCAAAAATTATTGAATTGTTCCACTCTATTAAAGATATCAATTAGTACTTAGCACAACGACAACCAGGATCACAGGAAACCAATTCTTGGTCTTGTCTGGACAGCGAACTGCCAGACTCGTAAATGTTACCATTGAAATAGCACTTCTGTCCGTCACGATCCGTCAGCGTCGGACACTCAAACCTGCGAATAAACGATTTAATAACGTACGTAAGATAGTTAGTAGGTACCGCAACAATAGTAGCTACGCGTGTCACGTCTCTGCCACGCACGATCAATCTGATACTGCTCTAGGCGTGCGCAAAGTGGCGAACGCCTCTCCTAAAGACAAAGTGGACATCGCTTCGAGCGGAACTGGACAGATTTGGAAGGGTCATCGGACTCACCTATTCGGACAGGAATGTCCTTCATCTTGAATGGGTTTACATCCGAGCTCGAGGTAGTGTTTTGGGGGTGCCGCACATGAAGTCTCGCTGTCTGCAATAAAGAAATTACTTGGTAGTTATTAATCAGTGATTGATTGTTCAGAAGCTTGAATTTGTTTTGAAAACTAGATTAGAGTATAACATTTTACATAACACTTCCACCCACCGATAGAAAGATAATAATCCTTTTTCATCAGTAAACTCTAACCAGCAGTTCTCAATTTACAACAATATAACCATTATTTCAAATCAATAGATTCGCGGAAATGGAGCACTTATATCAGATTTTGATTACTGTTCACTCGGAATGGTAGGTACCATAAACTGCGTTATCAAACTGTCGCCAAATTAGAAGCAATAAACTTCGAATCACATTCCCTTTCTTATGTTGCCAGTAACAGAGAAGATATCCCCAAGATTGTATATATCGAACACGAGCTTAGATCAAGTTTTAATAAACTTGCTATTTAAAATTTAGGTTGAAAGCGTGGTTATTTTCTAGGCATAACTTGAATCTCTGCTTTTAGTTATTGTTGTCATTAAGTATTGTTGTTCATCCAAGTAAACATTACTATTAGATTTTTTTTTGAATTTTCAAAGGCACAAAGATCAGCAACAGTTAATGTGTCACCTTTGAAAACGCTATGTTTGCGTGGTGAAGCAAACATGAAATAGTGTTTTCACAGTTTTCACGTATTAACTATTTCCGAGTCTTGTGCTTTTGTAAATCCGAAGTGGTGGCTTCGAATTCGGGCCGTTCCTAAACTACGCGGTCATGTATAAACTCAGTCAGTTTTCAACCGATTTCCTTCATTTTTATAGCAATCGCTTGGAATATCATCTATACACCAGCCGAAGTGTAGAAAATTGTGTTTTGATTATTCGAACTATTGTACTATTTAAAATTGTTGATCCTTGTTGAAACACCGATTTCGACCTCTGGATGGTCTCCTAATGCTTACTTTTCCTAACACGGTCCCAAATCTGTCCAGTTAAGCGAGCATGCACGCCTTCTACGCCCTTTCGAGATACCTTCCGGCACTTAACCATGTTCCATTCGCCATTACAAACGAAAACATGGGGTAGGCATGTTTTGGGTGTTTTCTTAGTTTTATTTTTCAATTCCTCCTTAGTTTTCACGGCAAAATTCTCGATGGGCCGCAACTGGGAGACGTTGGGCGGGTTCGCCGATTTGGGCGCCATATCGATATTCAGCCGCTACATCTCCTCCAACGATCGCTTCGAGTAGTGTGCGGACGCCAGAACACCGCGTCTTCGCCCTTATGGTGTTTCTTGACGAACGACGCAACTTCTGGCAGGTACTTCGTACTATTTCCCCGTTAACGGCCAGTCTGGAGCGAAAGAAGAACGGCTTTGGCATCCCCTTCTCGCTGATTATTAGCAACATCAGCATCTTTTTGAGGAAATTGGTGTGAAATGAACTTCATCTCGGAGCTTACTTCCTTCGTGGGGAAAGTAGAATAAGTAGAATGAGAAGTGCCCTGCCAGTCGTTGTCATCCAGAGTTAGATAGGTCTCGTTGTCCCCACCGCCACCTCGCGATTCACCGGGAAAATCAACTTGACTTATTCTGCCGCTGCCGCTGTGTTATTATCTGCAGCACCGGGACCAGTGGACGAGACTGCCGCTTCCTGGCATATATGTCCATGTTTGCTGGGTACTTTTTCACTATCTAGCCAGTTGCACCTACACGGTGACAAAAAAGTCCGGTCACACTTTTTTGGGGTCGCCTGTAGCCTAGACGTTGCATCTCCCTGGTGCCATCTATATGTCAAATGAAAGGGTTAACTTTGCTGCCCAAAGTGGCAAAGTTTCGTTTCTGTGCAGTTTGTTTACATTGAGTTGTGAGCCATGGCAGAGTTAAGAGCAGCTGTTATCGCTGATTATGTGAAAGGGTACAAACCCGGACACATATTCAAACACCAAAAACTGCTAGGAATAGACCGGAAATTCATGTACCGGACCATAAATCGGTACCTAGAGACCGGAGGCACCGAGGACAAGGCACGATCTGGACGACGAAGGTCTGTGAGAACTCCAAGGCTGAAAAAGATTATACGAGACCGGATTCGCCGGAATCCCGCCCAATCTGCACGGAAGCTGGCCAGGAACCTTAAAAAGAACCGAGAATCAATCCGCCTGCTTCTGCGCAAGGATTTAAAACTTACACCGTACAAAAAACAGGTGGTGGGGTTACCAAAGCTACAAAGGACAAGAGGTACAAATGGTCGCGGGAGTTGCTCGGTTGGCGTGCAGATGACGAGATTATTTTTTCGGACGAGAAGCTGTTCGTTTTGGAGCAAACAGTCAATCGCCAAAATGATCGAGTTTGGAGTGTGAGCCTCATGCAAGCTCCTGCGGACAAGCTGAACGTTTCCCGGTTCCAAAATAAGACGTCAGTGATGGTTTGGGTAACCATTTGCGAGAGAGGTAAACTGCCTCTTATTTTTATCGATAAAGGGGTTAAAATCAACGCAGCGTACTACCTGGATACGGTTTCGAATAAAAATGTTCTGCCTCAAGCTGAACTATTGTTTGAAGACGATTACTACTGCTTCCAGCAAGATGGCGCCCCATTCCACACCGCAAAGGTTGTCATGATGTCGAAGCTGAACGACTATAAAATAACAAATTTAGTGCAATTTAAGCGAGTTATCACGAAAATCTGGGACGAGATGCCGATGGAGCACGTGCGCGCCGCTTGCGACGACTTTCCGAGACGTCTGAAGCTGGTTCGATCAGAGAAAGGTGATGGAATTCCGAGATATCGTCTGTGAAATAACTTAAAACACTGTATAGGTCGTTTCCTTTTTTATTGGTTTTTTTTGTATAGGTCATCCAGAAAATTCAATTCCGGTTGATTTAAATCATACAGTTGCTCTTATGGATTGCAATTTTCATCAGTCCGTTGTTTTTTAACTCAAATCAAAGGTTTTCGAGCAACATTTTTGTCAATTGAAGTACAACACCAAAACGCATACGTCGTTTCTAAAACTACCTCTGAACCAAACAATAATTTTAATCGTAGATAATATAATCATGTTAACCATGCTTTATGAAATAATATCACAATATAATCATGTATGAAACATGTTCAGGACTACCACGAACTACCAAGTGCTGTTGACACAGTTCAGACTCATCGAATCTCAATAACAAGTTACCTCACATCATCCACTGATAACACCTATCTAATTACATTCAATGAGTCACATCATTTTAAACACCGAAACGAAATACATAATTGCCTAGCATTGATTGATCAACTGTGTCAGACATCACAAACAGCTAGTATTTATTTTGCTAAAAGACACAACCTTCAACAGAAGAAGTTTACCCACACGCCACACGCCACACACCAAACGTTCAACTCAACTATATGGCGAGTTCAAGTTCACCAGCATCACTTTTGAAGGTTGACAGCGCACTATTCGCTCATCTCACATTATCATAATCCACACTAGCCATAGAGGCGGATTTCCCCACAGATTTCGCTTTAAAATGTACCCAAACTAAAGATAATTATTTCCGCTAGTGAAAATAGTACTCTTACTGGAGGCAGTAGTGGCCGAGATTTCTATCTGTGCTGATAGACAGAACGTAACAATAAAACAGAGCAGCATCGCTGCGACAGCCACGACCTTGTCCATCATTGCACTAGACTGGAGCTATAAAAACACTTCTGGGAAACACTATCAATCTATTTGTTATTCAAGCCACCCACACAAATCCGCGCACTGGTAAGCTCAAGAACCGATATCACGCCAGCACCGAACCGGTATTGGAACTGGTTGGATTTATGATAAACACTAACTTATATACGATCGTGCCACTGGGACTGTGACTGTGACGTTTCACGCGCGGCAACCGGTTGCAAAATAGAAGGCACACAGGCGACAATCACGTCATCGCTCCGGTCCCAACGCTGCACCTTAGTAGGGGAAAAGTTTTCACGCGAAATGCCAACGTGAAGAGCTCGCGAAGCGATGCTATTGAGCCGATAGGGTTTAACGTTTACTTTCCTCTAGTTCCCTTCAGATTTCAGTTCAAAGTCAAAAGGATGCAATATAAATGGGAAGTTGGTAAGCTTCCGCCACAACTTATTTCTTATCGCTCAGCTTTTTATTTTCATAGTATCCCTATGGCACTGTTAGTTGAATAGATAATTTGATAAAGAATCAAAGAATAAAGAATCAAAATTTTTCATGATGCCGAAACAAGATTTGTGTACGGCCTTCACGTCGACTTTTCGATTGCATCTCTTGATTCTAACAATCAACTGTTCACAGTTTAGTAATTTTTGTGCACCGAGGAACTCAAAATTCCAAAGAATTCTCCGATTGGACGGATTGCGTATTTTGGGCATAAATCAATCAATTGGTTGTTCAGCAACGTTTGTGTTTTTGGTGTAATGGCTTCTTTGCGAATTATTATCGACGTTTGCAACATATAATACACAGTCGAGACCGGAAGATTTCCGCTTCCTGAATGATTCACGTTTTGCCGAGATTTTCGTGGAGTTCAATTGGAACTGTATAATGCGCTTGCGCAATGCTTTTTGTTTCGACGCCATTTTGAACAGAACTGAACAGGCGTAAACAAAACAAAAAATACTGCCAAAAAGAGGAGAAAGAGAGCTTTCGTATATCTACATACTCTCATTTTTCTTATTATTGTAGTTGAATCTTTTACGCAACCTCAAAAAACTTTTCCAATTTCTGTTGTCACCTGTAATGTGGAATTCAGCCGGGGTGCAAATGAAACTGAATTCATATTCTTATATTTTTATCCGATTGTCACGAAATTCTCAGGATGGAAACTTTGGCCTTAACTCATGAGGCTTTGCATGACCTCGGAATCGAAAATTTTTTCTTCATTCGCATACTTTATCTCATTAACTGTCTTACCTGCTTCTTCATACTAGCCCAACGTTTCTCAATTGGGCGCAACTTCGGTATATTTGGAAGGAATGGTTAAGAGCAGAATCATTTCAAATCGCCTGGAACTACGCGAAAATTTAATCGACCATTTTTGATTTGAATGAAACTTTGCACACGTATTTGGCTCAGCAAACTGAGCATTTTTCACAGATGGAGAGATTTTTTACACCCATGAGTTACATTCTAAAAGGGCGTATGCCTCATGGCATAGGTTTTATTCGAAGCATTGTAGCCCAGAAACCGTTGGTTGTATAGAAAAACTGCCTGTGAATGAGTTGTAGGGAATTGAAAATGCACTATAAAAAAATATACACTGTACAAAAAAAATTTTTTTTGACCAAAAAAAATTAAAAATAAACAATAAATTTCAATATAAAAATAAAGAGGTGATTTTTTTTTTATTTTTTTTAAGAAAATTGACGTTAATACGCAACTTTTAAAAAAAGTCCAGGATGGAGAAATGAAAAATAATTTTTTTATGGTAGATTATTTTTTTTATAAAAATTCTAATTTAAACATTTTTCAAAATATTTGTTTTCTGATGATTTTAAAAGATGCAGAGAGTCATTTTAAATTAAAAAGCTTTTGGTAGTAAACATTCTAAAGGCATTGGTTTTCGAGTTATTTCTAATTTAAGCTCGAAAAATTATAATTATTTAGGAAAATACACGTTTTTCTTAATTCGTCCATGGTTCTCCAGCAAAAACCATACACACTTAAATTTTTTTGCCGGGTCTCGGTAATTTTTGCCGAGAACGGCACCACTGAGTGCTCGGTTAGAAAAAAAATGACAGCTGTCACATTTTTTCGAAAATCTCGGTTCAACCTAACTGAAGCTTCGGCACAAAATATTAACGAGCCGAAATATCAGTTAGGTGAACCGAGATTCATGAAAAAATGTGACAGCTGTCATTATTTTTTTAACCGAGCACTCAGTGGTGCCGTTCTCGGCAATAAATTACCGAGACCCGGCAAAAAATTTTAAGTGTGTACGTTCATTGGAATGCTTGATCAAAAAAATACAATTCATTCTTTGACAGCAGAACGATTGGGCGGTTCTCAAGAAAAGAGTTAAATGTTCTAAGCGATATAAATATATATATAAGAATCAAATATTTATTTTCGAGTTTTATTATCTTAGGAACATATTTTTTTAAGACATAGATACTTTACAGAACTAGTTTCACCTTATATTTTATATACATCATAAGTAAATGATTCGTCATCTTTTGAAAACAGCTTCGATTGTATCTTATTTTCTGAAGTCGGAACAAAAGAGTAATACTTTTGTGTAGAAGCTGTTATTATAGATTTTTTGAAAATATTGCTCCATTCTGTTACTCCTTGTTCATATTCTTCATATGATACCCAACTAAATGACATTTTTGATGAATTTTTATTACTTTTCTGATTAGACCAATCATACAATTATTTTGCGCTTGTAATGGGATGTTCATGTTCTTTAGCTAAACTTGCATTTCCTGCCATTCGTTTTAATATGCCACCAATTGCATCGCATGGGCCTTTAACATGAGAAGTCGCAAAAAAATGCCACTCTACATCGACGTTATATTTTGTTTTGATCTTGCAAAGACTTGCAAAGTTTTTTCTATTTTTATATTGTGAGGCAGCTCCATCAGACATTAATAACGCTTTTTTCAACTCTATTGTTGTTTTCAAAAAACTCATTAATTTGGCAATGTACACCTGATTCGCAACAGTATCATGATGGAGTACTTCCGATATTATGATGAAGCTGATATTCCTGAGTGTTCCAGATTCTGAACAGTAAACAAAAAAGGGATCAATGGTGGCTTGACTATCATTCCAATAACTACACGAATCACAAATTGATAAAGACGTATTAAAATGAGCTTGACTGTTCAATATTTTTAATTTTGCAATAACGTTTTCGTTTAATTTGCGTCAGCTTGATGAGCACTGATGATCAGGAAAGGGTTTACAGCATGTGGGCTTGGTGTATTCCATTTTCACTTTATTCAGCTTTACAAATGCAAACTGTTGCTAACACATCTGGAGTAGTGCAATCGTATTTATATACGAAAACAGGTTGCGTACTTTACAAACAGTTATTATTAGTAAACAAGTAGGTAGTGTTGCATGACAAACATATTTTTTATAACACATTCGGCAAGGAGGGACGTGTAGGTAGGCTCAGGTTTAGCGCTTGAGTTATTTATACCATCGTTTTGTTGTCAAAGAATGAATTGTATATTTTTGATCAAGCATTCCAATGAATGTATGGTTTTTGCTGGAGAACCATGGACAAATTGAGAAAAACGTATATTTTCCGAAATATTAATAATTTTTCGAGCTTAAATTAGAAATAACTCGAAAACCGATGCCTTTAGAATGTTTACTACCAAAAGCTTTTTAATTCAAAATGACTCTCTGCATATTTTAAAATCATCAGGAAACAAATATTTTGAAAAATGTTTAAATTAGAATTTTTATAAAAAAATATTTTTCATTTCTCCATCCTGGACTTTTTTTTAAAAGTTGCGTATTAACGTCAAGTTTCTTTAAAAAAAATTCATTTCTTATTTTTTTAAATTGAAATTTATTGTTTATTTTTAATTTTTTTTGGTCAGAAAAAAATTTTTTTTGTACAGTGTATATTTTTTTATAGTGCATTTTTAATTCCCTACAACTCATTCTCAGACAGTTTTTCTATACAACCAACGGTTTCTGGGCTACAATGCTTCGAATAAAACCTATGCCAAAAGACATACCCCTTTTAGAATGTAACTCATGGGTGTAAAAAATCTCTCCATCTGTGAAGAATGCCTCAGTTTGCTAAGCCAAATACGTGTGCAAAGTTTCATTCAAATCAAAAATGGTCGATATTCGACCATAGGTCATTTGGCGAGATCTTGCTCTTAAGAACTCTCGGCACGCAATCGACATTATACGCCTTATACCACTTCAGTGCATTTCTCTTGTAGTGGCATGATGCCAAATCCGGCCAGAAGATCGTTGGACCGTTGTAAGTCTTCAGAAGAGAGAGAGAAATCGCTTTTAGAGACATTCTTCAAAATACACCCGTCCATTTATAGTTCTTGATGAAACGTAAGGAATACTGTTTTCTGCAGGAACAAATCGCTTGCCACACCAAGAACATCTTGGCGAACTTGGACACCCTCTGTATCCAGAGGTTCTTTGGAACATTTGGCAGTGAAATATAGATTACCTGGAATCTGTTCGCCTTAACATAAGTCCCTGATGGCCCGGCTAGCGGAACAATTGGAAAACATCCAAAGGAACGCGCAAAACATCAACCAAACCGACCTGAAGAAAGGCTGCTCGTTCGATGCGTGGCCAGCTATACAGATCTCTTCGAATGGGACGCTTCTTAACTCGACGACAACGCGAAGGTGCGCCTACTGCTGCGAAAGCTCAATCCCACAGCACACAAATGATACATGTCATTCACCCTTCCAAAGCTCTCGAAGACCATCACCTTCGAGAAGATGGTTGCCAAAAATAAACGAAACACAGGATATTACGCTGGAGAAAATTGTAGAGGAGTGCAAGAGCATGATCAATTTAAAGAAGGACACTTCACTAACCGGTCGTCAAGCTCTTCCTGTGGCCGGTACAGCTATGACACAGGCCGTCTGTCTAGTTCTCTCTCCGCCACCAATAGAAAAAGAAGTTCGGCGGCAACAAACCCTACACGCCGAAGTTTCCGTGTTGGACGAGCTACTGGAATGTACTACTCCAGCGAACGCAGTTTCAAAACTCACCCACTATTTGCTGAACTGCTTACTAGAGTCTACAATCAAATAATGAACACTGCTATTTTTCTTGATTGTTTGAAAACCGCCCGTGTGACACATGTTTATAAAGGCGGTATCCCAAAAGAACTGAATAACTACAGACCCATATCTTGTTTATCTGTTCTCGACAAAATCTTGGAAAAACTATTAGTTACGCGGATAGTTTCATACGTTAACCACTACAACTTGATCTTCTCTCGCCAATATGGATTCAGAAAAGGATCAAGTACGTTAAGCGCTACTTGCGACTTACTAGAAGATATATATGACTCTCTTGATAACAAAAAGTTGGCGAGAGCGGTTTTCATTGACCTGAAAAAGGCAATACAATAAATCAAGTTTTCAAATATCTAATTGAAAGTTATCTCACTGATCGCCTGCAGTTTGTTGCATTGGGCAATAGTTGCAATGATATACGGTTCATTAGAACCGGTATACCGCAGGGTAGCAACCTTGGCCCGATTTAGTTTCTTTTGTTCATTAACGATATCTGCAAACTGAAGTTGGAAGGTAGTCTTTGTTTGTTTAATGACGATATTAAGGTACCCAAAGGCCAGCTGTTCAACGGCAGATGGAACAAGATCTAGTTCTTTTGCACGATTGCTTCAGATCCAATATGCTGTCCCTAAACGTGCGAGAAACAAAGTATATGTTATGACAAGAAGTCGAAGAACTTCGAGAATATGCTTTCCTGGGGCTGACACTTGACTCTACTTTGAATTGTTCCATCAATTGAAGATGAAGCTGAGCTCCCTGTGTGGTGTTTTACGGAAAGTGACCTCGTTTATTCCGCAAAAAATGGCTGTTGAAGTTATACATATCGTTAATCCACTCCCGGCTGCAATATTTGGTGCTATGTGGGGCTCTGCGAGCAAATCGAATCTGCGCGAACTTCCGGTCAAACCGTTGTCTGAAGACCGTTTAAAGGAAACCTTCCTGGTTCCAAACAATTCAACTGTACTCTGGTGAAAAGAACGTGATCTTGCCTATTCAAATTCCAGACACTGACCTACGTCTACAAGCTTATCATGGATCCATCGTTGCATAACAGCATTGTCGTAAGAAGAATTCAATATAGTCGTGCATCAAGGCAAACCGGAAATTTCTCGCTGGCCAGACGGAATACTAAGATGGGACGAAGAAAGATCACGTACAATGGTTTCAAGAACCCTAACGCTTTACCGCAAGTGTGTTAATCTGCTAGCAACATGAACTCCTTCAAAACTTTACTGAGAAAACACATCAAACTGAAAATTGACCAATATTTGATTAACAACAGTACTGTCTCTGATATGACTGGTCCAAGAAAAAACTTTGTTTCTATGGCCGGAAATCATTCCAACTAAACGCACCACCACCGCTGCTACACTGTCGAGTCTTCGAAAGGCCTTCGGGAGATTCGGTATGCCGGAAGTAATGGTAACCGACAATGGTCCACAACTGATTAGCGACACCTTCTGCGAGAAAAATGGGATCATGCATCTCAAAACGGCTCCGTTTCACCCGCAAAGCAACAAACATGCGGAACGCGTTGTTGACACCTTCAAAAGGACAATCAAAAACATTCAAGCCGGAGGAAAAGACCTGGACGAAGCACTCGACACATTCCTGATGTGCTATCGTTCCACTTTCCCGTCGTAGTGCGCCTGGAGGGAAGGCGCCTGCCGAAGTCTTACTTCATCAACCGATATGAACTTCGTTGGAACTTCTTTACCCACCGAGCATCTTAATCAACATGAAAAACAACCAGCAAGACCGTCAATTCAACGCTAAACGCGAAGGAGAATAGCTTCGAGGTGAAAGAAAAGGTGCACGCGCAAGTGCACCACGGTAACAACAGGAGCTGGATCACCGGAGATGTCGTAGAGCGAATAGGTCGAGTTATGTATAGTGTGTGTGTTTAAAACCATCGGAAGATCCCGCTGCCACCGGGGCGAAACCCTGGGCAGAACCACCACCATCGGAACCGGCTCAGGTGAACTGCAGTATAAGTTCCTACCCGAGCTTGCCGAACCACTTCATTTGGTACCGAAAGGCTTAGAGCAATTTGAGTGAGTGCAGATTTCAACCCGTACACCCTTTATCTATTTCGCCTTAACGTGAAACGGTGTTGAAGTCACAAATGACCGACTCCGAGCCACCACTTCGAATTTCCAAAGGCACAAGACTCGGCGATAGTTAATGCGTCACCTGTCAAAACATTATTTTATGTTTGCTTTACCGCAGCAAACATAAAATAGCGTTTTCACAGGAATCGCATTAACTATTTCCGAATCTCAAATAGGCGAGCAATTACCCTGCAGTCTTTTGACGCACCTCTGCATTCACTAATAGCACGAAAATTCACAGGAATGGTTAAAAAGCAGTAATCTTACTAGGGCAACTTGTTTGAGCTTTAGGGCGACTTTTTTCTGCGTTTATCAACCAGTGTTATCATGCCTTGTTGAAACGTAGATTTCGATCAATCAGAGCTGAGCCGCATGCATAGATGTGATTTATCAATGCTTTCTCTAGCACGGTCGACAGCATATTAAACCTTATTAACCGGGAATGTACCGTAACCAATTACCCGAAAATGGCTACATGGGAACCTGTTTCTTCTCAAATTAATCATTTTACTAGAGGATGGTGCGACAGACGGTCACATTCAAGCAGCAGCTTTAGCCCGGGGTATTTGCCCTCTTCCCCCCCCCCCCCTCAAATCCGGGCCTACGCTTGAGAATGTTTTCACGACAAGATGAGAAAAAAATGACAAAAAACCTATATCTTGAATCATTGAATCTAATTATTTAAATTGAAGTTGCACTTACGAAAACATTACTTTAAATTGCCGCTTTTCAATCACTACGTACCAAACCCTTGCTCTTCCAAAGAATTTACTGGTTACCAACAAGTTACCTGATGAAGTCTTCATATAATTCGAAATTTTGCATCACTTCTAGTTGTCCCCAAGAAGCATTATCAGTGAAGCATTGTTCCGAATCTGCTAGAGGGCAGCAGTAAACACAAAGCCTTGACTGTAACAATTATCTCTATTTTTGTTCCACATAAGGGTAAAACACATCCGAAATAGATACCATCCATTCATTGGCAGATACTTGCTCAACGATAAAATAGAATCAATATTAGCTTATCTCTGCGTGCTGTGTGTCTACGTCCTCACCCCACGCTATTGGGCATTCCCTTTTGAGTAATAAACAACAAGGCAAAAAATGTAATAATTCAAATGAAAATATAAATACCCCACCCGAAAGTATAAGCTCAACGAGACACACGGGCGACTACATGCGCAATATGAACGATAATTGCGAAGGACACGCTGATCTTTGAAAAAGATTAACAGAACGCTTTTTTTCCTACCGCCCTCATGCTAATCATTCTCGTAAACAAACGAAGTGTAGCTTGATTGTGAGTAAACTGATGTACCTACTGGGAAATTTCGGAAACCTAACACTGAAGTAGACAGCTTGAAGGCTAAAAATATAATATTTTAGGCATGATTGCCACCTTCTAACTCAAATGTTACGGCACCTTTCCTTGCTTCGCAGCTACCGTTTGCTTCTTAGACCGTAGTGATCTGGCATGGCTTTTCCTATGCGTCAGAAGATTACCCGCGGTGGTGAAGCACTTGGAACATTGCTCACATTTATACGGACGCTCTCCGGTATGTTTGCGAACGTGTTTCTTCAAACTAGAACTAAATGAAAAATACAATAGTACGTTTACCGGAGGAATATGCATAATTCGTTAAATTTTACCTTGTGACAAACGCCATATCGCAGTATGTACATGAATGCCGTCGATCGTCATTGTGACTGCGTATGTGGGTCTGCAGCGAATGGCGATATTTGAAGTCTTTGCCACAGATTTCGCATTTGAAATTCAGCTCGTTGGAATGGATAACCTAGAGAATTAGTTTTCTGTTATATTTTATTTTGCTTATAACAAAAACACCTTGAGTACCTTATGCATCTTCAGGGCAGTGGGGTCGCCAAAACTTTTATCACACTGGGTACACTTGTGTGGTTTGTTTCCGGTGTGAATATTGAGGTGGCAGGTCAAATTACCTCGCTGTGAGAAAGCCTTATTGCAGTACTGACACACATGATTTTTAGTGCCTAAATGAACATGCATGTGCTGCTTAAGATTGAGCTGCAAAACTCCACAAATAGGACATTCTTTTTTGGTAGTTCTTTTGACACTTTTCTTTTCTTCGGATTGACTGTCCGACTGTTTTTTGAGTTTTGGTTTCTTATATATCTTCTGACCGTTATCTTTTTTACTATCTGTATTGTGAAGACTAGTCTCTTCATCTTCTACCGTAGAAAAAATTGCATGATTTTCATCTCCACCGGAAGTTATCTTATCGTTACCATCGTTACTATTCGCATCCGTCACCTCGACTATAAAAGTATCCTCCTTAGTTCCTGATTCAGTTTTTGATTGATCAACTATTTCAAATATTATAGAATCATTGCTATTGTTTTTGGCCTGTACTACTAATGTGTCCGATTTCAGCTCCGTCTCTGCACAGGGTATTATCACTTCGATTAGCTCATCAGCAATCATTTGCTGATCTTCCTGAGTTGTGCGTTTATTAGCCACACTCTTTGCCAGCTCGAAATGGTGTGCAAAAATTTCCCGCACACGAGCTTCCGTTTTTTTGCATTGCTGAACAAACTGATAGCAAATGATCAGCTTTGATTTGCAAACCTCGCAAATTGTCATGGGAACTCCCTCGACCGGTTCAATCTGGGGAAACATACAGAATGAAGAGTGTTACTATAATCATATTATTTTTTTTTTTAATTAACTGGTTTACAAGGTAAACATTTATATCACTGGTACTGAAGAGGTTAAACAAAAATCAAAACAAACCTACCTGAATGGAAGTGCATTCGCGCAGCATTCGTACCAAATCCAATTGACCGCTTTTATATATTGATGACATGCTGCCATCATCCGTGAGGCACAGCCGGCAGAGTTCGGAATCTTCTGCGTTTGTCACTTCATACATCTCAGCAACTACTGTAGAGAAAATTCGGTTTATTCAAGACGCGTAAACATTGAATTCAATTCGTGTTAACGTTTCGTTTCAGTCACACCCGACCCGTTCAAAACAATATGACGTTTCCATTGGACGTTATTCACAAAATACATTCTTCCAATCTGAGGGGTGCAACAACGAACAGATTACTAGCGCAGAAACAAGGCAACTTCATGGTGTAATAAATATTTGTTTCTAAAATATTGATTCGCATTTTAATCTTTCTGCAAATTGAATATATATTTGTAACAGTTTCATACGTGCTAAGGTTTTATCGTCGATTGTTTCGAAATTACCATGTTGCCAAAATACTTAGAAACTAAGACCCAAATAAAAATGGGCGTGGAAATGCTTAATTGTTATTGATATTTTCATGTGTTAGGAATATTTTCGTTGTATTTCACCAGAAAATACGCTTTTGATACTACTTTAGTTTATTCTCCAATTTTGCATTTGATTAGTTTTGGAAAACGGCAATGGAATTTTTCTAGAATTATTCAAAATATCAATAACGAATTTATGAACAAAGATCAAATTCGATGTACCAGTCGTGCAAAATACCTTGGTTATATAATAAACTCCAGCTACTGCCAAAAACTCATGCATTGCCGTATTATGAACTTTTTAAATAAATTTACTTTATATTTTGTATTCATAATGTGTATAGTTTTTAATCGAAATGGTTAATACATCTTGCAGTTAAAATTTCATTAACATGTTGGGTCAAGTTTGTAAATCTTCAAGTCACTGGACTTGTTGAATAGAGCATATATTGTTGCCTTTTTTCGTTCACTGCGATACGTGTTATTTTACATTTTGAAGAACAATTATCCATATGATAAAAAATGAGACAATGCGGAACACATTTAGCCAATTTGTTGTACATTTCAGCTAAACCAAGACTTGCTTGAAAACCTGATTTCGCAGAGAGGATGTTAAGATGATAGACTAGCACTCATTTTTTTATCAGATATAAATCATTATTTTAAGTAAAAATCCAGGAATAATCCAGTGAAATTTGGATACTGTAGATAAAGATAAGCAATGCAGAAGTCGTGATGAATTTTTAACAGCAAACCTGTTTCTCAAGGCTGATGTTATTCCCAAATTCTTCAATGACGAAGATGATGTAAATCAACACGATTTCCCAGAATAAGCAACCTTGAATATTAGCAATAGTAGTCATCAGCACACAAAATCAGTTTCAGTTACAACTGACATTCGCAACCAGGAGCAAGGAAAATTCGTTTACATTTTGGGATGGGTTGCTTTTAAACTGAGAAACTCACAGACCGATCTTGGCGATAAGACTGCAAATGTGAATACAATTTTAAACCAAGCACTACTAGCGTCATTCATGGGTAATTTGTCTTACGGTGGACTAACTGTTCCATCAATAGAGTTCCAATTGATAAAGAAAGCAATGGAAAACATTTTCTTTCAGAATCACGGAGCATCAGGCTTTGGTTTTATAACAAATAAGAAAAATTAAAATTTGGTTTTATAACAAAACTAAAACCGCTGTGAAACATGTTCTACAACCATACCCATGCTTCGACCGGGTTGTAGTAAAATATATGTCAAAATACATACTCTTGTGGGGATGCGGATTCGGTACTGTAATTTGATAGGAAAAGGTTCTCTGAAATCATCAATCGATGTACAAACTTCTACACGCAAAAAACCTAAGATATCGTGCCAAACAAACAGATTTGTTGATTAACAGTCTTTGAAGCTGCTCTTCAATGGATTTAGGATTAACAACAGGTTAAAAACCTGCGATGCAACAGAATTGTTTGTTGGGTGACATATCTGCAAAATGACAGCTGGCTGGCCGGTGGGAAATATAACCCTGATTCACGTGGATGCCACATGAAAAGATATGGTTTTGGCACAAAAAAATGTTACCACATATATATTTTTTCTTGAACCGCAATTTTATACCTACAACTTTTCCTAAAACAATATTTTAATCAAACCAACCATTTTTCTGATACAGAATATGTTGTTAATCAGTCACATTTTTGAAGAACTGATTTCATGAAATGTCTTCTTCATCAAAAAAGAACAACTGTTCTGGCGAAATCAGATTTGATAAGATAAAAAATCTAATCTATTTTCTATAGAGTGATTCTATTATGTCCCATCTCACAGAGACCAGTTTCAAAATTTAGAGATGGAAAATAATGACTAAAACGGCCATCGATAGTTATCGATAATTTCCCAATACCATCGATTAGTTTGACAGCTGGAAGCAGATGAAGAAAAACAACAAAATGTTGCTTCCGTTGTGGACAGGAACATTATTTAAAAGTTCATTTGCACACATAATTCGCACTTATGCGAAATCTCGTCGTTGTCCGTTAGGGTTGCCACCTGATAGGGACATCTAGCCCGGAGATTTCCGAAGTATCGGGAAGGGAGGGGGTATATGGTGCATTGACATGCTTGTTGTGATTTATTCCCACCACATGATCTACACTATTTATTTACTTCATTTATTTTGGCAATTCTTAACAGCCGATAGAATTCGGTGATTTTGGTGACAATGTCAGTAGAATATTTCAATGAAATTGGGTTGTTTAGCTATTCACGGATTCCTGATTTTTATACAACAGCTAAAAGAGTGTAATTTTCTGAGCAAAACGTGTTTTTAAAAAAATGTTATAGGGTAATCGCTCCATTATTCATCTCAACAGGTTGGTGCACCTATATTCATCTTATTTTTCTCATTTGTACAATTTACCGTCAAATTTCTACAAATTTTTGAAAGTAAATCTATTAACTTCTCGATTCGCTCAACTGGCTGAAAGTTTTACGTTGAAAATATGGTAAAATTTGACGATAAATTGATCAAAAAGGCATGATGAAATCAATATAGGTACTGAGATGAATATAGGAGCGGTTACCCTATCATTGTCCTACGATTTTTAAATGAATAATTGAAATCGTTCTAAATCGCTACAATGACAGTTGGTATATGAGCGAACTGTCATTGTAGCGATTTTGAGCAGATTTCGAGAACTTTTATTTTGTGATTTAAAAATTGAATGACAACGATAGAAAATTTTTGAAAATCACGTTTTACTTAGATGCGTAGTTTTGCTTAGAAATACAGCTCTTTCAGATAATATTAAAAACTGATATAGCTAAACAACCCAATTAGTAAATGATGAAGATTCGCCGTAAACTCGACAGCGTTGAAATCTCCTTTGGAGAAATAAATTAGAACGATTTTAATTATTCATTTTAAAATCGTAGGAAAATGATAGGGTAACCGCTCCTATATTCATCTCAGTACCTATATTGATTTCATCATGCCTTTTTGATCAATTTATCGTCAAATTTTACCATATTTTCAACGTAAAACTTTAAGCCAGTTGAGCGAATCGAGAAGTTAATAGATTTACTTTAAAAAAATTGTGGAAATTTGACGGTAAATTGGACAAATGAGAAAAATAAGATGAATATAGGTGCACCAACCTGTTGAGATGAATAATGGAGCGATTACCCTATAACATTTTTTAAAAAACACGTTTTGCTCAGAAAATTACACTCTTTTAGCTTTTGTACAAATGAGAAAAATAAGATGAATATAGGTGCACCAACCTGTTGAGATGAATAATGGAGCGATTACCCTATAACATTTTTTTAAAAACACGTTTCGCTCAGAAAATTACACTCTTTTAGCTGTTGTATAAAAATCAGGAATCCGTGAATAGCTAAACAACCCAATTTCATTGAAATATTCTACTGACATTGTCACCAAAATCACCGAATTCTATCGGCTGTTAAGAATTGCCAAAATAAATGAAGTAAATAAATAGTGTAGATCATGTGGTGGAAATAAATCACAACAAGCATGTCAATGCACCATATACCCCCTCCCTTCCCGATACTTCGAAAATCTCCGGGCTAGATGTCCCTATCAGGTGGCAACCCTACAACGCAGTTATTTTGCAGCGTCAGTTTAACGTCGTTTACATACTTGATTTTGATTCCTACCGGACTTATGAACATGGATAAAACTACGGAGACCACAATCAAGGAGATAAATGCAGCAACAGAGTACATACTGCTCAAAAACTCACCAGAAAAATTGTGTACAGCTAGCATCCAAGTAGCTACAAAATACGCTGGAACATCAGTGCAGAGATAAAAAATTAAGGTTGCAGCTTGAAGTAAAAATATCGTGCTCGAAATGCATTTCGTTTACAACGAACCTCAGACTGTTTTAATCATGTGTATTGCGTATAAAAAAAAAAAAAAAACAAGAATATTTACAAGTATTTTTATATGTATTGATTGCTTAGTGACCTTCAAAAAGAATTAGTTTAGTGAGCTTTTGGCGATTTGATGGTTTGAATGGAATTGTCTGCTTCGAATAATCTGCTGTTCTTGTGTGGAGATAGTTCGTCGATACCAGTTGATGTATTTGGAGCTGATGTTCGTTGTTACAAGGAAAAAGAATATCTAGATTGGCAGCGTTCCGCGCAATAGCATTGCTGACCATGTTGTTGAAATGCAATCCCACATCTACGTTGTTGTTGGTTCCAATAAGGGTCTGTAAAATGAATATTATGATGCTTCAATGTTTACCTCTAAGTATTTATTCTAAATCTGTTTCTCACTCTAAACTCAAATTCCGCTGCCAGATCTGCACAAGTGTATCAGCATTGGTTATAAACTCAATACATTGCTCACAGAAAACCTTGCGGGCTATTTTTTTGCTAAGTAGCTCAATGTTTCTTTTAATAGCGAACGCAGTGATATCGTCAGTGTGGAATAGGTCCAGTTCATTCTGGATTTTTGGGTAGGCTATTTGTTGAATGGACTGATTCAAATTAGTGTCAGATATTTCGGGGGTGTAACAACAATGTAGAAGTGGCGTGATATCAAAATCTGTACAATTTCCATACGACGAGCCACAACTGTCGATTTGATTCAGTATTCTTTTATAACTTGCTCGAAATTGGCCAGCATTTGGATTATTGTTGGAACCGCTTTTTGATCTGATTGCTCCGAAGAACATTTCCAGAAGGTCTTGACTAAAGCGGTACGTGTATAGCGATGGAATCGTGTTGTTAATTTGACAGTAATCCGCGTAGACACATCGGAATGTTTCAAATGCCACCAGAAAACCAAGAAAACCGGTCTTATAGATAGAATTCAAAATCGGTGTGCCATCCAGCAGCTTCAGATTTCTGATGTTATTTTCCGCAAACGCAAATGCTTCTCGTAGATCATCAATATTTTCTTCACTAATTGGCTTTTTGAAATTCTGATCTGTATCACTCATGCTATTTAAAACATCGAACATATTATTGAACAATTGCACGAATTCTGCAGTATGCACATAATCCACAAAATCTGACTCACGAGAACTTAAAAAGTTCAAAGCTGACGCGACGCTACCACTTATGGTTTGGTCAGCCAAAATAACTTTCATTTTACTGTTTTCGAAATGAATATGCTTGTTAGTTAAGTTTTTAGTTAATTTCAATTTCCGTTCATTTTGATACTTATTCAACTTCTCTAAATATTCCCATTTTACGAGTCCGCCGCTTGAAATCAGTGTTCGTTGAGAATGCAAAGTGTTTCACCATGCCATCAAATCTTTGAATATGCTTATTCCATGACACTTGTTGACGAATAGCCATTTCATCCATCAATAAGCACCCAAGTAGTTCCTTGCCTTGTTCTAGCATTTCTTGTGCTTTAACTTTCAGAGCATTGAGTGCTTGACCACTTATACCTGGTTCTCCATCCACATTAACATACCATCGAGAAATTGTGCGAGTGTGGGGAAGAGTATTACTAAAAACCTTCCGAACGTAGTTATAAGCCCTTGGTGAGTAAAAGTGAAGTGTAGTCGCAAATTTCCGTAGTGAATCGCTGTAAGGATCTCCTCTCTTTCTGGATTTTAATTCCATGAATATATCATTTTTTGATAAATATTCCTAGATTATATGAGTACAGATAAATGAGCAAATATATACGCTCCTCTAATTAAATGTAAACTTTATTAGTAAAAAAATGCATTATACTACAACTAACTAAGACTAATTTTGAAGTTACAACTTATTTTAAAGATAAAATTCACCTGCAATGGATTGTTTTCAATATCTTCAACTAGCTGCCTCGCTTGAAGATTTTCCAACAATTGCTCCATACTTTCCACTTTATCATTCAACCTTTTGTTCTGAGCCCGCAATAGCTTCATTGTGTGCTGGGTTCGTGCAAATTGTAATTTAATTTTCGGAACTGCTTTTAACAGTTGGTCGCCCGTCGTGTTTAGTGTGATGTCCCCTATATACCGCACAGTTCCAGAATGTTTCAATGGCTCTTTTTGATTGTGACTGTTCTGAACTTTTTCGTGAGGCTGCTGTGCTACAGCTGGTAGCTCGTTAAGTACAGCCGATGCAGTCGGTGTGGTCGAATCAGTTGGGTTACTGTTATTGAAATTAAACCATTAAACCATAGGGTCATAAACAAGATATTCACAATTCGTACCAGTCCTTCAAAACATTATTTCAGAACAACGTTGGAACTGCCGTATTCGTGAGCGTTCTCCGGGTTCCCAAATTTTTAAATGACTCCGCAGTGAAATGAAAAGAACACACCCGGGCAGTTTCGAAGTTGATTCATTGTTCCATCATATCATTTTCAGCCTCCACTATTGACTTGATCCACTCCAAACGTCGGTTATGTATTTTTGGGAAACGGTGTTTTGAAAAGTTCGGTTTCGAAATATTATGTAAGTCGTTTTTGCACGACGGTACTATGCACTTCATTTTCCACAAACTTTGTGCGATACACTACTTCATACGTTCAATCACAAGGATAACGAGCACAGCAAAACAAAATGCAATGCAAATTTTGACAGCTGAGCTTACTGAGATGTTGACTACGCGAGCCACCGACTCATGCCATAGGGTTGGTTTATAATGGTATTATAACAAAATTTCTCTGCAGCAGCTTGCAGGAAGCACACGGGGTGCGTAAACTTTGATCGCCGATTACTCGAAATAATGTTTTTGGTGCTTGGTTCGGTCTGGTCGCACGCCGACCAACTGTTCTAAGAAATGTAATGAAATAGTTGATTCGGTTACCCCTCGTACATTCGCATTACAGAAAAAAAAACATCGAATAGAAGTAAAACACCTAAGGAGAGACAATTGGGTATAGATTTGCATCCACTTTGGGAACCACTCGCTGATTGGTTGAAATTGAAAACCCCGAGTGCGTTAAAATTTATCATCAGGCTTGCTGGCAGTGTTGCTGAACAACATGTTTCTTTGTTTTGATTTATGTTTTTTTATGATGTTACCTGTTATAATCTAGAATATTTTCAAATGAACATTCAAAATAAAGTACAAACCGTACAAATACGGGTGAAGTGAGAGATCCGACTTGGATAATCACTTATATCAATTACCAAAAGATCTAAAAGTGCGCAAGGAGTTAATACGGTTTTGCGTGAAGCATAAGAACAGCATACCGCTGCTCAATATCGGAAGTAAATAGTGTAGTGTAAGCTTATTTTTACTTTTGAATCCGGTCTGGGTAAAGTTTGGAACATACCTGTTCAGGCATATTGCTTGTGCGGAGAGTACAATTCATATGAGTCAATGAATGAATCATAATCTTTGATGGATAACACGTTTGATTTTGGGGATATTAAATATGCAGATTCTCCGGTAACCCTCAGATGGTAAATCAATCGCCTGCAGGAGGAATTGTGCATAATGCTGATGAAAGCATTAAAACATTCAAGTATTTTCCTAATGAATGGCATCACTTACGAAAAATACAACAGGGATTATCGAGGTGGGTGATGAAGAAGAGTAAGAAGCCAGATGTCTCTCCTTAGTAAAACACAAGCAGCACGATCGAGCGAACAGGTAAGGACTCTTCACTCACACGCTCTGTTATGTACCTGTCAACAGAAGCACATATAATTTTAATCGCATCCAGTTTTGGAAGCAGCGTTGCCAGGTCATTTTTTCAAAAAATCTGGAAAAGGCAAAAAAAATTCTGGAAAAAAAACCTGGAAGTCATTTCGTGGGGTGAAAGGTAAATTCTTCGGATTAAAGTCTTGGGGTACGTAAAATTTGAGGTGACAAAATTGCTAAATTTCGCGCCAAATTTGAAGTGATGACCTTTTTGCGGAACAGAGAAAATAAAATCTGGATCATTCATGAAAAATCTGGATAATTGGACATCAAATCTGTCTACCTGGATACATGTTCAAAAATCTGGATAATCCAGCTAATTCTGGATACCTGGCAATGCTGGTTGGAAGAATGGCTCAAGCAGAGATGCCAGATATACAGACAAATCTGTATTATACAGACTTTCTGTGTTGCGATT
Source organism: Wyeomyia smithii (assembly GCF_029784165.1). Taxonomy (NCBI): domain Eukaryota; kingdom Metazoa; phylum Arthropoda; class Insecta; order Diptera; family Culicidae; genus Wyeomyia; species Wyeomyia smithii. The sequence continues at coordinate 216,281,884 of NC_073695.1, forward strand.
AGTCAGCCTATACATCAGAGAGACGCCGAGACACTCACCGTTAAGGCAGCTGTCAACATCAAAACGGGCGATCTGTATAATTTTGCATTGCCGTTACCCGTTTTGATGTTGACAGTTGCCTTAACGGTGAGTGCCTTGTCATTTCTCTAATGTATAGGTTCGCTAGTTGCGATACAGAGACGCATAAGCCTACAGATTTTATACAGACATTTAGTATAATACAGATATTACACAGATATCTGATATTCTACATAATGGTTTTACCAGTATACACAAAAAAGCGAACACAAAAACCAAAAGTCACTGTAGCCGTTGCTGGAAAAAGTGAACTAGGAACTGAACACTTTGCTGAACATATTAATCTTGCGTTTTTGAGAGTGAAATCATGACAACGGGAATCGAGTCAGGCTATCGGGGTTTTTATCGGCCCCGTGGGCACTAATCTGCCTGTTTCGCCCCCAGTAACAAACAGCTGATTGTCTCGATCGATTGCCATGCAGGTTATATTGGTGAAAAGACCGTTTGTTCTATTCGGAGCAATATCCAACGTTGAAGAATTGCTTAAAATGTCCCAAACCTTGAAGGTACTATTTTTATAACCGCGAGATTTCTGCCATCATGTATCAGTTTAGCTACATTACGACGAACGACGATTTTTATCACGGGAAAGACTCTTACTTCTATGTGTTACTTAGATTTAAAAGATAAAATAGTTATCGATTAATCAACCAACTATGATAGACTCGAAAAAGAACAATCAAAACAAGCAATAAAACAAAACAATCTGACAGGTCGACAAATAATTAGGTATCAATGTATCGGTAACTTTTTTTCGCAGCGGTATACAGACTTATACAGACATTTTTATGGATTATACAGACTTGCCAAAAAAAAGTCTGGCATCTCTGGGCTCAAGTGTCATGTGCTGTGCACAAAAATGCAATATTATATGCCTTCTCACTCACCCTTCTGCAGTACGATTGCAAGCTATCCTCTTTTGGCTGCAGTCTTCAGACGTGTGCTGGTCGGCCGATACCAGTTTGCCCAGTTTCAGTCGACAGATTAGAGAAAAATCGTTCGCGGACGGTCCTCTTGCTCGTATCGTTCAGTGGAAGGGCTCTGAGGGAAAGTTTATTGCAGTGGAAAAAATGGTCGCTTGTGGCCAAATTCGTTGGCAAAACGTTAAAAAAGTGTGTTGTCATAGGCGGCAACAATAAAAGTTAGCAGTGTAGTGTTAATTTAACGAGAAAGGTGTGTTTAAGCAGAAGTTATTTTAATTTTTTCTCTATGATTGTGGAGGCTGCCGTTTCCTCCATTTTGTGTATGTGTTGTTTTGAGAGTATTGTACGAGCCCTAGTTTATTTTATTTTCCGTTCAGTTTGTTGGCGGTATAGTTTGATGAAAAATTTCTAGTTCGGGTTGATAATTGTGGGATTTTCAGATGGAAAACGCAAACAAAAATGGAATATTTGCAGATGATATGCTATGATTAGAAGGATTTGCAGAGGTAGAACGGACGTACGGTAAATGTGTGTGCAGAGGTGGTGAGAGAAAAGTATCTTTTAACGATTTGGTCACGTAGGCCACTGCTCGCTATAGTGTTTTTGTGTAGCAAGGCAAACACGGCAAATAATGCCGCGGCGTTGCAATGTGGGCCTTGCTTCAGTAATCATGGAGACTTAATAAATGATCGATATTAAAATGTTAAATTAAATTACTAGCTTAAACCGAAGCTGTATCGATAAGCCAGTAATTTTAAAATGCAGCTTCTTTTATCAGTTGTGTTGAAAATTAGTCACTTATGCAAAACTTTTTGTAAATTCAAGAAAAAAGTTTGTTTTATTAGAACAATAAGCAACTTATCATTTAATAAAAATTATGCTCATACTTATTGGAAACAATTTTAATAAACATAATTCAGATTTTAGCAATTAGTTATGATGCAAATTATGTTACTTTGCTAAAATTTTAACTTTGGAAGGTTAAAACTTATCAATCAGGTAGAATCGCAAAATTATGAGAAGTACTATGGAGAAGAAAAACATTAAATTGAATGATGCAAAGGCGGACGAAATGTGAATGTTGGCTTTGTATTGCGCAATATGAGGAAAAATGGGATCAACATGGAACCATGCTAAAACACTGCAAAATTTGACGTTTGTGTTTCATCAGACTTCAACTTATTAGAAGGTTGTTTTTAAAATAATGTTTACTAGTTCTAAAAGAATAAGATGTTCACACGACATGCACTCTATATTTGATTACCTACATGTATGGAAGTTTTCCATATATGCTAACGTAATTCCCATTTGTAAATAACAGGTACACATAGCATAATGTATGTGTGTTTCAAATAAATTTTCAACGCATTTTTCTAACAGCATCCTTCAAACAAAACTGGACAGGTCGCATAAAGAAACTGTTCTCTAGTACGGCAGTCGCATAGTTAAATGTGTTCGATTTCCATGTTTAAGATTTATTCTTCCATTTCGTCCCATTCCCAAATTAAAACCTGTATTCACTTATACACTGACCACGCAGAGCAATCAGGGTACATCGTTATTCTGCGCTTCCTCTTACACCGTTTTTTTCGACAGAGACACGGCAGCATCAGCAGCCATTTTCCATCAATTTAATGCTTCCACGTACCGACACGATGCTCTGAAGCATAACAGCATAATCATATCCCTCTCTCTCTTTACAGAACCGGGCGGTGCGTACGAATAGTGTGTAGCGTGTTTCATTTGACCAGAACTGTGTTTGGTGGCAGTGATTCAGTGAAGTGTACATTGTTGAGCAGATAGTGGACAAATCGGTTACGTTCCACACCAGCCCACAACTCGCGTAAACGTACAAAAATGGGTGAGGACCCGAAAATAAAGATACAAGTGTTTCGCCCAACCTGGGAAGAATTCAAGGATTTCCCCAAATACATCCAACACATCGAGTCTTTAGGAGCTCATCGTGCTGGATTGGCAAAGGTAAGCTGTTTTAACTTGAAATTAAAATAATATTTCGAAAAACATTTTCAACTTAAACTAGGTAATACAACATATTAAATTGTATTATAAGTTGAAAATTTAGTGATGCGAAAATGATTTAACTGGCTGCGGAATTTCTATGCGAAGCTCAAAAACCACCCTGGAAAGTTAGTCAACAAAATTAGTCATTTTAACTTACTAGATATTTAGAATTACCCCAAACGGGCGCGATTAGCTTAGTTATTGTAATCACAATGCGAATTGCAAATGCAAAACAAAACGTTTCAAAACAAACCATATGTGAACAATACTAGCAAACGATGCCACCTGCATATGAACATACACTGTATGGAGCAAACCGCGTTATAGTATTGGTGTGAATTTATTTTGACGATGCTGTTAAGGATAATCAAAAATCTGAGCATTGTGACTTGGTTAAGATTAAATGCGGCACGTTCTGATCATTCATCAATCTTTTGAAATCAGCTGCTAATTGGCAGAAGTTAGCATGTTCGATTTTGCACCGCCCTTTGCCATAGCTACCCTAGAGCACGGCATATTTGGAGGTAGAAATCGTTGTGAAGTATTTATTAGTTCTGCTTAAAATGCATAAATATTGTCTAAGTGATACAATTACCGAAAAATAATTTTCAAAAAAAAAAAAAAAACATTTGAAATAATCCAGGGTGTCGAAAACCTGTAAAATCAGCGAATTCATTTTTTGGTCAGGGAAATCAGGGAATATCAGGGAAAACTGAAAAATATTTAGGGAATAATTTTTAACCGAGAGGCGATTCTTTTTTAAACGACACTCTAGCGAAAAAACTGATTTTTGTAGCATAAAAGGCTGATTCGGGACCATTCGATTCGGTTTCGGTTTCATATCCATTACGATTCGGTTTCATATCCAATTGAATACTTTTTTCACTGGAATTTCAGAGTTGCGTTAATCTACGTTGTCCCTTTTTGTGCTGAATGCTGAAAAATATCAGGGAAAATAATGTTATATTTTAGGGAATATCAGGGAATTTAAATTAGAAAACTTTTTCGCCAGTTGTTACCCTCAACCTTAAACTGGAATAAAATGAAAAATTATAAATATAGATTTTTGAAATTCTAAAATCTGTATATAAGTGACATTTATCCTACGCACATTACCAGACGTATAAAGCCGTATAACTTTGTTTTTGTTTTTTATCTGACTTTTGGCCGTGACGTTCAGCAGCTTCTCTCCGCTGCTGGGTACGAATAAAAACTTTATTTAATATCTAGTTTAGAACAAAATATATCACAAAAAATATTAAAAACGATGAAAAAATGGGGTTTTAACTTGTACAACTTGCTCTTAATACGCTTATAATTAAAAAGTGATTCATCTACGCACACTAGTAAACGTGTATAGCTGTATAAGGTAGCTTTTGTTTGCTCCAAACTTTAGTTCATCACATTTCGTTGTTCCAATTTTTTATCACTTTTTGCCAATTCCGTTAACCAGCTTCTTCCGATTCCAGGTATAGAATGAAAAAAAAAAAAAAAATTCAGAACCGAATTCGGAACAAACTATAAGTGTTCAAGTGAATATATATTTATAGCTACTGAAGATGTAACATTGCAAACAAAACAGCGATTTGTTTATGTTTTCTTGAACACGTGTCACTAACACATTCGTACGTAAATAGGTCTAAATACAAACGATGTGACGACGCAAAGAGTGAGGTCGAAAACTCCAAGTGAACCGTCAAATCGAGGCTCCAAGTGTGCAAGCGTTTCCGTACAGAATGTGTGTTGCAATCAGTATAAATTTCGTGAATGTCATGCTCATATTATGAGTGATGCATTGAAAATTAAATAACACTATGAACAAGCATTGAGACTTAGTAGTATATCCTTACAAAGTTTCGAAATTTCATTACACTTTCTAGTGCGTATTAAAAGTCATGCGAAAATAAATGTGGTTGCCAGAATTGTTTAAAATAGAATAGAGGTTCAATGAGAATAAGAAGTCTTGAAATTTGAACTTTCTTCGGAAATAGAATAAAAAGTTGACTAATTTTCAAACACTTTTTTCTCAAAACATTGAATTCGACTGACGATATGATTCATAATCAAAACAATTTGTCACAGCGTTCATTGTTCTACGTAAAGCTTGCGTTTGTGAGCTTATGCTCAGGATCTTTTTTTCTATGGTTCCGCCTCTTACCCCTACAAAGATTTAAGGTAAACGATTTATCTATTAAGTAATTAGTAACTATGTACTTCAACTAGACCAGAAAGCAAAAAAAAACTGACTGACTTTCTCAATACAGATATAAAATCCTCCATAATATTCCAATGCTTGAACGGCAGTATTACTGGATAAAAATCACAGGAGGGTTGTGTGCAAAGCCACGACCGCAAGGTTGAAGAAGAATACTTTTACAAGAAAGATAACTCGGCTGCTTGCGTGTCTGTCATTTTGAAATCGGATTTGTTTCGTATATACCGTTTGTTAAGCACAGTATCAACGAATCGTAAAAAACATCACACTGCTGTGCATTTGCAGCAACATCAAACCTCAGTTGCAGTTTATTTATAACCATTCATTATGCTCTTTCAAATACATTTAGTAGCCTTAAAAAAGGCCGATTGTTGCAATTGCAATTTTCATTCAATTTTTGCATAAATGCTTCATGGTCAGATATACCCGCTGCAACTGCTACGCTATTCGTAGCCATGCTACAGTTGTGGCCGCTATACGCTGCCATTGGTAACGCTGCCCCTGCATCAGCTGGCCCAGCTGCTTTCGATGCTGACACTCCCGCTGCAACTGCTACGCTAACCGTAGCCATGCCACAGTTGTGGCTGCTATACGCTGCCATTGGTATCCGCTGTCCTTGCATCAGCTGGCCCAGCTGCTATCGATGCTGAGATCCGCTGTAACTAGTGCGCTATCCATTGCTACGCCACAGCTGTGGCCGCTATTCGCTATCGCTGGTATCCATTGCACTGCTACTGCTGCTACTAAGGGATGACTGCTGTTGTCGCTGTCTAGAACTATTATGAGCGGCTTCGGCTGAAATAGGCTCTTATATAGGCCAAATAGCATATTTTCAATTGCAAGGTATATGATTCTGTCGACCGTGCTTGGGAAGCAATCATATAACGACCAATCAGAGTTAGAATTTTTCGTTTTGACAAGGCTTGACTATTTTCAATAGTACAATAGTTGAATAATAAAATTACAATTATCTTCATTTGGGAAGAATCTTAGAAGATCATTTGGGAAGAATCTTAGAAGATTTTCCAATCTATTGCTACAAAAACGAAGGAAATCCATCGAATACTAACCGATTTATTAGCATTTGAAATTGGACGTATTTTTCACTTTTTTCGTTTTTTGATTTTCATTTCACATCCCTATGTAGCCGAACATCCTGAGAAAAGTATTCTACTTCAAAATAATGAACAGACGAAAAGATTCTGTCGGCTGTAGAAAAGATTTTCAAAGTGAAACCGAAGTCTCTCCACTGCCCGAAGCGCACTGTAAAATTTGTCAGCTTCAACCCACTACCGCACGTGCTTAGTTCGTAAACAATTATTTGACATCTCTTTCTTACTTGCGTCGTAGATCGCGAAGCCATTTTTTTATTGCTCGGCAGATTTGCCCGGACGCAGTGGAATAAAGAAATTCGCTACTACTAACATCGAACTGTCAAAGGATAATTTGTTGTTTCCAACTCTAAAAAGTCGATGGAGTATCTATCGCACGGCAATCTCATAAAATTGCATTCTGAGCATGACAAACGGAAAATAAATTAGTCGGAAAAAAACTTTCTCAGAGGAAAGTTGACTTTAAAATCAAACCATAAGCAAATAGCAAAATGAACTCTTCTAACACTTCTAAGGAAATTAAAAGATTGTATGCATAAAGTTTCATATCACTGTTATTACCAAATCGTTCACAACAAGTTACAAAATCATGTTCACCTAATCACGCAAATCATTCTCTTTGTTACTATTCAAAAGTAAACATTATTTTGCGTTTGAAATATATTTTTTGCTTGGCGTCCTTGTGTGCGATGCACAGGTTGCACATATGGACGACTCGCCCCGGACTGAAGTAAGCCGTTAACGATGTTAACAACAAAGTTTGACGTTTCTGGAAGTAGCTGAAAAATACAGTATTCGTTATTCTGTCATCTATCGCCATCATAAAATGGGGAGGGCCTTTAAATTTCGAGGAAGACACACTTATCTCACAAAGAATAATGAGCAACTGTTGGTTGATAGGTTTAAAGTTAATTTTTGGCAAATTATCAATCGAGCTTCAGAACGTACCACCATCCAACATTGTAAACTTTGATGAGACGAGTTTGAGCGACGACCAAGGCAGAAATCAAGTCAAGTTCCCTGAAGAAATAATAAACAGCACCAAAGCATAAGTTTCTGTCATGTTAAGTGCAGCTGGAAAGGGTGCAATACTGTCATCCTGATCCTGTGTAAAAAGCAGTTCATTTGTATAGTTCATGCCCTGACGGAGAACACCAGATATAACATCCGAATCAGGATGGTTTAAGAGTTCTTCGCTGACCACGAATGCAGTACGAAATCTGATGTACCGTCAGCTTAGGATCTGTATGAGATGAGAGACGACAGTCAGAAACATGACGAAAGTCTCGTCTCAATTGTGAAAGAAACAAGATGTGGCAAGGGTAAAAAGGAAGAAGATTGCAGTGCAGTCAGGACAGAGCGTGGTTGGGTACTACAATCGATCAAAAAAAGGTGACTAGGAGATATATCAGCCTCGACTCAGCAATTCAAAGTAAACTGTGGCTATTAAAATTGTTTATTTGTTTTTTATTGAACTAAAACATCGCACAGATGTTTTGGCGAAACTAGACCGACGAAAAATATGAAAATAAAAAAAATCGTAACTTAAGCTTGAAATCGCTTAGGGGCCATCCACATACCACGTGGACAGATTTTCAACGATTTTGACCACCTCCCCCATCCGTGGACAACTGCCCATACAAATTCTAAAAAAATTTTATGGACCGTGGACATTAGCCAACCCCCCCCCCCTCCCCCAAAGCTGTCCACGTGGTATGTGGATGGCCCCTTAAGAAGATTTTTTTTAAAAGGCAGTAATCGCGAATATGGTTCTTGTCGAGACCAGAAAACTTTAAAAGTATTTTGTTTTCGCTATAAAATAATAAATTTAACTTATTGCAATTGAAATATTCATTTCATTTCACCAAATTCACGGTAAATTTTTTTTTGACCGTGATAAAATCGAAAAAGCACTGTAATACTAAAATTGTTACTTGTAATGACATCTTTGCATCGCAAGAAAGGTTAGATCCGTCAATTTTCCAACAAACCATTTGTCGACAAATTGGTGAACAATGTTTGAAAATCCTGGACTTCGCAACATGACACACAAAACAATCAAAGAAGCGAGTTGTTTGGCTAGACGCATCGAATTTCAGACTGTTTAATAATAAACGATGATTAGGCGTGTGAAGAAGAAGCGACGAGGAAGCACGGAATCGACATGTACTACCAACACCGCGGAGAAAATGTCACGGTTTGGGACTATTCTCATGATATTCGGCACCATGGATATCTGAGTTTAATCTGGGAAATATTGATCGCAAATGTATACATTGATATATTCCGTGGAGTGCCTCCGCTGAAAATGACAACACGTTTCAATGGTAGCGTGTAGTTTTTATTTATTTTTATTTACACCACCAATACGCAACAAAACCTGTTATTATTTGGACAACTGACGAAGTATTTAGGTTAATGATCTGTATAAATAAATAATGCCATTTTATATTTAATTTCTTTTGGTGATTGTCACTTATCAATTAACTTTTACTTCATGTAGAATGAAGGGCTCTGACCGTATTTCAGAGCTCACAGAGAGGATCATACTAGAAACAATTGTCCTTCAGAAAAAAAGAGCTCAGAGACGAAATGCTTTCCTTACTGCAAAAAGAAAACCGAAATGCTACTCGTTGGAGTGATCCCTAGGCACAATTGAGCAGACACTCGTAGAGCTCCAAGGTCGAGCTAAACTTCGTGAACAGAGAGCGACGATCTGACATTTACTCTCTGTTTACAAAGCAGTTTTACTCGAGATTTGGTTACAGTGGCAAATGTAGGTACTGGTTAACCTACTCTCAGAGCGATCGAGAATTAATGTTGATAATAATTCGTTCAGAAAAATTATATCTTTCCAAACAATTAGAAATGCCGCATTTTCTGGTTAAGGACCTTGCTGGTTTTTGCCTTTTCTCAGCCAAGAGATCGGTTTAAATTGGAAACGGCACAAAAATTAAAAACGGCTTATTCATGAACAAATTCTATACATGTAACGTACACAAAATTATGTAGCGGTAGTTTTTCTCCATATTTTTTGTGAAATTTTTATTGTCTCAACTACAACAACGTGTTTTTGTGTGTATTTGTCTAATGACCATACCAAGAATAAGTAGAAGCACAAAAATAACTGGCAACTAATGATGATTAAAAAACCCGCCCTTTTGGCAACTCTGCCTAACATTAGGGTCGAAGGATAGGATTCGACGGGTCTCGACAGAGCTTGATTGCTGTGATTATGCGCAGCTCGCGTCCGCTGATTTGCTTCATCAGCTCATTTATCCGTTGTCTGCTTTGATTTGTTCGCCACAATGCCACCCACACACAGCCTGATTGTTACAAAACATCCGAAGCGGTAGCGTCTCATCACGAACGAACAACAAAAGCAGAGACACGAACATTTCCGAACAAGCACATGGTCCGGCAGCAGGCGTACGTTTGTTTATCAACCTGTTTTTGCTATCATCTTTGCGCTTCCATCCATTGACTAGCTACACTGCGCTGCGAGAGCTTCTCCGGTTGGAAGATACTATGGCGACGTATTTTTCATGGTGTTTTGTACACACAGTACGTTTCTCTCACTTCTTGCACCCGAACAGCCGTTGTACAACGGGGTTTTTGTATTTGAATGGGAACTGTGACGCCATGATGCAGATAGGGAAGTCGATAATGTATAAGAGAAATTAAACTGGTACGTCCTGTGTAAGTCATTGGTTTTTATTTAGAGTTTGACCTTCATACAATCAGCCATTCGCGAAGACCGAATTGTCACGTTAACACCAGATTGGACCTAAAATGGAGTACTTTTACATTGGAAAATGGTGTAGTGCGGCGAACAGCTGATTCTGACAGTTATGCTGCGTGCGGCAGCCAACACCAACACTAGCTTGCTTTGTTTACATGCGGTGAACTGTTGCCGACGCTTTTTACGTCACAGTGTATGTGACCGGTAAAAAAAGGTTTTTTTTGTGTATTAGTGAACAATCTGGAATGGGACAAAAATTGGTTTGTTTATTTTACTTGAATTCAAGAGTTGTTGTTGCTTCACTTTTTGTTTTGTTTTGATAAACTTTTGCATTTTTTTATTGTTTTACATTATGATTTTTTCTTAATTTGGATGGTTTCATTGGATCGTCAATTTTAACTTTTAAAATTAGTTGATCATGTTTGGTTTCTCCAACCGTTCGTATGTATTGATTAAAAGAATTACTAATAAGAAGAATTACCTGTTCATGTGGGGCACACAAATCAAACAATCTTCTCTCTGCTCTGGATAGTAAAATGTATAGCCTAGGCAAAAGCTGCGCAGTGCGCATTTTCCCCCCAAGCATTAGTCAGCGAGGCCTAGTAACACATTAACGATTCATTACAGTTTGATTGCATTGACTAAACACGTTGGATTCCGTTAGGTCATTTTTCTGCCTTTCAGATTCAGGTTGAATTTTCTTTTCGAAGATGTGTAAACATGTTCAATTTTAGTAGCAGCTTCAGCCATGTTCAATATGGTAAGGACGGTTGTAGATTAGATTGGTATTGACGTTGGACTCTGTCTTTGTACTGGTTACAATCTATCAATATAAAACGGTAACAGGGAAACATATGTTTTTAGAATGGTTTCAAGTTTTCCTCTACAGAAACGAGTTTTAATTATTCACTAATTGTTGGAAATTTTTAAATGACTTGTAGTTTTTTTTGACATATGTACGTACTGATTGGACAGGAAAAATACTTTTATAATTGAGTTTCAGCTAAAGAGCGTTCGTGTTGCGGTTTGGTGTAGTCAACAGCATTGCGTAGGCATATATCAAGTTGATGTCTTGGAAGAAAAGCGTATTCGAAATGTAAGGAGTCTCAATCAATTGACATTCTATTACAAAACGACTAAAACTTATGAGAATCTTGCCTATGAGTGCAAGATAATTTTCAAGTTTTGCTGTCTCGTGCGTTTCCTAAGGTATCAGTCTCTCTATGAATACTAAGTAACTGGTATCTACCTGAGATCTATTTTATCGAGATGTGGTAAAGTTATATTATGACAATAAAAGTAGGATACTTCCAATACACTAGTTTTGTTAGACAAACAATCAATAACTATTAAATAGGCTGGATGTAAAAAAAGTTCTTAATTTCCCAATTGATGAGCTCGAAAGCGGGATCATATTATTAGGATACCACAGCAACAATCTGCCTCATACTAATATTTGCAACTTTTTCCTTTTTGTCGTAGATTATCCCACCACCCGAATGGAAACCACGCAAAGCTGGCTACGACCTGGATGGTTTGAACCTGACGATTCCTGCTCCGATTTGTCAGGTCGTTGCGGGTAAACAGGGACTGTACCAGCAGATCAATATTCAAAAGAATCCTCTCACGGTGAAACAGTTCTCGGAGCTGGCCAACACGGAAAGGTATGCGCGGCATCGAAACTTGACGTTCTGTAATTGTTTGCTATAATCATTTTATTTTTTCTACTTCACTAAGATATGCTACTCCGAAGCACTTCGACTTCGAAGATTTAGAACGCAAATACTGGAAGAATATTACGTATGTGGCCCCAATCTATGGTGCCGATGTGTGTGGCAGTATTACCGACGATGATTGCAATGTAAGTTATTCATGCTTTACAATTTATTTTGACGGTACTGAAGAATCGTTTTATTTTTTGCACGCTTTCAGGTCTGGAACATCAATCGTCTTGGAACGATACTTGATTTCGTCAATCAGGATTACGGTATCTCCATCGATGGGGTGAACACGGCTTATCTTTACTTTGGAATGTGGAAAACTACGTTTGCATGGCACACAGAAGACATGGACCTGTACTCGATTAACTATCTGCATTTCGGTGCTCCTAAAACGTGGTACGCTGTACCACCAGAACACGGTCGTAAACTGGAGAAGTTAGCCAACAGTTGCTTTCCAGCAAGCTTTCAAACGTGTGCGGCCTATCTAAGGCACAAGATGACGCTCATAAGTCCGCAGATTCTAAAGCAACATAACATCCCGTTCGATAAGATAACGCAGGAGGAGAATGAAATTATGATCACTTTCCCGTTTGGTTATCATGCCGGATTCAACCACGGTTTTAACTGTGCCGAATCGACTAACTTTGCGCTCGAACGGTGGATCGAATATGGTAAACGAGCCACCCAGTGCTATTGCAGTTCGGACATGGTAAAGATCTCAATGGACACGTTTGTACAACGGTTTCAGCCGGATAAATATGATGCATGGATAAATGGAACCGATTTCGGACCACACCCAGAGGATTCGACACACATCGTCGGTCCTCCGCCACGGTTTATAGATAATGAAAAAGATGAAGGCATCGAATCTTTTACGGAGGATGGCGAAAAAACACCAATGAAAAAGGCATGTAATATGGCTGCTATCAACATACGAAAAATGTCGTTTAAGGAGAAAAATCCAGATCTGGATTTGAACGATATCCAAAACAATCCCCATATCCCAGACGATGTAAAGATGGTCCTTAGTGGGGCGCTCACAGTAGGGGATGAACCGGAGGAAGAGTTTGATGAGGAAGATGTCGGCAAGTCGCTCAGCAAATCTGATACCACATCTGACAGTTTCAAATCTACATCTTACGATCCGTTCGATTCCGACGATGACGAGGATGAAGAATTTAGTTCCAAGAGTAAAAAGCGAAAGAAGAGGAAACGCGCAGGAAGCGATTATGATGATGATTGGTACTCATCGCACGGAAGAACTCGCAAAACTGGCTCACCGAGAAAGAGGCTCTCGCAGGAACAAAAGGCGGCGAAGGCTGAACGGGAGAAAAAACGTATAGAGCGAAGGGTTAAACTGGAAGAAAAACGAAAAAATCGTGAAGAGGAGAAAAAACGTCGGGAAGAATTACGGAAGCGGAAACAAGAAGAGCGAAAGGAGAAAAAAGAACGAGAGCGAATGGAGAAGAAAGAACAACGTCAAACGGAATCGAAACGGAAGGCGATGGAACGAATAAAGGAACGAATGACCAAAGAAAAGCGAACTCCTTCGAAAAAATCGCAAAATGGAACATCAGCTTTGAAAAAGATGAAAAATCAGCTGATGAAGGAATTGCCGCCGCAGTTGAAAATGCTGGAGCATAACAAAAAGTTTGAAGGTAAGATTCCCCATCTCAAGAAGCCCGGTGCCGGGGGGGTGCATGGCAATGGTGATACTGATGTGGACGGTAGCAGCAGCACTAGCAAATGTGAAGGCAAAGCAGTAACGCCTGTTGGTAAACTCAGTTTGCCGATACCATCATCGACAACTTTGACTGTGATAGATAAACCGGGCAATGGCATTAAACGGGAACTGATTAGCGATGGGGTGGTTAATGGGAAACCAGCTACGCCACAGTTGATCGATAGTGGACTGGCGAAGAAAATCAGCAGTATTCCACATTTGGTGGTGACGAAAATTGATGCGAGTGAAGTAAAGAGTCATCCCTCGTATAACTCTCGAACTGTAACGACTTCATGTCAGCCGTCCCTTCCAGTACAAATAAATTCTGGCAAAGCAACTGCGGCACAGAATCTTCCTCATCGACCATCTGATTATGTTCCTCCTCCAGTCAAGATTCCCAAACCTCCGACTCCCATAAAACAGCGAATGGATTATATGAGTGCATTCAATGCTTTCATTGAGACTAACAGTAACAAAGTACAACCCTTCGTAGCTCCGGTAATTACAAAACCGCCAACGAAAGCTGTACGATCGGAGAAGTTGCAGAATGTAGAACGGACAGCAGAATTACTAGCAATGCCGACTTTATTGCAGCCGCATGAGCGGCCACTACCAGCCTTGACTGATAACCCAATGGCTAACAGCTGTCGAACTTTTGAGACCTCGGCGGGTAGTATTCAGATTGTTATCCGTCAACAGCCAAAGCCACAAGAAAATGAAATTAAACTGCACACTTTGCAACCGGTGGCTCCAATCATTGCTGTCCCACCCAACAATGTGCTGAACATTCAATACCAGCAACCAGATTATTTCCTCCAGCCACAAACAATGGAACAACCACCTCCCGCACAACAGCTAGTGCAACTGAACCAATTGACGGAATCGTTAGAACCGTTCCCCGAGGAAGAACAGTTTCGATATTTCGACATATCTGGAAACGAAATTCCCGGTCCTTACCAGCAGACGGTTGTCTACGAGAAGCCTACCATAGTTGACAGTATTCACACCTCCAACACCCTACCGATGGAGAGTGAAATTGCTGCGATGCTGTTAGTAAACGGTAATCACCGCCATAACCAACTCGACCAGCAGCATCCACAGCAGATGCAACCCGCCGCTGTCATTAGCGCTGTCGGCACCGGCTTCATTTGGCCGAACACTAGTACCAATCAGAACGGTTTTCTGAGTGAACGAATAGTAGAATTTAACCATTAGAGCTCGTAGTGTTTTAAGCGTTCGTTTTTATCAGTGTTTTTTTCGCATCCCGGCGCAAATTTCACAGCATCCCCAGCCCACCATCACTCATCTCCGAGTCACTAGATATTCGCTGCCTGTACCGTTCGGTAAAAACGGTTTTATTTTTTTTTTTTAGTTTTCTAAATTTTAGGTCATGACTTAGATCTTCACCTTATTTTCGACATTATTTTCTTCCTGAACTCCGCGCTTTAGCCTTTTTTTAATATTAAGTTTTCTTTCGATGAAAGAAATTACTATATATTATCGTGATTAAAAGAACTGAGAAAGATGTGTAAATTATCATACATATAGTTAAATTGATCGATACTTTGAGCACTGTTGGCTCATACCGTGTAAATGAACGTTTTTTCGCTGAAAGAAGAGGATGTATGCGTGCTTAAACTGGAAGTGCCACCCCCCAGCACTGTCCACTCTTGTGAAATAGTATTTCTTTCGTCTTGTTTTAATATAAAACGTATTATGTGAATTATATTTCCGTTTTCGTTTCTTTTGTTATTATTTGAGAAAACCCCATTTATTTAGGTGTCTTTTTCTGTTTTTGTTGAGTGTGTTTTTCGGTTTGTTTCTAAGAGTGATGTATTTTTCTTGGTTTTGTAGTAGTTGTCCTATGAATTAAAAAATATCTGTTTTTTTTTATAATAAATAAGCTTAGAATACTTGTAAAACGAAAGGTTTACACAGTTTGTATTACTGTTACATGAAATATTATTTTCTATTTTATCAGATTATTTATTAAAATATAGCTCAAGAACAGGTAGTTGTAAGGTGAGATGTATTAGAATTAGGTGACCGATATTTAGGTCGCCAATCTTCGCCGTCAATTTCATTTTTAGAAAAATATTCGAGTTGTGATATCAAGACATTCAAGCTTTGCATCGAAAAATATGATCCTAAGAATTTGTTTCCTAAAGATACTAATTCCTTAGGTGTTTTTTATTCGAGTTTAGCTTCCTAGTAGTATATAGGTATCTGATTTTACTGGACTCTTCTGATTTTACAAGACTCTTCGTAAAATTATTATTTTGCAATGCTCTTGCATGTTAACAAGGATTGTCATTGTCATTAAATTCGTGAAATTTTTGATTTAGCATAAAATTGTTCAATTAATACTGCAGGATAGGTTTATTTGCAATCGTAAAAAATGTAGACGCATAGTAAGTGTATTCGTATTCATACCTCTATTTGATGTGTTATTTTGTCTTTATGAAACCTTTTTTATCACTTTGGGGCTTATTACGGATGTCACCTCACGGTGAGAACAAAGTGAAAAAATCTCACGGTGAAAAAAGACGCGTGCAAATCAAATGGGAATCACTTTCACCGTGCCTATTACGGTTGTCATCTCACCGTGAAGTGAGCCCCTTTATCTCCTACATATTCGCACAGTCACCTTACCTAATTTTTCACCACAGATTTTTTAGGCAAGGTGACTGTGAGAAGCCATAGGTACTCATAATTTTATATGGTAAATTTTGTTACATAATTTGTGTTTTTCGTTGTCTCAATCTATCTTAGATGTTTACTTTTCCAACGCTTCATTCTATCTTGCTTGTGCGTTCCTAATCATAAACACTCAGTAACCGGTATTTGATCGCTACTCATCACCACAGCCGGACTGCTCTGCGCTATCGCGGTGTAGATTGCCGGAAGTAAAATGCTCACATTTCCAATTCTTTTTCTCCATCCGGTGGCGTTGGGCGCGCGCGCGTTTTTCCGCATTTCGCGTGTCGTTTGCTGCGTTTCACCTTTTCTACTTATAGATGTACTGTCCTGACCAAGGCGGAACTTCGGCGGATACCGAGCAGGAAGCACGCGTCGTCGAAAGGATTTGAGCGAGACCGGCCGGTCCAGATCTAGAAAAAATCGTAAATGCTGCTCATCTGATTTAGTCTAATGCTCAGTTTACGCTACTTAAAATGGTTCTGGTGTTTTTTTTCTGATTGGCACCTAAAATTCAGCAAACGTGGATGTTTTAGAACATTTTATTTTAGTTTATTGGCGTGATCACTAGCATAAACACACGCATGTATGGTATGAGTGCTTAAATTGAAATTTTAACTTGTACATTCCAGAATGAACGTTTGAGAGAATAAACACGACACAGCTAATTAATAACGAATATAAAAACCATATTTATACCCGCATTATAGGTTTAGCCATTACCAAAAATTAGCAACACAATCTTATGATATTATTTTTTCATTGGTACTGTAACATGTCTTTACATTGTAAATGTATAGAACTTGCATCGCAATTTCCCTTAGTCTTACTGGGAATGCTATCTGGAAGTTTGAAATACGTCGTACGAAAGTGTGCACACATGCTTACCCTTTTCATAAGACCTAACACAACTCAGCATAGTTATAGGTAGTTACTAAAACCGTTAATATATCACGTTATGGTCGGAGCAGTAAAAAATGTGAATAATAAAAGTGACAAGTAGAAATGCAGTATGTGACTATTTTTTTGGCACAAAAACTTCGAAATCATGTTACTAAACCACTCAAACGCTTCAATTTGATACGAGTAAATTGACACATAATTTGATACACAGCAAAATCGTTTCGCGGTTTTTTTATACGCGGGTTTTTTATACGCGGGTTTTTTACGAGGTTTTTTACGCGGATTTTTGAATCAACGCTGTTTTTTTTACGCGGATTTTTGAATTAACGCGGTTTTTTTACGCGGAATTTTGAATTAACGCGGTTTTTTTTACGCGATACCGCGCTAATTCAAAAAAATTTTCGCGGATTTCCGATTAACGTGGGTTTGGAACCAGAAACGTTTAAGTGTTTATCTAGAAAAAGACTAAGTCCAAAAAATACTCTCCGCCCACCGAAAGATCCGGAATGACCATCAAAGAGGACAATTTTTAATACTGGTTCTAGAGCGTCTCGGGTTTTTTCTAAAGCCCTTCTTGCTGGACTTGAACGCGGATTTTTTAATTAACGCGGTTTTTTTTACGCGGATTTTTGAATTAGCGCGGTTTTTTTACGCGGATTTTCGAATTAACGCGGGTTTTTTACGAGGTACGTATCCCCGCGTAAAAAAAAACTGACTGTTTAGGTTCTTTTTATTATTTATCCCTTTCTAATTGACCTAGTTTAAAAAAAAACTCTTCACACATACGACATGAGATATTCGATTGCTAATGCGTTTTACAGAGAAAGTAAAGTCCAAAAATGAGTTCTTCTGATTCTGTGCATATTTTTTTCACTCTCCAACGCAGATGTTCCTCTGAACTATCATGAATCAATTAGCCGGAATATTTTTTTCTTATGCTTGTAGTATGTAGTAAATTAACTACCGAATAACAGAAGGCAAACTGTTCGGTTCTGTAGGCAGTCGTAAAATTGAATAACTTCAGCTCGGTTCTGTGAATTAAACACGGCCGTCCGGTGATTGTTGCTTTGTGTTATGACCGAACTCAGGAAATCGTAACAACCAGTAAGTCAGAGTAAAAACAAACTTCCTTCAATACAGGAATGCCCCCGCATAATCGAGTGAGATCGAGAAAGCGAAAGTGAAAATGGCAAACCCGAAGGAGGTGTGCTGAATCATTCGCTTAAGTAAACAGGAACCTGCTGAATTTCGGCGGCGGGCGGGAAAAATAAACAAACACGTGAGAAAAAAGAGATTATTTTATTTTCCCGAAATGGTCTAAAAATATAAGCGTCCGACTTTGTTGGTAGCGCCAGTGATCGATTTTTTTGGTAAGTTCATTTCCACTGTTCTAGCCGGAGAAGTAGTCGCATTTTTATACGTCTTTAAAACCGAGTGACTTGTATTTCATAATTTTGCATCAAACAAGCGGTCCGGAAAAACTACCCCAAGTGCTACCATTTTCTGCGTAGTTCAATCGGCACAACTTAAAGTGTGAATAACGATTATTATTTGCCGAAATCCAGTGATACCAGTAGTGTTATCAGAGACAGATTTGGAATTTATGGCATGTTGATTGGACTTCATTTGGTAGAGCGCATAATTCGGAGGTAAAGATAATATTGGCGTCATTTATTGATTTATTGATACTGTAGGGATATTGAATCAAATAAAATTGGATGTTTGAAGAAGTTCAGTGAACGATCATTCTACTATTTCAATAAATTGATGTGGAATTTACGAAGACGTTGATGTTTCTCTGAGTACCTACAATCAGATATATGAAAAATTAATTCTGCTATCAAATTCCAAATTCGATTTGTTATATGATGCGTGATAAACCGGCACTGTATGTAACAATCAAAATAAAATGAAGAAAATATATCTGGACTTTTTTGCAGCTGACTCTATATGACACGAAGGGTTTTTCTTCTACGGAATGGCTTGTATCATTACAAAACTAAGATTTGTCACATCATAGCGGGAAATCATGGAGATCAAAAGTGAAAATATTATAAAATATTGTGTTCAAGATAACAGGCTATCTCAGATTTAACATTTAAGTAGATATCCTGAAGAGAGCGATCAGTCAAGTAACTTTGTATGATTTTTGCGATGCAAAGAAGAAAATTGAAATTAGACATTTAAGCTATCAATTCAAATTTATTAGTTCGAATCATATTAGTTACTTTAAGTAACGAAAACCAAACTGCTTATTTGCAAAAATTTTTTTGGATATGATATATATTCTGGTTTCGATCTATGTCAATGTATTCATTGTATAAATTTTGCATTACGCGATTCACAAATTTGTTGTGCGAAATTCGAACAAAAGTTGGGAAGGATTTCGTGCTAGCTCGATCAGACATTGGCAGCACCCTATCAAAATTCAATAAACCTTCATGAGTGTGTAGGCTTTACCACCCAAAGCAACTTTGCATATTTTTAGAAATAAAGAAGTGACTGTGAGATAAAGAAAACATGAGTTTGAGTCTGAACTTTTATCGAAAAGTATTGGCGGAATAGAATTCGAGATTCTAAAAAAATAATAGAAACCAAAATTTTATTAGAATTTGATAAAAGGTCATTTCAGTTTCCTTTTATTTATTCAAAATATGTTTTTCAGATAGACAATTAAGTTGCCTTAATTGACTTGAACTTTTTTCCGTGTACGTTTAGGTTTTCCCCTCAAATTAGTGAAACTTACCATCGATCATTTGTTAACTTGTTTCGAATGGTCTTCGAAACCACATGATGTTGAGGACTCCCAGCCAGTATCGAAAGGTTTTGTAACTGTGTATTTTCGTTGCATTTATGCACTTTTTCAGGTCCAATTGGAACTAAACAATCATTGCAAGTTTTAGCGAACGAGTGCCCTTTTTATATCTTTCTTTCTTTCTTTCTTTATTTCTTTCTCCCTCTTTCTCCCTCTCTCTATCTCTCTCACACACACAAATTTTTTATAACGTTATCATGAGTTTCAATAAACCTAGCGTCTCCATAAATGGGCAAAAATTATCGGAACATTAGGAAAAAATTCACCATTCAACTCGTTTTATTTTAGTTTTCCCCGATAGAATATTTTAAAACCACTTTCATTTGAAAGCTTGGACCCTAAACTAACTTTTGGTGAAGAAAAATCCGAGGTGCGTTGAAGTTGCATAATAAGTCGATTCTGACACGGCGTGCAGTGGCCATTAGGACAGAGATAACTGTTGTGAAATTTTGCAGGCTTCTTCCGTTCTCTTGATTTTTGCCCAAATTTCCTTTTCTACCTGCCAAACCCCTTGGAGAACTAGACTTTCTCTCACACAGAGTGAGTAATTATCCACATTTAGGCGTAGAGTATTTCAGTCGCAGAGTTCCTTTTCACTCTTTATCATCACGTGTTAGGGATAAACCTTTATTTGCTCTCTCAGTTTAAGAGGGAGTAGTTTTCGTTAGCTTCTCCTTCACTAGAAGAGAAGTTAGCCAAATATCAAAACATTTAGGTTCATATTGAAGCCACATCCTAACCGTTTTCGAATTTAATATTATAGGAAGATTCACAACTCACCATGGGTGCGTATTCTGCAGAAAGTTCGATTTTATACTGTTTTTGCCGCACCCCAGAGCGATGAGAACGGTAACGCAATGCTCAGTTGGTCGCCGAGCAATTTATTTCATTTTTCTTGCGTGCGCGGATGCTCCGTCAAATTAGGAGCGTTTTTTCGTCAGAGAAACTATTACTCTGCGCTCTCTCTACAGCAGTGGTGTGATCAGGGTTGCCACATTTAAATCTGTGTTTTCCCTTGAAAAAATCTGAACATCTGTATCTGGAACAAAAATATCTGTAGAAAAAAATCTGTGTTGTTTAAACACAAAGAACTTTGTATTTTTTGAGTTTTTATGGTACAGAAACCAAATTTTTAGCTTAAAACGTGTGAGGAGTTGAAAATATGTTCAATTTGCTCAATATTCAATGAAATAAAATTTGGATTGTTTTTTAAAAATGAATGTCAATTTCGAAAAATCTGTAAATCTGTACTTTTCGACGAAAATCTGTATATCTGTATATGCAGATTCTGTACCGTTTCTTTGGCCAAAAATCTGTAAAATACAGATTAATCTGTACATGTGGCATCCCTGGGTGTGATGCACATTGAATGTAAGCTCGCAGTTGTTAAGAGGGAAGAAAACTCTTTCTCTTTGAGATGAAGATGAGCAAAACAAAGCCTGAAATTTTGAGACAACATCACTTTTTTTCGTTATTGTAAGCATACATTTTTTTAGATAATGTGCAAAATTTATGATAGTACGTGTTGTTTATTTACCATAACTTTGTTTAAAAATGGTTAGTTAGAAAATGGTTTTTATTGTCGACATAATACATGATCCAGTTGATAGAAAAACAGTATAATTTTTCTCTGCAATGTTTGTTTTAGAACAGATTTGAAAAGTATCGCAGATCCATTACAAAAAAAAAAAAAAAATACCCGAATAATAAACTGGAAAACAAATCAAAGATTATAGCTTCTCAACCGTTCTTGTGAATTTTGGTGTACATTGGGGTCATTTTTTACACGGTTGGTCGTACCGCATCTTAAGGGAAAATTTCATTGAGTGCTTGAAAACTCGACTTCTGAGGTGGCTAACCAGAAAACATTTTGGTTCTCATTACTTGCGCTTAACTCAAATGCATGAAATCCGAAAATGTGTAACAAATCTGGAGGTATATACGTACCTACATTGGAAAAAAATTGGTTACGTTTTCATATAACTTCGCAGGCTATATCTAAATACCTAGTAAATTCAACTCGATATGCACATTAGAGCGATATAAAATTAATATCGTTATTCTACGTCTGGTTTGCTGGGTAGGGGCACCAAAATTCGCAGGAAGTAATGAAAAGCTGTAATCTTTTATTTATTCCAGTTTGAGCTTGCGAGCGTTTTTTTTTCGCTTTTGTCGACCAGTGCCCAGTGGTCCAAGGGCAGCTTAAGCCTCAAAAGTCAAAGTGAACCAATCTGTCAAATTATATGGGACAAGAATCCAAAGTTTGAGTGTAATCCGTTGAGTTTTCATTTTCTTACAGTTTTTGGAATGGACAAACATCGTGTTTTTCGGGGATAAACACTGTATGCACCAGAGCTCCGAAATCTCACATTCAATGCTTAGAATACACCTAAAATGAAACTAACTGTGCACTTACTCTCACCATTTGCAGTGATACTGTATTGAATCTAGTTACCCTTACTCCCAAATTTACGTATAACTGATTCGGCTGGTGTTACTTTTTGTCATGCTTTGCCATTCATTCGTTTAAGAAAGTAATGAATGATATCAAACTTTTAGCGCCTATTTAGTTTCGTCAGGCTACAGCAAGCATTGGGTGCTCTACAGGATGAAGCATGATTCTTTAAATTAGTGTTACTATAAAACCATTTTACGAGAAACCAATGGCTAATAGTTCTTTCAGCACCAGGAATTGGAAAATCACTATCAATCCAGCGAATTGATAGAATTTTGAACTGAGACTTCAGTCAAGCAAGCGCAAAGTAATTGATATTATCGATTGCGGGAGAATTTATCTCGCAAGATGCATGAAAAACGCCGTAGAAGTGCGCGGTTATAACCAATCATGTTGGTTTCTTCTACAAAAAGTGCGCAAATCCAATTTCCGCACTTTTTGTAGAAGATATTACCGCGATTGGACGTACCCGCGCACTTCTATAAGAATTTTTCGCGAGAAAATTTTTCGCAATCAACAATATTTGAACGAACGAGAGATTCACACCGCTATCGGCGCGGTAAAAAGTTTTTGTCAGAGCATGCTGTATGAGGGATAGAATAGAATGAAATAGCTGGAAATATTGTACTCTGAATGCTCTTATTATTCGCCTTCACACAGTTCTGTCACTTTTTCCAAACTATGCACTACATAACGTGAGACCATCCTGTAAGTTGACAGGATGTATGTACATTAGAGATGGTCGGGTTTCGGGTTTGAAAATTTTTAAAAGTGTCGGGTACGGGTCGGGTTCGGGTTTCGTGAAAAAAAAATTTTCGGGTTCAGGTCGGGTTCGGGTTTAAAAATGTCGGGTTTGGGTATTAAAACCCGAGACCCGATTATAAAATCTATGAAATCTCGGATTCGGGTTTCACAGTTTCGGGTTCGGGTCGGGTTCGGGTTTCAATGAAATAAAATTTTCGGGTTCGGGTCGGGTTCGGGTTTGAACGAATAAAAAAGTTTCGGGTTCGGGTCGGGTTCAGGTTTTGACCGAAAAAAAAATCGGGTTCGGGTCGGGTACGGGTTTGAAAAACATCAAACCCGACCATCTCTAATGTACATGAGTGACGTCTTCTGAGAAACTGTTCACATATGTCATACTCCTATTGATTTCAGAAACTTCCAAACATCTAGCGGTTTGTGCATTGTGTTTAATTGTTGTCTTATAAACATATTTCGGGTTAAAAATGCCTTGAAACTATAGTTGCCCACGATAGCCCGGTATACAATAGGTTTCATTTTAAAGGTAAATTCATAAGCATCCAAAAGGTGAAGGTTCGATTTAGCGAAAACTAGCGATAATTAGCTTTTTCTCCAATTTAAGAGAACAATAACATATTTTTGTACAAGTTTTTCTGATAGCGTATCAGGTTCATGCGCTTTACGGAATCGTAGTAGCTACTCGTGGGTATTAGGAACTCGTGCTCCATAAACGGCTGTTTCGAATAAAAACAACGTGGAGAACAGAATCTTTAAGTGTGAAATTGTTTCAGATTATTAATTTTCCTTTATTTTGCTTTAAATCTCGCATATGTTATTTTAATTGTGTAATACATCTTAGTAAATATCAATATTATACTGGAGAATAAATAGATTTATAGCTTTTATTTCGAAATTCGTTCAATGTTCAATTTCTTGAGATATCTGATAAAAACCTGCTTGAAGCACCCCTACAGAATTTCATTTTGAGTAACTGATTAGGTTTATGTTGGAGAACTAACTCTCCAGGGGAATCCAGGAAAAGAAGGGTCGCATGACGGAATTCGGTTTAGTTAAAAAAACTGAACACCGGGGCGTATCTGGTGAGTAACTACCTAGACACATTATGTGGTTACAATAAATCTAACTTTATAATTCCGAATTATTTGAGTGGTCCTATGATGAGTTTTGACCATTTTTGGGTAGTTCTATGTATATTATGTAAATATTTTGGCACTATTTTGGTCATATTTCCGGAATAGTTAAGCCGATTTCAGATTGCAAACCAAAGGGTTCAAGAAGACTAAAAATCCGTTCGTCTGACGGTTAATGGAAGTGTTTACGTAAAGACTGCAATGGATGCCGAGGCCGTACCCGTTCATCGTTTGGACTTGCTACCGAAATAATACCCTTTCCCTATCGATATTTTTATATTTTTCCTTCCGATACAAATCCATGTTTCCGCTCCTGTTTTTCTCCTTGAATTATTCCCCTCCTAGAAGTTCATACTATTTATACCCTTCCATTTGCTCTTCGATTTCCTTCCCAGTTAATTCCGTGATTGCCTTCCTTCGATATCCTTGTTTTCTTCCCTCCTGAAAGTTATAATCATAAATGGAACAGTTGAAATACGTGTCGCCCGTTAAACTGGAGAAGAGGAACTACGGTTGTTGTTGGAGTTGGTGTTGCTGCTGCTGCTACTGCTGGTCAAGGTTGGTGCTGTTCGTTGCTGCTGATGGTGATCAAACTCAATTATATCTATACTCCGTATGAGTCACGAAAATTTGCTAAGGAATATTTGTATGAAAATGCATTGCAAGATATTGAAATTTCGTTCACTATTCAAATCTAATTCTAAATTACTCAAATTGTCCCATGCTGTACATACTTTTCTCTGCCGAATTACGATTTCTTCAAATGCTAGCTAACCAAGGAAATGTCCGGTCAAACAGGGTAGATTCAATCATCCCTCGTGCCGTGATGAACAGTGTGTTGAATTCAAACAAACTCAACGTTTGTCATGTTAATGTTCAAAGCTTGTGTGCACGACAGCTTACCAAATTTGATGAATTTAAAGTATGTTTCTCTGACAGTAAAATAGACATTATTTGTGTTACCGAAACTTGGCTTACAGAAGATATACCAAATAAGTTGATAGAGGTTGATGGTTACAATATGATACGCAACGATAGAAAATATTGCCGTGGTGGTGGTATTTGTATTTACTACAAAAATGACATTAGATGTAAATTATTATCATCATCCGAGCTTCTAGCAGGAGCCCAATATTCAAATATCACCGAGTATGTGTTACTTGAAGTAAACTACAACCACAATAAATTTCTTTTAGGAACTTTCTATAACCCTCCTTGTTCGGACTGCGCAGACCTATTATCCGACAAATTGACAGAGTACTCATTGGATTATCATAACACTGTATCCGTTGGCGACTTCAATACCGATTGGAGAAAAATTTGTAACAAAACGACTAGACTGAAGAGTGTCACTGATAGCTATGGATTAACTTGCATAAATACGGAACCTACTCACTTCCATTCCAACGGTTCTTCCCAGATAGATTTATTTTTCACATCTAATGTACAGTTTATGAATAATGTTCATCAAGTATCATCTCCAGTCTTTTCGAATCATGATATCGTCTTTTCGTCTATTGAAATATCTCGCTCTCGATGTGCAGATACACGTGCATACCATGATTATAATAATGTAAACATGCAAAGTCTGTTGAGTGCTATCAATCTCGTTGATTGGTCACAATTTGATAGTATAGATGATCCAGATATTGCGGTTGATCTTTTTAACAGTATAATCTCCGACCTACATGAAACTTTTGTACCAATCCGTTATAGTAAACCCAGGAAAAATCCGTGGTTCAATAGAGACATTTCAAATGCAATTATTGATAGAAATTTAGCGTATAAGCTCTGGATCTCGAGCAGAACTGATGAGAATCACGCTCAATATAAAAGATTACGTAATAAGGTTACTCATTTAATAAATGGGGCTAAATCTAACTATGTTTCCATTAGAATAGATTCTTCAAATAATAACAAGCAGCTTTGGAATAGGTTGAAAGCTACTAATGCTGTACCAACTTCGGCTTTGGATAATCGATTAAACCTCTCGAATGACGAAATCAACGAATACTTTGCATCGAACTTTACACGTGATGGGAGTGTTTTTCCGGTGCCTACATTGAACGAAAATGGTTTTAAGTTTTCTTCTGTGGACGAAAATGATGTGATATTGGCTATATCTTCAATAAAATCTGATGCTATTGGTCTCGATGATGTTCCGATTAAATTCATACGCCTGATTTTGCCCCAAGTTTTGCCAAGAGTAACTAAGATTTTTAATATGATTATATCCACCTCAAAATTCCCCCGGGCCTGGAAGTTAACCAAAGTTATTCCTATACGCAAAAATGCCAGAAGTAATGCAGTTAACAACTTACGTCCAATAAGCATACTGTGTGCGCTTTCCAAAGTTTTTGAAAAAATTTTGAAGCTTCAAATTAATGATTTCATACATGACTTAAGGTTGATGTGTACTGAGCAATCCGGTTTTCGCAGAGGCTATAGTACTACAACCGCCTTCCTTAAGGTACATGATGATATTCATGCTGCTATTGACAAAAAAGCTATAGCATTCCTGCTGCTTGTAGATTTTTCTAAGGCTTTTGACAGGGTTTCTCACGTTAAGCTTCTAAAGAAATTGTCAACCCAGTTCATGTTCAATAGAGCCGCTGTGCAGCTTATACAATCATATTTGACATCACGATCTCAGGTAGTTACTACGGATAGTTGCTTCTCAAACCAAATTGAAATTTTGTCAGGTGTGCCGCAAGGATCAATCCTTGGGCCACTGCTTTTCTCTATGTTTATCAATGATTTGCCCAGTATCTTGAAAAACTGTAAGGTACATATGTTTGCCGATGACGTTCAAATTTATTTTTATTCACGTGACCTTTCTTTGGCTTCGATGGCAGATCTCATTAATGATGATTTGTCACGAATTCTCGCATGGTCCGATAGCAATCTTTTACCAATAAATCCTTCAAAAACTAAGGTCATGCTAATCTCCCGAAATCGTAATATTAGCAATCTTCCTGCAATTATCTTAGGTAACGATGTCATAGAATATCTTCCTGAAGTGTCTATTCTTGGCTTCATGGTGCAAAATGATTTTAATTGGGAGAGTCATATAAGTAGTCAGTGTGCCAAAATTTATAATGGACTTAGGGTTCTAAAACTGTCCTCAAGTACTCTGTCAACTGCTATAAAACTGAAGCTATTTAAAGCTCTTATCTTGCCTCACTTTTTGTATGGTGATGTTTTTCTATTAAATGCTTCAGCTTCAGCGTTGGAAAGGTTACGTATTGCACTAAATTGTTGTGTTCGCTTTGTTTTTGGATTGTCGAGGTTCTCTAGAGTATCTCATCTCCAACAGGAATTAATTGGTTGTAGATTTCATGACTTTTTTAAGTTACGATCATGTTTAATGTTATTTAAAATTATAAACACTTCATCACCTCCATACTTAAGAGAAAAAATTCATTCCTTACAAAGCAGTCGTACCAGAAGCTTTTTACTTCCTATATTTCGAACATCACATTATAAAAATACTCTGTTTGTGCAGGGCATTGTTTTTTGGAATCTGCTACCTTCTGAGCTCAAAAATATTCGGTTCTTAAATGGATTCCGTCGTGAATGTACAGCATGGTTCAATAATGGGAGAAGTTAATAAAATAATACCTAAGAAATATTCGTTACCATCAGAAACTTAAGTTATTCTACTATAACATTTCGAATTGTAGTAAATTAAAAGGTTTTTCCTTACACTACAATGTTTGTAAACAAATAAATAAATAAATAAATAAATAATGGTGTTGAATCGGCCAAGTGGTTACCGAAATATTAGGAAAAACCAAATGGAAAATGGACAAAAATAACAAATAATTCATAAATAAAAACCGGAAATATTACATATTTGAAGTCTCATTTAATATGGAATAAGTTAAGGGGGTTAAAAAACCGTTATTCATCAATACTAATCGTTCAAAAATGAGTTTGAGGTTTTGACTGTGATTTGCTCTAGAGTGGACCACTGTGCAGTGGTCAACGCAGGTTTCGCCCTAGAGCTGAAACAGGAGGAATAATGAAATATTGTAGCTTCTCAAGCGTTCCTGCGTTGGAAAATGGACAAAAATAACAAATAATTCATAAATAAAAACCGGAAATATTACATATTTGAAGTCTCATTTAATATGGAATAAGTTAAGGGGGTTAAAAAACCGTTATTCATCAATACTAATCGTTCAAAAATGAGTTTGAGGTTTTGACTGTGATTTGCTCTAGAGTGGACCACTGTGCAGTGGTCAACGCAGGTTTTGCCCTAGAGCTGAAACAGGAGGAATAATGAAATATTGTAGCTTCTCAAGCGTTCCTGCGTTTTTGGAAAACTCACTGTTTTGTGAAGAATATTTTATTCTTAGCGTACATATTCGATTTTGCCTTTCACTCAAAACCGGTGCTTATGACAGGTAATGAAGTTTTAGATAAGATTTTTTGTTGAGCAATAAGACTTAATGGAACTTCTAGATGAATTTGTTCATTGTTCTAAAATTTTCCTCTTTTTTTTTTTTCATTTCCGGGCTTTCGAATTATTTTCTACGAATGATCGAATCAAGAATAAACAAATCATGATCGGATAAACTATTATTAATCTGACCTGTAATTAAAAACAAATTGAATTTAAAATGCAATAAATAATTAAATATAAAAATTTTACTTTCTTAGACCCATAGTTTGTTTAGTTCTTCTTCGGGTAATTTAGATACCTACTTCCCGTGCTTTTTGATTGGTAAAATCAGAAATTACAGATTTAAAATCAATGGAATCAGCAGTGGTGGGCATCATTCCGCTAATTCGCTAATGGCTAATTAGCGGCGCTGAAATTCAGTTAGCGGTTTAGCGTTTTCGCTGATTTTTGAGCTGATAAGCGGACTGTTAGCGTCGCTAAAATTTTGGCCTTCGAATCGCTCATCGCGAATTCGTTAATTTTGTAGAGAAGCGACAAAAAAAACTACTTTCAAGACTTGTGAGTCGCTGATGGCGTACATAAGTTGCTTCAAATGATGAACCCACCTTACTGCAAAAGTTACTTTTGAAACAATTGTTTTATACGAACAAATTTAATTGTGATAATTGTCTAGGGCGACATCCATAAACTACGCAACGCAAAAAATTCGATTTTTGGACCCCCACCCCCCATATGTAACGAAACGTAACGCCAACATCTACCCCCCATAAAAATTACGTAACGCTGCAAAGGGATTTCCTTGATAAAAATGCTCGTTTTTGGAGAATCTCTCCAGAGATTTTTCGTTGCGTAACACTGAACTTATCTCCCCCCCACCCCTGTGTAACAAATCGTAACGCTCAAGGAAACCCCCCCCCCTTCCCCCTATGAGCGTTACGTAATTCATGGATACCGCCTAGACACTTAAATTTATTGCCGGGTCTCGGTAGTTTTTGCCGAGAACGGCACCACTGAATGTTCAGTGAAAAAATCA
This sequence comes from Wyeomyia smithii, assembly GCF_029784165.1. Lineage (NCBI taxonomy): Eukaryota > Metazoa > Arthropoda > Insecta > Diptera > Culicidae > Wyeomyia > Wyeomyia smithii. The sequence continues at coordinate 216,311,623 of NC_073695.1, forward strand.
ATGACAGCTGTCACATTTTTCTGTAAATCTCGGTTCACCTAACTGAAATTTCGGCACCAAATATCCGTTATCTCGGTAGTGATAGCTCGGTATTATTTTGTGCCGAAATTTCAGTTAGATTGAGCCGAGATTTACGAAAAAATACGACAGCTGTCATTAATTTTTCAACCGAGCACTCAGTGGTGCCGTTCTCGGCAAGAATTACCGGGACCCGGCAATAAATTTTAAGTGTTCAGAATTCCTTCCTTCACGACACAAGTGCAAGTCAGTTTTTTGAAGTAGAATACTTCTCTCAGGAAGTTTGGCTACATAGGGATGTGAAATGAAAATCTAAAACCGAAAAAAGTGAAAAATATGTCCAATTTCAAATGCTAATAAATCGGTTAGTATTCGATGGATTTCCTTCGTTCTTGCAGCAATAGATTGGAAAATCTTCTAAGATTCTTCCCAAAATAAGATAATTGTAATTTTACTATTCACACTATTGTACTATTGAAAATAGTCAAGCCTTGTCAAAACGAAAAATTCAAAACATTGAAAACATGCTATTTGGCCTATATAAGAGCCTGTTTCAGCCGGAGCCGCTCATAATAGTTCTAGACAGCGACAACAGCAGTCGTCCTTCCTTAGCAGCAGCACTAGCCCTGTGGTTGGTCACCACGTCTCAGGAGCAGCGCGGTTTTTCTCAGCGTGTGTCGCCAGACAGCCATTATTCCACCCGTGTTGGGGCAGCATGAAGATTGTCATCAGGAAATCCAATTTCGGAAATCAAAATGCCTTTTTCAAGGCAAATAAACAAGTCATTGGAAGTTAATAATTTTTGTCAACGCAAGCAAGCATTCTGTGTTGCATCCTAGCAATTTTAATTTGTCGCACCCGTCTAATTTACTGAATGTGATATAGCTTCCACAGTGCATGTTGTCCGTGTATCTTAACTCCCCCAATGTTAGGGCAGCTCAAAGGTTGTAATTAGCAACCGATTTTGAACCGCAACATGCTTTTTTCAAGGCAAATAAAAAAATAATTGAAGGTTAATAATTTTCTGGCATCAACACAAGCAGACATTCTGTGCGGGATGTAATCAAATTCTGTTGTAGTTGTCTAATTTCCACTTTATTTAGTAAACCCCCCACTGTAGAACGCATTCACAAAAGCAGTTAGTTCGACTATGCAGAGCTAATATGAAGTCGATTCAATCAATCAGCATAAACAGAATTTCGTCGTCTCCCAGCTGCCAGGTTGCAACATGATGCAACACGCAACAGCGAGCAAACGAAATCGCTTGGTGTTACAAACCGCAATAAGATACGGGTTAAAACCGTTGCGTGTGTGAGAGCACCATCGGTGTTTATTCGCTGGATACAAAAATCAAATGCGAATTGTGGAATAATTTGTCTGAAGAACATTAGGGAATGGAACAACTGAACTAATAGGGCGTGGTCTATTTCGTAGCACCCTTCGGCTATAAAAGAGTGTTTCTGGGAAAACTAGCTACATTCATTAGTCGAAAGGTGAGCTGGATGGACCGTCCACAACGTTGACAGCAGCAGCAGCAGATATCAGCACTCAGCGGTAACAGAATTTATCAGCGGGTTGCGCCTGTGGCTGCCTTCAAATTAAACAAATCACTTGCCCTGTGGTTGGTCACTCAGGCCTCTGCTTGAGAACGAACGCCAACGCGAGCGATCGGGCGAGATTTTTGCCGTACATCAGCCGGCACTTCCTCTAATGGAAAAGTTGGATCATTTTGTTCAGAAGAATATTACTGTCGGTAATATCACAGAGCTGCGATTGCATTATATCCGATATGGAATTGAACAATTGTTCTTTTGAGGACAAATAAAACACTTAATTTGAAGAGTTAATAGTTTTGGGTACCAGTAGCAGTATGGTAACAGCCTCAGCGGTAGGTGCATCCGGTACATCCATGAGGCGGATGTTATAAGGAAGTAAATGGAAGCGGCATGGCGAAACAGTTCGGGTGTGCTTAGACGCGCGTCATTTTTCGTTGTTGATATTATTCCCCACATGAAACGAGGCGCTTTCGTACGATAGCGGCGGTATTAGCGGTAGATGCATTTGCCAACACTTACTCCAGTAAAACCGTGTCTAATTTTCAATGTGAAAACACCTTTCTATTGTGTTGGCCGTGCACATTAGGCCTCTGCCAGGCTAAACGCGAAAAGCGGCGTGAACCGTTTCGCCCGGCCGTAGGTTAATGTGCAGCCGTAAGTAGAAAGTATTCTATCTCAACCTCGCGGTCGTGGCTTTGCACACAACCCTCCTGTGATTTTTACTCTAGAACGGGGTTCTAGTTATCGTATAAGCTACATGTGCATTCTGGAGAACAACCTCAAGGTGGATGCGAAAAAAATCTGCATATTGCCAAGCGCAACTTCGGTTCTCCTTCTTCAATCAGATCATATCTAGATTTCAAAAACATTTGTATTACATACAAGCAGAATCTCTTTTGTTGCTCCTCATATTCACAAAATTCTCAAGTATGACTGTTTTATGAATTTTGAACCTCTTATTGTAAATAAAACTCAAAAGTAATTATTTTCGTTTGTTTTTATGAGCAATAAACATATGACAATCTATGTATTAATTATCGCTAGATTAGCGAATAGCGAAAGTTCCACCAGAAGGGATTTAGCGTTTAGCGTTTAGTGATTATAGAGCTAAATTTTCCAGTTAGCGAATCGACGATTAGCGTCGCTAAATTTTCAGTTAGCGGTGCCCACTAGGAATCAGTGATTTCACGTTCGATTGATAAAATGGCAAGGTTTGTTGATCTCAAGTTACTCATCGTTGACTTCAAATAGGTCTTGATCAATTTTAGAGAAACTTCTTCCGCAAGCTGCAATACTAATTTCCATCGAAAAAAAAAACTGAGAGCGATTTCTTTGTTTGGTATCGAAGCGATCATACCTATTATACCTATGAATGAAATTCAAAGCTCTATTGATCTACCTAGATGAATATTGTTCAATCCTGTTGAAACCGAAACGTAGTCTTTGAGCCGTTTTTATTCAATAATGAATTCGTCTCTATCGATTTTACCTGAAGCCTTCTCTAGATCCAGCTCCGCAACAGGATCCAAAAGAATGTCATTAACTTGTTATCACACTTCTGTGTACAGTCAGGTTTTTTTTTTACGCGGGGGATACGTACCTCGTAAAAAACCGCGTTAATTCAAAAATCCGCGTAAAAAAACCGCGTTAATTCAAAAATCCGCGTAAAAAAAACACGTTTTTTTTAAATCCGCGTAAAGTAGTCCAGCAAGAAGGGCTTTAGAAAAAACCCGAGTCGCTCTAGAACCAGTATTTAAAATTGTCCTCTTTGACGGTCATTCCGGATCTTTCGGTGGGCGGAGAGTATTTTTTGGACTAAATCTCTTACTAGATAAACACTTAAACGTTTCTGGTTCCAACCCACGTTAATTCTTCCGAATTTTTTTGAATTCGTGAAATTTTTTTTGAATTAGCGCGGTATCGCGTGAAAAAAAAACGCGTTAATTCAAAAATCCGCGTAAAAAACGCGTTAATTCAAAAATCCGCGTAAAAAAACGCGTTAATTCAAAAATCCGCGTAAAAAAACGCGTTAATTCAAAAATCCGCGTAAAAAAACCTCGTTAAAAACCGCGTATAAAAAAACCGCGTAAAAAACCTGACTGTATTCAGACTCTTTTGCTGCAAGTATTTTTGAGTATCGTTGATTTCAATTAGAATTGAAGTCCAAAAACCAAGAAGATGGGCATGATAAGCGGCTCGGTGTTCGCAAGATTTTGGGGCCCCTTTGAGTGGTTGGCCTGATGCGGACCGCACCAACCGCACCGCTACACTACTGATTGAGATAACATTTGGTCAAAGATCTATTCATTTCGTATTCTAGTCCCTGCAAATTTCAGGCATAGATTTTCACCAGATCCCCTTTTTTCGTAATGGTGCCATAGAAAAAAGTTCTATATCGAAAAATGTTTTTTTACAGGTACCTACAACTACACTAGGGGCACCAAAATTCACAGGAATGGTTAAAAGTCTGTAGTCTTTTCGGAGCAACTTCTTTCTTAGGGCAATATTTTTTTTTGTTTCTGTCGACCATTGTAAGTAAAGACATTACTTTTGTTTTCAAATCATGTCAATTCGAGTGTACCATACCAAGAAGGGTGAATGAACATAATTTTCGTTATTTTTTTGGATCCTATGAAGCGTTTTCCTCCTTGGTAAACAGCAACATAAGGAGATCAGCGTTAGTATTGTTAGTATCTATCGTGAATCAATAGTTTATTGTTTTCTCCAAACAATTTTTGAAACTCCGTTATTGAGTGGATGCTAACGTCTAATATATTTGATTTACTAATGTGAATTTTTCATTCAACATTCCAACCTTCTTCTTGTTCTGCTTATCAAGAATTAGAGCCTAGGTGGTGCTGTTCTGTGTGCTTCTCCAATTTCGTTGTCTCATAACTATCTCATCTGGGGTTTATTATGTTTGTGTTCTTGTAACGGCACCCACGCGTCCTGTAAAAGCCTACAGGGTTCCGTCGCATTAGGTGACATACTAAGAACCCGGAAAGAAGCCGGTTTCCTACCGCATTCTTTCTACGTTGGCATAGCCTTCAGCTGTGCATGGAAGTAGGTCAGAGCTGGCTTACAGTTGAAACCAAGTCTTCCGCTTGGCTTGGGTGACGAAAACCGCCACCCCTTAAGCACAATTAATTAAAACAAGAGCCCGCGGTTCGGTACTTGATGGGCCGGTAACTCGTCGCCGCATCGCGAGGGTGAGTTACTGGCAATTGTTTGTAAACAAGACAGAGTTGCTGAGCGCACGGCTCACCGCTCTCGGTAGAATTAGACTAAGTAGGATTAAACCCACGAATTAAGGTACTAAAACGAACAAAGGCTGAGAAGGGCCATTAGCATAACAGACATAGGGAGTGGTTCCGCGAGGGGAAATTGTCTCTCGCGGAATACACTCTAGAGCTAGCAGTAAGTTCCAATGTAGCATAGAATTTAATTGTTAAGTAAAACTGATTCCGAGCGGTCACTGGATCGCGCGTCCAAGAATACCTGTGATTTTTTTACGAAAGAATATCACAAATTCCTGGTAGGGCAACAGGAGTTGCCCTTCGTTTTCTCCAATAGCCAGTCTATAATCACAACCGTGATAACAATCTTATTTTGAGGAAGTCGTTTTTTTACGAATGAAAAAAGCGACACAGAGAAATAATCTTTTGCGTTTTCAAAAAGGTAAATTTGAATCTAAAAAAATATTTCTCAGCGTCGCTCTTTTCACCTTGAAAAAATTGAGGAAAACCACCTTTCTCTGAAGCGACTGATAAGAGATCCTCTTAACTTCAGAAAGATAGTCTGTGTCGATTTGACTCCTCATTGTCTTTTCTTTTTCTTTTTTAAAGAGTGAATTCGTTTTTTCAACAAAATTCTATTACTTATTTTCTTTCAAAAGTTAGGCTAGAGAAACATTTCATTCAGTTCTAAAATATTAAACTATGTGTAGTGAGGTTTGTAACTGTACCCAATTATTACTTTTCCAGGTCAAACGTACACAAAATATGAAAACTGGATTTAATTTACAGCCGGAAAATGCTCCGTTAGAATTGATTCCGTCGCCCAGAATAATGTGGTCATCCCCTGTACCGGTAAGTCGTAGCAGAATAAAGATTTATTCAGAAATAAAATTTAAACGTAGGGCAGGGAACGGCTTAAGCAGTGGCGCCTATTTTAATCAGTCGAAGAAAACAGGCCTCTAACTCCTGAGTTTTGATCAATGTCCACAATTTCAATGATAGAAACGAAAACTTTGATTGTCTAGCTGTCTTACGAATATCAGAAATACCGTTTATCACAAAGAAATCTGTGAACAAACCTCAATCGAAGCCATTCAGAAGTCACTGCGGGTGCTGAAAAAATGCCTGCAAAATAGATGGAAACTGCTTAAAATAGGTTCGGAGTGATTTGAATAGTGTCCTTCGATTGGTAACTTTGATTGATTATTGTTGAAGTTTGCTATCAGTTTCACAACCTGAAAACAAGTTCTGACAGAGAAAAAGATAGAGAACAGATTGTTATACTTCTGTTTGAATTTCACCCAACACATTTCGAGTATTTCGTCTCAATACACAGGCGGTTCCTAAAGCTGCTTAGAATATGCTCCCTACCCTAATAAAAAAATACCAGAAACGAGTCATTTATTTTCCTTGCATTGAAATGGTGTGTAGCAATCAACTTCATGCTTTCAATATGTTACAAACCGAATAAAATAGGTAAAACCTTCAAAATAGGGGAACTACTCCATTATTCATCTCAGCCCGTATATTCATCTCATTCAACATGTGAACGCAATTGAAAACAGGAAAAAACGCATATCTTCTTCTTAAACCAATCTGCTAATCCATGGAATGGATTCTTCTTAGTTCACTTTAGATTCCTCATAAAGTATAATTCCAAAAAACTCACTTAAAAGCACAAAATTTGATATTATAGTCGGGCATCTGCACTCGAAAACTCATTAAATTCAATCACCTACCTCAGAAAACAAAATCCGCGCATCGTTCTATACGGCTACAACGGGACTCGTTCTGCAGCCAACCAAAGTTTTTTTTCATCACTAGCGGACCACTTTTTATTTCAATCACTAAACAAAATCACTCACTACACTAAGAATACTTCAATCTTTGAAACGTTCACCTCAAATTTCCAAAAACAAGCTTGAATTAGCAGAAATATATGAGATGAATTTCTACAATTCCTAAATTTCAACTGTATGTATTCTCATCTGTTTTCACTGCGTTGAAGAAAATCAAGAGTTGCCAAATCAGTTCCTGTTAATACGAAAAAATCATACTGAAAATATTGAATTGCTCCGACATAGTTGACATAAATTTACAGCACTGTAGTGGTTACCTAGGTTACCAGTTTTGCACGTAAACAACTGCAGCGGATATCTAGGTAACCTACTACGACGGGCTGCGGCTACGTTCATTCATGATAATGTGTTTCATTCATGATTAACAGTGTGATGAATATAGGGGCGTCGTGAGATGAATTATTGAGCAGTGAAGTTTTGCGATGAATATGGAAGCGTTGTGAAAAATGGTTTTGTTTTACAAAATTTAGGATAAATCTAGCTAATTTTACTAAATATACAATGCTAAACGCCTCCCCAGCTGGTCTCGAGGTACGATGCTGGCCTAACAAGTCAGTCGTCGTAGGTTCGAGTCTTGACTCGGGGGAGACTGTTACTGTCAGTAGGATCGTAGCGCTAGCCCCGCAATTGTCCTGTACACTTAACGGTTGGCTGCGAAGTCTGTGTTTAGTTAAACAGAAGGCAAGTTCCGAATCGGCTTTGCTTTGCTTTAACAATGCTAAACGATTCCATAAGAGTACGTAAGCATATTTAGTTTATTTGTTTAATGATTTCGTGAAAATTTGGTGTTTAATCCGTGCATTCTTCGTGAATATCGGCTTAATGAGATGAATAATGGAGCAGTTCCCTTATGTGAATTTTCTTTAAAATTGTTAGAAATTAAATCGGAGCTAATTAGATACGGTGCAAACTTGTTATTTCTTCAAACATGTTCAATGATGGTATTTTTTTCCATCCTTCACCGAAAGATTGACACATCACTGTATGACTATCCAACCGAGGTATGGGACCAAATACCGGACAGAGACATTATCATCAAGCTGACGGTGCTGATCCCGATTGTGTTGTTCGGGATTCTGGGCAACATCACGCTGCTGGAAATCGTTCTCTCGAATCGTACCCTGCGAACTTCGACCCATTTGCTGATCGCGAATCTTGCTTTAATCGATCTTGTCACCCTTGTCCTGTGCCCTCCGATGTTTCTTCTGCACGACATCCACCAGAGGTACGTGCTGGGTCAGATCGGCTGCAAGGTAGAAGGATTTGTCGAAGGTAATTGATCAGTTGACTAATATTTAATTTAAAAATTACAATTCAATCCTCAACAGGTGGTCTGCTGATCACATCGATTCTAGCGCTGTGCGTGGTCAGCTACGATCGGTTAGCGGCCATAGTGCTTCCAGCGAGAGCAAGAATGACACGGAACTGTGTCATCCTTGCCATCGTACTATGCTGGGCTTTAGGATTTGCCGCCGCTTTACCGCTGGCCATCTATCGCAACTACCGGGAACGAAACTGGGCCAATTTTCGTGAAACTTACTGCTCCGAGAACCACGAAGTTATGCCCATCTACTGGGACTACATTGTGGTCCTGTTGGTGTGGATGCCACTGGGGGTAATGGTAGTGACCTACAGCGCCATTTTGTACAAGCTGGATCGGTACGAAAAGGAGGCACTAAACCGGGAGCATCCGATGGTTGTCCGGTTCAAAAGCCGAGTTGTGAAGACACTGTTTGTCGTGCTGATGACGTTCGTCGTAGTACGGATTCCGTTTACGATAATGATTATGGTTTACTATAAAAATGTAGACGATTCCAACAAGTTCAAGGTACGCCGGGATCAGATTCAATGCTGTTTTTTGAAGTTGTATAGTTTTTTTTTTCTTAGGTCAACGATAATATTGTTTTACTCTGGTGGTTGGCTAAGATGGCGTTCATATTCTTGTATTCGGCCATGAATCCTGTGATATATGGCTTGACAAACAGAACGTTCCGGAAAGCTTATAAGAGTTCAAAGATTCTGGGTACTCTTTTGCGGTTGAGTGAAGTAAGTGTACTGACACTATGAAAATGGAAGCAGAACAGTTAATAAGTTTAACCATGACATTTCTAGAATACTGAAAAGTCTCCGCAAGAAAAACCCGTGGCAACCTCCCGTAAAGCACTTTGGCCTCGAGAACCATGCGAAGGTGGTAAAACGAATAAGGAAAATAGGATGTATTGGGGTAGTAGAAACAGGTAACAATACTCTTAATCAATTTTTATTATTACATTATAATAACATCATCTATCATCATTAGATACATTGTTGCAAACTGGTTAAACTCTACCATAAGATATAAGGACAAACGTCGCAGTGTTGCAAATCAGCGTGAACAAAATAATCCTCCTGCAGCGAACAACACAAAATCCTCTGAAATGGTACCGAACAACTAGCAGCTAAGATTTAGTCAACCTGTGGTGCGTTATTGACAAGTGGCAATAAAATGATAATATTCGCTTTTATCGGTAATAATTAATTATGCCTGTCGAATGCTTTCCTCTCTTGGATTCGCTTTGTGAGTTATCGTAGATAGTATCCGAAGTAAAAAGACCTTACGCCTAACAGCTTATCACAGTATTATCGAGTACCAGGGGGATCATCGTTTTCCCTCGTGTGGATTTGTAGCTGGCTGTTGATTTTCTCGTTGCCACTTTCATCCGGTCAAACGGTTGCAGCTTTCGTGGCGATTGGGATACTTTGTTGTTATAAAAATACTAGTAAATTACCACAACAGGTGAGTTAAACGAAATCGTTGACAGTTTAGCATATGTTAAGCAGTGGTAATTCCTTTATCAATTGTGTACTTTACATTATATCGATTAGTGGGGTGGATAGTTCATTCGTTTAAGTGCGCAAATTTCCAGTCCCAGTCGGAGGGTATTTTCGATCGGTTCGATATAGTTCCGCTGGTCCAGGACGTTAACTAAGTTTAAAGTGAAAGTGTGTAAGAAGTGTGAAAGTAAAATTATTTTAAGAGTATACATAGTGATTGCAGTTTGGCATTGCGTCTTTTTGGTATGAATATCTGCTCTATTCATTGTGCTGATAAATTGTTCAAAGATGAAGATATAATTCTGCGAACTAACGGTTGTTTTCTCACAAGTTTGGAATCACACAAGAAATTTGAACCTCTACGATTTCTTAGGTGCCGCAGTGGTCGTTTGAGATGGACCATACTGATTGTTGAAAAATAAACCTAATGGTGTGCACGCTAGTGAATTGCAGACAGACATTATACTCGCTATAACTTTCAAAAAGTATAGTGATTCTAATAAAATCCAAAGTACCTTTCTCCGATCAGTGACTACGTTAAAAATAATATTGCACGCTTTATTTGTGAAGTTAGTCCTTCGAAAAGTTCGAGTTATGCTTTTTTACTCTTTATAAAAAATCTACCGATTTCGTTAAATTATCGTCCAGTTCATGATAATTACATCAAATCAGAAAAACACATTTCATTAGACTGAGTTGCGCTATTTTCTTAGGAGTACTTTCTGTAAGTCACCGACAATCGCATTAAAAATGTGTGGTTGTGTCTAGCATGCTGTATGTATTCTCCATTGAAATGATATATATATATATATCTAACCTCCGACAACGTCAGTGCTGCTTCGCACTCCGCTTAGAAATTTATTACATTCTTGAAATTGTTTCTCCTTTATATCTTTTGGACGGTTTCGACGGATATTCGCTCTTCTGTAGCATTTTCTCATACCTCATTTAAATCTTTGAGCAAACAGATTTTCTCACAATCGAAGAATTTTCAGACTCCCCAGAAACTCTGTTTCAGGCTAATTTAACGATATTACAATTGTAAAAAATGCAACATATATACCATCAATATAAATTTTATTTCAAGTTTGAAATAACTGAGACAAAATTTGATTTTTTTGAGCTAGCTTAAAATAATTTTTTGGCAATATATATATAATCAAATTTACACACAGATTGTTCCGGTGTAGAAAAATTAGAATGAAAAAACATATTTCTATTGTCACGTTTATAGCTTCTTGGAAGATTTTTTTCCTGGAATGCATTTTTTACTTTTTTTCTTGATTATCACCTGCCTCAAAAATGACAATGTCGCAGAATCGAGGTCAAAAAATAATTATCGACAAGATAACGAAAACTCCGAAGAAAACATAATTGTAGTGTAGCGTAAAAGCTAGAGAATTTGTCATTTAATATTGAGCGCATCCAGAAACATTTTCTTAGACTGGCCCTAAAGAAATTACAATGGCGCAATCCATCAGAGCTTCCACCGTATCCTGATCGATGTCTACTCCCTGGGCTTAGACACACTGCAACGACGGCGAACAATTTAGTAAGCGCTTTTAATTGAAAAGCTTCTTTGGTAATATCCACCGAAATTTTTTTTTGTCATTTTTTTATTGACCAAAATCATGCTAATACTCTCCTAGAATCAAAATCTACATCGCCCAAGTACTGATCTACACTAAAATTTCGATTGAACAACTTTTATGCTCTAAAATCATATTTTTCGTTAATTTTGGCGATGCTGTTTTTTTTTTTTAATTTCGTGGCTTTGTATACTAGTAGAAATTACCTTTGATCGATAACGTGTTTCAAATTTTAAGTATAAAGGTCGCTACATTAAGTTTCAACTGTTACAGCGTCTCTACAGCAGTCGATCAGCGGTTCTCGTTGTGTACGTTCTCTGTTTGAGTTTTTCTATACTTTTTAACTGTGAGTTGTATTTAAAAGTTCTTAAATATGATTGACAAGTTTGAGTTTTGCGTGGGGTCGGACGACAATCGCGTCAAAGTCGCTGCGCATCGCAAGTCCGATATCGCGAAAGAGTCTAGGCGCAGCCTTACATCAGACAAAAAAAAGGAAGAAGAGGCAAATAAGGCCCAGGAAGGACAACTTTACGGCGCAGGGATAGCTGACTGATGGTAAAAAAATTACTAGGGGCTTTATTATTCCGTTTCTTAAGATTTAAAGCAAAAAAAAATCTGAAAAATATAAAAATGTGTAGGTACTTCACTAGCGACAGTTATGTAGATAATATTTTTTTTTTATTTGGTTGTAGGTGGAGTTGAGCACGACTTCTACTGCTCGCCGCGGAAGAACTAAAAAAAGCGGTTCACGGCGATCGCTGCACAGCCGCCATTTCGTAAAAAAATAGCAATATTTTTTTCTAATCTCCAAGAGTTGCTTAATCCAATGATATATTATTTGTATACCTTACATCTCAAATTTCCTTTTAAAAAAATCATGAAAAAAGCCTTATTTTTTTTTAACATTTGGTGGATATAACCCCTTAACGGAGAAATCGACTTACCTTGGTTGCTTTCGATTCTAGCTTTCGTTCTCAAGCACCGCAGAGAACGTTGCGCAACGATTCGTTACTCATGCCCAGTGCTGATAAAGGTCATTTTCCCCAGCAAAATTTTTCGAAAATTATAGCCAATCATTTTCAATTTTCACTTCCAATGATCGCATCACTCTTTCAGATACACTAGATTTTCGTCCTAGTAACGTGCCGTTATATTCAGATGAAATAGATCACGCGCATCGTTCACGGTTACGGAATAAAATTTGACGACAAATCCAACCAAATGATCTTCACTTCAAAGCGAAAAAGAAAAACAAACAGTCCACTCAACCAAAATGAACCTCACCGAAACATTTTTTCACTGGCACTGACCGATGCCTTGACAATCATCGTTAACTGATAAACTGATTTTGTTGTCTTGCTTTCATCGTATGAAATATAATGAGGTGTTTTGACAGTTCACTTCCATGCAAAAAGCGGGAAGGGCGAACTCTGAAAGGATTGTAAAAAAATAACGTTTATGGATGCTTTTTTCACTTTCACTCAAGAGTCTCAACAAATATCAACCCTGCTCGTGCCTAGGTTCCATCGAACATGTTTTGGTCAAAACGAACCAGTCAGACTAAGTGTGAGATGAGTTTTAAGTACAAATATACAAATATTCTTAATAGTTCAGAAAACTAAAATCCTCTGCAGAAAAGTTAGGAAAGACAAGTTTAACGTTTGCATCAAAAAAAGGGCTTGTATCGGATGGTGATAAAAAAAACCAAGACTGATAATCGACTTGGATACATTTCTCATGAAAGGTAATTATGTTAGATTACAAAAAAAAAATCTTCTCCCCTGCGAGCGGCCTTCCGGTAGTTAACCGGAACAAACGCCTTGGCAGACGAAAACGTTCTTTGATTTATTTATCAATTCCTCCTAGGTTCGCTTCGAGTACGATCGCCAGATCGCTTCGAGTAGTGGGCCGACGTTTTTATGGCGGCATCTATAAATTATGTAACACGAAAAACCTAATTTTTAGACCCCCACCCCCCATATGTAACGAAACGTAACGCCATCACTTACCCCCCATAAAAATAACGTAATGCTCGTTTTGGAGAGTCTCTTCGAGGCTTTTTTGTTACATGACGCTGAACTCAGCACCCCCCTCCCCTGTGTAACAAATCGTAATGCTCAAGGATACTCCTCCTCCCCCATATGAGAGTTACGTAATTCATGGATGCCGCCTATGGCTTTCTTTGATGAACCACCCAACTTCCGGAGGCACTTCGTACTATAGATTTCCCCATTCACGGCCAGTGCATAGCGAAAGAAGAACGACTTCGACATTCCCTTCTCGCTGATTATCAGCCACAGCAGCATCTTCAATATGAAGTGCCCTGCCCAGCAAAATACGAAGTGCCCTTCCCAGGGCCGGATTAAGGCTTGTGGGGCCTAGTAACATCGTCGGCCATTCGGAACCGGGTTTTCTTTCGATGCTCTGGTTAATGTCCAATAGTGCCAAGATGTTGTAAATGCTGGAACGGCCGTATTCGGCGTCCACAAAGTGCCGCCGTTTTCGACCCGGTTTTCGTCATCACGATTAGAGTTCGACTTGTAGAGCTGTCAATTTTTTTCTGCTGGCTCATGGGTTACTATGATTGAGGCTACATAAATTGTTTCGTCAGTGCGTGTTAACCCATAAAAAATCGGCAAAAAGCATTTTTTTAATGCAACAGCTGTTATTTATTTTTTACAGTTATAGGTTTTCTGAAGCCTGCAATATAATGATAAGTTTAGTAGTTTTCATACAAAATTCTATGCGGTAATTTTACTTCAGTACAATATAAAAGTTCATCCTGATACATCCTGGGGATAGTTTTTCGGCTAAACTGGTCGACAAAAGCAAAGAAAAGTTGTTTTAAAAGCTCAAGAAGATTTTTTATGAATTTTGGTACCACTAGTAAATTCTGAAGTGCGTCGAAAGGCTGCAGAGTAATTGCTCTTCGGGTTGGTTCTTCTACGTTTGCTTATGGGAAAACTCTTTTAAGTGTTTGAAAAAGTTATATTTCCCGTAGTAAACATTTTCAGGAAGCTAGGGCAAGACCTGTGTTATTCTTCACGAGTGCGAAGGGCTTATTAAGCTTATTTTCAGTTGCATTGCGAGTCACTTCTAGTGTTCGATAATGAATTTAATATTAACATCAGCACCTTAAATGTTTGAAAACCTGAAAAGTCATGATTTTGTTTTTGTTTCATTCTTTTTTAAATTTTGTTCGTTATTTTATTTAGAATTCAATAGATTGATAGAACGAATTGTTAAATAGTCTAATTTTTCAATAATTCTTACACGAGCTGTTGACAGAATCTACACACTTTTACACTACACTTTCATTTCAGTTCAGTTTTTAATTCTATCACTTTTCACTTTTCACTTGCAAATGCGTATTTCAACGCCTATATTAACTATATAAAACGCCTATAATAACGCCTTATTCAGTGCGTAGATGGACTGCGAACCCTTTAAATTATATAGCTAAGTAGGTAAAGGAATGGGACAAATTTTAAGTCAGAGAACGTGAACAACTTGAGTTAGGTAGAGGATCGTGCGGCCTGGTGATCCATGCCTTGTCGGGATATTTTAGGTAGACATTTGAAAAGTCATGAGAGATCAAGGTAATATCTCTGTTAAGGAGAGTAGCTGGGTTTTGTTTTAAAATTTCCAAACTTTCTGCGACATCTCATTTCCAAAGGGATGTTACGGATCGAACTAGACTAATATTGTCGGTAGTCATAGGGTGATCTTCATGAAAAATATGTTCGGTTATTTTGGATCTGAAATGGTGTGTTATTCCATTTTCCGAGTCTTTTTTAGACTTAATGAGTTCTAAAGTATGTTCCTTAAACCGGATGTCTAAATTTCTTTTGATTTGGCCAATGTAAACCTTATCACAATGTGGGCATGCAACTTTATAAACACCTGCCCTATGTAATTTGTCAATAGTGTCTTGAGTAGAACCCAATGTTTTTTTAAATTGGTTATTTTACTACTATAGATAATATCCATACCAAATTTCCTAAATTTTTCATGAAACTGATGAGTAAAATTGACATCATATTCAACAACTACCCTCTTCCGATCGTACCTTAGCGGTGTAAGTGTAGTGTCAGATTTCCTGTGTTGGATTCGTTTCTTTTTATCAAAAATAGCTTGTAATGAATATGTAAAGAATAACACAGATTTACAGACAATTGAAGAATTACGAAATAAACTTGTCTTCTATTTGAAAGTTGATAAGGGTAACAAAATTGTTATTTTGAACAAATATGACTACGATCAACAAATTGGAAAAAATTAATAATGGTCCATACAGACAACAGAGAGTCAACCCTTTTGCTGACATGATGAAAAATTTCGAAAAAAACTATTAAAGAATGCCAACCTATTTTTGGTGATGCTTTAAAGAGTTTTCGTGTTTTAAATCCCCCACTATCTAGAATAAAGGGCCTTCCAAAAGTATATAAACCTGGTAACGAAATGAGAGAGATCGTTTCTGCTGTGTGGGCAACAACGGAAAAATTGGTAAAATGGTTAGTCAGGGAATTTAAATCAATGCCGAACGAATTTCCTAGTCGATCTGTTAAGAGTACAGGAGATTTTGTTGAAAATTTAAAATCCTCGGGGAGTATCAATACTGACGAGATAATGGTTCTTTTGATGTCATAGCACTCTTTCCAAGTGTTCCAGTGGAAGAAGCTATAAATCTTTTAAAAGATTAACTTCTCTCCCAACGATGTGATAACCATTGGAAAACTAAAGTACGCAGTTCTTTGAAGTTAAGTCGACTTTGCATGTAAGATAATTATTTTTAATTTCGTGGGATATTTTACAAACAAACAAAAGGAGCACCGATGGGGAATTCTCTGTTACTTTTTCTATGTGAACTTTTTATGGCACAATTGGAAAATAAACTAAAAGAAAAAGACTCCTCACCAGATCGTTGGTGGAGGTACGTGGATGATATTTTTTGCATTTTCAAAATATGAGTACGGTCGTGGAAAATCTAGGCCAGTTCTATTCGACTTTGTCTCGTGTGGCAAAACCATTCAAGGAGGTTACACCGATGGCAGCGGAAGAAATCCGAAGACGACCAGCTCCGTGAAGGCAAGGAAGGATACTTCTAGCGCAATCCGCGCCTCCCTTTTTGGGAAAATTACATTTTTATTTCTTCCTAAAGCGGGTGCGTGAGCAATGAAAAAAGTGTGCGTTCAGTATTTTGCAAGATTCAATGACAAAAGATAGGATTATTGCGAGCAAACCCGCCTCTTTTTGGATTGGACAATGATATTCACAATATGATATAAATCTATCCTCTTTGCGAAAAACATCAAAAGTCCAACCAAAAACACGAAATTCTCAACAACGAAATACCCACACTACCTTACAAAATTCGGGGGTCTGATTTATTCCTTCTCCAAGGAAACGAGTGCCTACCTACTAATAACTGACAGCTTTTCAGGTTACTTCGATTACGAAGAGTTTAAGAACCTGTCTTCCAAAGCGACCATAGACTAGTTGAAGAGATGGTTTGCCAACTTTGGCATTCCAAGAGTATTATATACAACGTATTGATCCTCAGAGAGGGAAGCACTCGGTCCTTCAAAAAACCAATGTACACTTCTGTATTGATTTGGTTTGGAACTTTAACTTTACTTTAAATGAACCGGTCTGTGCGGCTGTTGGATACAACATCAATACTGAACAGCTTTTCATCGGGGAACAGAATTAACCAATTTTTTTCCTCTTTTAGCAAAGAGAGCAATTTCTTTGAACGAATCACACGTAGTTCTTTTATACGCTCCGCAATTAAGTGGCGTTTTATTCTAGCTCTGGAAGATGCGTGCAAGTCTTCTATGATGATTCTACGCATGGATTTCATAAAAATGCTGGCATCTTTGGCAAATTTCCTTCTTTGCACGGACCGATTTGATCACGATTTGCGAATGGAAAATGAGGATGTCCACTTCCCGGCTTTCGCTGCTTAGGGTCACATAACATCCAACGTGTGATCAGTTAACTCGTAATCACTTCTTCGGCGTACATTTTCACTTATTGGCAATAAACCAGTTTTATAGTTGGGGGGTGCCTCCACCACAACACTGTTCTTGTTTGAACATTTTCGCATTTTTTTCTGTCGCATACGGTAAAAACAATGACAAGAAATAATCATTGTTTTGTCCATCATTTTTTGTTTTGGTTAGGGAAATGATCATTTCAATTCAAAATATATGGACATACAAACTAAAAAATCGTATCAAAAATTTAATTTGCTAAAAAAAAGTTACCAAGCGTGTACCCGGGTGCAATTGACAAGCACCGTTCTCTCCAGTCAACCACTGTTGACTGGTTAAGGCTAAAGTTCTGAAACGATAGATCAAGATTTATTGACAGAAATCAAAAGCAGAAACTTTAAACAATGTAATCAGCATTAGAATAATACCTAAATTTCCATATTTTGCATACATAAACTAAATATTTTTTATCCATTTAGGACGCCTGAGCAGTTTAGGAACATGGACCTGACAATGAATTGGGATGGCAAATTTGTACATTTTATAACGGATGAAGAAATGCTAACGGTAGCTTGAAACATATGAATTAGTTTCTACCTTCAGGTTTACTCCACAACACAATGATTGGCCCCACTAAGACATAAATTTTAATTCTACTTTACTTTAAACAACAATTTATGTCCAAATATTTTTCCGTGGATTTAACCGATAAACTGAATCAACATTCCATATAAAATGCGGAAGTTCTTAGTCACCCGGTGTTTACATTTTATCTTGTTGCAGATGAACGTGAGCATTTATGACTACCCCCGGGAAATATGGTACATCATTCCGTTGTGGGAGATAATGATCAAAACAGTCACCTTCATTCCCGTTATCACGTTCGGGATATTCGGTAACAGTGCTCTGCTCTGCATTATCTGCACTCTGCGGCCGCTGCGAACCCCGACAAATATTTTGATTGCTAATCTTGCCGTGGTAGATCTGGCCACTCTTGTAGTGTGTCCCACTATGTTTATGCTGCATGACTTCTATCAGAACTATGTGATGGGAGCGACTGGCTGTAAGTTGGAGGGATTTTTGGAAGGTATGACCGAGCGGTGTTGAAGCTTAATTTGTAATTTTCAATCTGATATTTTTTACTAGGATCATTACTTATCACATCGGTTTTGTGCCTGTGCGCTATAAGCTACGACCGTTTGACGGCCATTGTACTTCCCAAAAAATCTCGTTTAAATATTCGTGGAGTTTCGGTGTTGATTTTTTGTACTTGGTTTGGAGGCTTTTTGCTAGCTTTACCCTTGACTATTTTTAGACAGTACAAAGAACGCCAGTGGAATAACTTTCTTGAGACATTTTGTGCAGAAAATACTAGCTTTCTTCCCCGGTACTGGCACGTGCTTATCGGTGCCCTTGTGTGGTTTCCGTTGACCGTTATGATTTGCTGTTACAGTATAATTTTTCTGAAACTTGATCGCTACGAACGTAGAGTTTTGAGCCGGGAACATCCCATTTCTGTGAGCTACAAGAAGAAGGTGGCTAAATCTTTGTTTATCGTATTGGTGGTTTTCATTATGCTAAGAATCCCTTTTACAACATTGGTGTTTATTCGATACAACCGGTACGTTAGCGAAAGTACCGATCAAATTGGGCAGGATTTTTTGATCCTTTGGTATGTGTCACACTACATGATGTTCTTGAATGCAGCGATCAATCCTGTAATATATGGGTTAACTAATGATAACTTCCGAAAAGCTTACAATAAAACCAAGGTCTGGCGTTGCTTCTGGGATAATAAGCACTTAAACAGGGTAAGTAACATTCTATCTGTTAAGATAGTCGTGAAATATATTTACCTTATTGTTGGTTTTCAGGTTGAACCAAAACGGGAGCCCGCTGTTAAGGTCATAGGTAATCTGCAGCCTCGCGGACCTTGTGGAAATGATAAGCTGGATGATCTGTCTGGCTGGGTAGTTCAACCAAAATACTGCCCGTTTACTGCTGCTTCCCGGGAGACTAAATCATCACAGTTAAAACCTACCACAGGAGACAACGACCGAAGTCCTTACTATATAAATAATTTCTCATACTTTGGAGAATTTCCATGTAAAATCAACACGCTTCAGTCAACAGGATATATTTAAAATCACAAATAAAGTCAATGACGTTGAGTATCGTTTAGTCCACTTGTAATTGCCGAAAAGATCCATCAACACCAAACAAAGACTCGGCGTCCTTTGGCCGGCCAGGTCGCTTCCGCTCGTCCGTTCCGTACTGATCCTCTTCCAGAAAGTACTCTCGATTGGCAAGGAATTTTTTCTCGGCACGGTTTATGATGTCCTGAATAGGTCCTGCCTCTCCACCGTATTCTGCTGGTAGCAGTCGCTTGGGGACGTGTTCATAGAGTGACTCTAAATCATGTCCGTGAACGTAAAGCTTTGAAGAAAATTTGAAACATATTTTTTTCATAATTTAACACTATGCTCAAGATTAACTCACCCGAGATTTATTTTTTTCACTCATGAAGTTTTTAAACATGTTGAATACCAATTCAAATCCTGATGGAGTGTTTATGTAGTGGAATCCTTTCTGGCGCAACGGAGACGCCTCCTGGCTCATCATTGTCATTTTCTTCACGAAACTAGGCGAGAATTGCAAAAAATGAGCCATTGTGACGTTGGCAAGGTCCAGGATACCGATCTAGGAATATTTTACTCTGTTATTTTTGCTGAACAAATTTAATCTCACTTACCTGTCCCGCAATCACAAAATTGTCATCCTCTACCATCATCAAATCGTTTGCCATGGTGCTTACTCGTATAACATCTTCTATAGTGTACTTCGCCGGATCATACATTGCGGGTCGAATCAGTATCACCCGGGGAGAATCGGGCGATTCCGTATTCGGTAGCGCAAGACCCACGCCAAGCCGTATAATCTCTAGCGTTTTTGGATCCTCGGGATCACGGCCACGAATCAACTCAGGCGACATTGTCCGCACGGTATAGAACATATCCAACTTTTCTTTCGCTCGTTCCAAACTGTACTTACAACCTCTCAGAAAGGCGATAAGGAACTGGTCGTCAATCCGCGACCGCATGTAAGCGGTCTTGGCGATCCATTGGCGAAACGCGTTCAGATCCTCTTGGATGCGTTCCGGCCGTTCATTCAGTTCCGCTATGGCCTTTTTGCTCAACGCGTCCGAAAGGGGTCTGATGTTCGCCATGCTGCAACCGAAAAGTGCCCTCTTTAGATGACTATACGAAATTTGAATTTTTGTTGCTGAACTGTAAAGTCCAACGCTTATCAAGCACAGCTGATAACTCTAGTGCATGCTTATCTGACGAGAATTAGATAAGCAGTTTTTTTTTGCAGTGTCATGCTATATTTTTGGAGTGTGTAGTAGAATGTGATATTGTTTGATATTTATGTATTATTTCCGACAGACGTTTCGAGGATTTGTGTGTAGTATTTCTAATTCATAGACTTTGTACACTTCCGATATTTTAACTATCGAAGTTCACCGCTGTCTTTAAGAGTTGATAGCATAATGAAATGTATCGTTGTGTTCAATTATATACTACACTTTTCACCTGGACACTAGGGTATTGTTTCACTTAATGAACTCTTAGGACGGAGCGACAGCGTGACACTGCGGGAGGTTGTAGATACTTCGTTATTTAACCACGGTCTGTATGAAGTGACGCTCGGGCTCGACTTACTCGGCGGTTGCTGATAAGGAACAATACCTGGAAATGGGGTTTATTGATAGTAAAGCATTCTGATGTGACGATGTCGTTTGCTTCGACAGACGTTGGAGATGATGTTGAAAAAAAAAAACGGACATTAATTCAAGACTGTTTTGGCAATTTATGTAAATAACCTAGAAATCTATCCAAAAGCCTTAGATTAATTAATTAAATTAGGTATTGTTCATTAGCATTGTTTTAAAATATGACGTATATCAGGGTATCGAACGTCTTCGGCAGTGGTATTCTTCGGCAGGTTTTTGCTCAAGACCACTGCGAAGACTTTCGATACCTTATATAAATTTCTAAAGCGTATTTGCCAATTTTTGTTGCTAATTTTCTGACATTAATCTGAATTTCGGTCATTTTCCATCAACAGAAATTAGCATCTCGTGACTCCGCGAAGAAAAAAAAATCTGTTTTTTTAAATACGATGCGATTTGCAAGATAGTTTAAAAATCGTTTTTTTTTTGATTTTCTAATATTTTTAAGAATTACTCTAAACTACAACACTTACTCTACCAATCAGACGAGTGCCGTGGTGGTTTACCAGTTCACCAGTTTCCCAGGCGTCTCATCGCCCATCAGTGTTCTTTGATCTGCTGAAAAAACGCGATCTCATAGGGTTGTCGTGCGGCATCTTGCGGCGTGTCCAGCCCGTCGCAGCATATTGTGTTTAACCAAGTGTACGATTCACAGGTTCTCTTCGAGAAATACGCTTGCGCTACTCTCCATCGTTCATCTGTACTCCAGCGTACATAGTTCTCAACATCCTCCGTTCGAAGGGCGTTCAGGTCCTCTGCGAGAAGCGTTGTTGTTTCGATTCCATAAAGGATTTTTGTGCACCTACGTCAGTTCCTGTTCCGCTTCTGCTTGCTGTATCGCGCTTCAGATGTCCATAGAAGTACTACTTCTACCTGTCGAGCATATCGATGACCTCCATGAGCCGGTTCTCATCCACGTCATTGCACATGTTGTCTTGCGACACAGAGCCTCTAAGGAGTGGTTCGCCTTCCCGTAGAACTTACACGTATTGCTGGCAGAGGAGAGTTGCTTGAGATTTTCATATTCATCATTCTTTCACTGGCACTTATTTCGTCTAAGAATGTACGTTTGTAGCCTCGCATTCCAACGCAAGTTTCGGCAGACACCCGGTCCGGAGCAAAAGAAGAGCAGCTTCGAAATCCTCTTATCGCTGAATGTCAGCTACAGCAGCACCTTCTTGCGGAACTTGGTGTGTGAAATGAACTTCACCTCGGAGCTCACTTCCTTCGTGGGGGAAGTAAAATACGAAGTGCCCTGCCAGTCGTTGCCATCCAGGGCGAAATAGGTGTCATTGTCCATTGCCACCGCCACGTCGCGGTTCACCGGGAAAATCGATTTTACTATCTTATTCAGATACTTCCTGGCATGTATGTCCATTGGGCTGACATGATTTAGGGGTGCCGCAAAGCGCTCAAAGTTGTAATTTTTCGAAAATCTACGTAATCTATGTACATGAAATTTGGAAAATCGGAATTTTATTTTCGATGACAAATAATTAAAAATGCATGAAACGTCGAGATCTGGTGTTACCTCTAAGAAAATTTTGGCCAAAAATCGACTTTCTAGAACTTAATCGTTTTCTGGGCAACCGAAGGTTTTATATGAAATATTCTAGCAGTGGCTTCTAAAATGACTCACAACTCGTTCCAAACCACATGTAAATTGTTTTAATGCTCATCAGATATTTTAAACTTGTTTTTTATTATGGTGGTTCATTTATGTTTTACTAGGGAGGTCTCAAAAACAATTGAAGTTCAATTTGAAGTGGTTTAGTAGGAAAAACATATTTATAGACCTACTACTCTTATTATACTTGATTTACCACAAAGATGGACCAACTATTTTCCGTAAGGGTGATAGCAACTACGAAAAACATGAAATTTCATTATATTCAACAGAAAAGATAAACCTAACCTCTTAGCCCTACATTACATGCGCTGTTGTATTTTATCAGTTGACAGGGGTAACACTGATTACTACGATTTCACACGCGCTGTTGTTTTAGCGATATTTATGTGTTTGTGGATGAAGATGCTTATCTACTTCATGGACATTATGCAATGGATTGGCTCAGATCAAATAATTTCAACATTTTCCTGGACAATAGCTTTTTTTTCACTGACATGATTTTCATTGAGAATTGACACGGGAGACGTTCAATATCAATTTCAACTTGAGGTAATGAAATAGCTGTTTTGTCAATTTCATTTTGTAGTTTCGGAATTTCGCAGCTCTGGTAAAGACATAAGTTAAATAAAAAAAAATTAATTTTAATTTTAATTGTTTTAGAACCAACCTGATAAAAACAAATGAACTACCCTATTGAAAATCAAGCTTAGGGTACCTTATGAACATTAACATAATTTACAAGTGGTTTGGGACAAGTTATGAGTCATCAGTTATGAGTCATATTCCACATTAGGCCCAGAAAACGGCTAAGTGCCAGAAGGTCGATTTTCAGCCAATTTTTTTTTAAATATACAGTGACGTATAGATTTTATCACGGTTCGTTTTTTTTTTTTTCACGTTTCGTTTTTATCACTCTCGAATTTATCACGAAAAGCATTTCGGTTTTATCACGTTTCTGAAAGATATGAAAAATATTAAAAAAACGACGAATAAATTCCCTTACCGGTGCCATTTAGCAGCGAAAAATTGTCAGCAAGTTTTTAAGCAATCGCTACTTTCAAGGAAAAATGATGAATTATGACTTGATTGTCGATTAAATTTACAACTAGAAAGTTACGGTTTTCAGCAAATTTGTAACTACGTGGCATTAGACTTTAACTTATTCCGTGTTTCTTACTCTCTGAAAAGCTGCGGTTTTTACCAAAGTTGTTCAGAATGTCAAATGCTCCTGGATAGTGGAAAGTTGAGTATTCAATTCCACCACTATGTGGTGCTAATGTGCACGCAATTCTTCGTATTTTGATTCTGATTTAGTGATTTACCTATACTACGATTCCATCCTCCAAGACAACTGTTGTCTTCATCAAAGTTTTCCACATGACCTCCTGATCAAGTTTCCTTACGACCGCAGTAGATAAGTAATGTTAAAAATTTCCAAAGCTACAAACTGTGTATCAAATAAAATCTCTTGAGCCTCTGGCTGAAGACGACAACTTTCTAGATTGTCGCATAGGCCGAGCGGCTGCTCGAGCCTATGCCACTGAAGGAACTCTGGCTGTGGCTGCTCGAGTCCCAGAAACACGGTACCGGCACCGATGGCAGCGGCACGGGGGCCGGTTCCAACAGTGAAGCGCGGTCGCTTGTAGCGCGCGACAAGGAACCGAAGAAAGCGACAGTGCGCGACATCTTCGGCGAAGAGAATCACCTCAGCCCGCCCTGCCGAGAGAGTTCATCCTCACCATCGTCATCGTCATCCACAAATCTCGCGGCCGACGCCGCCAAAATAGCAGCCGCCCACAGCAGCGGCAGCAACAGCAGCATCATCAGAAGTCCAACTCCGACGGCACCGAGTTCATCGCAATCCGTTCCGCTCTGTCTCCAGCGGACCATCGCCAAAGAACACCAACAGCAGCAGCAGCATGAGCGGGAAACTGCTCCCAGTACGACCAGCATAAGCATCCCAGCCGGGCGTCGCTTTTTGACGTAGAACTACGTTTTTCATTAGCCTACCACATAGGGATGTAAATAGGAAAACTATTAACGAAAAGGGGACGAAAAATGTTCCATTTTAAATGCTTATAAATCGGTTTGTTTTCAACCGATTTCCTTGATTCTTGCAGCAATCGATTGGAAAATTATACACGCATCCACCCGAATGAAGAAAAGTGATGATTGATTATGCGAACTATTGTACTACATATTGAAAATTGTTGAAACGAAAATTACGCCCTCTGATTGGTCGCTTGCTGCCTTCCCCAAAAAAGGTCGACAGAATAGTAGAACTAGTTAGCCGCATCGTAGCGAATTGCGGAAGTAGCAGCAGCGGGTTGCGCCAGTAAACAAATCACATCACGTTTCGAAGCAGCAGCGGAGTAGCACCAAACGTCTCGATATGCCAGTTGAGGCCTTCTTCCCGCAATAAAGTTTTGCTTTATCTTGGCAACAACACATTCTTTGCTGAATCCAAGAAAACACAATTCTGTCGCGGCCGTCTTATTTACTGAATGCGAAAACAGCTTTAACAGATTTTGAACAGCAAAATGCCTTTCTCAAGGCAAATAAACAAGTAATAATTTTTTGGCAATAACACAAGCATTCTGTGTTGGATCCAACTAGCAATCAAATTCAGTCGCGATCAAAAAATTCACTTTATTTATTTACCTAATCCCCCCCACTGCTGGGGCAGCACACAGGCTGCGATCAGCATGACCGATTTTGAACAACAAACTGCCCTGTTCTGTTAGAACACCTTAACAAAGGTGATTAATTCGACCTTGCAGAAATAAATTGAAATTCAATCAATCAGCATGAACAGAATTTCGTCGTCTGCCAGCTGCCAGCAGCTCGTTGATAGTGCCGCCGCTCTGGTATTACTGTTCTCAACGGTCACAAAACCTTCTTACCTCGCCCCTTTCTCGGCAAAATTCCTGAAGTGCAACGATGCCGAAGTGGTGGGTTTTCAGCTGATCCAGTGGGATAAGGTTGCCACCCGGGACGTTCTGTGATATACAGTACCGTGTTACTAGCGTCGTGCCTATCCCGTCGTCAAGGTCGTTGCCGATTGTTCGAGTTTGTACTTACTTTTTGAGTTTTCGCCAGTGATGCCACATATACAGATTTTTTATGTATTTTTATACATATATTAACATATACAGATTACAGATTTTCTGGAAACAATACTGATTTATGCAGATTTTTTTTGGATTCATGAGGTCGAAAATTAAACTTCTTGATATAGTTGAGCTTGAAACACATGATAAACTCAAATGCTGTTGAGCGTGTCGGAGGTTTTATGATATTTATATTCTATGGCTACGAAACAAATAAAGTAACATTTAATCCAATAGCAACGGATCTACTCTCAATAAGCCTAGCTTCACTAATGAAAACTCGACGTCTACTTAAACCGAAAACGTATGCTGATTCAGAAAACTGCATATTCTTTGGTGATTTTAATGTTTCGAATCACAAAACTATTACAAAAAACGTGACACTCGAACAAATTCTTCAAAAACTCGTAAATTTCCAAAAAAATTCAAGAGACAGAAATTTTGTTTCTTCTACGAAGTTACATAGAATTTTCTAATCTAAAACTTTGTCGAAAACTGCAGAGCTCTAGCGTGTAAGAATAAAAAGTTGGTGTCGAAGCGCCATCTCTGCGGCCAAATCGCGAACTAAACTGAGCGTCAAGTTGAAGTTCTTATTACACTGAGAAACTTTAGGTTAGGTTATTACACTGAGAAACATAGGTTGGATAGAGTATCAAAGTACTGGACCGTGTATCCCATGCATAAAATACATAGCAATTGTATTTTTACATGAAACCTATGGTTATATTCAAACTGAAATATCACAAAAACACCAGAAAACAGCTCTTTCAAAATTTCAGTAAATGAAGATTTTTTGACGGACAATTTTTAGAAAAAATCATGGTTTGCTAATACTTGCTACCCGCTGAGATATCTACTTCACAAAATTATATATTTTTTTTTAATTTTGTGTAATATTTTCACTTAAGTACATCAAAAACTTCTGTACTCAGACGAAAACGACGTATTTATTCAATTTATATCGAGAAAAAATTTGTTAGAAATTAGTTCGAGTGAACTCATAAAATTATCACAATAAAACGTGAAATTCAGACAAAATTTATAAAAACACGTAGATCTCTGAAACTTGAAGAGTTAGAAATTTTGTATGTTCTGTAAAGTTTCATGGAATTTAGAGATCTACAATTTTGTCGAATAACGCAAAGCTCTAGCGTGTAAGAGAAAGAAGTTGGCAAGACTGGAAACCGATTGGTCAAACCCTGAGAGCGCTATTAATTTCGTTCTGCTAGATTCCATTTCTGGCCCAGTGTGCAATGGAGATATTGAGTTTTAGTGGCAATTTTGACAAAATGCATAGTTTTCCATCACATGTAAAAAGCCGATATCTCAGCCCCCCGATAAGATATCAAGGATCTTTTTTCACGTAAATTTTTGTCTTGAATCCCGCTTTGCAATAAAAATTTCAGTTCTTGATCAAAAAAATTTTTTATATGTGTTTTGAAGGGTTTTATCTGAAAATTATAAGGAAAATTATAAAGAAAAGGACTTTTTCAACATCGATTTTGTTTGGGACAGCCTAGTGTGCATAAATGAATGACGGGATATATGTTAAACAAGCTATATTGTGTTTTTTCTCGAGAAGGATATGGCCAGAACATATGCTGATTTTCTTACAGTTTTTTGAAATTTTGCCAAAGTGGCAAGATTGTTTATTATTTTTAGTAATAAAATTTTTTACTAATTTTATTAAAGAAAATTTGGCATAACTTGTGTTCGCAGTGTCTTCATTTTTTCGGCATGCAATCTCACTAGGACTAGACTGGTAAGACACCGCATTTCGTATTTCAGCTACTCTTTTGAAGTACGGACGCTAGAACATGACCGTGAGATGGAAGCTTCTGGTACACCTCCTAGGTAATGTCCAAACCGCTTGGTTTGAACCGCGACTTTGAAATTTGTCCTTAAACTAAAACTTTTTTTTTAAATAACTTTTGAGAGAGTAGTGGATTTGTCTTTAGTGGGTGTTTCAAGACATTTGATACTTCGATAAAAGAACAGTAGCTTTCATTCAAAATGAAAGATTTTTCACCGTACTTCCGAGTCATCCAGCGACATTGGGATCTCACTGTTTGGATTTAATCATCAGTGTACTCTCCCCAGAGGGTCTGGTTTTCTTTCTACGCACCACTCAGTGAAGTTGTATGAGAGTTGTTAGCATTGGAATTCTGCCCTTATGATGTTACATTGTATATTTTCGTTTTCACGGTATGTACTCCACCAATATAATATAAAAATCGTAGTTAATACAGTCAGGACTGTTACGAGTTTTATTCCTACGAAGATTTTCGAATTAATTTTGAATTTTTACGCAGATTATTTCACAATGCATTAATCATGATGATTATTTTGTAATAAAAGTTTTTAAAGGTTATGATCGCGTGATCAGATTCATATAAAAAATCTAAACATATAAAAATGCAGCTCTGTCTGTTTGTCTGATCTATACAGGCTTGGAAACTACAGAACTGATCAGCATGAAATTTTGTATATAAGGATTTTGGGGCAGAGAAAGATGACTAAGACAATTCGAGACCCCCCCCCCCTCTACTGGACGGGAGGGGCCCCATACAAATGAAACACAAATTTATGCGCATTTCAAAAACTAACCAAGTGAATGGAACCAAATTTGGCATGTGAATGTTTTAGGGGTAACAAATATGTCTATAATGATTCAACACCCCTCCCTTCTATGAGAAAGGGGTCTCATACAAATGAAACACAAAATACACACAACTCGAGAACCAATCAAGCAAATGCAATCAAATATTGCATGTTGATGTTTTTATGGGTAAGAAATAAGCCCATAAGTGTTCGACACCCCTTGCTCTTCTGGAAAGGAGGGGTTCCATACAATAGAAACACAAATTTCAGCAAATCTCGAGAAATCATCAATAAATAGAACCAAATTTGGCATGTGGAGGTTTTTGGGAGCAAACAATGTTTTTATGGTGGTTCGACACCCCTCCCACTTCTGGGTACGAGGGCTATTATACAAATCAAACTCAAATTGCTATGGTGGTTTGACACTTCTTCGTACTCTGGAAGGGGAGAGATGTTCTAACCTGTTTTCCGAAAACAGACTGAAATGATCGGAATGATGCACAGGAGCTAAAAATCAACTCCAGACGGCATTTTTAAATTTAAGATGGAAACTTTCAGTTTCTGGATAACATCCGAACATGACCGAAAACCTCCCAACATGGGTGCTCCCGGAACCAAAATGACGCTCAGAGGTCAGAAATCGTCCCCAAATGCCATTTTAAAATCCAAGATAACGGCTTCTGGTTTCTGAAAAACAACGGAAAGTGACGAAATACCACCCAATGTGGATATTTCCGGAATCGTAATGACGCACTGAATCCACAAATCGACCTCAGACAACATGTTGAATTGTAAGATGGCAACTTTCGGTTTCTGGAAAACAGTTAAAAATGGCCGATTTCCACCCAATATGATTATATCCGGAACCAGAATGATGCACAGGAGCTAAAAATCGATCATAGACACCATTTTTAATTCAAAGATGGCGACTTCCGGTTCTAGGAAAACCGCCGAAGTTGACCAAATACCAAACAATATGGATATTTCTTGAGCCAGAATGATGCTCAGAGACCAGAAATTGATTTCACATGCCATTTTTAAATCCAAGATGACGACTCTCGGTTTTCGGAAAACAGCCTGAAGTGACCAAATACCACCCAATATTAGTTTCTCCGAAATCAGAATGATTGTAATATGGCAACTTCGAGGTTACAGCCGAAAATGAATCGAAAATGTAATCGAGATGATGCATAGAAGCCAAACATTGACCCTGGACACCATTTTGAATTCAAAGATGTACAGAAGCCAAAAGGCGAGGATGTTGTCATTCGGATAAAACCAATCAATCCGGACGATTTGTTTTTTGACTTTAATTTTATCCTATGGCCGAATCGTCGTGCAATTGCAAACTATAAATAAACCGCAAGGAATCAATCAATTTGGAATGTTTGAAGTTATTTTATTTAACACCCATTTTGGGCGGGACGAAGTTTGCCGGGTCAGCTAGTAACAAATAAAAAGGTTTGCATCTCTGCCTTGCTTGGAGCAGTACAGAATGGTGTACTTAGAGAATGGAAGGTGTGCTACGTTTTTTGAGATGCGCCGTTACGCTACACATCGTGAAATAGTAAATCTTCCAGAACGCATGGTTCAATAAACAAATCGCAATCTTATCTAATCTGCTGGCTGTTTTCAATTTTATGTAGAAGATTACGGTTCAATTCGCCTAGTGTGTCAACGCAATCAGTTTGCAAAAACAGTACTGTAAGGGAGCATTGTAAGTAGATACGACGGGCACTACTGGTAACATAGAATCGTTCGTTGAAATCAAGTTAAATTTTGCACCTAATTAGCCATCAGCCTGTTACCTTACAATGCCCAATATTCGGCCACTATGTCCTGAACTAGCTAAAAAAGCAAGGGAGGAGCTGAACGAAGTACCAGAGCGAATCGATGAAGACTTAGCTGCTCTTCGAGCGTGGCTAGCAAAGAGTCCCCACATCAAGGCACGCGATGACGATCAATTTCTGTTGACATTCTTGCGAGGAGGAAAGCATAGTCTCGAGCGAGCGAAGGAAAAACTCGACATGTACTATACCGTGAAGACAGCACTTCCAGAGTTGATGAAAAATCGTGACCCGTTCGATAAGAAAACAGCTGAGCTGTTGAGGCTAGGAGCATGTCTACCTCTGCCCTTAACAAGAACACCGGACGGGCCAAGAATTTTACTCTTCAGACCCGGTAAATGAGGATGACAACCTCGGCATTGCCGGGCAATTGGCGATTGGTGATATGGCAGGTATGACTATGGGACATCTGGCTCAGTTCAGTCCAACTTTTGCGAAAAAGGTATCACTTTTGACTCAAGAGGCATCGCCTCTTCGTATGAAGGGTGCTCACCATCTCAATGCACCAGCCGGATTTGAGACAATTTTCAACATATTCAAAGGATTTATGAACGAGAAGAATCGATCCCGGGTGAGTGCATGTTTCTTGATATACCAATAACCGAATCATCTATGCATTTGTGGTGATTTGTTGTGTCTTATGTGTTAAATATTTTACGATTACTTGTGACACCTAATACTTAATAATTCATAATTTGTCAAACGTTCCAATCTTATCACAGATATTCGTACACGGAAGCAACTTCGAAGCGCTTTACGATTATGTTCCTAGACGTCTTTTGCCAGAAGAATATGGTGGCGAAGCTGGTCCGATTCAACCGATCATTAACGAGTGGGTCAAGAAGGTCGAAAGCTACCGGGATTATCTCAAAGAGGAGGAACAGTACGGTACGGATGAACGAAAGCGACCGGGAAGACCGAAGAATGCCGATAGCCTTTTTGGAATTGAAGGATCCTTTCGAATGTTGAATGTGGATTGAATGCAGTTTTCTCTACCTTATTGATGTTCGTATTAGAGAAACAAGATAAACGTAAAGAAAATCCCTTAGTATCCCAAGTAACAATTTAAGTCGTATTGCATTCTTTTAGCGGTTTTCATGACCAATTTTGCAAAATTGCTGTTAAAACTAAAAATACTATCAGAACCACTATAAGTTTGCTTTACAGCCAGGTGGCCCACCCTTGCCAAGCTTATTGAATCAATTATAAGAATGGCAATAAAACTACTTTGAAACCACATGGAAAGAATACCTATGTAAGCAGCTGGCATTACCTCTTTAAGAGCGCAATAAGTTTGGTTGCATTATTGCGCTCTGCTACTTGCCACAATAAGCCCAAATCAACTTTTCATTGCTTGACAGCAACCGAATAAGTTGATTTGTTGTACCGTTCCTGCACACACACCAGAACATCACGCCACTTTTTTAAATAAGGAAATCTCTCGTCGCGGGAGAAATGTTTCACCTGTGTTGGTTATCATCGTGCAATCGGTTTTATTTGATGGTGATATTGTAGAAAGATAAGGAATAAGGAGAGGTTTTTGGTAGGTTTTGTAGCTCTCAAGCATATGCGCATTAAATTTTGTCGTGCATTTTGAGATCATAGGCGCTTAAAATTTATGCGCCATCAAAATAGTACGGGCTTACAAAAATGATCTCATTGTTAGCAAAAATGAATTGGATTGTTTCAGCTCAGTTTTTCAGAAAAAAAATCTAGCCGTGTTCTTCAATACAGAGATAGATCAAAATCAACATAGGATATTCAATTTATTTGTTAGTCAGACGACGATTCGATTTTCGTTTCAAGATTATAAAAAGTTTCAAAAATATCAATATGGCGCGGTTGGTAATTAGTTGGCATTAATCGTAGCCGCAATAAGCCTAATTAATATCAGGATTATACGCGACTCGTCTGTCAACGCACACGTCCTTCTTTTTCTTTCTATTTTCGTTCGTTTCAAACGGCGGTGGCCAAGCAAATAGGCCGTTTTTGAAGTTCTCTTGCTGACCGCTTGCAGTATGTGTTGAGGGCCTATATATTTTCTTGTTTCTTGTTTTCGGTTAATGCATATCTGGTTGCTTCGTAACATTGTGTAGTCAGCTGAGATAAATCAATGAGAGACACGTTTCGGTAGTTGCATAATGACTTCATAAACAGATTTTCGAATATTTGAGTCTGTCTTGATTAGGTTATAGGTCCGGTATCCTTGCGTGCGCATTATTTTTGCGGTGTTACATCATCAACCGGAATGAGTTCGGATCGCGTTATGATTTCCGTAAAAGATATAATGAACTCGTAGGCGCGATATTTGGTATTATGAACCCGGTATTAGAACTCAGCGCATCGTTTACCAAAACGAAATCTGCTGCAAACCTTACCCTTTCCTCCAACATCCCAGTGATTTCTCGTGGAAGTGCAGAGGTGTTCTCGGCTTCCAATAAAGCGAGTATCACGTCAACATATTCCTATACACACTCCTTCTTTGACCTGCATTCGGATGCGGCCGGCGCTGGTATTGCCTAATATAAATATTAAGGTCACCAGTTTTTACACATTGAGGATGGATGTTAATCCCAAGCATCATCTATTGGTTCTCTGTGTAATTACAGCTGATCTGGCAATAACGGAGTAGCAACCGCGGGCGGTCAATCATGCTCATGCTCATGCTCATTAATCGTAGCCGCAATAAGCCTAGTTCAATGATATAAATATGTTGTAAGGTGCGGCAAAGGTTGGATGCTTGCATTATTAGAGAAAAATATGGTAAATCCCTGGGGACTAGACAACTTTATTTTTATGAAAAATCTGACATCACACCGACGATAATGAGGAATCAACAAACTTTGATATAAATAGAGAGGTGCACGAAAAATGCAACGATACATACTTAGTTTAATTGAATATTGAATATATTTCGAAATATATCAATTGCCCCTACCTTATTTTTAAGGACGCATAATTTAACGACATGAGAAATTATTTTCAACCAAAACAAGACAAACTGGCGATAAAATTAAAAAAAAAAACTATCGAAAAGTACTAAGTTTGCTGTGTTACTTTATTAGATTTTTGGAGTTCTACGTCATCAATGTTTACGAATGCGCTGCAAGATGCTCTAAAGCATTTTACACACATCTTACGGAGACTGCGAAAGAATTCTGCATCACACTAAACCAACTCAGCCGCTTTTGTCTCACCTGTATGTATATCATTGCCTGCATATATTTGTTTACAAGATTGACAGGTTAAAACTGGGCATTTGAATGACCGCAATAAAACTGGTTTCTATGTTATATGACAGCAAGCTGGAGTGGTTTTATGGGGCAATAGATAGTAATAATAAAACCAATAATAAAGCAAAATCGCATTGACTCTTGCCGGTTTTATTGAAAGTTTTATTAGAGTTTTATTGACAGCTATCAGTGTTCATTACGACTTGCTATTCTTGGCAACGGGTTTAACCGCCATAAAATCGTTGGTAATATTCATTGCTGTGATAAAACCGTTAGAAAACCAAGTAGCTATAAAATTGTTACTTGGGATGTTTGCTCCTGTAAACTTTTCTTAACGTTTAACACTTAATACAAAAAAAAAAAAACAGTGACAATTACCATATTAGAAAAACAATGTAGTTTTCATTTATCCAACGATAAGGTGAATATTACATTCCGTGCAGTTGTACATTTCATTATGAATCACACTAAAGTCGCTTTTTACGCGGGGATACGTGCTGCCGGCTGCGTAAAAAGAAACCGTGTACAAAAACGCGTAAATTCCGGAATTCGCGTAAAAGAAGCCGCGTAAAAAATTCGCTTAAAAACCGCGTCAAAAGCGACTTTAGTGTATAATGTAAAAAGGTTTGTACTTAAGCCTTGCTTGGAGCAATACAAAATGGTTTAAGTGGAGAATGGAGAGCGTAAAACGTCGTTTGACATTGACCGTTACCTACACGCAGTCGATTAGTAAATCTTTTATAACGCATGGTTCAATAAACAAATCGTAATCTTATCTAATCTGCTGGCTGTTTTCAATTTTATGTACGTACTATAAGATTACGGTTCAGTTCGTCTAGTGTGTCAACCCAATCACTTTGCAAAAACAGTACTGTAAGGGAGCATTGTGAGTAGGTATCAAAGGCACGACAGCTAACTTAAAATTTAGTTGACATCAATGTTTATATTTATATTGACAGTAAATTTGTGAGTCTGAAAACAAATTCATATATTAGCCTCTTACCCAAAAATGCCCAATATTCGGCCACTATGTCCTGAACTGGCTAAAAAAGCGAGAGAGGAACTGAACGAAATTCCTGAGCGAATCGATGAGGACTTGGCTGCTCTTAGAGCATGGCTAGCGAAAAGTCCCCACATCAAGGCACGCGATGAAGATCAATTTCTGCTGACATTCTTGCGAGGAGGAAAGCATAGTCTCGAACGGGCGAAGGAAAAACTCGACATGTACTATACCGTGCGGACGGCTCTTCCAGAGTTGATGAAAAATCGTGACCCATTCGATGAGAAAATGGCAGAGCTGTTGAGGCAAGGATCGTGTCTGCCTCTGCCCTTAACAGAAACAACGGATGGGCCAAGAATTTTACTCTTCAGACCCGGTGTGACAGATCCTTCCAAATTTACTATACAGGAGGTCTTCAGATGCAATTCGATGATAATGGACATAATGTTAAAGGAGGATGACAACCTCGGCATTGCAGGGCAATTGGCGATTGGCGATTTGGCAGGTATGACAATGGGACATCTAGGGCAGTTTAGTCCGACTTTAATGAAGAAGGTATCACTTTTGAATCAAGAGGCATCGCCTCTTCGTATGAAGGGTGCACATCATCTTAATGCACCGCCAGGATTTGAGACAATTTTCAACATATTCAAAGGATTTATGAACGAAAAAAATCGATCTCGGGTAAGCGAATATTACTTGTCGTCTCAAATTTTACGTTCTCTAACGGACACCTAACATAAGAATAATTTTTTAACGTCCTAATGCTATCTTAGATATTTGTACACGGAAGCAACTTCGAAGCGCTTTACGATTATGTTCCTAGACGTCTTCTGCCGCAAGAATATGGTGGAGAAGCTGGACCGATTCAACCGATTATTAACGAATGGGTCAAGAAGGTCGAAAGCTACCGGGATTATTTCAAAGAGGAGGAACAGTACGGCACGGATGAACGGAAGCGACCGGGAAGACCGAAGCATGCCGATAGCCTTTTTGGAATTGAAGGATCCTTTCGAATGTTGAATGTGGATTGAATGCGGTTATTATCCATTTGCTTTTCAGTGTCATCTGATTTGTCTCTAAATATAAAAAAAAAGAATTATCAAAGAAAAAAACAGTTTTTATGTTTAGAAACGTTAGTCAGCAGCATTTCTCTATAAGTAAATTTCTCTATAAGTAATAAGAAAATAATTCCGGAACTCATCTCAACCGCTATGTTCATTTAATAGAATTTTGACACTCAATCAAAAACTAAAAAATATAGGGTAATTGTGCCATTAATCGTCTCATTACATCGAATGCACGGATTAAGCACAAAATTTTTACGAAATCATTGGACAAATAAACAAAATACGCTTACATGCTCTTATGGAATCGCCCAGTATTGGAAGTTTGGTAAACTTAGCTAGATTCATCCTGAATTTTGTAAAACAAACTATTTTTTACAACGCTTATATTTATCATCTCAAAACTCGAATCACTGCTCAATTATTCATCTCACGACGCCCCCATATTCATTACTCTGTTAATCATGAATGAATCAAACTTTCATGAATAAATGTAGCCGCATACCGTCGTAGTAGGTTACCTAGTTATCCACGGGAATTGTTCACGTGCAAAATTGGTAACCTAGGTAACCACTGCAGTGCTTTCGATTTATGTCAATTATGTTGCAATAATGTAACATTTTCAGTTTTATTTTTTTCGTATTAACAGAGACTGGGGTGGCATTGTGCAGCTTGATTTGAACGATTTTCGCTATTTTCGAGCCCGTCACATACTGCTAGTTTTGCTTTAGCCTCAAAAAGAGCTGTCATTGTCATTTGTCCTTCGGCTCATCTAACCCGCAAAGTCGAATAAAATACGAAAAATGAAACATAGCGCCCACCAGTGATCATTTAGTTTTGTTCGTGTTACTTGAAACGAAATGCGCAATGCCACATGCAGTGGAAATTTAGGATTTGTAAAAATTCATCTCATATATATTTCTGCTAATTAAAGCTTGTTTTTAAAAATCTGAGGTGAACATTTTAAAGATTAAAGTATTCTTAGTGTAGTGAGTTGTTTTGTTTAGTAAATAAATTAAAAAATGGTCCACTAATGATGAAAAAAAAGCTTTGGTTGGCTGCTGAACGAGTCCCGTTGTAGTCGTATGGAGCAATGCGCGGATTTTGTTTTCTGAGGTAGGTGATTGAAAAAAATGAGTTTTCGAGCGTATAATATCAAATTTAAAGCTTTTAAGTGAGTTTTTGGAAATTCTACTTTATGAGAAATCTGAAGTGAACTAAGAAAAACCCGTTCCATGAATTAGTAGATTGGTTTAGTTAGAAAATATGCGTTTTCTCCTGTTTTCAATAGTGTTTTCATGTTGTATAAGATGAATATACGTGCTGAGATGAATAATGGAATAGCTCACCTATTTTCTGATTAAATCAGTCTGCCAACCCACGAAAAGAAGTTTAAAAACTAATATAAAAGCTCTGAATGTGATAGAATTCTCGGGCATTTTGGTGCCATCCACATTCAACGTGGACACAAAAATCGTCATTATAGACCTGCATTACCTTCACTATATCAGCATGTTCGTATACATGGTACAACTGGATGATTCATGCACCACACTTCATCTTTCAATTTATTGCCAAGTATTGATGGCAGAACTTTACGCTCGAATACTCCGAGCACTCGCCGATCAGCCTGCTTCAGCGTCCATGTTTCATGTCCGTAAAGGGCCACCGGGAGGATCAGCGTCCTATACAGCGCTAGTTTAGTGCGAGTTTGCAAACTACGGGTTTTTAGCTGGTTACGTAGTCCGCAACTCTTCGTTTCACTTCGCGGCTCTTAACGTTGTCACGAAACAAATTCATAAACCACTTCAAATCGTTCCTCATCAACCTCGACTTTAGCACGAACACCACAGGAACTCCCACGCTCCCTGCCAGCTACCATGTACTTTGTTATGGCAGAGTTAATGCTGAGCCCCAACCTCGCCGCTTCCCTCTTAAAAGGCCTGAAGGTCTCCTCCACGGCCCTACTGATCACATCAATGTCAATCAATGTCGTCCACAAAACCAAGGAGCACGTGAGATTTCGCGATGATCGTCCCGTTTCTTTGCACCTTTACTCTTCGTACTGCACCATCAAGGGCGATGTTAAACCGTAAGTTGGAGAGCGCATTCCCCTGCTCCAGTCCATCTAACATCGCCGACAAAGGATACGGTTATACGGTCATCTACGGGCCTCCACCGGATGGCTCTTGTTTCGTGATTTCCTAACACTACGGAACCGACGCCCCGTTCAGCTGCTTTGCCGTAGATGTGATACTTGAAAGAAGTGTGTGCAATAGGGTCTACTGCACGGAATTCCCTGAATTCTTCTGAAGATCTTCTCCTAAATTTGACCACCGAACCCACTGCAACGCTGTGATTTCGACTCCCTGCCGCTGTAGTTCTCGACCCCGCTGTAGTTCCAAGTACCCAACTTCCAATCGTTTACCGTTTTCCGTTTTCGTGTTCGTAGCCTAGGTCTTTGTCGATTGTTCCGTTCCATATTTCGTTATTCGTGGTTAGGAAAGGTTTTGGTATGCTACCTTACAAGAGTCGCGATACCTACATCCTGTTGATGGAGCTGCTTTCTTAGGTGGCTGGCGGGATATAGCATGTTACCGCCCGCTCCAGATCAAACGCTGTTGTACGCCGCCTCTAACATGGGGATACAGTCGCGTTCGACCCCTCCGAGGGTTGGTTACCCAATCTCCACTAAGGTTACTTGTATCCTGGTCAGCACCTCGTAGAGGTGGGGATAGGAGTTGCTGGACAGAGGTGAGTGACCACATTTGGGTCTCAAGCTACACGTGTCCAGTCACTCACCAACCATAGAAGAAAAGAGCAAAGCAGAAATAGATGCCAAATTTAGCTAACAGTGCTTCTTCACATTGATGGGACTAAGGACTAAACTGATCCCAAATTGAGCTCTAAGCTCAAATTAAAGAGCATCAAATAGATGAAACACAATACATGAAAAATGATTTTAAATTAATCTAGAAAACACGAAAGTACATCTGTTAATGAAAGAAAACAAAAAAAAGGAATATGCCTTAACGTTTGTGCTAAAAATAAATGAACAAAAATTACCGATTTTTCATGGATTCACCTTCACATGCAATGACGAAACTATGCATGCTTTTACCCATGCTGAGCAACCTTAAGCTGAACAACTAAAGCCCTTGGTCTCCCCGGGACCGCCGTTAGGCATTACTTCAGGGAGAGGACCCGTTGTGCTTTTCGCACTTACCTCTATGGGTAGCAGAGCAGCCTATACAGGCCAGTTAGTTAACCGTTAACTAACTGGGGCACATCGATGGTTTTCCGTCGATTGGTGCCCTGCAAAATACTAACGATCTGTGACCGCATCCCAGATTTCCCTATTTTCGCACATCCTACGCACGATATTCTCTGGCGTGGTGTCCATCCCACTTATTGCCAGCATTTCGTACCGTACCTGCTCGAAACGCGGACATGTGAAGAACACATGCTCCGCGTTTTCTTCCGCACCCGTACAAGCGGGGCACATAGGGGACTCGGCGTACCCGAACCTATGCAGGTACTGCCTAAAGCGGCTATGGCCTGACAGGATCTGTGTCAGATGGAAGGTTACTTCCCCATGGCGCCTATTAATCCAGCATGCTAACTCTGGAATGAGTCGGTGTGTCCATCTACCTTTTGTAGTGTTGGACCACTCCCGCTGCCACCTGGCCATTGAAGATGACCGTATGGTGTTGCGTATACCCCTCGTGTCGCGTTGGTCAAAGCACTCTACATCCTCTTTGACGATGATGCTGATGGGCATCATGCCAGGACGCAAACCGCCTCGTACGACACTGTCCGGTATGCGCACGCGACCCTTAGGCACATTAGCCTGTACGTACTCTCGAGTTTGCCGCGATGGCACGAGGTACTCAATACCTTGGACCACACTGGTCCTCCATACCTGAGTATGGACATGGTCACGCTAGCGAGGACTTTGCGCCTGATGCTACGGACCGCCGAGCTGTTTGCCATCATGCGAGATAGCGCTGCCACAGCCATGGAAGCTTTCTTGCAGGTTTAATCGACGTGGCTCCCGAACGTGAGCTTGTCGTCGATCATAACCCCCAAAAGCTTCAGCGAGCGTTTTGAGGCGATAGTGCATGCACCAGCACTAATCGATGCCTTCTGCTCCGACTTTCTGTTATTTACAACAATAACTTCAGTCTTATGGTGCGCTAGCTCCAGTTTCCTGAAGTGCATCCAGTCTTCCACTACGCGTATTGATAGCGCGGCCTTTAACTCTGCCTCTCTAATTGACTCGCCATAGACTTCAAGAGTTATGTCGTCAGCGAAGCCCCCGATCACCACCCCTGGAGGGAGTGTTAGTTTTAACACGCCGTCATACATGGCGTTCCACAGTACCGGACCCAGGATGGAACCTTGCGGTACACCTACGGTACCGGAACGCTTTTCTGACCCTCGTTTGTGTTATACACTAGCACTCGATTCTGAAAGTAGTTACCCAGAATCTTGTACAGCAGCGTCGGCACTCTGAGACTCTGTAGCGCTAAGGCTATGGAGTCCCAACTGGCACTGTTAAACGCGTTCTTCACGTCGAGCGTGACGATCGCGCAGTAACGAATGCCCCTCCTTTTGCGTTGGATTGCAACCTCAGCCGTTCTGGTGACGGAGAGAATTGCATTCACCGTGGATCTACATTTTCGAAAACCGAACTGGTTGCTTGATAGACCGTTCTCACTTTCTGTATATTTCACCAGTCTATTGAGGATTACCCTCTCAAGCACCTTGCCCGTCGTGTCCAGCAGGCAGATTGGTCTGTATGCCGATGGGTCACCTGGTGGTTTCCCAACCTTCGGCAACAGCACCAGCCTCTGGCGCTTTCACACGTCCGGGAAGAGGCAGTCGTCAAGGCATTTCTGCATGACCGCCCTAAACAACCCGGGGGCTTCTTCGATGGCCGTCTTGATGGCCAAGTTCGGGATTCCGTCTGGTCCCGGAGCCTTGCCTACCTTCAGGGAGTTTGCGATCTCGATCAATTCATCTTCTGTCACCCTTACCGCATCGTCTGCCTCTGCACGGCTGCCGTCACTCACGGTTGGTGGTTCGTGGCTTGGAAAGAGGCCCTGAATGATCGTTTCTAGCATTGCTGGTGATTGTTCGGCTTGGGCTAGCGCACCTCTAGTCTTGGTCATAACGATCCTGTAGGCGTCACCCCACGGGTTCGAATTGGCACTGACACAAAGTCGTTCGAAACAGGCTCGTTTACTGGCTCTGATTGCGCTCTTAAGCGTTGCCTTAGCGGATCTGAATGCGGCACCGCGTTCCGCTCTTTGCATGTCGGAACGTGCGCGTTGCATCCTCCGTCTTGTACGGAGGCATGCACTGCGTAGGCCTGCTATCGTTTCGCTCCACCAGTATGTCAGTGGTCTAACCTCTCTAGGCGGACGAGACCTAGGCATCGTGGCGTCGCACGCTTATGACAGTATCGAATTTAGATGGTCCACACCCGGCAGCGGTTCACCCCCTTCGTGCTTCCATCTAATTGCCTGCCCAAAAACATCTGCATCGAAATGCAATGTTTTTCAGCCGAAGAAGGATGGAATATTGGCCCTACTCGCTGCTTGCTTCCGCACGCCTTCCTCATAGCGGACCGATTGGTGGTCGCTATTCGTGTAGCTGTCGTCTACCCTCCAGTTCGTGATCAGTCCCGGGCTGCAGAACGTCACATCGATAATCGATTCCGCACCATTTCTACTGTAGGTGCATTTTGTACCAACGTTAGCCAAGTCTAAGTTGAGCTTTGCCAAAGCTTCCAACAAGACCTGGCCCCTCTGGTTTGTACAGCGAATTCCCCACTCGACAGCCCAAGCGTTGAAGTCACCCGCAACCACAAACGGCCATAGGCCCGTCAGTTCCACGGTTGCTTGATCGACCATCTGTGCGAACGTTTCGGTAGACCCACTTGGCAGAGCATAGCAACTGCAGTAGAATACTGCATCCACTTTGGCTATAACGTACCCCTCTCTGGAGGTCGACACAATCTCCTGAACCGGGGACCTGCCTGTCGTGCAAATGGCCGTTTCCCAGACTTGTCCGATACCCAGTTACCGTTTCCGGTTGGGATGCGGTATGGGTTCGAGACGATGGCCACGTCCGACAACGACTCAGCAGCTGCTTGGTGTAGCAACTGCTGCGCCGCATAGCAGTGATTCAGGTTTAACTGTATCACCTTCAGGCCTGCGGCTTAGTAGCCGGCCGTGCAGCCGGACACTTGGGGCCTCCCATGGCGTGTTTGGCGTCCCGTTTACCGGTGCATACCAGACACTTGGGAGGTGCACCGCAGTCCTATGCCTTGTGGCCTGCCTCCGCGCCTTGTGAACTGCCTCCGCGGTCACTACCACTTCACACTCTCGCTCGAAGGCTTGTGCTATGTCGCACCCTTCGATGATCTCGTCCAAATTATGCATGCAGCATTAATCATATTGACTAGTGCTGGGACTATCCGGATTAAAACATCCGGATATCCGACAAATATCCAAAATCCGGATCAATCGGATATCCGGATATCCGGATTTTGTATCCGAACATAGTTTGATGAGAATTGTGTAAATAATTACTTACGTGGGGAGGGGGGACCTATAAAGAAGTCAATTTTCGCGTTACGTTTTATTTGAACGGGCTTCAAAAGACATAAAAAAAATGCGGATATCCGGATAGTAAACATCCGGATATCCGAATATCCGACTATTCGTATAGTATTCGTTCACCCATTCGTAATCCGAGCTTCGGATAACCGGATCACTAATAAAGGGTGATTTTTTTGCTATTTGGTTTTCGTGTATTCAGATTTGACAGTTCACGCGGGAATTCTGACAGCTGTCAAAGCCTAATGTACTCAATCAGGTTTGCCATTTCATCATCTACAGACTTACGCCTGAACAACGCTTACAAATAATAGAATTTTATTACCAAAATTCGTCCTCTGTAAAATCCACTTTTTTACCGAAAAATTGCCGCATTTGGATCGAAAAGCAACCAGAGACAATACAAGAAACGCCAATGCACCCAGAAAAATGCACAGTTTGGTGCGGTTTACACGCTGAAGGCATCATTGGTCCGTACTTCTTCAAAGATGATCAAAATCGCAACGTTACGATCAATGGCGCTCGCTATCGCGCGATGATTTCTGATTTTTTTTTGCCGGAAATGGAAGAGCTGGGTCTTGTTGACATGTGGTTTCACCAAGACAGAGCAACGTGCCACCCATCGCGCGAATCAATGGACATATTGCGGAATGAGTTCGGTGAGCAATTCATCTCACGAAACGGACCGGTGAATTGGCCGCCTAGTTCATGCGATTTAACACCGCTAGATTATTTTTTGTGGGGCTACGTTAAGTCTCTCGTCTATGCGGATAAACCAACAACAATTCCAGCCTTGGAAGACAACATTACACGCGTTATTCGCGCGATACCAGCCGAAGTGCTCGAAAAAGTGACCCAAAATTGGACTTTTCGTATGGACCATTTATAACGCAGCCGTGGCCAACATTTGAATGAACCTATCTTTAAAAAGTAAATGGCATAAACCAATTTATCGGCTCAAATAAAGATTTCATACAGTTTTGTAATTTTTATGCTTTTTTTTTAAAGAAAAACCAAATTTTTAAAAACATCACCCATTATATCCGGTTAAAAGTCCCAGCATTAATATTAACCCATGAGTCAGTAGGAGAAAAATGATAGCTCTATCAGTGGAACTCAACCGTGATGGTGAAAACAGTGAAGCTACTCCGTTCAGAAGTGTGCGCGTTCAAAGAACGGTACCCCGGTGCATCGAAAAGGCAGTTCGTGGACACCGGATACATCCGTTCCGGCATCTAAAACATCCCTATGACCCTGAGCGACAAGAAGTTCTAAAGAATGCTGAAGAGGGAGACCGAGGGAAAAGTGGCTAAACCGCTGCGTGCGCTTGGCCGAAAGGTCGGTGCAACAGGCCAAACAGTGAGAATGTGCCTGGCGAACATGAACATGCATATCACGAAACCGCCCCGTTTACCAGTATCGGAGCTGCAAGTTGGCTTTCGCGGCAAACCACGACGTGGCGGTGGTGATGGACGACGCGACCTATGTAACCCTGGATGGCAACGTCTGGCAGGGCACTTTGTATTTCACATTAATAGCAGATTTGTATAACTTAATTCAAACTTTTTAAGTTGCTAATAATAATAAGGCGTCGTACACAAATTACGTAACGCATGAAGGGGGGGGGAGGGGGTCAAGCCTGCGTTACTTATTATTACATAGGAGAGAGGGGGGGTAGTTGAGACCGTTACGTAACTGTGATTTTTTTTTATTCTCGCTTATTTTCCGTCGGTCAAGTTCCGCCACTGTTGTGGCCAATCACCGACGCCCAGGGAGGCGACTCCACACAGGACCCTAACTCACGACCCGTTTATTAACGGACCGGCGCCAACGGCTTTACTTCCTCATGCGATGGGAGGCGTGATCCCAGAGATTTTTCGCCTCAGAAAATCTCCCGGTGTCGGCTAGGATTGAATCAAGACCAGTTGGGTTGGTTGTGAGTGGATCACGCCACCTCACAAC
Organism: Wyeomyia smithii; assembly: GCF_029784165.1. Classification (NCBI taxonomy): domain Eukaryota; kingdom Metazoa; phylum Arthropoda; class Insecta; order Diptera; family Culicidae; genus Wyeomyia; species Wyeomyia smithii. The sequence continues at coordinate 216,355,560 of NC_073695.1, forward strand.
CATCGACACCTATGTCGGCGGTAGGATTCGAACCCAGGCGTCGAGCGTGGTATGCGGAGACGTTACCAACCACACTAGGCACCCGCTACGTGCGTAACTGTGATGTTTGCTCGAAATTGCAAATTTTGATGGGAGGGAGCAGGTTGTCCAGTGTTACGTAATTTTAAGGGGGTTGGGAGTCATATCGAACGTTACTTATCGTTACATAGGGGGGAGGGGGTCTGAAATAAAGGTTTTTAGCGTTACTTAATTTGTGTACGACGCCTTATTTGGCATGAAAATGTTTTTGCACTTAATATAGATGTAAATTTTTTTGTTAAACATATTTATACTAATTCTGAAATTAATAACTGGCTAATTGCAACCGTTTCACTACATTTTGCTAGATAGATTAGCTTTTTTTGAATGTAGAATTTATTCCTGTAACTTCGCTTCTACCTTATTATGCCATTCATTAAAAAAAATAGACCGATTTTTATTATCTCCGAATTATTCACATTTACGGGTATGTGAGAGTGACACGCTTAAACCCATGATTTGTGCGGTCTTACTCAGCAAAATCTGATATCTTTATGACCCAAACCACAATGCAAAAAGGTTTATTGAACTGTATATTGTATAGCCAACAGACTTCGATAAGCTGTTAACGACTCAGTTTATTCAATAGTGTGCGTTTTACTTTGATGAGATATAAATTACCGTTTGAATTGCTAACTCATTCAACTGTTTTGAAAAGAAAACATCCTAATCTTAAGCCACAATTTTATTTTCTACTAATAATACCAAATTATTACTTGATCACAGCAATTGCGTCAGTCCACTTCCAGCTTCCGGAAAGAACCATCAATTCCGAACAGAGTGTCGGCGTTTTTCGGTTTGCCTGGTCTCTTTTTCTCATCCGTACCATACTGCTCCTCTTCCTTGTAGTAATCCCGATAGCTTTCAATTTTTTTCGCCCAATCATCCACTAGGGCTTGGATGGGACCAGCATCCCCTCCGTATTCTTCCGGAAGTAGACGCTTAGGGATGTATTTATACAAGGATTCCATGTTGCTTCCGTGCACGTGGAGCTGCGAATAAATTCGTAATTAGAACCTTAAATTTTCCTAACACGTGAGGCTACCTACACGGGACCGATTTTTCTCATTCAAGAACCCTTTGAACATGTTATACACAGTTTCGAACCCTGTTGGAGTGTTTATGTAGTGAAATCCTTTCATGCGCATTGGTGAAGCTTCCTGGCTCATCATTGTGATTTTCTTAACGAAAGTGGGATTAAACTGTAGGAAATGGGCCATCGTTGTGTTTGCCAGATCGAGAATTCCGACCTGTCCAGCCACCCCCAGATTGTCGTCCTCTCGCATCAGGATCTCACCCATCATACTATTGAATTTGAATACCTCCTGGATGGTAAATTTGTCGGGATCATTTACACCCGTGAGCAGAATGCGAGGCCCATCCGGTGTTTCCGTTTCGGGCAGCGGAACAGCACTTCCCAATCTCATAATGATTGCCGTCTTTTCATCGAACGGATCGCGGTTTCGCATAAGTTCCGGTAAAGCCGTTCGTACGCTATAGTACAGATCGAGTTTTTCCTTGGTCCGTTCCAGGCTGTGCTTGCAGCCTCTCAGGAAACCTACCAGAAATTGATCGTCCGTGCGGGATTTTATGTGCGGACACTTGGCAAGCCATGCACGCAATGCCGCGATGTCATCGTCCAGCCGTTCTGGTACCTCGTTGAGCTCATCTTTGGCCTTTTGTGCAAGCGCAGGGCTGAGCGGTCGAATATCAGGCATGATGAGTTGTGGGAAGCTGCAATTAGTTGAAGGATTTTATCGCAGGTGAGAATCTTCAACGGATGGACCTACCGATCTAATTGATGTCTTCAACAAAGAACGATGTACTAAGCCAAGCGACAGAACAAAAACTAGCCAATGCAAGGTTGTTACACATGCTAAGCTGTATTATATCAATCGATTAAAATGATAAGTTTTGCGATTAGATAAAGGTACAAGAGGGAAGTATAGTATTTCCCGTTGAGTGTTGGAGCAACCACTGTTTATGTATTTGTTTTAGCCTGAATCGAACTGTGAACTTATGACCTATGGGAAAATAGACTCGTATCATCTGCTTTGATATATTTTTTGATTAAAGGCATGCTCGTAAAACTGCATTGAAGACTATTTATCTGGTGATGATTAGGATTAAACCAAGCTAGTTGTGATATGATAGTGATGTCATATCAACTCGCAACACTTCCCTTCCGATGCAATCTCTGCCTAATAAAATGCAATGAACCGTTAGAGGGCTTCAACGTTACTTTATAAGTAGCAGTGTCTGCAATCGTATCGATAAGATAATCCTACAAATCTCAAAGAAGTATAAGGCAGCTCAAACAGCTGCAGCTTATTCGGAGTTGTTCAGTTGTTTCACTGTCGAATTCGAATTTAAGGTAAACCAAAACGATGACTTTACGACCAATTTCAACTGAATTGGCGATTGTTGCTAAGGATGAACTAAACGAAGAGCCGACACAGCTTAATAGTCAGCTGGAGGTGGTGAAACGAAGCTTTAATAGTCAGCGCACTCTTTCGGGACAGCCGAGTGACCAAATATTATTATCCTTTTTACGTGGATGCAAGTTTAGTTTGGAGAAAACCAAAGAAAAGTTGTTACTGTTCTACCGAATAAGGACAGCACTTCCACAGGTGGTGCAAGATCGGGACCCGTTAAATGAGCATGTTCTAAAAGTGATTCGAATGGGGTAAGTCCGATGTTGGTTTGATTTACTTAATTTTTTTAACTAGTTCCGTTGAGTAGCGTAGGGATTCCTCTACCTGAAACGGTTTCTCAATCAGATCCAAGAATATTTGTTATTCGGGTCGCTAAGTTCGACTTGGCAGAATGCAACTTCGCCGATGTGATCAAGGTCGGAACAATGATCAACGATATTATGATGCGGGATGACGATCAGGTTGTGATCTGTGGGATGTCATTGATCATCGATTTGGCACATGTTACTGCAGGCCACCTTTTTCAATTCGACCTGGACTTTCTAAAGCAGGTTGCAGTACTCTATCAAGACGCGAGTCCATTCCGAATGCGAGGGATTCACATCTTCAATCCTCCGCCCGGCATGGAAACCGTGGTCAAAGTCTTCAACGGACTGCTTTCGAGTAAAAATCAGGATAGAAGAGTGAGCAACGCAACGTTTGACATGAATCATTTATTTCTTAATTTTTTTCAGATCTTCGTACACGGGTCAGGTTTGGACTCACTGCACGCGCACTTTCCTAGACATGTATTACCAGTGGAATATGGAGGAACTCTAGAATCCATACAAAAATACGTGGATTTTTGGGAGAACAAACTAAAAAAGGAACGTAATTATTTAATCGAGTTGACCAAACTTCAAGATAACCAAATTGGTGAAGCTGACAGTTTACAAGCTAACAAATCATGCTTTTCGGTGCTACCAAAAAACAATGAATGTTTTGGTATTGAAGGGTCCTTCAGGAAACTTGAACTTGATTGAAACAAAATAAATACAAAACTCAATTTTCAAGCAGAGCATAACATCGAATAAACTTTCTTTATTGCAAACGTAAAACCACACAAAACTTAATCAAACTCCAGCGATCGGAAGGAGCCGTCCACACCAAACAGAGTGCTTGCGTTTTTTGGTCTTCCCGGTCGTTTTCTTTCGTCGTTCCGATAGCGTGCATCCTCGATGAAAAAGTCTCGATACGCCACGAGTTCATTCTTGCAATCTTCGATGATATTTGCCAGCTTTCCGCCACTACCTCCGTATTCCTCGGGCAAATACTTTTTAGGGATCACCTTATGTAACGCCTCAAACGTGTCATGCACAGCTATTCGCTCCTGAATCTTTTGGCTCAAAAAGCCATGAAACATTCTATAGAGAGCGTCGAATCCCGATGAGGGGTTTACGAAATGAATTCCTTTGGTGCGGATAGGAAAGCCCTCGATTACAGATGTCATTTTTCTATAAATAAAATATAAAATTCAATACACCTAGAATCAATGCTGGATTACACGCAATATATACTTGATCAGGGTTGGGCTGAACTGAGCCAACGCGGATAGACCCAGCCCTCGGAGATCGACCAATACCATGTGACCGGCAATCATTGAAATGTCATCGTTCACTAATAGGAGATCAGTTATCATGTAACAAACTTTCATTATGTCGACAATGGAGTTTTTGCTAGGATCATAGGAACCCATGCGGACGAGCACGATTCGGGGCCCGTCAGCTCCCATCGTATACGGAAGAGGTAAATTAACTCTGAAAATAGTTTACAAAAAGTGGTTTTAAGCGAAGGCTAGAAATAGAAAAAATACGTGACATACCCAAGAGCAGCATGTTCCTGAATTTTCGCATCGGCTGGATCACGATTATCGAAAAACTCCGGAATAGCCGACTTTACAGTATAGTAAGTGTCCAGTTTTTCTTTCGTTTTTTCCAAACTATACTTGCATCCGCGTAGAAAACCTACCAAAAACTGATCGTCACACCGTGGGTTTAGATGGGGTTGCTTCGCTAGCCAGGCTTTCAAAACTGCGATATCCTCCGGGATTCTGCTGGGCACTTCGTTCAGTTCCGTCCGGGCTTTTTCCGCCAGCTCGGGCGACAATAAGCGTAGAGAGTCCATCTTGTGGGCACGTGGAGCCGGTTGGTGCGTGCTACGTAACGCGCTGGAGTTGCACTTTGTCACTGTTAGCGGCACTCTGAATGGTTGAGAAGCCTGACGAGTGAAAAGTGTCGATTTCGTATAAATTTATCAAGATATTGCAGCGATAACACGCGGATAGCGAAAACACACATGAGGATATTGCGGAGCGATATCTTATCGCTGATTAATTACATATAGTTCCTGATAGACCGAAGTGGCTCCTTCTGGACGGTGGAGCTAATTGTGTTTATAGATGTTTTTATCTTTGTAAACTGTTAAAATAAAAAACATCTATATTTGCGATTTTCACATTAATCATTAAGGGCGTTAAGAAATTAATAACGTGAATCTGATCATAATAAACGTCATCTAAGAAATCACCTAATGCACCTAAAAATAAAAAAAAATGATATATCTAGATAAACATTTCAAAAGGTTCTATCTGCTTTCATCGTTTTTCCTGAGCGTCTTTTAATTCGGTAATGGTTCAGTTCTAGTAACTCACCAAAGCGTGGTTTTCGTCCAGAAGGCTAGAGTGATCCCTCCGCTATCAACTTGTGCAAAGAACGTGTCATAAAAGGTTTTTAATGAGTTGTGGGGATTAAATGAAAGTGATCGATCAAAAAATCGATCAAAGCAGATAGGACCATTTGAAATGTTTCTCTAGATATGGGTTGTATATCTGTCAGTCACTCATTCCGATTTTCGTTTCTGCAGCTATGCCAACGTAATTAATAATTCAGTTTAACCAACAATTGTACCGATTTGTGCTTAGTTATCAGACCGACGACAGCTCAATTTTTTTTTTGCGAAAATAAGGCGGTGTCAGTTCAATTGTATTTGCGATCAACATAGTCAAATCTTGCCGCGGTAAGATCGAAGGGAAAGGAAAAGTTAAGTATGAGATTAGAGTAACAATATCACAATGCAAATATCGTGAAGAAACCAAAGATTATTACACCAACCATAGGTAAACAAAAGAAAATGATAGGCTACAAGTTTTGCATCATTGGATCCAGTGCAAGCATTGACAAGAGTAACGTGCATGCACAAAAAATAACAGATTAGTCAATTGAAACAAAAAGTTAGGTAACCGAAAATGAGCCAATGTTGACAGAGATCCGAACAACAAAAGTGGTGAACAAATATAGATATGTGCAATTTAGTAAAGATAAAGTTACGAAATTGGGAATAAACCAATCTAGAATGAAAAAGAAAGCGAAAAGCATTTTTTTATATTTACGAATTATTTCGTCATTATAATTATCAGTACCGGTCATATGTGAAGAAAAAAAAATATCAGTACCGATCGAAGTTATCGAAAAATTTCACAGTCGAATTCGAGTTAAACTTAAACAAAAACCTAAATTAATCCACCTAGCGGTCAGACTCAGCCTTTCTCATTCAAACTTATTATTTGTAAAAATAGATTTACATGCATGCTTAAATCCAATAAATGTTTATCCACTCTTTGGGTTCTAAAATATTGATGTTGTAATTAAAGTATAAAAATATGAAATTTGACGTAATGTTTGTACTTAAGAAATAGCGAAATAAAAGCAATGACTCTTAATTTCGAATAATTTAATCACGAGCGATGCCGGGAACGTTCAGATAGTACGATACCACATTTAAATCATGTTGAGGCCATATATATTGATCGAAGCAGGTAAAGTGTTGAATAGTCTTTGAATTTCTGTTCTTTTTAAAACTTTTAAACAGCATATCAAATTGTTATGAAGTTAGTTATTTGTAAGTTTGAGAGATGACTCATTTGTATGACACTAGTTATGTTCAAATAAGTCGTGTAGTACTTGAGATAATAGACTTTCGTTGTTTTACAAATTAAAACATAACGCTTGCTTAAGCTTGATTACAATCAAATGAAAAGGTAACGTATGGGGCAGCCAAACTTTGAAACCACGTGTTCAATCATAATTCATCAGTTAACCCTTAACTAGCCCGTTCATCTGATATCAATATTGTTCAAATCGGTTGTGTAGTTTCTAAGATAATGAAGTTTCGTGATTTTCACATTTCGATACATTACAGACGAAGTTACAGTCCGATTACTGCAAAATTCAATAGGGAGTTATGAGGTAGGTAGACCTTTCATTTGATACTAATTCTGTGGAAATCGGGTCAACCATCTCTGAGAAATATGAGTGAGTCCAAGTGAGTTGTCTTGGAATATGTTTCTTTTCATAGCTGGATTTCACATTTTTAAACATAACAGGCAAAGTAATAATCCGTTTGAAAAAAAAAAATCATTAGGGTCTTATGGGGCAACAAGACCTTTCATATGACACTAATTTTATAAAAATCGGGCCAGCCATCTCTGAGAAACATTAGTGAGATTAAATAGTCTCCAGAACACGTTTCTTTCCATAACTCCTGAACCACATGTTCAATCTTCATAAAATTCAAAAGTTAAGGGTTTTTATGGTAGCCCGTTCATTTGAAACTCAAATCAGATGTGTGGTTTCTGAGATATTGATGTTTCGTGATTTTTACACTTTGATACATAACCTCTAAACTAGAAATCAGATTACAATAAAATTCAATAGGGTCTTATAAGGCAACTAGACCTTTCATTTGCAATTAATTTCATTGAAATCTGTTCGGTCAGACCATCTCTGTGAATAGTGAGTGCGAAAAAAGGTGCACATACACACGTACACACCCACACACAAACATATACACCTATACATGCTTATATGCAGAAAATGCTCGATTCGTCTAACTGAGTCGAGTAGTATATGACATTCGGCCATTTGGATCACTTTTCTACCTTTTAATTAGCCAGTGATCGTTAGGAGGAAGTCAATATGTTAACTTTCATTATGTGATTTCACATTTTCATGAACAACGGACAAAGTTACAATCCGATTGCAATGAAATTCAATAGCAATCTATGGGGCAACTAGACCTTTCATTTGACACTAATTTTGTGAAAATCGGTTCAGCCATCTCTGAGAAAAATGAGTGAGTTTAAACAACCTCAGGATAACTTTTCTTTACATAACTTTTGAACCATATGTTCAATCATTACGAAATTCAAAAGTTAAGGGTTCTGAAGACAGCCCGATCATTTGAAACCAATTTTATTAAAATCGGTTGTGTGGTTTCTGAGATATTGATGTTTCGTGATTTTTACATTTTGATACATAACCTCTAAACTAAAAATCCGATTACAATGAAACTCAATAGCAACCTATGGCGCAACTAGACCTTTCATTTGCAATTAATTTTATGAAAATCGGTCCAGCCATCTCTAAGAAAAGTGAGTGAGAAAAAAAAGTTGCACATACATACACACACGCACACACACACACACATACACACATACATACATACATACAGAAAATGCTCAGTTCGTCGAAAGAAGTCGAGTGGTATATGACATTCGGCCATTGGGACCACTTTTATACCTTTGGTTTTTCCAGTGATTGCTATACCTTTCTAGGAGAAAGGCAAAAAGATGACTTTACGATCAATTTTAAATGAATTGGCGATCGACCCGTTAAGAATGTTTTTGGAATCAAGGTGATTTGCAGAGGCTGGAAATCGATCCCAGATACCATTTGGAATAAAAGATGGCCACTTCCATTTTCTAGAAAAAAGACTAAAATGGTTAAATAGCGCTAAATTCCACATTTTACGTTGACAGAAAAATCATTGTTTTAGAACCCCGTCCCCCCTAATGGACGACCGCGGAAATTAACAAACCTCCTCTCTCCTTTATGCCTACGAAAATCTTTTTTCACAAAAAAAAAATTAAAAAACGTTTATGCCTGTGCTTTTTAGTGATTAAATATAACATGGCTATAAATGAAAAAACTCTCATCGAAACGCACCAACAGATCATATAAAATAAAAGCAAAAATAGCTTCCAAATTTTGCTGTAAATGCTTCCGAAGTTAACTAAAAACAGTAATGATCTCAAATGTTACTGGAAATTTTTGTTCAAAAAAGAGTTGAAATGATGATCTCAAATCGGTTGTTGCAAAAAAATTATATAATTCTTTCAAACCATCAAAGAAATTATTTGTAAACGTGTCTTTATAATCCAAAAAAAAATCGAAAGAAATATAATCACAAATTATGCATTTAATAATTGAGAACACTTTGAAACACCAGAAAAACAACACAACACCTCAACGTCTACTTTTAAATGAGGTCAAACATAAATAGGCTAAAAATCGACTCAAAATTCCAGAAACTCTTCTGAAATACAAAAATGGTTGAAACAAAAAATGATTTCAAAAAAGCGCTCGAAGAAATTTAATAAGAGACAAGAGACAAAAAGGATTCAACAGTTTGTTCAATATGGTTGTAAGCTTTTTTAGAAGATTGAAAAATAAAAACCTATTCCAAGTTATGTAAGTTATGTTATGTAACAAACTAATATAGCAAATTTCACTCAAAATGCATGCAAACGCTCCGAGAAGCAAACTAACTGAAGCCATTTTAAACAGAAAGTACAGAAAATATAATTTACAGTTTAGTTGTAGTTCTCAGGAAAACAAGAAAATTTGAAAATAATCTCATATGACACTAAGTGACTCAAAACACTTACGAAAAAATCGGAAATTAAAGGAACTATAAATTTTTCTCGAACGGGTTCGAACTTTTTCTAAACATAAATAAAAAGTAAATTCTCAATTAGGTTCATTTAAAAATTTAGAAATGAAAATTACTTTTAAAAGACAGTTAAGGCCATAAAAATGAAAGCTGATTGTAATATACACTTGCCACGTCCAACTTTCACCGCAGCCGAGGTTACCATCGCGCTGAAATTCCTAACACGTTAAAAGGCCCTGGTTCGGACAAACTGCCCCCTGTATCCATTCAGCGCTGCGCGGAGGTACTTGCATCACCGGTATGCCATATCTTCAACCTGTCGTTATCAGAAGGTATGTTTCCTAAGGCATGGAAAATGTCTGCTGTCACGCCCATTCACAATGCCGGAAGTGCTTATAACGTCACTAACTACCGACCAATCTCGATTCTGTGTTGTCTTGCCAAAACGCTCGAGTTTATAATTCACGATAAATTCTACGCAGCCACTAAGCCCTTAATATCCCAACAGCAACACGGCTTTATCAAAAATCGTTCTACTGCTACGAACCTCATGGCATACGCAAGCTTTCTTAATTCTAGTTTGGACAAACGCTGTCAAGTGGACAGTGTCTACGTAGACTTTGACAAAGCCTTCGATAAGGTATCCCACGAGCTGACTCTGAAAAAGCTTGAGAAGCTGGGCTTCCCTAACTGGCTTATCTTGTGGTTGCGCTCCTACCTACGGGACAGATACGCTTTCGTGAAATATAAACCCGTAAAATCAGTCCGGTTTCCGACACGATCTGGTGTGCCGCAAGGTAGCCAACTTGGTCCTTTAATTTTTATTTTATTTGTGAACGACTTACCGATATACCGAGTAATCAGTTCTTTGATCGATTGTGCCGCTCCGCAGCAGGACATCGACATCGTAACAAGCTGGTGTATTCTGAACGGGATGGCGATAAACGGGACGAAGTGCAAGGTAATCAGCTTTGCTAGAATGCGGACGCAGTGGCGTTACGAGTATAAAGCGAATGGTTTGACTGGAACGTATTTCTTCAATGAACGACTTAGGAGTGATCATGAACAGCAAGCTGAGTTTTAACGAGCACATTGCAGCAACTATGAGTAAGGCTTTCGCTTTGCTCGGTTCGCTGGCGGACACACACGCGATTTTAGCGATTTATACGCACTCAAAACGCTTTACTGCTCTATTGTTTGAAATGTCCTTGAGTACGCTGTTCAAATTTGGGCTCTCTACCACGAAACCCAAATTGTTCGCATAGAGAGAATACAGCGATGTTTTCTCCGTTTCGCACTACGACAACTACCTTGGAACGACCCACAAAGATTACCGCCGTATGACCAGCCGTTTAATTTAATTGGAACCCCTGCACCAAAGACGGGCATACTTACAACGAATGTTTGCTTTCGACGTGGTACGCAACCATATTGACTGCCCGGACCTACTGCAACAGGAAAAACTTCTATGCGCCAGCGCGTCGATCTCGCCAACGCTCCGTTATTCCGGACAACTACGCACGGGACTGTATTCGGACAAAATCACCCACTGGAAAAAAGTTTTGCCCTACTATATAATATTAATGTGTTTGATTTCAATGTAACTAGACATCGTTTTAAAATAAGTGTTAGGTATTTAAACTAGTTAGGGATAAGTCAGTCTGTAAAGCTTGGCCTAAAGACGAAGTAAATAAATAAACAAATAAAATAATTTCCAAAATTTTCATACATATTATCAAATGCATTTCAACTTTCAACTTAAGAAACCAGAATAACTCCGAATTCATCTTTTTTTTCACCATTTTGAAGCATTTACGAAAACTATAAGTAGATGATTTCAAAATTACCTAAATATAACCAAAAGTGTCCAAAAGAACGAAACAAATAAGACGGTCAGAATTCAACTCAAAACACCTAAACATGTTGCTATAGGAAAAAATAAACCAGACCAGAAATAAACTAAATTTAGCTAGAATTTAAAAAAAAACAGTAAACTGAAACGGCCTCCTACAACTTGACTGTGCTGAAAGCGACACAGTCAGATGGCTGGAGACACGGCGACATCAAGGCTACTCCTCTCAGAGAAGAACACTTTAGGAATCGTAAGAAAAGCAATTGGAACTATTTCAAGAAACATCTGGTTAGCTCAAGGACATCCTGCCATATAAATATTCGAACTCCAGTTGAACTGGATATCGCAGCGAGTGACCTACAGCATAGGATCACGCAAGCTTTCAATTCAAACTGTCCGTTAAAGATACGGACAGTCTGCCGTGATGTGCCCTGGTGGAACGAAACTCTTAGCAACCTTCGTCGGGAAGCTAGACGCTTGTTCAACAGGGCCAAAATCACGTCCAACTGAGATGCTTACAAAGCATCCCTTACAAAATACAACGCCGAGCTACGCAAAACCAAAAGGAGATCCAGAGTTCGATTCTGTGAGGACATTCAGACTCTGCCTGAGGCTACGCGACTGTAAAAAGTAATGTCCAAAGATCACACGAATGATCTTGGGTAGTTAAAAAGGGAAGACGGAAGTACGATTGTCACTAGCAAAGAAACGCTGGATGTTCTTATGAACATTTACTTTCCTGGCTCGACAGTGACCACCGGGTCAAACGTTGATGAGCAACAAAGCCTCGGATCAAGACGCTTGACGTCACGTGACTCCACAGTTCTTGCTCGTCGACTGTTTACGGAGACTTCTATCAACTGGACACTAAGCTCTTTTGGGCCTATGAAGTCACCGGGACCGAATGGCATTCTACCAATCTTCCTGCAAAAATCGGACGGAGTCATCATGTCCGAACTCATCAATCTTTTGCGAGTCAGCTTTACTCTGGGGCACATCCCGGTCAGCTGGCGCAACGTTAAGGTGGTATTTTCACTAAAGCCGGGCAAAAAAGACAAAACTTTACCAAAGGCTTTCAGACCTATTATAAGTCTGACGTCAATGCTTCTCAAGTTGATGGAGAAATTTACGGATAACTACATCCGCGGCGAGTTTCTGAAGGATTTGCCCTTGCATAAGCATCAATACCTACAGAAACCGCTTTGCATAGCCTAGTGACGAAGATCGAGAAGACACTAAAATATAAAGAAACAGTGGTCTGCGCTTTTCTTGATATTGAGGGAGCTTTCGATAACACGTCCTTTGCATCAGTTCTATATCTTCTCAGAATGAGCCGTGTTTAAAAAAATTAAACCAATATCACATATCATATTAAACCATAGAAACATCTATGTAAAGTTTCAGCCAAATCAAAAATGACAAAGAGAAAAATATTAAAACTGGGACCCTTTTGTGGAATTGCTCATTATCATTACCCCTTTCCATTCTCGTGGAAAATCTGGGACATTTGCGTACATCCTGTCTTCCCCTAAGTTGTCCATGCGGAATGTGGACGGCCCCCAAAGATATTTTCGGAACTAGGACGAGGTTCAGAGTCCAAAAATGAACTCCGGACTCCATTTTTAAATCCAATCGAATCAGGATAATGTTCGGAGGCTATAAATTAACCTCCGATACCATTTGGAAAACCACAATCGTGATTTCTGATTTCTGAAATCGGTCTAAAGTAGTCAGATGAGATGATACTCAGAGGCCAATAATCAACTCCAGACGCCATTTTGAATATCAATATGGCGACTTCCGAGGTCTGGAAAACTGCCCAAAACTGACTCCTTTTTCAAATATTGAAAATTTTTTTTTATTCTTTTTTTATTCTTTTCTAAAAATCGAAGGACAACGATAAACATTTTTTAAAAACCCGTTTTGCTCACAAAACTACACTCTTTAAGCTGATACATAAAAATCAGAAAACCATGTGAAACTCTATGACCCAATTGAACGCCCTCAGCGTTGCTTGGAATAAAATAATGAGTCATTTCATATATTTCACCCCTCATCAGATTGAAAATAACATCCGGCAACACGCATATTGAATTGTGTTATGTTTAGTATAAATTTGTTTGTGGTAGTACAAAATTTATGCACATTTGTAAGTGCAAACACGCATCACCTAAGACTGGCAACTAAAATTTGCCATCGCCATTCATCAAGCCCCTCGACAGATCATGCAGCAGAAAAGTCAGCTCAACACCTACGTTTCGAGTACAAATAAGCAAACGTGCCAAAAGGCGGAAGCAAAAGAGCTAAGGCAGTAGGGAGAATTCGCTTGCAGATGAGAATCAGTGCCCAAATTTTCTTGCCACCACATTATCATTCGTGTCTGCTATTCGCACTGGACGCACTTCCGTCTGATCATTACGACGAATAACAGAGTTCGAGAGTGCCACGTCCGTGTTTGATCGCAGACTAGTTTTGCTAGTATGGTCGAATCAGGACCAAAACATCCATTTTAAAAGTCATTCACCAGTAGTAAAGAGTTGTGCCTACACTTTGAAAATAGAGAGTGATTAACACAATCAGCAAATCACAAGAAGGTGAAAGAGATTCGTTAAAGGCACGAGCCACAGGTAATAATCCAAACACGCGCCATAATTGTTTGATTATAAAAGGAAATTTCCTCCTAGTTCGGCAAGTCGAAGCACGACCGGACAATAGCAGCCGCTAGTCAAGCTTAAGTAATCAAAAGCCTTCCGCGTGAGGTGAGCAAATACGAATCCTCATACCCGACAGGCACTCACGATACTGTCATTTCAGGGCTTTTGTTTCCTGCGCGATTTTGGACTTTAATTAGTGTGCTGGAAAGAAATCATCGCGTGGCTTCGGTGAAGGCTTTGTCGGTGAAGTAGCAATCGGGGCGGTGGAAGGTTGCTTAGCAAACTTTGGCACATTGGTGACGATAGCAAGACGGACACGTGGAGAGCGGAAGCCCTCCTGTTGGCACACGGTGCGGCAATAAACGGTCGGCCATACGGTGCTAACCGACCGGGTGAGATACCTCCTGAGTCGGTGCAACCAGACAGCGCAGGAGAGCGTTGACGGAGTTCATCGCTATTCATCGGTGCTCAAGGGGACACGCTATCGACTCAACGGCAGCAGTGATTGGTTAGGTTTGAGGCAGAGGAACCGCTGGCATGCGACACACACTAGCGCCCCGAGCTGGAGGATTAGCGACGGCTTACCTCGAAAGGCGGATGCGACGCAGATTGCCTGTAAGCGGAATCAACGGAAATAGCTGGCACCACAAGACAGTGGCGTTGCTCAGCATCAAGGCAGGCGGTCGTGGAAAGTCGGGAGCACGAATGAAAATAGAGACAGGAATGCGACCAGTGTCGTCACATTTCAGGCTAAGTGCCGAATAAAGGTAAAGCTGTACACTTGTTGATCTTGTCAATTGATATAATGGGCCGATGGCGGCGTAATAAACTCTTGTGATGCTAACTTGTTAGTTTGGGCTTTTTCTCATTTTCTTGAGTACCTTACGCAGTATCTGTGTGTAGAGCAGAGCTGTCAAGATTACACGCAACAATTGTTTGGTTGTTTTTTAAAAACCGGAAAAGATGAAGTGTTTTCCTGCTATCATCAGCGATACCGCTTACCGTGCAACGCACGTGCCTAATAAAGGGTCTTTCAATTAGAGCGCTACAAAAGTAGACCGATAAGGACAGCAAATGACGCCATTTTTTGACGTAGAATACGTCTTACGGCAACATATACAACAAAGGAAGAGAGTACAATTTCAATACAGGGATCCAATCGCAAAAACCGAAAACATCGAGAGCGTTACGAAAATTGTCCACTTTCAAATGTTTCAAACTCAGTCAGTTTCCCACCAATTTCAATAATTCTTTCAGCAATCGATTGGAAAATCATCTAAGCACCCACTCAAACGCAGAAAAATGTAAATCAAATATTCGAACTATTGTACTAGTATTGACTATTGTCAAGCCTTGTTGAAACGTGTTTTCCCGAAAAAAGGACGACAGAATAGAGTACCTAGTTAGCCAGGAATGCGTTGGTTGGGCTATCTAACAGACGGCCTCTCATAGAACAAATCAGTTTACTAACAGCGGACAGCAGCAGTGATGTCAGTGGGCAGCGGCGGCGAGGAGCAGCAACAGGCAACACCGGCGGTGGTAGTGATTAACTGCAGTTCTCTCATTTCGGCTTCCCTTCTTCCCCACCAGCGGTAATCCTATTCAGATATCGTTGGGTTAATACAGCCAGAAACTGAACGAGACCCGCACCGCCAGGAGGTCTGAGAAGGTACCACCATCCAGCGTGTATGTATATATAGGGTGTCTGCACATATATAACGTGTGTGCATATCTAGAGCGTGCGTTCTATTATTCGGTTAGTTTTCAACGTATTTCTTCTATTTAGCAGCAATCAGTTGTAAAATTATCTAAGCATCCGCCAAAATGCAGAAAATTGTTATTTGAATTGTTGAACTATAGAAAATTGTTAAAACTTGTTCGTTGACTTCAAATTATCTTATTAGTTGCCTAATGCTGCCTTTCCTTGATACGGTCGACAAAATATTATTCCTAGTCAACCGGTAATGCACTATTTGCGCTCGTCTATCACCTATTCGTAGCCACTCCTTAAATTAAGATATCTTAGTGCAACTTGATACAAAAGACAGCCTCAAAACAATTCTACTTCATGCTTGTTCTAGTAGCAAGTGAAACCGCATAGCTGCACATAGCTTCTGCTGTTGTTCATTGTCGTTACCGGTGCCGGCTATAAAGGTAAACGTCATCTGGAGCAGAGAAACCATCAAATTGATTGAGTGAATTCCCAAACGTCAAGCACTCTTCACTGCGATAATCGTCTTCTTCTTCCTCTGACGCTACCAAGCTCGCTTTCTATTGGCCTTAATCATGCTAAAACTATTCAAGAATCAAAATCTACATCGCCCAAGTACAGATCTAAACTCAAAGTTCGTTTAAATCAATTTTTACCAAACAACTTTTTTACTTCAAAATCACATTTTTCGTTTGTTTTGGCGATACACGTTTTTCTTTTTATTTCGAGGCTTTTAAACTAACAGAAGTTACCTATGATCTTTATCGTGTTACAAATTTAAAGTATAGAGGTCGCTGCATCAAGTTTCGACTGTTATAGCGTCTCTACAGCACGTGTTTACTCACAATTTTCCTTTGTTTAGTCGATCAGCCGTTATCGTTGTGTACGTTCTTTGTTTAAGGTTTTCTATACTTTTTCTCTGTGATTTATATTCAAAAGTACTTAAATATGAGTGACAAGTTTGAGTTTTGCGTGGGATTGGACGCCTACCGCGTCAAAGTCGCTGAGCATCGTATGTCTGATATCGCGAAAGGGGCGAGGCGCAGCCTTAAATCAGATAACAAAAAGGAAGGAAGAGGAAACTAAAGCCCAGGAAGGACAACTTTACGGCGCAGGAATAGCTGACTGAAGGTAAAATAATTATTAGGGGCTTTATTATTGCGATTCTTAAGATTTATAGCCTTTTGAAACTTTAGACGCGTTTTTCTCAAAACCATGTTTTCAAAATCGGCGAGCAGTAGAACTGAAAAATTTACATCTGATTGACTTGAAATTTTAACTGTACCTTCTTCATTAGATTATCTAGTGAAGTACACACGATTTTAGCGATTGATTAACAACAAAGAAAGTTATGAACAATCAAAGTCGATTTTTTCTGTCGAAACAGAATTTTTTTTTCTAAACGTTGCCATTTTGCGAAGAAAAATTCTAAAAATATAATCATGTGTACTTCACTAGCGACACTTATGTAGATAATGAAAAAATTTTTGTTTTGGTTATAGATGGAGTTGGGTACGACTTCTACTGCTCGCCGCGGAACAACTTAAAAAAAGTGAAAAATAGCAATAAAAATATTTTTTCCATTCTGCAAGAGTTGCTCAATCCAATGATATATTATTTATACCTTACATCTCAAATGTCCTGTAAAAAAATTCATGAAAAAAGCCTTGTTTTTTGAGCATTTGGTAGATATTACCCCTGAATACATTCTTGAACAAACATGCCAAACGAGTACCGCCACTACGACGTTTTTTTCCTCAAAAGTGGTGCTTATTACGGGAGTCACTTCACGGTGAAAACAGAGTGAAGTGGATGAAGTCCTACTATGGGACTCACGCATGTGAGAAAAATGTCGCTAAGTGACATCTGCCGTGGAATCTGGGTTATTCTGAGTGTCATATAAGTGAAGTGAAAACGGAAAAAGTGACGTTTCGCGTGGAATTATTTCACGACCATTCCGAACAGTGAAATGATTTCACGAATATAGGGAAGTTTAAAAATCGATTGATTTGTGATCTAGCGGTAACATGTATGGGATTTATTTTCCAGTAACAAGGCGAATCTTTTTTTTTCTTGAAAAAATCGGCTCTCTGGGACTTACAAATTTTTGAGCTGCGGCCAATGAAACGTAAGGAAAAAATTGACCTTCGCATTTCGTTTAGCGGTAGGGCTCAAAAGTTACCTCTTGTCGAAAAATGTCCTCTTACAAAATTTTAGCTCAATCGACTTTCCGGGACTTTAAAATTTTTGAGCTGGGAAACTCGCTCATTTCACTTGTCCTATTCTCATTTTCACTTCACTGCCAATCTCACTCCACGGAGGTGATTTTTGTCACCTCACTTGAGGTGGAATCGGGAATAGGTCTCAAAAAGTGAAGTGAGCGTGAAAGTGAAATATATTTCACCGTGAAGTGACTCCCGTAATAAGCACCAGTATTTTGACATTTTTTCTAGAAATGAGAATTACGCACGTTGAGTACGGATATTTTGGAAATTATTTATATCATTGCTCTTGTAATAATATTTCTCAACATACATAGAACGAAGTACCTAGACAGAATTAGGCCAAAATAACATCGCCAAACGAATGACAGTGTGCATCTCTTTGATACGCGAGTGTCGAATGACCATCCTTTGCTTTGTTTGAGAGGTGATGGTTGTTTTACATTAACGAGCGACAGCCTACTGTGACGCACGCTAAGGAAGGGAGATCAAATGAAAATGCTGACCGTTTCGAATCGAAGCCTGAGTCGTCAAGTCTATGGTCTATGCTTGAAAACCGTCGAGTTCCTTACATATTGGCATCAACTGTACTTTCACATAAATAAAGAATTTCATTGGTATTCAAAATTCAAATTAAATTTGAAAACTTCAACGTTTGCTTACGGGAAAACTCATTTAAGTCTCTGAAAGAGTTATTTTTGCTGAGGGCACCAAAATTCACAAGAATGGTTGAAAAGCTATAATCTTTTCAAGGCAACTTTTTTGAGTTTCTGGGCACTATTTGTTCGCTTTTGTCGACGGGTGTAACTAAAGAAGTACATATTTTAAATTCCAGTTCATCATCAGTTCATCAGTATTACATTAATAGTATCGTACAATCGTTATTGAAAATTATATACAATGCTTTTTCGATTGATTCACGGTCAAATAAAATTTCACCTTGAATTTAGCGAAATGATGAGAATTGGATTTTTTGTGTTAAATT
Source organism: Wyeomyia smithii (assembly GCF_029784165.1). Classification (NCBI taxonomy): domain Eukaryota; kingdom Metazoa; phylum Arthropoda; class Insecta; order Diptera; family Culicidae; genus Wyeomyia; species Wyeomyia smithii. The sequence continues at coordinate 216,374,265 of NC_073695.1, forward strand.
CGAGTGAAATTTATGATATTTTGAGTAGAATGATGAACTTTCATAGTTCAGCAATTATGCATGCAATATCAATATGATTTGTACTGCCCATTCTACAGCATAGTTGGAAGAGTCTGATTCTTGTTTATGTGAAACAAGGTTGCATCTTCAAATTTGGGTTGTCAATTCCATACGTGTGCCGATAATTCGCTTCACAAGTAGAATTTTGAAACACGATGTACGACAAACTTGCAGTCTTTTAGTAATTCTACAAGCTTATCGAAAAAAGCAGTGCTCTAACTCTTATTCCTAAACTAGTAGTAGGGACTAAAAGTTTGCCATATATCGTTTCTCAAATTTGTACTTGTGGTGCAAGCTATCAGTACGTGGGGAAACAGCACCCTGAAATTGAATATGCGAGCTTGATTTAGAATTTTTTAAAAGCGTGATAAAGACGAAAGAAAAAGGTGTGAGAAAACCGAGCGTGAATTTGGCAAGTAGTGATAAAAACGACTGTTGATAAAATCTAAAAAGCACTGTATTGCATTTGATACAAAGTTGATGCAAGTTCAAAAGCACTACAAGATTCGTTGAAGGTGTCAACTTTGTGAATAATAATCGATAATTTCAACAAATATGTCCAATCAAGTCTATAAAAAAAATTATAAAACTTTACGAAACACTCCGATTTGTTAACATGGACACTCACAGAACAGTTGACCCTGTTGTACGAGCCACAGAACAATTGGACTGTATTGGTTGTCTTTATTCCTGGTAATGCTTATCAAGTGTACAATTGTTCACAAAACAAAAGAGTTCCGAGCGATATGAACTGCACTATTTTCAACACACAAACTTACTGAAACAGCTGAAAGCTTGAGGTGCTAACGAACCATCAAGCGAAGCATTGTCCCGCTCGGCAGATAACGAAACGTTTATATTGTAACCTCTACACACAGTACATATCGGGCGATACGTCACCTCGATCGGGTTGTTCTGAAGTCCAACAATTCCCATACGCAGGCTGTTGTTTGCATTTGTAGAGCAATACGCTATGCACGCGGTTGAATCACCTGTGCAGGTGATGATGAGTTGTAGGATCTGTATATTAGCCACATATCGCACCATCCAAATTTCCAGAGAAAACACACAAAAAGTTCCCTGGTGACAACCCACGCGACTAGCGCTTCTGATTACGGTCGCAAGTCAAGTGCAAGTCAAGTTTCACGCTGATAGCCCGATTTAGGGTAACCGCGATACGTCTGGTTGGTTCTTATCGGTTCCGAAACTGCAGTTTAGCAGTCCAGTCTGCACTTCAGTTCATACCGGGACTAGTTTGCGTTAGATAGGCGATAATTGGTATAGAGTAAGGAAGAGTTGTGTTGGTCCGTTGATGTTGTTGGTAGGTGTTAGTGAATGAATCGCCATTGTGCGGCCGTTATCTTGTTTTGATAAGAGTACAAGCAACGTTAGAATATATACTTTTTTGCATAATCTTATGTAAAAGAGATAATTCTGTAGCTTTTTTGCTGCCATCACTGATTGCTGGTGACGGAAAAATTGACGACTCACTAAACGGTTGTTAACAATGAGTTGAAAAAAGTTTTTTTGGGGGAATTCAACAATTCTTCTTATTTGGAGTTCGAATTATTCATCCAGGAAACCGGTTTCGAAAAATAATCTTTATTGGCATCTCATCTGTACTAATAAAAAAAATTACACGATCATGTCTTAAAACCATAATGATTGCCTGTTCTGTCATACTAGCATATCTGACGCAACTCGCTACTACTAAAAGGAAGTCCCTCCATCGAAGATAGACTATGTGTTGTACCATCACCACTTATCGTCTAGTTTTACTTTTTTTCTCTGTGAGCAACTACGTATTATATACAAATCGAGCGTGCACTTGGGGTTGAACAGTAACTCACTCAAGTCGGAGAGCATGTATTTTAAGTACATTTAAAAAGATACTTAACGTTAAAAGAATAAATATTGCACAGAAGTAGGTTAAAACTTTGTATTTTGCAAACATGATTCACCCGGAGCATAATTATACTGAAATACTAGTATAGACCTGAGGGAAGATCCGTAACCTTCGAGCCAAGGTTCGTCTGGCTGCGACTATTTTCTCTCAGCAGGGGCCCATTTCCGAGATAGTGCGTTTGAGAGCGAAGTTTGAAATTATTATTTGCATTGGTGTTTTTACCGTTGGGCGTTGCGTTACTGGTTACTGTGCCGCCGTTCGAATGTTGATGATTTGAGCGTCCCTTCTGGAAACCCTGGCCAGCCTTAATGGCCGCCTGCCGCTGCTCGTTAGTCATGACGATGTCGATCATAGAATCAACCCCGTAAGCACCCAAGCGGTCGAGATTCTTGGTTACTTTCTTCGCCTCCAGAGCAGCGGTGATGTCCGGTTTCGGATACTTTCCTGCGGTATTCATATCGGTCATAAAAAATACGCCGTTAAACTGCTGAGCGGGCATTTTTTGGGAAACTTCCCGTTCCAGTGACTGAGCACGAGTCATTCGAGACTCTTTGTCCCGAGCATCCATAATAACATTCAGTATGGCGCGGTTGGAATCTTTGGTCGATGCACGGCTTCTCTGGTGAACCTGCGAATCGGCTGCAGTGTGGATAACATCCGGACGGACGACCGTTTCTGGGGTCGTCTCGTCAGCGTAGAAGCTGCTGTCAACGAATGATTTGCTCGGTGTTTTATCTTTGGCTTCGTCTTCGAAAAAATCTATTTTGGTGTCACTGTTCGCCAGCATCAGGTCGTATGCGGAACCGTCTCCGTCCGAGGGAGTTGAAATAAGATGTGCCAGGGAACGGGACTTACGGGGTGGGTGAGGTAACAGGTTTACAGGTACTATTTCGTGTTCCGCATTTATCTCCAAACTGTACATGCACTTTTCGTTTACGTTGTTCATCTGATGGAAGAGAACTTCGTTTTGATCGGAAATTTCTCGTTCGGCATCATTCACAATGTTTTGCAACTCTTCGATTACATCTTCTATGGTTGCATTTGTATCGTCATCGTTATTGTTAATGTCGTTGCTGGGACAAGCATTGTCCTGATTCAATGAGATGCTGAATTTGTGCGAGTTGGACCCGGAGCCCTCCTTCGTCGGAAAGACTCGTGGTGGTTCTGGTGTAGATGATTGCCCAGTTTCAGAGCTGCTAATACCTTCATCATCGTTTTCGGAGGTATTCCTCTTGGGTTGCGGTGGAACCTGTCTTGGTAAAGCAACTGGCCTCTTATCGAGACTGCTCGATGCCTCATGGCTTTGATTACCTTTAAGTCTAAGTACTTCTCGTTGTAATTCTGCACAACGCTCCTGCAGTCTTCTCTCCATTGTGGTTAGAACAGTTTTTTCTTCGTGCAAAATTTGCACTCGACGTTCAAGTATTACTAAACGGCTGCGCACTTGTTCCGCGGACCGGGCCTGACACTGCAGCTGTTCAATGTCTATCCGTATCGCTTCCCACCGCTTGACCTCGGTTCGCAGACGTTCTAGCCAAGGAGAGGTGGAGGAAATTATCTTACACATTTGGGCCGGATCCAATCCAGCCTGGAAAAGTTCAGCTTGTAAGTACAGCCGTACTTGGACGCTTTCTGCACTCTCCAAAAAGGTGTTGATAAATTTCATCCCAACAGCTTGCAATTCTCCGGATCCCCCTCCACTGTTCAACATCCCGACGAGCAGCCTAAATCGAACCGGTTCCGCGCATCGAAGACGAAGTGTAGACAAAGCTTCCGATACAGCAGTGTGGCCTTGCTGTTGACTACGCTGAGTTCCGTCACAAAGAGCTGACTTATCGCAGGCTATTGTAAGTAGTTGCAACGCAACTATTCTGGACCGAATACCGGTACCTGTGGCTGCAGCCGCCAGTGGTAGAAGTCCGATTGCTGTGGTCCCCAGACGTGCTCCGGCTTCCGGACTTCTGGTGCAACAGATACTTAAACATTGCCTAAAATCGACGGGAATAATTAATATAATTAAAATAGATCGTTTGGTTAAGTCGAACTTACAAACACGCTAACTCATCTAGCAGAGCGCGTCGTTGGTACGACTGATTGGTTCTTGGCATCGCTCCCGGAGCCGGCATCGTGGTGGTTCCATTCATCGGCATGCTTTGGCTGAGCTGGACGGCTCGCAGCACTTCCAGCAGAAGGCTCACGCCATCCAGTGGACAGGAGACGAACTCTTGAACGAAACTGTAACGAGTAAGATTTGAGCGTAAGATAGGTATTCAAAGTAAATGGATTGATCGTAATCAGTTCCGGATGGGTTGATGACGCTTTTGTGTTTGCGTACGCTAGGCTCTACGGAAAGTTGATGATGATGATAATTGTAGGCTAATTATTTTCGGTTAGCTAAGCGCTACTTTATGTGACTGTTTCGATGCATATCAAGCATCTTTGGGCAGAGAGCGTGAGAGTAGCTTTTAAAAACTAATTAGAAAATTGTATCAACTGGAAACTGGTGATTGATGCGAGCACAACTGTGTTTACGCGATGGTAAGAGCTGATTCGTGTTACTTTAACCTTTACTAATAGTTCAACACCATAACCTTTCAACACACCGGTGCGGCATCTTCCGCAGTGATAAATTGCTTTTCGGTAGATGTTTTTTAATTCAGCCTCGATAACGTCAAATTTTTGCACCACTGCTATAAGCTGTAAAACTTCAATTAAAATATTTAGCGCTAGGGCTCGAAGCTTTCGTTTTCTCGTAAAAGAGTCCCTATGCAAAATTTTATCTCTATGTGGAGCCTCAAAGTGCTCAAAGTTTTACTTTTTACTTTTTTACTGATGAAAACATGTACAGATAACAGTTTATGAAATTGTCATAAAATTGATTTTTTTTTAATCCAAACGCCTTGAAAATGGATCTAACTTCGAGATCTGGTGTTGCCTCAAAAATTTGTACCTAACTCTCAGACACCTGGTCTCTACACACTAAATATATTTTACTGAAATTCATTAAACTTTTACTGAATTTTGCCACGCTGAAACTTCAGTAATCATTTCAGCAATGAAATATTACTGAATGTTTCAGCAATGTGAAATGTCATTCATGTTTGACGGACTATTACTGAATTTCCAGCGAACGTCCGTTAAATTAATGAAATATCAGTTCAGTGGGAATTCTTCGTGTAGATTTTAAAACACGTTGGAAGTCGATTTTTTGCTTATTATTTAATTATTTATTAACCTTCAACCATGTCACAAAGATAAAATTGATCCTCGAGTAATGTGTCGCCCAAGTCCGATCCGTTAATCCGATGTCCTTTCGCCATTTTCCTCCACTGAACTGAAGAAAAACAAGATTAATTTTTATTGACAATATTGACAACAGGCACCATTTTTTTTCATTTTGACAGTACATTGCCGTATATTCAGTAATCAAAGGAGAGATTGCTGAATGTCGGTAAAGCAACACAAATTGCTGAAATTTCAGTACATGGTTTTTTTTATTGTTGAATTTCAGTAAAGATTGCTGAATCTGGTTTCGGGAATTTGGTGTGTACGATTCATTTCGGAGACATTTGGCATCAAAAGAAATTTTCAGGTCCAAAAATCTCATGCATTTTTCATTGGTCAAAAGAGTTAAACTTGACCGCTTTGAGGCACGACTTCCAGAAGTTCGATTGCAAAAGCTAAGGTCATCAAAAAAAAAAGGTTTACACTCAAGTCGCTTGTAACGCGGGGGATACGTGCCGCATAAAAAAAACTGCGTAAAAAAACCGCGAAAATTCCGGAATCCGCGTAAAAAAACCCGCGTTAATTTTGCAATCCGAGTGAAAAGAAACCGAAATCCGCGCAAAAAATTCCTCGTAAATTCCGGAATCCGCGTAAAAAAACCGCGTGAATTCCGGAATCCGCGTAAAAAAGTCGTGTAAAAACTCGCGTAAAAAGAGACCTTAGTGTATTTTATTAACATTTGCGTGTCTGACCCCTCCAGAGCAAAAAAAAGGAAAATTCTTTTACCTGCCATTCCGCATGATCTAAACCAAATTTAATCCAACCTTTTTTAAAAGATCACAAATTTATCATAGTTTTGGGACAGCAGGGAACATTTCAAAATTTTCCGTTGTTCCGGATTTATTGAGGGAAACCGTGGGGTAAGTACCCATTCAGAGACACAGGCTAGATTAAAAACAGTACAAAACCTTGCTTGCGACATACGGAAATCGTGGAATAAGCTGTATACTCCTGATGAGGATGATCCGCCGTTGTAAGTTATCAGAGAGAAACTGATAAGCATTTTAAATGAAATCTCAAATTTCCCAGCTACGGACAAAAAGAGATCTGGAAACGTATTACTATCCGATGACATACTTGTCAAGGCTGTTGCAAAACCAGGACCAGGACTCCTTGAACCGACGAAATCTTACGCAATCTTCAAGCGAAAACACCTCAAGTTTAACCGAAGCATCGGATGGTCTCTACATTAAAATTTCTTATGCTGAAAACAATAACTGAACGCTTAGTACTCAGCTTTCCATTGAATGGTGAAAATTACGGCAACTAGAATTGTTATTCATGTTCGAAACAGTGTTAAAGGTAACTTTTCTGGTAAATCTATACATATAAAAATGGAGTTTTGCCTGTCTGTCTGTCTGATCTACATAGACTTGGAAATGACTAAACCGATCGGCGCGAAAATTTGTATGTAATGGTTTTTGGGGCCGGGAAAGGTTCTTATGATTTTAGTTTGAGATTCTTTCCTCCTTTGAAAGGAAGGGCTCTCATACAAATGAAACACAAATTTGTACATAACTCTAGAATTAATCAACAAATGAAACTAAATTTTGCCTGTGGAGGTTTTTGGGAGCAACAATTATTTTCTTGGTGGTTCGACACCCCTCCCTCTTCTGGGAGGGAGGTCTCCCATACAAATAAAACACAAATTTCTCCATAACTTGGGAACTACTCAAGCAAATGGAACCAAAATTAGCATTTGGTTATTTTAAGAAGCAAAAAATATTTCATAGTTTGTTTGACACCCTTCTCTACTCTGAAAGGGACGGCACCAATACAAACGAAACAAAAATACCCGTATAACTCGAGATCTAGCGAATGAAACCAAATTAGGCGTATGATGGTTCACGGGAGTAAGACATTCTGTGGTAGATCGATACCTCTCCCTTTTATAAAAGTGAAAGCTCCCATACAAATGAAAAACTAATTTCTGCATAACTCGAGAACTAATCGAGCAAATGGAACCAAATTTGGCAAATGAAGGTTTCTGGTGGCAAAAAAATATTTTCATGGTGGTTCGACACCCCTCCCTCTTCTAGAAGATAAGTTTTCCATTCAAATAAAACACAAATTTCTGCATAACTTGGGAACTAATCAAGTAAATAGTTATCGCTCAGCTTCTGAGACGTACAGAAGTTTTTTCGATTGCGCTTATCATAAGTCAAGCACCTACTATAGAAGTTTCAATCGCACCGTGCCGCGTCGCGTGTTGCTTGTTTCCGCGATGAGGCGAGAGAATACGATTAAAATTGATTATTCGCAGTTTACCGTCAAGCCCACGGTCGAAAAACTTTACAGTTTCTGTCGTACTATTCTTGGACTGAAGAGGGAAGAGATAAAACGACTCCAATGCCATAGAGGCGAGGCATGTGCGTTCGTTAGGGTCAGTGATTTGGCGCTCGCGCAAAAGATTGTCGACGAACATAACGGGAAACACGAAGTAAAATGCGAAGGGAAGAAAATCAAGCTTCGCATTACATTGGAAGATGGTAGTGTCGAGGTTAGAGTTCACGACCTTCCTGAAGATGTGTCAGAAGAGAGGGTTGTCCATTTCCTGAAGGGTTATGGGGAAGTGATATCGATTGGCGAGTTAATGTGGGGCGCGAGTGACGAGTGCGAAGGAATACCGCTCAGCGTATGGTTCGTTCGTATGCTAGTTAAGCGCAATATCGACTCATGGAGTTGCATCGACGGAGAACAAGCGTTCATCACATACAAAGGGAAAACACAATCATGCCGACATTGTGAGGAGCAAGCGCATACTGGCATATCATGCGTCCAGAACAAAAAGCTGCTATTCCAGAAGAGCTACGCAAATGTGACTAAACAAACTGGACAGACCGGCAGGTCAACGACCGGTCAACAACCTCAAAAATCAGCTGGTGCGAAGCAACAAGATAAAAAACCTGTCGGTCAAAAATCTTCTGCGCCACCACCGTTGTCATCTGATGCGTTTCCCGAACTACCGAAGTCTTCGAGTCAGAGTGAATCTTCAGGCCCGAAAACACAAACGAGCACCCAGTGTGCAGCCAGTGCTGTGTCCACACGCTCTCAAACAACAAGAGCATCAAACTCGTCAACGTCTTTCCTATCACCACTGCAAGCTGTCGTGTGGTCGGATTCGGAGAGCCTCTTTAAAAAACCAAACGTGCTGCGATCGCAGAGCAAAACTAACAACGGGAACGAAACAGATGAGTCATCCACTTCCACGAACAGTAGACGAAACCGAACACGACCGATTGGTAAAAAGCCACGCCAGGATGGCGATAACGACGAAGAGGGTATGGAGGAAGAATACATCCTATAAATGGCTCTCACGTCGTACAACATCGCTTCGATAAACATCGCTACAATCACGAGTCCCACGAAACAGAACGCGCTCCGAACCTTCATCAACAGCCAAAGCCTCGACATCGTGTGTCTTCAAGAAGTAGAGAACGAACAGCTCTCCTTGCCGGGTTACGTCGTTTTCTTCAATATTGACCATTCGAGAAGAGGAACAGCTATTGCACTGAAGCAACACATCTAAGTCACTCACATTGAGAGAAGCTTGGATAGCCGACTACTTGCTCTCCGAGTACAAGACACGACTATCTGCAACGTTTACGCTCCCTCTGGCTCTACGCAACGTGCCTATCGAGAGAATTTCTTCAATGAAACACTTCCATATTACCTGCGACATCGCACCACACATGTTGTTCTGGTCGGCGATTTCAATTGCGTGCTTCGAGCATGTGATTCGAGTAGCCCAAATACGAGTCCCGCACTCAAGGCAGCTATTCAACAACAGCAGATTCACGATATATGGGAGACACTGTATCCGCGCGATCCAGGTTTCACGTACGTCTGTCGGAACGCACGCTCGCGCCTTGATCGAATATACGTTAGCACTGGTCTACGCGATCATCTACGGACAACGCATGCTCACGTCTGCTCATATACCGATCATAAAGCATTGACGCTCCGACTATGCCTCCCTCATCTAGGACAAGAACATGGTCGTGGGTTTTGGGCCCTTCGACCACACCTTCTAACCGACGAAAACGTTACGGAATTCCAGTTCAAGTGGCAGTATTGGACCCGGCAACGAAGAAACTATGGTTCCTGGATCGAATGGTGGCTCTCGTTTGTGAAACCAAAGATTAAAAGCTTCTTCAAGTGGAAATCTCGGACTGTTTTTGAGCAATTTCACAGAGAATATCAGCATCTGTACGGTGAACACGTTTATGCGGATTAATGAGACGTACATGGCAGGTGAGCCCGTTTCCATATACCAGCTGGGGGAGAAACGAAGGAAGAAAACCGTCATCACACAGCTGCAGACCGAGCAGGGCGAATTAAAAACTGACCCACGAGAGATCGAAGAACACATGGTGAACTACTTTTCGACTCTCTATTCCGAAGAGGCAGGAGAAGAGAACGAAAACGACTTCACTTGCGAGAATATAATTCCACCCAACGACCCATCGAATGAAGCCTGTACGAGCGAAATCACGACTGCAGAAATATGGTCTGCAATAAAAGCGAGCGCACCTCGGAAATCACCCGGCTGTGATGGTATACCAAAGGAATTTTACCACCGAATGTTCGATGTCATCCACCGAGAATTAAATCTTCTGCTTAACGAGGCACTGAGCGGAAATCTACCACCATCATTTGTTGAAGGTATAATAGTACTGGTTAATAAGAGAGGAGGTGATCAAACAGCTCGATCATACCGTCTAATCTCGCTGCTTAACAGTGACTAAAGGGCTATTACCACTGCTTCCGTTCCGGGACCAGGCCGTGGCTGATCCGTGTGTCGTCCGGGCTTGTTTTAGATTGATTGCATGCGTTCTTAAGGGCTATTCCCACTGCTTCCGTTCAGGGACCGGGCCGGGACCGGGCTCGTCCGGGACATTTCATGCATTCACACTGCGCCGTGCTTGAACCGTGCCCGCGCTGCGCTCTGGCTGAGAAATGTTGATGTGTGTATGTGAAAGAACGTCTTTCTCTTCTTTTCATACCGCAGCTCACTCCGCGCGAAATATGTCACTGCAACATACACGCATCCACCCGAGTGCCTTCCGTGCACTCTCCGGCCAACACAAAGTATCGTCGGCAACGATAGTTTTTCTCTCGCACTGCGGCAGCACGACGGCAACTCAACGCTGCCCCGGTCTGGGCACGGCGCGTCGGTGTGAATGCGTTCATAAGAACGCATGCAATCAATCTCAAACGAGCCCGGAAGACACGCGAAACAGCCACGGCCCGGTCCCGGCCCGGTCCCGGAACGGAAGCAGTGGGAATAGCCCTTTATGAACGTATTCACACCGACGCGCCGTGCCCAGACCGTGGCAGCGCTGAGTTGCCGTCGTGCTGCCGCCGTGCGAGAGAAAAACTATCGTTGCCGACGATACTTTGTGTTGGCCGGAGAGTGCACGGAAGGCACTCGGGTGGATGCGTGTATGTTGTAGTGACATATTTCGCGCGGAGTGAACTGCGGTATAAAAAAAAGAAGAAGACGTTCTTTTACATACACACATCAACATTTCGTAGCCAGAGCGCAGCGCAGGCACGGTTCAAGCACGGCGCAGTGTGAATGCATGAAATGTCCCGGACACGGCCCGGTCCCGGAACGGAAGCCGTGGGAATAGCCCTTAAACTTTTCTCCAGAATAATTAAAACTAGGCTGGAGCGAGTAATGGGAGAACATCGCATCTTGAGCGACGGACAGAAATGCTCGAACACAGAACGCAACATCTTTCAAGCCACTCTCGCACTGAAAGATCGGATTGCAAATCTTCGACATCACCGTCGCGCCGAGAAACTTATTAGTTTCGATCTCGATCACGCGTTCGATCGGGTGCGGCACTCATTCTTTTCGAGACCATGCGTACGCTCGGTTTCAATCGGGATCTCATCGCTCTACTCTCGCTCATCGCTAGCCGATCCACCTCTCGATTGCTGATCAACGGACATCTCTCCCGTTCGTTCGAAATCCAGCGCTCGGTGCGACAGGGGGACCCGTTGTCTATGCACCTCTTTGTCCTTTATCTTCATCCACTGGTGTGCAGACTGGAACGAGTGTGTGGGGACGATCTACTGGTGGCATATGCGGATGATATTAGTGTGATCGTCACATCGATCAATCAGATCAATGAGATGAATGATTTATTTGCTCGTTTTGAGATAGCTGCTGGTGCAAAATTGAACCTGCGGAAGACGGTTGCCATTAATGTTGGATTCTATGAAGGTAACCAACTCAACACACAGTGGCTGCAAACAGCCGATACAGTCAAAATTCTGGGGGTTGTGTTTGCAAACTCTATACGACTAATGACAACGTTGAACTGGGACACCGCAGTAAGAAAGTTTACGCAATTAATGTGGTTGCACTCTCTGCGTACGTTGACCCTGCATCAAAAGATCATAGTGCTCAACACATTCGGTCCCTCCAGAATATGGTACCTCGCATCAGTGTTACCTCCGTTATGTGTGCATACGGCAAAACTCACATCAACAATGGGTACATTCCCATGGCGCGGCATGAGTTGGCGCGTAACAAGGAACATGGAGGGCTTAAGCTACAATTACCGGCGCTTAAATGTAAGTCGCTCGCAATCAACCGGCATTTACGAGAGATCAATTCCATTCCTTTTTATAGATCCCTTCTTGCCCAAGCAAATCCTCGCCCTGCAGTCCCAATTGATTTCCCCGACCTTAAAATTATCCTTTCAAATCTGCCCCAACTCCCCAACCAAGTTCAACAAAACCCCTCCACCGATCAAATCCACCAGCATTTCATCCAACAGACTGAAGTGCCAAGAGTGGAACGCAAAAATCCAGCAGGGAACTGGCACTCACGTGGCAAAATATTTCAACGAGACAGATAAATTCGGTGCAGCGGACGCAACTTTACTTACTCGTAAACGAAAAAATAGAACAACGCAAACTGCTCTTCGTAATGCAACGAGTAGAGAATGAGAACTGCACATATTGTGACAACAATACTGCTGAAACACTTTATCACAAATTCTGTGCATGTGCTCGAGTCGGTCCAGCTTGGATGGTCCTGCAGCGGAGGATAACAGATATTGTAGGAGGATGGAGACGACTCGACTTCGATGAGTTACTAAGGCCTGCTTTACCAGGTATAAATAAAAGGCGAAGAGTAGATATTCTTAAAAAGTTCATTGAATATATTAGTTTTATTAATGCGTGTGATGCCGAAGTGATAGATTTAGCTGCGTTAAATTTTCATCTAGATATAGGAAACTGACAAAATTTTGTAACTGATAAACTTAGACTAACTTAATAAATTAAAAAAAAAAAAGTAAATAAAAAACCAAGTTTAGCATGTAGGGGATTTTGGGGGTAAGAAATGTTTCTATTATGATTTGACACTCCTCCTCATTCTAGTAAATGAGGGGGGGGGGGGTTTCCATACAATACCGCAAAATATCAAAACAATGGTTGCAGGGGTCTAAATCCAATGGTTGCAGGGGTCCCCGTGGCTCTGTGGCTAGCGATGTCGGTCGGCTAGCTCTCCCACACGGTTATGATACCGGGATCGATTCCCGATCGAGTCGAGTGTCTTTTCGAGCTGGAAATTTTCTCGACTCAGCACTGGGGCACGGTGTATCGTTGTACTTATCCTACACATAGAAAATGTACCAAAAACAATATCGATAACGAATTCTCTCAACTAATCTAGTTGATCGAGACCGCTATAAGCCCCAAGGCTAAGCGTGCGATATTGTAGGCGTCCAAATCTTACAAAAAAAAAACATACTAACGGAACAGATATTTCAACTGATTTTTCCGGAAAAAAGCCCATACTGAAACGCACAGAAGCCAAAAATCGACTCCAGGTGCAATTTATAAACCCAAGACGGAAACTTCTGGTTTCTGGAAAACAGTCGAAAATGGCCGAATACGACCCAAGGTTTCTGGAACGAAAATAAATCCCAGAAGCCAGAAATTGACTCCAACTTTCATTTTTAAATCCAAGATGACGACCTGTGGTGACTGGAAAACAGCCCAATATAGGTATTTCCACTATATAATGATGCACACATGCCAAAAAATTTACCACAGAAACAATTTTGAATTTTAAAAAGGCAACTTCCGGTGTCTGGAAAACAAGCCAGAATGACCAGAATGACGCCCAGAGGCTAGGAATTTACTCCAAATGCCATTGTGAAAACCAAGATGGCGACTTTCTATTTCCGGAAAACAACCAAAAGTGGCAAAACACCACCTGATATAGGTATATCCGAAATCAAGATGTTGTACAGAAGTCAAAAATCGACCCCAGACATCATTTTAAATTCTTCGTTTCATTCATATTTACCCTATGTGGAATCAATTCAGAATGTTTAAAATTATTTAAATAACGAGAAAATGTGCGGATGAAGTTCCCCAAGAAACACACAAAACATGTTAGAAAATAGATTACAACGAAAGTAGTCATAAAAGTGTACTACAAGCGCAATTAAAAACTTGTATTATTATATTGTGTTTGAAGTTGTTTTTCATCAGTAATACAACCGCATTTCGAAAACAAGCCCATTTTTTTCTGGTTTTGGAGATGTTTTTAATAACATAAGTTCGAGAATAACAATCACTATCACTTGGTCTTTTCGTAAGACATAACACCATCTAATAACAACATTACGTACCTGTAAAATGTTTTTCCTTAGTACAACAGTCGTAGCATTCAACACTCAACTTAAAAATACTTGATCAAATTAATATTTGAATTGAACGATTTCTATATTTATTCGAAGCGGGTCAAAAAGTGCCATCAAAAGATAAACAAAACGCTTGCAGTGTTACCAATATTACTCCAGTTTTTTGTTATTGTATATCTAACAACGTTTTCTAGTTTTGTTAGATTTTATATCCAGATAACGTTGAAACTATGCGAAAACAATTTTAATATTCAAGCAAAAGAAACAACTCTTTTTGAAAGGTTGAAAATTATTTTTTGTCATCAATTAAATTTAATAAATAATCAATTAAAACTGCCACTGATAAAAGCTATTGTCGATCTAGTTGCACTGCGCTGACACAACACATTTGCGCATGCGCTGGTTAACAGTTGTCATAGCAACAGATTTGCGCATTGCCTATTACCATTGTTCTATTAGCCTTCATGTTTTGCGCTTTTCTGGTGATAGAGATGTCATGGAATAGGTAACGTCAACTATTCTATACCAACGTGTGTTACTTGGGTTTGCCGGGCCAGCCAGACGGGTGGTATCCAAGACACGAAAGCGTGGTTCATATAGGACTACTATAGTTTTACCACTATCAGTCAAGTTTTTGCTGAGCCGCGAAAAAATATCAACTTTATTATATAATTTTGGGGCGCTGATCAATTATATAATTTTTGGCGTAAAAAGTGTCACTGGTATTTCATAACAGTGACACCGGCAAGTTTGTTTTTTCTTCACATACTCTGCAAGCATGTAAACAACACATTACAAGCAAATGCTACCAGCACACATGTCCGGACATGATGAGCGATGCTGTGCAGTGCAGTCCGCTGGCCTCTTCTGGTGGTTCAGTCCGGTTGCGATCGTTTGAGCGGAGGTTGAAGCGAAAATCATACAAACATTTATATTCGAATTCATCGCCTACAACGCTGCGTCTAGCCGCAGTTCTGTTTGCTGCTGGTCGATCTAGTTTCCAGTTAAACAGCGTCTAGCTACACTGCTGGTACCCGGATAACTGTCTCATAATAAAAAACAACATGTTGAGAAAAAAAAACATGTTGAGAAAACGGCGATTTAATATTATCCGTGAATTTTCGGATTTCCAGCAATTACATCCAGAACTAATAACCATAACAGTTTCATGGCACCACAAGTTTATCGTTGAGAACAAAAAATCATGGATGGAACTGATTTTACGTTATATAACTTGAAAAAAAGACAAAATGGGACAAAATATGCGGGTACATTTCGAAAGTACTCGCATATTTTGTCCCATCACATATAAATTCAACCAGCAACCGGCAGTATCATTGGCAACGTAGATTGTACTACAGAATAACAACACTAGTCTAGTTAATTAAATGACATATTTCTATATACCTAAAATAATCCGATATACACTTATCTGGAGCAAAATTATATGTTTGCAGTTTGCACCACTATGCAGTGGGACTGTAATGCGGGTACTTCCGATATGGGACAAAAACAACTTGATATTTTTTCCATGTTTTTCCATACAAAAGTATCAATTTTAATTTTTTTCCAGAAAATATGATAACAGTTGAGTCGATTCCCGATGATAACCCAATAGTGACCAAAATCAGTGCGTTCAAGAGTTTATCCAAAAACAAAATGTCGTCTTGAATGGAAAAAAAGTAAAATTATGAATCTAAATCCCAATCCCAAATCCCAAATCAGCTTTTTATTTTACAATATTATCGATACCACAAGGTGGTTTCGAAATTCTAAGGATAGATTAAGCTATACATTTAACAAAATATAACAAATCATGGCATTTGTTCCAACACCACCTCAGGAGTTCAGACGAATCAAATTTCAATTGAATATTCATTTTTAACAGATTTATGGCGACGCGTAGTAAAGCAAAGCCTTGATGCTACATTCCGATTCGGAACTTGACCTTCTGTTTATTTATACACAGACTTCGCAGCCGACTGTTTAGTGTACAGGACAATTGCGGGGCTAGCGCTACGATCCTACTGACACTAACAGTCTCTCCCGAGCCGAGACTCGAACCTACGACGACTAGCTTGTTAGGCCAGCATCGTACCTCGAGACCATCTGGGAGATTCGACGCGTAGTAATTACGATAAAATTCGTGGCCGGTTTCACCATAAATATTCCACGGTATGTGTTTTTACACGCACGAAAACGATTTGAATGACAATAATTATTTATCATTACAGAAATAAAACTCACACATTTCTGTATCACGACACTGTCAAAATATAACGTTGTCATTGAGAAATGAAGCCAAGATAAAATTTATTACTTTACACTTGATATGGAGAATATATCTCAGTTAAAATTCCGCGATCATTCTGAAGCAAGCAAATCGGCCTGTTGAATACATTTGGCCCTATGATGAAGCTAATATGAAATTTTGATGACTACAATGAACCTGAACCAACTAGTCATGACACATGTATATTGCTTATGTTGATAGGTTGTTATAACCGTGTGGTCGGCATTAAAGGTTTTATGTTTTGGTTATATCTAGCACTAAAAAATAAAGGATTGGTGCCAAAAACTCGAGAAACTGATAAGAAATAACTGAAATAACCCTGACCACCTTTCCCATGGGTGCATTGCTAGATTTTGAATTTACGCCTCTAACTATCAGATAAACGTAGCTCAGCGTCAAAACATCATACGATATAAACATAAAGTTATGAGTTGAAAAAAAAAAAGATACGTTACTATATCTGTCGAAACTAATGCTTATATGACTCTACTGCTCTCTTCTACCGTACATCGGCCTTCTGATAAATGGGAGAATGTTTGTCAGAATGAAATCAAAACTAAAGAAAACGACATAGACTTACTTGATGTTCGATTTATTTTCGTTTAATTATGGTTCTAATTGCATAATGTCTAGGAACAAACGGATACTTTAATTTTGCAGAGAACAAATAGAAAAAACAGAAACAGAAAAAATCGGCGGTAGTGCTGCCAAATATATTTTTGTTTATTTCTTAAAAATACTGTAATTCGAGTTTTGCTCGTAAGAGGCGTCATAGGTGAATTTTCATGTAAATTTTTCGCAGGAACACGATGAAATTGTCAAATTCGAAGTCAAAATAGACTCGTCTACAAAAAAAAAAAATCACAGGAGGGTTGTGTGCAAAGCCACGACCGCAAGGTTGAAGTAGCATACTTTTACAAGAAAGATAACCCGGCTGCTTGCGTGTCAGTCATTTTGGAATCGGAAGTATCAACAAATCGTAATAAACATCACACTGCTGTGCATTTGCAGCAGCGTCAAACCTCATTTGCAGTTAATAAAAACCATTTATTATGCTCTTCCAAAGTAGCCTTGAAAAAGGCCAATTGCTGCAATTACAATTTTCATTCAATTATTGCATAAATGCCTCATGGTCAGATATACCCGCTGCAACTGCTACGCTGTCCGTAGCCATGTCACAGTTGTGGTAACGCTGCCCCTGCATCAGCTGGACCAGCTGCTTTCGATGCTGAGATCCGCTGCAACTAGTGTGCTATCCGCTATCGCTGGTATCCACTGCACTGCCACTGCTGCTGCTAAGGGATGACTGCTGTTGTCGCTGTGTAGAACTATTATGAGTGGCTTCGGCTAAAACAGGCTCTTATATGAGCCAAATAGCGAGTTTTCAATTGCAAGGTATATGATTCTGTCGACCGTGCTTGGGAAGCATTCATATAACGACCAATCAGAGGTCGAATTTTTCGTTTTGACACAGCTTGACTATTTTCAATAGTACAATAGTTTGAATAATAAAATTACAATTATCTTCATTTGGGAAGAATCTTAGACGATTTTCCAATCTATTGCTGCAAGAACGAAGGAAATCCATCGAATACTAACCGATTTATTAGCATTTGAAATTGGACATATTTTTCACCTTTTTCGGTTTTAGATTTTCATTTCACATCCCTATGTAGCCGAACTTCCTGAGAGAAGTATTCTACTTCAAAACGTAATTTAAGTTTTTGAATCCAAATTCAACATATCTGGTGATACGGCCGCTCAAATTTGACATTTTTTTGATTCCTTGATTATTTTTTTCAAAAAGAAATTTCTATTCTGTATTTCTCATTATTATAAATTGTTCGAAGATATGATAAATATAGATAAAAAAATTTCTTAGAACTATAAAAAATTGACTTTGCTTCTAAAATATGCTGTAATTCAAGATTTACTCATAATATCTCGGGGTGATAAGGGGTTTTCTAATTGAATTGGCTCGAGAATACGATAAAATTATCAAGCTTGAAATCAAAGTGCAATCATTTGCCGAGACATACATTATTTTTTAAATGCAAAGACATAGCCATTATTAAAAGAAAATAGAAGTTATCGACGAAAAAGGAAACTTTTTTCAAAAAAGGAAGGATCCCACGGAACATGATGATGTATAGGGGAACTGTGTACAAAATACCCAGCCGGGGCAAAACGCGCCACTTCGATACATACTTTTTTAAATTAATTTAGTAGTCAAACGTTTCTATTTTACATTATTGACACGTGTCGATTATATTTCTTTCCTATGTTGCACGGATCCTACGGAAATTGGAAAATACATTTGGAGTCTATTTTTCTGCATTTTATGCAACTTGTTACTTAAGATATTGCTATAAAACTTTGCGAAAATAATTTTTACATTCATGCGAATAGAACAATTTTTTTCGAAACGTTGAACGTTGTATGTTAGCATCAATTTAATAGCAATTAAAAGTGGCACTAATAAAAATGACTGTCGATCTTGTTGCACAGCGCATAACAACACATTCGCGCATGCGCTTTGTTGCGGCGAATTCTGACCTGTTGTTATGGAGCGTTTTGTACATACATAGGCGCATTTTACCTCGAACGGAAAGGAAAACCAAAATTTCGAAGACCTTTTTAAATTTCACGATCTTGACGTATTTTATAGATTTTTATGCTTCAGACGGGCATGTTCGGTAAAAAAATGTTTTAACGTGTTCTTTAAATTACATTCTGCATTAACTGACACGTAATGATACATTCTTCTTAACGCGGGCATATTGCTCCCAGTTTCTTATGTCAATAATACAAAATTGTCAGATACGGTAAAAATATCGAAAATTCGAAAACATAGAAAAAAAAATATATCAAAAATGTTTGTCAAAGTTAACAATAATAAAAATTATTTTGTATTTTCCAATTTAATTGACATTATGAATGTCAAATACTCGAAAATGCCAAAAATGTCAAAAATATTGTCGAATGTCGAAACGCCGAAAATATCAAAAATTATAATAATATAAAAGGGCTTGAACATGTTAAGTACATCAAGGTAGGCTGAATGAGATAGCGTCCGTCACATAGAAGAATATCGGCTACCTGCACTGCAATTCAAAAGTTGACTTCCTACACTAAAGTTTCCCGTTGGCCATTACTGAATGTTGACTAATTCTACCTTCTTGTGTCGTTGATTTTTTAATTCCTGAAATTTTTAAAACTTCTCGAGTATTTGCTCAATAACGCATGAAATACACAAAGATTCCCGACAAAAGGGGAAGATTTTAGGTAACAAATAACCGGAAGGCTGGACCTAAAAACACAATCGCTTGTCAGAAAACCTGCATTTATCAGTAGAGCCGTTAAATAGTTCTTGACCACTGAACGCCATTCTAGAGCTGACTTAGTTTCAAGCTAAAAATCTTGCTTTCTTTAAAATTAATTCTCTATTCCCACGACAATTCATGCCTGCCGAACAAATGTGGCCAGATGATTAATGCATAATGATGTAAATAAGCTCTATCTGAGGGTGAATAAAATTTACGCGCCATGTAATTTAAATTCGACCACCGCTTTCTTGTAGGTTGGTATCATCTTAATGAATACTGGAGTGCGATCCATATCTACTTGATTGACCATTATGAAGTTACACTGGACGCGGCGCTCCCTAGTTCCACCATTTGTAGGTAAGTTATTTGCAACTTAAGGTGAAACCTCATTGGATCCAAAAATGGCCGACTTCGAGTCACCACTTCGAATTTTCAAAAGCACAAAACTCGGAAATACTCATTGCGTTCCCTATGAAAATTCTATTTTATGCTTGCTTCACCACAGCAAACATAAAATAACATTTTCACAGGAAACGCATTGACTACTTCCGAGTCTTGTGCTTTCGAAAATTCGAAGTGGTGACTCGAAGTCGGCCATTTTTGGATTCAATGAGTTTTCACCTTAACTGACGGCTGCTCGAACATAAAGTGGGTTTGTCGCTGCCTCTCTCTCCAATTACAGGTGGCCAAACAATAAAAAGTCCATTTCCTCTACCGCACCAAAAAGGCAGGTCATCCAATAAAACTTAATTACAACATGTTTTGTGTGGTCGAATTTATGATAAGTCGGTGTGGCAGAAAATATGATATTGTATTGGGTAATTAGTAATGTTGCTATAAAATAAAAGAACTGATTTGACAAGATCTGGGT
The DNA here is from genome assembly GCF_029784165.1 of Wyeomyia smithii. Lineage (NCBI taxonomy): Eukaryota > Metazoa > Arthropoda > Insecta > Diptera > Culicidae > Wyeomyia > Wyeomyia smithii. The sequence goes on from NC_073695.1 coordinate 216,394,681, forward strand.
GACTATTATCCTAATCTGATTGGTCACCGACCTCACGAAATTGGAAGCAGGCTAGATCGGTGAACGAATGATGATCTCTGACAGATGACCTAGGAATTATGGTTTGTAATTTCTCAAGCCACCGGCTTTCACCAATTTGCTCGTCTCGAGAGGCTCGGTGCGTAGCTTTTTAGTTAGTGAATAGCTTAGTCATACACAGATGTGCATAGTTTAGCCAATAATGACCTGCACACAGATACGTAGTAAGTAAGAGGTAATCTTCAAATTGTTTTATTGTTTGGTCGCTTAGTACAAAAAAGCAACGAATCTAACTCGATCCTCACTTGTTACGCTCATGTGTTTTAACTGGCTTCTCGGCTTGAGCATTGCGGCATTGGTAGTATGGTAACCGCATCGTTAAGCCCCATAGGTGTAATTTACGTCTCATTGTTTTTTTTTTCACTGTTGTGACTACTTCTGATCACTAGCCACAACTACAGATATGAGTGGAATGTAGGTACTCACAGGATGAAGTGATTTTCGATGGGATTTTATCGCTGCCAGTTTGGCATGTGAAATGGGAGAGGCACAAACACGATGACCATTAGCATAGGTTTGTGCTGGATCGTTAGCGCCAGTCAGTGCAATGCCACTCGGCGGATGGATTTCGTACACGATAATTTGCCAGCCGGCCACAGTTGGGAAAATTAATGCTAATGGGTTGTTTTTGCTTGTATGATTTTGGTGGTGGAGAAAGTACCGGTTACAGCTCTAGCTTAGCTTAGCTCTTGGGAAGCAAAGGGATCTTACCTCGGGAATGAGGCCCGCAGATCCGCTCTCAATTTGGTCAGCAAGTCGGTCACGGAACCAAACTGCCGAAGGGTCATCTCGCTGTCCATTTCTGGCGGAGCAGGGATCGGGGATCTGTGAATGGATTTCTGTAAAATTTGCTTCTAGCTGATGAGGTTCTGGTGTTTTACCGATATTCGGAATTTTTATGTGGTAATGTGTGAGACCGATTTGCGTCAATGAGTTGCTGCTGTTTGTCCGGTTTCGGTTCCTCCCCGGGGGATGTGTCGTATATGGATTTAAAGTTGCCATTGGTTCCTCTGCGGCCGTATTTTTTCAATGAGATTACGTAGTCTTCTGGGTTGAATACGGGAGGGCGCTGATTTTCCTGCTGTAAATGATATCACAATTATATCTGATTAGTGATTTGAAGCAGGACCAAAGTACGATTGTATGAAGACCTGAAACTCTTATCAACACTGTAGAATGAAACATTACGAACCTTAATGTTTGAGTTCCAGCCCAACGTCATCTCGTTCACATCCGGTGGACCTATCTGGTTCCCTCCAGGAGGGTTTTTTCCGGCACTGGGAGCCATCTGGTATGAGCAGTATGAAATGTCACTGTAAGAAAAGAGACAAAATGAATATGTTAGCGGGTTTTTGTCAATTATCACACTTTCAATAGATTGTTCGTTTATTTGATTCACGATACTTAAATGAGATCTGCGATAGATTCCCGGCTTTAAATACCTTTGTTGAAAAGGTGGCCAGTTTAGATTATTTTCCAGCGACTAAAAGTCTTGCATTACAAAATGACGCCTAGAGTAGTTTCTCGGCTCCTGAGCATCATCCTTGTTCTGGAAGTATCCATATTGGATGGTATTATGCCATTTCAGGCTGTTTTCCCAAAACTGAAAGTCGCCATCTTGGATTTCAGAACGGCGTCTGCAATTGATTGAATTCGATAACGGTACGTCCTTACGGTAAGAAAGAAGTGTTACAATCGTTGTTATCAGAAACTGAGTTCACCTCTACATCTCTAACAACTGTTACGAAAAGTAAGGGTACTTTTGCCACCGTGATAAATGACCTCTTCTTTTTCAAGCCAAGTATCGGCAATTATAATGGCATTCAACTGTCGGGTCTGACTTCTTTTTCGATTTAGCATGAGGGAAGAGTCAAAGTGGGGAAATGGAGGGGAGCCTAAGAATAAACCCATGCGTCGATGTCTGTCTGACACCCAACAGTCTGATTCTACTAAGATTCACTTTTTGGAGCGGTCTCTGTAACCTTGAAGCTACGAGCTCCCCTTTTCAACACAAAATATTCAAATAAACTAGAAACCGTCAAATACAATTAGCAATACAAAATTAGCGTATGCGACACCCAGCGACGAGCATTAACACTAATATGACATGTCACACCAAGTTTGACACTGCAGAAATAAAAAGTTCTAGTAAGAGGAACAAATTCTTGTGAATAGTCGAAAAAAGTTGCTACAAAATATAGAACCAGTTATTTATTTTGATTATATTTTTCAAAAAAAAAACTATCTGTTTCACGAAGATACTTTTTCAACAATAAACTTATAAGATTTTATTTTGTGAATTGAAGTCAAAACATCGAAACATGGGCCGCTCCCCTCACAACACGGAACAGCAACGGGTTATCTCGGTAAAATGGCAAAGAAGAAAAAAGTCAACGGAAGATTTCTGGGACCATCAAGAACAATTGTTTTCGAAACACTTTATGATTTAAAAAAAAATAGTAATCGACTGGACGCCCCCGTAAAACGAGAGCCAAGGATGATGTTGCAATCAAACGCGATTCTAACAAAGATCCAAAGATCCGTTCCAGTCTGCATTGAAGACGAGCTGAGTTTATCTGTGGGCTGCCGAACAATTTAAAGATGGCTTGTGAAGCATGGATTCAGCGGTAAAAGCCAGAGGAAGGTTCCTATGCTCACACAGAGGTGTTTTCTAGCTAGGTTGAAGTTGGCCAAGGTCCATATCGGTTGGGTAGTCCCAGAACGAAATGGCGAAATGTGCTGTGGTTTGACGAAACGAAGGTCGAATTTGATCGGTTCTGATGAGGAATGTTGGGTTTATTTTCACACACGCTTACCAAACTATCCATGCAAAATCAATCATAGTAACCCATGAGTAAGCAGAAAAAAATTGAAAAATCGAACTCTAACCGTGATGTCGAAAACAGTGAAGCTACTCTGGTCAAAACTGTGCGTGTTTAAAGAACGGTACCCCGCCTATGTGAAAACGGATATCGTGCGGCACTTTCGACGGAAAATCCACGTCCGAGCGGCTGACGATCCTGAGTGACAAGAAGCTCTGAAAGATGCTGAAGAGGAAGACCGAGGAAAAAGTGGCTACATCGCTGCGTGCGCTTGGCCGGGAGGCCGGTGCAACCGGCTAAACAGTGAACAAGTATCTTGCGAACATGGACTTACATGTCCACTGGTCTCCGAGCTGCAGGCAATGACGCAACGGCAGTGCCTGAATGAGATGGTCCTGTTGATTTTACCTGCAAATCCAGACGTAGCGGTGGTGATGGATGACGAGACCTACCTCAACCGGAATGACAACGACTGGCAAGGCATTTCGTATTCCCACGAAGTAAGTGAGCTTCGAGGTAAAGTTCATTTCATACACCAAGTTCCTCAAGAGGGTGCTGCTGTGGTTTACAATCAGTGAGAAAGGGGATGTCAAAGCCGATATACTTTCGCTCCGGACTGGCCGTGAATAGGAAAATTACCGGAAGTTGCGTCGTTCATCGTTCCACCGAAATTTTTTTTGGAAAACCTTAAGCGTAGAATCTACTCTAATAGCTTGGTTAGGAGAAATTGATAAATGAAACGAAGAAAGAACTCAAGAACATACCTACAGCCCTACACACATGTTTTCGTCCGCCATGGCGAATGTCCTGGTTAACTACCGGAAGGCCGCTCGCAAAGGCGTAGAATTTGTTGCAAGTAAGCTAATAATAACAATCTTCCATAAGAAATTTGTCAAACTCAATTGTCTGTCTTAGTTTTTTTCATCACCAAAAAGTTTAAATTTCTAAACGTTATGCTCCACCATAACTCTACAATACCGATTTCACCGTTATGTTCCACCATAACTCTGAACCGATTTTCATCCAATTTGGCATACATATTCCTTGTGTGAAGACAGCGATCATGAACATTGATCGATAAGGAAGTCCAGATTTTTCATTGGATTTTCGTAATAAAATCGATGGGTATGGGCATTTTCTACCCCTTGATCATGTCTAAAGGCCGGTAGCTGATGTATTTGGACTGTAACATACCTTTTAAGTCCAAAATGAACACTTCCAGTTTCTGGAAAGCTATATCAATCTGTAGTAACGTTCAGCGACTGTCTAATTTTAGTATTTCCGCTTGAAAATCGTAAATTGGTGTTCAAAACCATTTTGAGATTCAAGATGGCAATTTCCAGGTTTTATAAAAATCAGTGGAAATCGATCCGTTTTCTGAAAAGCTAGAAGAAATAGAGAAAAATACTCAATTACTCGCTAATTTTGATAATTCTGAAGCTGACAGGACGTTAAGAATCCAAAAATTAATGTCTGATGCCATTTTGATTTTAAATCGACGATTGCTTGTTTTTACAGAGCTGTGTAACATTAAGAAAAATGTGAAAATACTCCTAAATATGAATGTTTTCAGATCCGGGATTATGCCTAGAAACTGAAAATCAGTGCCCGGTGTCATGTTGAAATTGAAGATGGGAAGTTCTGATATGTGGAAAACTGCCAAAAGCTGAAGATAATTTTATAATACTGCCCAATATTAGTAATTCAGAACCGGGATTACGCCATGGAACCGAAAATTGCTGTATTATAGCCAAGGTGAATAAAAGATAGATAATAAATGAAAACAAATGTGAATTTTGAGAATACTGGAGAGAGAATAACCTGAATCAAAGACTAATTTAGCAGCAAAATGAAATTATAAAAACAGTGGTTTAGCGCACTCACATCCCTTACCCTCAATACGAGTAACGAGTTGTGTTGTGATACAGATATGAGTTCGGGAGGATATTGAAGTGAAAGAATAGGAGAAAACAACAATGATGGTAAGAAACTGTTGCATGGTAAAAGATAAAGTGTTTTCCTGTTATCTTTAGCGATACCGCTTACCGTGCAACGCGCTTGCTGCTAAATGAACCAGGAACAACATTCGAATTATTTTTTCTCTATATATTCACAGTAGGGTGTCCCAAGAAAAATCGGTGTTGAAAAAGTCAAGGTGATCAGCCCTAAATTGAATAATAATGTTATTTATAGCATTTTTGTAAAACATTTCGACATTCTAAAAGGTCGTTTTCAGGTTGCCCAAACGTGATTTATGAAAAAATGACTTTTTCAAGCTACAAACCACTCTTTTGCACTTTTTTAAAATCTGTTCGATTCCAATATTTTTCCATATATTTTTTTTTATTTTTGTGGGGTTGTTATTGAATATTTTGCATGGTTTGGTTCAGCATCGCATTCAATTATTTGACTCACAGAGCCCACTGAACATCACAAAAAAGTGAATTTTCCTTATAATTTTCAGATAAAACCCTTCAAAACACAAATAAAAAGCTTTTTTGATCAAGAACTGAAATTTTTACTGCAAAGCGAAATTCAAGACGAAAATTTACATGAAAAAAGATCCTTGATATCTTATCGGGGGGCTGAGATATCGGCGTTTTTACATGTGATGGAAACTATGCATTTTGTCAAAAATGTCACTAAAGCTCAATATTTCCATTGCACAGTGTTTTATTTTGCCGTTTGTGCGTATAATTTCATAAATAGTGATTGAAATGTTGATTATAGTCATGAGGTATGTTCGGAGAAGTTTCAGGATATTCAAAATTGCATCTTTTAATGTAGAAGGAAGGGTGATCAATCCACCAATAAGTGAGATAAGAAAATTTACTTTTTAATCAGAATGAGATAGACGCAAGGTGTCTTCGACAAAGTTTTAGGATATCTTAAAACAAGAAACTTAGCTGAAGACATCATGTTTCTATCTCTTACATATTACGAGCAACATTGGGTTTTCTATTAGAAGGCACGAAAAATCATAATTATCGTTCTAACTTTTTTCGCAGATTTTTCCAAATTTTGAAACCTTCTACTAAGTTATCAACCATCCAAAAATGCATTTGTTTTCTGAACATTATTATTTTTTATCTCCCAAAACAAAAAAGTTATTTAACATATTTGTTAAAATGCATAATTTTCCATTACATAGAAAAATGCTAATATCTCAGCACCTCGATAAGATATCAAGTATCTTTTTTCTTAAAATTTTTCTTAAAAACTTAAAATGTAAGTCATATGACAAAAATGAAATTAGTTCGTAAAGTAAATCTTTTTTCATGTAAATTTTCGTGGTAAATCCCGGTTTGCAAAGAAAATTTCAGTTCTTGTTCAAAATATTTTTTTATATGTGTTTTGAAGGGTTTTATCTAAAAATTATTAGAAAAATTAATTTTTTTGTGATGTTTAATGGGCTCTGGGAGTCAAAACAACCCCACAAAAATAAAAAAAAGTACGAAAAAATGTAGGAATCGAACAGAACTGAAAAAAGTGCAAAAAAGGGGGTTTGTAGCTCAAAAAAGTTATTTTTAATAAATCACGTTTGGGCAACCTGAAAACGACCTTTTAGAAAGTCGAAATGTTCTACAAAAATGCTATAAATAACATTATCTTTCTATCTAGGGCTGAGCACCTTAACTTTTTCAATATCGATTTTTTTTGGGACACCCTAGTGTACAGTCTTTCGACTTTTCGAATTTCATTCGGCGGGTAGTCAAAAAAGTTGTCTTCTCAAAACAAGTACCCATGAAAATTCCAGCTCTATCTCAGCCTCCTGTCAAAATTCTAGATATACTCACAAAATAAATTCACGCAGACAAACAAGCATTCCCAGCAGCCTTTTGTTGCGTTGTCTGAAAAAAAGTTAGTTAGTTTCTAGGTATTCTTTTACCGGAAAAAACTGCTGATACTAGACACCTTGTTTCCCGTGGAGAAACAACGATAAAGTTTCCTTTCGACAAAAACAAAGTCAAAAATCAAAATGTTAGAGAATTATAAGGAGAAAAATTGGAAAAAGAAAAGGTTAAGAATTGTTTCCCTCCGGGGTTTGGGAAGATTAGGTTTGAGTAGAATTTGTTTAACAAAATCAATCTGGTAACCGACTTAATTCCGGACTGTCGTTATTTTGTCTGCACGCAAAAGCTTGTGTATTACAAGTCTCTGACGAAGGTCTTGAAGATTAACACAGCCTTTGTAATCGGACTTCCGGAAGTCGTGCTTCAAAACCGTCAAAGTCTGACTTTTTCGAGCGATAAAAAAAGAATGCAATTTCATAAATCGATTTTTTTTGGCATGGAAATGCATAATTTGTCGAGATCTGGTGTCTGGTGGTGCAAAAAATGTCTTTTACGAATCGACTTTTTGGTATTCAAAAATTACTCGAGCTGGGAGCATTTTCCAAAAAGTTACTTATTTTTGGGAAAAAAAAAAACAGACAACACCAAACCTTTTATAACTTTCACTGGGTTTGAAAATATTACATTTCAATAAATTTATATTGCCAATTTCTGTGCATTTCTTCCCCACAGCTCTAAGTCCGGTTGAGCTAAAATTTTGCATGAGGACTTTTTAAACAGTAATGTAGAACCCTATGAAACAAAAAAAAAATGAAGATCAAAGGCTCAAGGGGGGCGGTTGTAAGCTTTTGTCACAATTCAATGTAATTTTGAGTGAAACCCAATGTATCAATAAAATTTTATTTCAAATAAAAAATTGTTGAGAATACAATGATATTTTACCGGTGTTGGGATAACACTCTATATTTATTTTTGTTTTTGACGTCGTCTATCGAGTTTGTAGTTAAAATTCATGATTTAGTTATTTGACTTTTGAGTACAAAATACATAAATAATGAACAACGGAATCTTGCACAAAAATTAAAAATAATCTTCGGCTATCGAGAGAAATGATACTTTTGGCCTAATAGCGATTTCAATTTACTGAATTTGCTGATGAATGCTTAGCAAAAAAATAGAGGAAAGTTTATTTTGGGTTATTTACAATTCCACAATTGGTAAACCGCACTCCGAGTTAACCTTCACCAAGAAACACAATGTGGGCACCGAGTGATCGATAATCAAATTAGGTTTTGTTGCTAGCATTCTCTGACCGTTTCAACCGCAATTTTCGACAAAAAGTGAACAAAACTGGTACAACATATTTATGCTGGTCTTATTTGTAGCCGTCGATAAACTGCTTACCTCAGGCTTTGGCTTGCGGTCGACGATGCACGCAACAAATTGTTTGAATTCCATCTGTACCACACTGATCTCATTATGTTAGCGCTATCGCTCAAAAAAAAAAACGTTTCGATGCTTCTTGACGCGATAGTTGCATAAAAACCACAATAAAATAGTTTCTCCGGTGGTGTTGCATGATATTGCCTAGAGTTGTCTAGGGTAGCATTTCTCAACATAGATTGCTGTTATGGAGTGTCAAGTGGCTGGCCACAGTCGAGTTTACGTCTTGCTTGGCTCGTGTGCTAATTTTCCATCAACCAGAAGCGAGAATAAACATAAAAACAAAGGTTGTGCCTTAATTTTTCAACCCTTCTGAAGCTGAACTAATTTCATCACATTGATAGCAGTTTTCACTTGCAATAAACATGATAAAGGAAAATAAACCGTCGAACAGCAGAAGAAAAGTGAAACCACAACATAACGGAAACCAAAACAATGCATAAATAAAAAACCAGACGGGGGAAAACATACACTCAAGTTAAAGATATACAGTGCACACCGATAGCGATTATTAACAAGCCATATCCGTTGTTATCTCAAGCAGGAAATGGTTCCACGAGTGTTAAAAAACCGGAGCAGCAACTCTACCGTGGAATACCGAAGGTGACGAAGGTAACAATGTGCCGCTTAGGTTATGCTGCGGTAAAGATAGTTTGTGAAGATATGCGCGGTCAAATGCCCATGCCATTTACGATGTTAGGTACGATGTTTTTTTTGCATCTAAATAAATGAAGCAAAAAATCATTGCAGTTGTGTTGTGTGATCAACATAACAAGCTTGATGAGTCTATTTCAGTCTGCAAGGTACGGATGGCCGAAGTTTTTTTTGTTAGCTGGCCGATGAAGCTAAGGAAATATGATGATTGCTTGATTAAATTGTACAGCGTTGCAGTTTCGATTTGTAAAGAGTACTTCAATTAAAATTTTTTTCTGTAAATTTCTAACGCTCTCCAATGTTGGTCATCAAATAAAGGGGAAGTAAATCAACTACCTCCTCAGTGTCCAGTCACACTTTAATAGCTTCCCAAAGCCGAACTATGCTGTTTGTGAACCTCCTGCTGAAGTCATTGTTTCAATTAAAAAAACACCAACCTTAAACTTCGCTTCCTGTTGACCAACCGATTGTGAATGAATGTAATTCGAAATACAATTTCACTGGATCTATGATTTATGTTTGAATCAATGCCGCTGATCCACGGTTAACCTGCTGATGCTCAGACGGTAGGCCCGGGCAAGAGTTCAAAGCGATGCATATCCGATGAGGCGTGAGAGCTGCGGCAGAGAATCGAGGGCTCTTTTGAAGTGTGCTCGGCAATAAATTTCCACGTGTAGATCATCAATCACGTTCGCAAGCTTGTTCCCATTTCACGAACCACTCGTAGGGTACCAGGGTGAATCTTAGGTTTTACGGAGAATTACCTCCGCAGCATCGGTGAATTAGACCGGTAAGTAAGGTAAACACAAAGTCCCAGCTTTAATTCAATTGAAGTGCTGTCTGCCCCACGACTGATGCAGTTTTTCACAAGTGCACATGGAGAGTTCCAGGAAGGAAGTGGGTGCTTTGGTTCATAAGTAGTCAATTTTACTGTGTCGGTATGTCGGTATTTGATTCGTGGGCGATTATAACAACCCATCTTGATGCCGGTATCAGTTACGCATTCTATTGAAATACAGGTAGTCTACAATTTAATGCACTGAAATAACTTCAAGCTGTGGAATGAACACTACGTTAATGTGTTGTAATTGGCTTTATGATTCCTTGTTGGGTGGTAAATTTTGCTGTAACATCTAACACTGAGCTTTGACAAAACGGAATGAATGTGGTTGTTTGAAATATTTATGGTTGTTGACTTGTTTTGCAATTTCTGCTTTTTCTATGTGTCACACTGTAATTAACTTAATGGGTTTACATAATGACTTATTGCTTCACTTTGGTGTTTCACATTTACTTTCTATATCTTTGCAGAGCTCAATAAAGTATTTCTCACTACTACTCTTCAACATATAAAATTTGCTTTTTTTTGTTCAACAGATTTCAACATTCAATCAGAAGGTTCATTCCTAATCAACCAAATCGATCGCTACCAACGATCGGAGAGCTTGTGGAAATGTCCCGTTATATTATGCTTAGAAACGCACTTCAATAATGGTGTCATCCGCAACGTGTCTTGTTTATCCGTGGATTTGTGCCTATCAATAGAATCGTAAGTGTGCCGACATGCATCAAATAGCAGACACCAGGCATCACCGAAGGAAGCAGCAATCATTGGCAATAACTTTCATAAATATGTATGCTATGTATACTAAACAAATTGCATATTGGCGATCTATGCAGTTATCATCAGTATTACAGACTGTAAAACCGCTAGACAATGCTGCAGTGCAATTGCATTAGTAAGCGGAGGGCAAAGGAAGACAAAACGATAAAATTAATTCAATTACAAATTGTTCAAGAATGCACGTTTCCCGGTGGGCATCGGTTAGTAATGAACGGATCTAGCATCTATTTGCGTTGATTTATATTATTCCCTGAACTGCAATTATTCTGAGTACTAAAATGCGTAGGCCTAAGTATTGCCGAATATATGGACTTGACCATAGACTTCTATCTTCGTCAACTGAAGCAAGCAATCGTGAAGCCCGGAATCAAATAAAGATTAGGTAACGCTATTAAATTTTATAACATTGAATTAGACATTATTTCAAAAAAATGTGTCATAGCAAGAAAAAGATTACATTCGAACCTCTTCCCATGAGCCTCACAACAACCTCTTTTATTTGTTACCGTCAACCGAGAAGACTTTTTCGCACGGGGTCAAGTTGACCACTCTACCACGCCGATCTAACACTGTTTCTTATTGCTTGAGTCAAATAACTCATTCAATAACTCACATTTCAAAGCTGGTGTTTGCAAATTAAATAATCAAAAACACCCGATTTTTGAAGTAGAATACTTCTCTCAGGAAGTTCGGCTACATAGGGATGTGAAATGAAAATCTAAAACCGAAAAAAGTGAAAAATATGTCCAATTTCAAATGCTAATAAATCGGTTAGTATTCGATGGATTTCCTTCGTTCTTGCAGCAATAGATTGGAAAATCTTCTAAGATTCTTCCCAAAATAAGATAATTGTAATTTTATTATTCACACTATTGTACTATTGAAAATAGTCTAGCCTTGTCAAAACGAAAAATTCGACCTCTGATTGGTCGTTATATGCTTGCTTCCCAAGCACGGTCGACAGGATCATATACCTTGCAATTGAAAACATGCTATTTGGCCTATATAAGAATCTGCTTCAGCCGGAGCCGCTCATAATAGTTCTAGACAGCGACTAGCACTAGCCCTGTGGTTGGTCACCACGTCTCAGGAGCAGCGCGGTTTTTCTCAGCGTGTGTCGCCAGACAGCCATTATTCCCCCCGTGTTGGGGCAGCATGATGATTGCCATCAGGAAATCCAATTTCGGAAATCAAAATGCCTTTTTTAAGGCAAATAAACAAGTAATTGAAAGTTAATAATTTTTGTCAACGCAAGCAAGCATTCTGTGTTGCATCCTAGCAATTCAAATTTGTCACACCCGTCTAATTTACTGAATGTGAAATAGCTTCCACAGTGCATGTTGTCCGTGTATCTTAATTCCCCCAATGTTAGGGCAGCTCAAAGGTTGTAATTAGCAACCGATTTTGAACCGCAACATGCTTTTCTCAAGGCAAATAAAAAAATAATTGAAGGTTAATAATTTTCTGGCATCAACACAAGCAGACATTCTGTGCGGGATGCAATCAAATTCTGTTGTAGTTGTCTAATTTTTACTTTCACTTTATTTAGTAAACCCCCCACTGTAGGGGCAGCGCAAAGGCTGCGATCAGCATAACCGACATTGAATAATTAACTGCCCTGTTAGTACGCATTCAAAAAAGCAGTTAGTTCGACTATGCAGAGCTAATATGTAGTCGATTCAATCAATCAGCATAAACAGAATTTCGTCGTCTCCCAGCTGCCAAGTTGCAACATGATGCAACACGCAACAGCGAGCAAACGAAATCGCTTGATGTTACAAACCGCAATAAGATACGGGCTAAAACCGTTGCGTGTGTGAGAGCACCATCGGTGTTTATTCGCTGGATACACTATCTACTGTCTACTGAACGCAATAATCTGCTTACATGCGACACGGGGACGGGAACATTTTCTTCAACCAAGCTGCACAACACGACACAAAACATGTTATTATGTTGCTTCAATGAGAGTGCTATCGGTCCGGCTCGACAAGAAATCATTTTTGTGCATCCGTTCTACGAAACTGAGGAAAAACTTTAGAAACTGAAAAAAGAGGTGGAGCTTATCAAATGATCGCTCTGAGCCGGAATAAAGTCACACATATTTTCCAAGTTATATCATTCCACCACGTACGTAAAATAATTCATTCCTATTTTCATCCCTATATAAGAGCCTGTTTTAGTCGATGCCGCTCAAAATAGTTCTGAACAGCGACGACAGCAGTCCTCCCTTAGCAGCAGCGGGAGCGAGCAGTGGGTACCATCGATAGCGGATAGCGGCCACAACTGTGGCATGGCTGCGGATAGCGTTGCAGTTGCCCAGCAGTTGGGCCAGCGTATAGCGGCCACAACTGTGGCATGGCTATGCATAGCGTAGCTGTTGCAGCGGGTATATCAGCATCGATAGTAGCAGGGTCAGCTGATGCAACGACACTCCCTTCACTAAAATGCTGTTTCAGCGTGGTAGCGGGAAGCATCAGCAGCAGGCTTGCATGAAGTGAATACATCAGCCAGCAACTTTCTCTAAGGCCTCTGCCATAGTAGACGCGAAAAGCGGCGCGAACCGATACGCTCGGCCGTAGGTTAATGTACAGCTCTACTGATGGCTGAACATTAACCTACAGCCGAGCGAATCGGTTCGCGTCGCTTTTCGCGTCTATTATGGCAGAGGCCTAATAGGAAAGTTGTATCATTTTGTTCAGAAGAATATTATTGTCGGTAATATTACAGAGAGGCGATTGCGTAAATCCGATTTTGAATTGAACAATTGTTCTTTTGAGAACAAATAAAACACTTATTTGAAGAGTTAATAGCTTTTGGTACCAATAGCAGTATAGTGACAGCCTCAGCGGTAGATGCAGATGCAGCCGGTACTTCCCTGAGGCCGATGTAAAGGTAAATGGGAGCAGCACGGCGAAACAGTTCGGGTTATGCTTGGACGCGCGTTATTTTTCGTTGTTGATATTCCCCACATGAAACGACGCGCTTTCGTATGATAGCGGTGGTATTAGCGGTAGATGCATTTGCCAACACTTCCTCCAGTAAAGCCGTGTCTAGTTTTCAATGTGAAAACACCTTTCTCATTGTGTTGACCGTGCGCCTTAGTCCTCACTATCAAGGTAACACAGAGATGTAAGATAAACACTACATCCTATGATAAATTGAACAATTGTCCTTATAAGGACAACAAATGAATTAATGAAGATTTAATTTTGAATTAGAATACTTCTCTCAGGAAGTTCGGCTACATAGGGATGTGAATTGAAAATCTAAAACTGAAAAAAGTGAGAAAAATTTCAAATGCTAATAAATCGGTTAGTTTTCGATGGATTTCCTTCGTTTTTGCAGCAATCGATTAGAAAATCTTCTAAGATTCCTACCAAATGCATGAAATTGCAATTTTATCATTCGAACTATTGTACTATTGAAAACTCTTAAGCCTTGTCAAAACACAAAATTCGACCTCTGATTGGTCGTTATACCGCGCTTTCCCAAGCACGGTCGGCAGAGTTATGGACCTAGTAAATTGGGAATGCATCATTTGGCCTATATAAGAGCTTCATCAGATAATAAACAAACATTTCATCGGATATTAAATTGAACAACTGAAATTTGAAGAACACAAATGATTATTTGAAGAGTTAATATTTTCTCGTTTTGCGCTATAATCCAAAGTTAATTATCTTCATCTACATGCATACTCTGATTATTATTGCGTGTTTGCGTCGCTTAGTGTTTGGCTACGGTCATGCAGAACGCAAATAACGGCGCGATGCGATTCGGCAAGACGAAATCTGTTGAAATGTATAGCTCTACTTCGCCTTAAAAAGAGCTGTACATTTCACCACGGTAAGGCGAATCGCATCGCGCCGGCATTCGCGTTCTGCATAACCGTAGCCTTTGTTCCGTTCCCGTTTAATGATGTCGTATTAAATGTGCATATTACTATTCGGCAGCACTTCAACGTCTCATTTGCACAAAATTTAAAAATATTCAATGAACTTCATTCAAAATATCAGACAAAAAGAAATTACAATACTGCCAACTGACACGCAAGCAGCCGGGTTATTTTCTCGTAAAAGTATTCTACTTCAACCTTGCGGTCGTGGCTTTGCATACAACCTTCTTGGGATTTTTTTTTTGAAGAGTGCTCAGTGCAATATTTGAAGGTTGTTCATCAATGTAGCCTTGATTTTATTCACAAACACGTGTGTTTGGTTTGGTGTCATATATGTTTTAGCTGGACCGTGACCAAAATCGGTAGCATTTTGAACGTTTTGCTAACAAACAATGGTCACTGACAGAGCTGCGAAATTTCGAAACTACAAAATGGAAATTACACAACAACAAATTCATTCTCTCAAGTTGAAATTGATATTGAGTGTCACCCGTGTCAATTCTCATTGAAAATCATGTTAGTGAAAAAAAAAGATATTGTCTAGAATCATGAATATATTTGATCTAAGCCGATCCGATGCATAAAGACGGTGAAGTAAATGAGCATCTTCACTCTCAAATACATTAACATCGCTAAAACAACACAGCGCGTGCTTAATCAAAGTAGTCAGTATTTACCACTGTCAACTGATTGAAGCTGAAAGCAGGGGAGAACTATACTGCCGTTCTACGCATATTTGTCCCATGTTCCAAATCATGCAAACGAGAAAAACGTTGTTAAAGTTTTACAATACTTTTACGTATTGCGTCAATGTGACAAATGCAATTATGGGTTTCTAACCAGTTTTACCTTGCAATAGACTGTTTTCAATAAATTTAATTGAAGGTTTTTTGATTTAACACTCTTTTCCATAAAATTACCTACTGGGACAATAATGCCGAGAAATTTGCCTTCCAATAGGTAATTTCTACGCATATCAGTCCCACCAAGTGCATTCGATGTTGCCCAATACAAAGTTCGTACTAGGGATAGAAGGCTGTTTAATCTTTCACGAAAATGATCACGCTAATCTTATTGTCTTTATACGCAAGTGATGATAGTCGAGATGGAAGTTTAGGTAATTAAATAAGTATCAGATGACTTACCATTACAAAGAGGAATTGTTTTTTAGATTGCACATTCCTATCATATTTGAACGTTGCTGGGCTTTCACCATTTTGGCTACAATCCAAAGACAGTTCTTACAACTTCCAATTAGTATGAATCTCCAGCGTTTATCTTTTTATATGCTCGGAAAGGAAAAGCATTCAGATTACAAGTCAGCAAACAAGGTTTAGGTATCCCTAACAAAGATTTGAACGTACTGCATTTAAATAATCAAGCAAAGTGATTTTTGGTTCAGACTATCTAAAACCCGTAATGTAGCCAAACGTTGTTAGGAAGTTTTTAGTGCTCTGTAGCACTTCCCAAGTTGTAAATATGGAAATTAGTGGTTAGTGGGATGAATTAGAATAGAAAAAGTCTAGTAGAACAAATATGTGTAGAAAATCATCGATGGGACAAACAGACTTGGTATAGTTTTTCAAGATTTTCGGAGCAAACAATGTTATTTTCAAAAGTTTTTCAAAAATATACATAAAAATAGACTCATTGGTGATAAAAAACGAAAATCGACCAAAAGTAACATGGGACAACTATGCGTAGAACGGCAGTGTACAAGACACACCAGTTGGGTAAAATGGTCCATGCTAATTATTCCCCAAAATACTCTCACATGTGGCTTTTAATGACGAATTTCTTCGCTTTTCTCATATAAACCAAGCTTTCCTACAGATCTCATATATAAAAGTATGTCATAACGACTAGAATACTGAAAAAACTGTACAATTGGCTGTAGCTCTGTCCAACATGTAATTATTCATGAATTTTATATAAACTTTTATGATCAACTGACTTGCAAATAATACAAAAAACTGTGGTTCCTCTAACTTCCACACTCTTGAAATTTATAATTCTATGAATATTTCAATTTATCTCACTAACTTTCGTAACTTTTACCTAAAAACGATCAAAATTAAAATTGTAGCAGAACGCACTATGAAGAGCTTGCAGGAGAATGCTTGACAACTCAGGGCATGTTTCATTGCTTTTGCTTTTTCTTTCGAGACTTCAAACGCTTCTCACTTCTCGTGATGATTTCTACTACATATGAATTAACGACAAAACTCAATGCTCAATCATTGAGTTGCGAAGTTATTTATGTTGGTCCAGTTACAGTTAGTTTACCACTCAACGTGATTTCAACGGCTTACCATGTATTTTGAGTTAAATAAATATTTTCTTGTTCTATCTACACAAATTATATATGTATTAACAATTACTTTGTTTTTTGTTTAGTTACAAAAAAAAATTACATTATTTTTTCTTTTCTAAGTTTATGATTTTTGCTAGGTACATAAATTAAACAAAAAACATATTTTTCAATGTTAAAAATCTATGCTTATTTAGTCCAGTACAAGCTACTGAACTGAATGAACTAAGTTAGGCATATATAATTTTCTTTAGATTTTCATGTATAATTTAAAAATAATTCACAAATTGATTTGAAATAGAGAGTGTTATTTACACAGTTCATATTCTGCTGTTACATTTCTAAAAGTATTATAATTTACAATTAATATATTAAAAAATAATTTTCTTTTCTTATTCAAGTTTATAAATTTTGCTATATAAATATAAGAGAAAATAGATTTGTACATATATTTTTTCTATATCTAAAATTAATTCCAATTTAGTTCAGTACATGGTGAATGGTAGAGCGGTACACTCGTATCAGTAGTCGCGCTGGTCGCTTGATTCTAGCTCGAGGAAAAGGACTTCGGTGGAAATGTGAGAAACATTCTAACTAATTCTGATCTTTTATTACTGAAAACCTAACAAAACTTGGTATACTGGGGTCTTTTTTCACGCGGGTTATTTTTATGCGGTTGTTATACGCGGCTTTTTCACGCGATTTTTTACAATAACGCGAATTATTTTTATGCGATTTTTTTAAATAACGCGGATTATTTTTATGCGATTTGGAAGAACATTTTTACGCGGTACAGGTCGGACTCGATTTTCCGGAGACTCGATGATCCGGAAACTCGATTATCCGGAATTTTAAACTCGACTATCCGGAATTTATTTTTTTTTGTGTCCGTTTTCAATTTTTATTCCGAAATTTTGTCTTTACCATTTCTTCTGGCATATTCGTTACCATTTAAGTCACTTCCGGCATGTTTGAGACATGTTCGAATCAAGTGAAAATAATCAATGTCCAATTTATTTTGACGTGGGACTACGTCTTTGTTTACTATAATGGGATGCATTATGTAAAATTGGCAATGAAACTGGCAAATGTTGCGTCAGAATTCAAACGTTAATAACAGTATAACCACATGATGGATAACAATAACCAATATGTTGTTGGAAAGATAAAATGTATAACAATTTTGAAATATGGTAGTTATCACTCTAATTTCATTGCTAAGCGGTAAAATTGATGAAAAGTTTCAGTGACAAGTTTACCCGAACAATGAACCAATTACATGCGAGCATTCCTAGCACAGACGACGTGAATGGACACCATCCTTTCCCTGTGATATTCTCTGTATCAATATCGATATAAAAATTGACAGAGTCTCCCCGTCCCAATAGGTCAATTTATTTTTGCTTCCATGAGCTTAGACTTATATGATGTCTCGAAGGTAAAAGTTTTCCGAAAAGTTTGGAACAATCCCCATTCTTGAACAATTTCTAAAGCTTTCAGAATATTCATATTCAGAATTCAGAATAATAAAAACTGATGTCTTGAAAGAAAATATGCCGGTAAAAGCAACAGTACCAGTGGAGTAAAGAACCGCATGTCTCTCGTCGTCTATGATTGCAGCGGTACACTTCTATTCGTACATTTCAGCGGTACACTTCTATTTGTACTACAGCGATATTATTCGTACTGCAGCGGTACTATTCGTATTGCAGTGGTACACTTTTGTTTGTACATTTCTATTCGTGTGCACTCGAGGAAAAACTGCAATGCTGCTGCTGATGGTGATTGAAAGTTTATCTATCTCATAAATATGATTACCATAAATTACTCAACAAGAATCATAGATTTTTACAACGGATATTTATTTAATTTTATCTTCGATATTCACTAAATAATCGTGACCGGATAGCAACGAAAGAGTAAATTCCCAAATATACACATTTATAGAAGAGTAAGAGCCCGCGAATGCTTGTGAATTTTTGGTTTATTTACTAAGATTCATTCAGAATCTTTTTTTACGTTTCAAAATTGGTTCATTCCAAGCTTTACCATAATAAACGTATATTAGCTGTCTTCGTAATACAGCGAATGTAGTTGTAGGCAAATGAAAAAAATTGTCAAGCAAAAATAAAAGTGGAATTGTTGATTGCTACGATTTTTGCTGGAACTTGTTATAAATTTTGTTTAACATACCTTCTTATGTTTGCCAATTAATGAGCCTTTATAAGAACTTCCATATTATTTTGAAAGTAAGATCCATATTATAAACTTGATTTCAGAGTTGAATATGACAAAACCATTCATTATGATACATAAGTATTATTGTATTTGGTTTTTGAGGATATAGAGTTAGATCTGACTTTGACGCATTACGAAAAATTCTTGGTGCTTCTTCAACAAGCACGATATGCTTGTGCCCTATCAAATACATGTTGTTTGCACAAAAAATACTACAGGCATAATATCGCCAAACATAAACGATATTCTTTCGAGTGTCGAGTGTTGATTTCCAGGGGATGCTGAAAATAAAAATACGTACAGTCGCTGAGCAAACACACTGATTCTGTCTGCAGACTGTGTATATTCTATTACAAAAAATCCCCTAATTAAAGTGTTTAGTCCCACATCACCATTTCATACAACCCCAGGGCTGTATACCTAGTAGTATTTTCTACTTCTCAAGATTTTACCCCTGTTTGCTTCAGAAATAACTTCTGGTTACGCCACTGCATCATACAAGAAAATAAAGAAAAGATATATTTCTGTTATGTTCGTTAATCGCAAAATTCCGGTATTTTTTGTGTGATTCGATTATCCGGAATGAAATTTTTTTTGATGTTCCGGATAATCGAGTCCGACCTGTATCAAATAAGTTTGGTATAAGTAAATATGGTAAAAAATCAATCGTATGATTCATGACAATAAGATTTTTTGTTTTATCAATCTAAATAATGCATATTTTTAATATATTTGTTGTTCTTATCAAATAATAGGCGATTTCAGTTGATTTGGCAAAACGAACAAAAATACATGAATAATTGTATAACGATACGAGTCAGGGTCGTTGCGATTAACTTCCGATTAAAGAACGAAAGCTTAAAAATATGGCGGAATCATTATAAAAAAGTTATTGTCTTGTTCTTCAATGAATTTTCATTTCATTTTGGAAGCACTATAAACTCATTTTGTGTGTTTTGTTACGATTTTTATGTCATTTTTCAAGTTTGTATTTACTCACGTGCTATTATTTTTAATTGGATCTTTTTATTGAATGGAGTTTTTTACGCGATTCTTTCGAATTACGCGGTTTTTTATACGAGGATTTTTTCAACGTGGTACAACAAACCGCGTAAAAAAATACTCCAGTGTAAATCGTAACAACTGGAAATTCCAACGTAAAATTGTGCTTCGATGCCACGAACACCAACTGTGGTATCCATTACGGAGTAATTACTCGTTTGTTAGTTTTGTTGAACATAAGGTTGCAAGCCTTTTACTTTTGTTATATACTAAAGAACAAATGCTATAACAAACCGGTTTCAAAACGCAAAATACATCCGTAGCCCGTAGGTACTCTCTCTTTATCTCTTCTCTATCTCTATCTCTATCTCTATCTCTATCTCTATCTCCATCTCTATCTCTATCTCTATCTCTATCTCTATCTCTATCTCTATCTCTATCTCTATCTCTATCTCTATCTCTATCTCTATCTCTATCTCTATCTCTATCTCTATCTTTATCTCTATCTCTATCTCTATCTCTATCTCTATCTCTATCTCTATCTCTATCTCTATCTCTATCTCTATCTCTATCTCTATCTCTATCTCTATCTCTATTTCTATCTCTATCTCTATCTCTATCTCTATCTCTATCTCTATCTCTATCTCTATCTCTATCTCTATCTCTATCTCTATCTCTATCTCTATCTCTATCTCTATCTCTATCTTTATCTCTATCTCTATCTCTATCTCTATCTCTATCTCTATCTCTATCTCTATCTCTATCTCTATCTCTATCTCTATCCCAAGCAGCACCTGCAACGTAATTGAAATGATACTAGTCAATATTTGTTCTTTTAAGACTTTATTAACGGTGCAAGAAACTTTTTCGGTTGCTTTAATGAAACTTGAAAGAATTGAGCAACATTGCGTTTTTTATGTGTATCCATCTCGTGATTCAACACAAAAAGTCGCTTAGTAGTTTCCTGCAATCTACTTGCAACTGCATATTTCATGATGCTTTTGAATAACGATAATGTCACATGATACTGCGTATTGTTGTTTCACAGATGTTTTCTTTTAAGGAAAGCAACCTTGTGATGAAAATGTATAGCAACATCGTGTTGAACAAAGTATTTGCTAAAAATGCCACAAAGTAAACAGCCATATTTAATATAAATTAATGATACATGGTTTTTGTTGGAAATAAAGTTCGGTATCTTTTATTTCGCATTTAAAACACTGCATGTTGAGCATGGTTTTCTGAACGATCTTTGTTTATAGTTTGAACTTTGAACTTATGAACTTTGTTTATAATTTTGCGAGTTTGAATCATAAAGTTTAGTTCAAAACGCTTCATAAGATGAGCGTGAATAATTACGAAGTAAAAACATTTTCTGCACGGTAAATTTTCAATCGCAAGTAAAATTTCAGGAGTAAAAGTAGAGAAAAATTCCAATAAATTTTAATGATTTAGATTTTCTAGAATATGTGTAGTCAGATGAATCTTCGCGACACAACCACCGAAGAGCAATGAGAGTAAAGGTAAACAAAATTAAATTTTGGTTCTCCTCTCTTTTCCTCCTATGCTGCAGCGGTAATCGATGCTGATGATGATTTCACATAGCATTGTTAGTTGCATATAAGCTCCACCTCCTGCGCTTTTTCGGTTACGTACAAGTTCATTAAAAGTAACGGATGCGAATAAATACAATCTGTGAATGCTACATTGGGAGTTGCATTTGCTGCATTGCAACAATGTGCAACGGTGTGACTTCTTCGGTAAAGTTGTAGATAATAATTTGATCTTTCCAACAAAATTATACACTCTAGAAATTTTTGGTTTTGAAAACAAGTTGAAAGAAACGTTGAAAATTAGTTATCTAAAAAAGTTTATTTTTAAAATTTTTCTAATGCAAACTACAAAAAATTACCTAAACATTGAAAATGGCCGACCATGAAGAAATCAAGAAAAAAAGTTATAACTTTTTTGAAAAAAAAATTTTTTCACAAGGTAATTTTTGTTAAGGATAAAATTATTATCTACAACTTTACCAAAGACACTATGCCAATCAAACCAAACGTTTTGACTGGAAATATTCTTAATAAACATTAGAGTTGTATGGAGTTTCTTCTCCACCAGTGTGAGAGCAGTTATTTTTGCAGTGAAATATATTCTCCTACTCGCTAGTGAATCTCTGAGGAGAAATGACAAGCCTGCATGGAACAGTCAACTTTCAATCTTTCCAATTCGTACGCGATTTAATGATTTTGATGATGTGACAAATATGTTTGATTTCAGTGTGTCGAAATATGTGTTTAGACTAAGAATTAGTACATAAGTTGAATTGTCTGTACGATGTTTATTTGAGTCGAAGATGAAAATAAAAAATGTTCCCTCTATCTCTGTTTTATTCACTCTCTTTGTCCCTGAAACTCTATGTCTTTTAAAATATTTTTTTCTTCCTTTTTATCTTTTTATCTTTTTCTGTTTTTCCCTCTTTTCTTTTTCCCTTCTTTTTTCTCTTCCTGTCTTTTATCCTTACTTTATATACCTCTCTATACATTTGTTTCTCTCTTCATGTGTGTGACGAACAAATAAAAGTTTCTCGGGTATGTCTAAAGCAATGTAAATTAATATTATTGGTCTCATTTGAAAGATTTCATAACTTAACAGTTTACTATCAAAAAGTTATAGTCATCGATAGTTTTCTTTATAAAGAATGAACGAATTGTAAACCATTGTACTCATTCAAAAAACAATGCAAAAAAATCAAGCCTATACCAGAGTACGACACATAATAATTACTATTTCAGAGCAGCTCGAAGATTTTAACGAACTCACAGCTAAGTGTAAGTTTGTGTCAATTCCACACATTTAATTCTCATGTATAATGTTGAATGAGGAAACAAAAGCCTATTTTTTTTTGTTTACAGGCCTGAGAGGACTACGATAGAAGTCCAGCAGGTCTACCAAAATCATAAAGCCTAAAAGTTTGGCTCTCCGAGTTCGAGCTCTTTTAAAGGTATTGTTGCCTCCTATGAACATCAAGATTTTAAGACTTCACAGCTTGCGTCATCAGAAAAAATTAAATAATTCTTTCCAATGTAACTGAAGTTTTGGGACGTAAAGTAAATCCAGGCTATTTAAATATTCGTTGAAAAATATTATTCTGTTGACAGGGAATGCTGAAAGTAAAGTCTAGCTGATTGGTCTAACGACTCTATAAAGTTATATATTCAATCACATCCCTTTTGGGAAGAACTAATATCATAGAATAACATTTCTATGAATGACAAATGAATAGAATAAAAATTAACCTTTTTTTAGAAATCACTGTTGAAATCACTTAATTTTGTGTTCTGATTGAATCCATCAGTGCAAAAAGAAGTTTGAAAATTATATTGTTTTAATATATGGTTTCCTCACTCTACTGGATCTCAAAAATGTAGAGTTTTTAAATACTTCCTATAAAGAAGAAAAGCACTTTATGAGAATAATTATCATAATAATAGTGATTATTCTGTTTAGACATCATCCAGAATCTAATTCCCTTCAGATATACGCGGTGATCTCAAACCTACAGAAGCACGATTATTAGCACACGCAAAAAGCTGTACGTACTTTTTCCTACATGCCAATGTGTTTGCTTCATTGTTGCGATCTTTACTTTGTCTGATTGTTAGATGTTCCAGAAAGCGTGCAACAAAGTTGAAGTATAATCTAAAAGCACGATATGGCAAAAAAGAGTTGTTTGCATAAGCTGCCTAGCATTTCATCGTAGTTGAAGAGTTTACCTATCAATTTCACCGCAAATGACGGGAAATCATTTTTTCCCATCAATAAGCAAATTTCTGCGAAAGTTTTACTTCGGGCCAACAGTGTACTTCACGGGGATGGATCCGGAAGAAAAGTAACTCTCAACTGTGGAAATATAGTCATTGATACTGATAATGCTCGCTACTCAGTTACGGAATACTTACACCCTTCTGATTGCCGCTCGTGAAACGGAAATATATTCACTGCTCATACCCCTGTAGTATTGTAAATTCTTTAATAGATCCATGATGGCACCGGATCAGACAGAGCACTGTTTTCCTTCCCCTGTAGGAAGGAAAAAACACCCAAACACTATGCCCAGTCAACGCAGAACGACCGTAGCGTCGCGGCCGAATAGAACTTCCCGAACCGCGACATGATCGACGACAAACAAGCAAACAAGTGCAAACAAACAAAAGGTGATACCGCCGACACTTCAGCGCAAGCACTTCGCGACTTCTTGTTCAACCGTTACTTTGAGCCGTACTGACTGCGACGGGGCTCAGATCGGACATGGCCCGGCGCAGCTGCTGCCGAGCCCACCCCGGACGGACATTTGGCGGGCTGTGGCCAAGATTGCGCTGTGCGTCCGCTCCGTTCATCGATCAGTTTTGTGCGCGGATGGTCAGTCTGAGCCGAGAGGCTCATGCAAAACATGCGGCTAATGGACGCATCATTCGTAGTGAGCCGCGCTGGATGGTGGTGAGTAACAACAGTGCAAACGTGATCATAATGATGATGAGGACGACGACGACGACGGCGGCGAAGACGATGCCGACGGAGCTGCGGTTACCGTTGATGGATGGCCATTATCGATGACTTAAGTGCTGATACATTGCATATGCGCAGAGGAAAGGATGTTTGATTGGCAAAGTGGTTGGTGTGGTAATTGATAATTTTGGTATTGTGTCCTACATGTAAATTAGACGAAAAAAGGATGTTTTGAATTGCGCCCAAGAGGAACGAACGATAATTTTCGGAATTGTTTCGTAAACACCACGGTGAACCTCTCGAGGTGGAAAACCTTCGAATGGTGTAATGATGATAGGTTATGTGGAAGGGGCTTAAGTGGTTCAAATTCCGCCCAGAGAAAATAATTATAATTTGATTAACCTTTTGCCATTAGAGAAATAACTAAGCAAAGTTATTGAAAAGGGAGCAAACAACTACAATAAGAAATGTGTTCACTGAGTTCATTTTTAATTAAAATTACATCAAAAATTGTTGATTGCAGACAAATACATACACAAAAGAATAAACTTAAAACATGTGCAAATATATGTATGAAATTCAATGAATTCAAAAATTATTTCTGCTTCATCATGCATTAATTTTTAGAAGTTTCTACATGACGTCAACTTTAGATAGTTGATATCCGTCCATAGACGTGGAAGTTTTATTATTTCAAACTCAAAAATTTGATCGAACCAATGTTTTAATATTGATGCCAACTGACAGAGTTTCGATGGTATTTGGCATCCACAGCATTCATTAAGAAAGAACAAAAAATGCACTTTGAAATTGCTCTTACGTTCAAAAGTTTTAATTTGGCGGAAATTTAGCGCACGACTATCGTTCCACTTGACCCCATTTCAAATTTAATGGTTTTGTTATTACCGCGGCTTATCAGAAACATCCGTAATACACTGGCAAACTGTACCGCTTCATCGCATCATCGGTTTTTTGCAGGCTCAGACGAAGATTTTTCTCTTCTTCAAGTCATAACGGCGATTTGCATCAGCCAGTGCTGCTGCTGATGATGATGATGATGAGGATTATTATAGAGATGCTGCACACGTGAATATATCATCGAATGGGTGGAAATTGTTACGCAATTTTATGTGCGCTTTATTTCCATTATTATTTTTTTGCTTTTCTCTCTCCGCCTCCCAATCTCTTTCTCCGGGGGGTCATTGGCGGAGATCTGCCATGCTATCGATTACACCATCGCGTCTGCGTGCTGCGAGGAGCATAGCTTCGAACGCGAATTTAGAAATTGGCATTGGAGGTTTTGCGGTACGGATGATTCAAGTAATTAGTGGTTTATTTGAACGGAATCTTTCAATCGTGTTGGCAAATTTCAACGATCTGAAGGTTGGTGTTTTATGATCTTTATGAGCATGATGTTAATGGTGCTAGGGTTGATTAATCGATGGTGAACTTGAGCCTCCCATTTGGGGTTTATGGTAATTAGTTTGAAGCGTTCGGTTGGAGAGCATTCAAAGATACTAAAGGGAAATAAAATCGTCTTCAAAGCGTAATTTTTTTCTAATTTTATGTGTTATTGAACGAAATAAAACTCACTATTGATAACAGCACCACTATTGTTCGGTTTGCATCTATTCAGTCACCTGACATAATCAATCTTGACTGCCCACATTATCTCAATTATTGCACAGGTAACTTCCGGAGATGTGATAAAACAATTTGAGTTTCGAAGTTTACCTACCGATATAGGAAATTGTACAGCCAGCTTATGCAACACCTCAGACCATGCAGCAGCAAACCAGATTGCTCCATTGCCTCAATTAACCCCCGCTGGAGCGCGCGGGCGGACGTCTCAAAGCAGTTCGACCGCAAATTTGGTGCTTATAATTTCATAAGACAACCATGCAAATAACCTGTCTACCATAGGGTAAAGCCAAACACAACCCCAAACGCATGCCGTTCGTATTGAAAACGGCATTAAATTAATAGTTTTGACTCGGCAAACTGTTCGTGACTTAGGACGCGGCGCGCTTTGTCGTGAACTGTTGAAATGGGCTTGGCTTCTTCAGTAAGTACCAGGTTGCTGCGCTGAGTGCCACGAGGGTCAAGTGGCCAGTTTTCTTTTGGACTAAAGGCCAAGAACAGCGCCGTTTGGAATAACCAGTACTGGCTAGCATCGGTTTGTCTTGGTTTCGGGTTGAGGTGAAATGTTCAAAATACTCTCGAAGGCACTGTTAAGTGTCAATCCCGAAGCCGCAGTTTTATGAAGTAAATGGAGACGTTACCGCTGAGTAAAGGGTATTTTATAGAGATATACTAGAGATTACACTTATCTGTTCAGTCGAAGGTTATATTGACAGCTTGGTCTCTACAATGTAGGTGAATGATTTCGCCATCACAAAGGTGCTGGTGATTTAGCAAACAGTATTTTGATAAGCACATTTGAGATTTTCAATTTCCAATAGAGCGCCGAATTATTATTTGCCTATCCTCATAATATGGTTTCATAGAGCGGAACAAAAAAGATAAAAATGTTCATGAAAACGCATAAACATTATCCGCCGAAATTGTTAGCTAATAAGAAAAATAGATACACAGTGTAATCTAAATCTGGAAAGAAACTGTTCAGGAAAACGTTCCCAATTTTTTTGTCTAATTTCAATTTTTATGAAAAACTGATGTAAATAAAATGTCAACAGATTTTTCTTTGAAATGTAATTTCAAAAATATTTTGAAGAGTATATTTTCGACACTTAAAAATCGACTCCCTACAATTTGATCTTAGTTATTTCTTCTGAATATTTCCTTAGCTAAAATGGACACGCGATAAGAACCTTTAGAAAATTTCCAGAGGTTTTACCTTGAAGGTGAGTAAAAATTCAAATAACAGTTTAAGTGTAGTATTCATAATTGGACTTGCTTAACTCGGAACAGCTATAGCATTTTGTAGAGACATTCCAGTTCTTTGGTGTTACCGACAAAGTTATATTTATTCTCATTAGAGTGATTCACCACTCTTGTTTCGCTCAGCTGTGGTGTAAGGATCGGTAGAAACACAGTACAAAGCAAACTGAAGAAGTGTGGTGCAAAAAATTGCTATATGCAGTGATCATGCTGAACAAGAAGTGAGCGGTGAATATCCACTCTGTTCTTTCCTCATATTGAGGAGAATAACAAACTAGAGAAAGGTGTTTCAATACAAATCTTCATTCAAAGCGACTTACAGTATGTTTAGGATTGTTTGGAACTAAGAAAACTTGGTTCTGACTCTCAGGTTTCAATTTTTCCATATAACGATGACCCACTTTAAAGGATGACAACTTAATTTTTTTTTTTGAGTTTCTCTTACTCCACAACAAACACGTTCAGAAAGTAATGAAAATAGGGTAGTTGTTCCATTATTCATCTCATTAAGACGATATTCACGAAGAATGCACAGATTAAACACCAAATTTTCACGAAATCATTGAACAAAATAGCAAAATACGCTTACGTGCTCTTATAGAATCGCCCAGCATTGTATATTTAGTAAACTTAGCTAGATTTATCTTGAATTTTATAAAACGAACCATTTTGCACAACGCTTCCATATTCATCTCAAAACTTAAATCACTGCTCAATTATTCATCTCACGACGCACAGTGGTCCAATAAGGCAAAAAGTGGAACTTAATTCCATAGCGCCATTCACCTTCATCCTAGCTAAAAAAAGTGTCTTCGGAACAATTGTTTGTATGAATGACCCGCATAATAGCAAATTTTTAAAAAAGTATGAAAAAGTTGCTATACTAAAAATAAAAAAAATAACTTTTTTGTGTTAAGAGATAGAAGAATAGTTTATTCAGCAAAGTTGTAGAAAATTCAAAAATATGAAAATATATTTATATTTGTTGAACAAATGAAAATCTTATCTTTTTTCGGTACAAAGTTATAAAGTGTATTACACGGAACTTACTTTAAAGTTAGTTTTTTGTACTTAACTTTTGTTAGTTGCATTTTACACGAAAGTGTTGTTCGGAGGAATCGTTAGGACACATAAAACACACACTTTTTTTCCTTACAAAGTTATATCATATTTTTGCTTAATTTCTCGATAATTTCAACAACGTATAGGTTAAAAAGGGACAAGTGGAATCATGATGTCAATACTTTTCCTTAAAGTTAAACTAAAGTACTACAAACTCATTTAGGTTCCATTTGTCCCAATTCACCCATATAAGAGTACGGCGAGCATATGTTACAGAAGGTTTTCATATATCAATAATACTTTTTTGTGTTGAGAGATAGAGGAATGGTTTATTCGGCAAAGTTTCAGAACGTGAAAAAATATGAAACATTGCTGAACAAATGAAAATCCTATCTTCTTTCAGTACAGAGTTACAGAGTATTTTCTGTAAAAGTTACTTAAAAGTTAATTTTTTGCACTTAACTTTTGTTGGTTACATTTTACAAGAAAACGTTATTCTAGAGAAGCATTTGGACATACAAAACACACGTTTTTGTTGAAGGCCACACATCTCCAGGACTTTTCTTTACAAAGTTATAGCACATTTCAGCTTATTTTTTCGATATTTTCGAATGTTATACATAGCAAAAACTGATTTTATCATTTTACTAAATGAACGATAAATTTTCTTTGACCTTGATAAAATCGAAATAGCACTGTATTGTGTCATTTTTAGCTGTTTTCCGGAATCCTGAAGTTGACACTTCGGTTTCCGTCTTGGAGCGATTCTTCGCCTTTGCGCCATTGCGATTATGGAAACACCAATATTGGGTAATAAACGATAAAAACTTACGGATATTAAAAGTCACCATCTTAGATTTCACCTGGTGTCGAATGTCGGTCTCTAGGCATCATCACGATTTCGAAAACACCCATATTGGATGTCTGCCCAATTTTAAAAATTCAAAAATTGCGTCTGGAGTCCATTTTCGGTCTCTGAGCAACATGTCAATTCAAACGTCAACATATCGATACTGGCCAAACTGTATGCAAAATCTAATGATGTCTTTCAATTGAAAATTCGAAAACCTGTAAAAATAGCGTCAAATATTGTTCGTAGCTCTTACGGTTTCTGAGTAATGATGTTTTTGCAAAGCATGGAAATTTGAACTAATTAATCGTAAAATAACTGACATCGACTGGCAGTCACTTCTAAAAAATGAAACAGATATGAACAAAGCGGTTGATAATTTTTTATCATCACTGTATGGTGTTTTAGACTCAACTGTACCAAAATCAAAAAAGAAAATGGCTAGCTCAAAGATCCAATTTGGTTTACCAGAGAAATTAAAAATTTAAAGAATAGGAAACAAAAAGCTCATAAAACTGACAAAAGAGCAGAAAGCTAGAACCAAGTTTTTTTTGTTCTATTTGGAGCCCCAAACTATCCTAAATTCATCGGAAGTCGATTGGTTTAGTCTCCGCTTGGCGCATTGCATTTCAAATTTGTATGGAGCTTTGTATGGAAAAAACCAACGTTTTTGCATTTTCCATTCTAAAAAGCTCAAATTGGCTCAAACCATAGGTTTCATGACTTCAAATGGTAGGTTTTTCGAGGCCTAACAACTTGGCCAAAGACATCAAAGAGCTTGGGTGTCCCAAAAAAATACTAGAGCTGTTCGAAGTTGAGTATGTCGAAATTTATGTTGCAAATCATTTTTTCTGCCAAAACTGCCAGTGTACCGGCGTTAATCAGATTTCCATCAGAAGTAACCTCTGAAACACGTTGTATATTCTACCAACGCCTAGAATATTGACCTGCATTTGTTTGTTTGATCCAACTGAGTGTATATACTCGTTACGACAGGTTATTTCTGATGGGAATGCTACTGGCGCCGGTACATTGGTAATGTTGGCAGAAAACAAGATTTTCTGAATTCAAATTGACATACCCAACTTTGAACAGCTATAGCTCTTCTTAGGGACACCTTAGCTCTTCAACGCCTTCTGCAAAGTTGTTAAGCATCTAAAATACTATACTTTTACACAATGTAGGGCATTATTAGATCATTATTGAGTTCTCTAGAAAGGTAAATGCAAAAAAGTAGATTTTCCCATATAAATTTTCATACAAATTTAAAATGCAATGCGCCAAGCGGAGACAAAACCAATCGACTTCCAATAAGTTCAGGGGTGTTTGGGGCCCCAAAAGGAACCAAAAAAACTTGGTTCTGGAAAACCGATCACTTTTCCCCACCCTAATATGTAATGAACTGAATACTAAAATATCTATAGCGTATGAGAATTACAACACAAGGGTAGAAAATAACATTAAATCAGATCCAAAACAGTTTTTCAAATTTGCAAACGATAAAATGAAGTCTAATAGCTTTCCATCTCGCATGCAATATGAAGACTTTGCCAGTACTGACTCCAAGCAAATCTGCAACAAGTTTGCGAGTTTTTTTAAACCTTTTATAAAAATAGCGACGAAGTCAGGGACTTTGAGTACTTTTCGCACTTGCATGAGTAAATGAATAACGTATCTGTTGAACAAATAACTGTTCAAGAAATCCTCGCAACACTAAAAGAACTGGATGCTTCAAAAGGTCCAGAACCAGATGGAATTCCACCCTTACTTATGAAAAATCTTGCTCCTGCTTTCGTGAAACCCTTGTTTGGCTCTCAACTCAGCCCTTACGTCCGGACAATTTTCATCAGTTTGGAAAAAATCTTTTCTTGCAAGTCAGGTAAGAGATCTGACATCAAAAATTATCGTGGCATTGCAATAATATCGTGTATCCCCAAACTTTTTGAAGCTTTCGTAAACCAAAAAATATTTAATCAGGTAAAGAACCGCATAACGTGTAACCAACATGGTTTTTTCAAAGGAAGGTCTACGGCTACCAATTTAATTGAATTTGTTGATTTCTCTCTTGCGTCTATGGACAGAGGCAACTTCGTGGAAACTCTATACACGGATTTTAGTAATGCTTTCGACATAGTAGATATTTCCATGCTTATGTTCAAATTAATAAAACTGGGATTTGAGTCAGGCCTTCTTAGATGGATTGAATCTTATCTGACAAATAGGACACAAACGGTTAGGTTTAAGGGACACGTTTCTGTACCAGTAAAAGTGACATCTGGAGTTCCAAAAGGCTCTCATTTAGGCCCTTTGATCTTGGTTGGCATTTTCTACATTTGGTGTAAAAAAGTCTTCTTAATCTCAACGTAAAAAAAGGAAAATTATATCCTACACAAGGAAAAGAAATCCTGAACATTCCAGTTGCACTCTTGGACATCAAATTGTAGGAAGGTGTTATCAAATTAGAGATTAAGGAGTGATTATGGATTCTAAGTTAACATTCATTGATCACTACAATACGATCATCAATAGAGCCAACAGTATGCTAAGTTTTATAAAAAGGTTCAGTTATCATTTCGTAGACCCGTACACTATAAAAGCTCTTTTTGTTACATATGTTAGATCTATTTTAGAATACTGTAGTGTTGTTTGGTCGCCTTATCAAGACGTCCATTCCAATAGAATCGAATCCGTACAAAAACAGTTTTTGTTCTATGCGCTAAGAAAACTAGGTTGGAATTCATTTCCTCTCCCTTGTTATGAATCGCGTTGCATGCTTATTGATATAGAAACGCTTGGAAAAATAAGAGAAATTGCTTCGGTAACTCTTGTTAACGATTTAGCCTCACAATGCATTTGTTCGGAAAATTTGCTAGGAAAACTCAACTTTTATGCTCCTACACGCTCATTAAGAACGCGAAAATTTTTTGTATTAAGTCTTATAGAACAGAATATGCCATGGCCGGGCCAGTTAATAGTATGATGAGTCTATTTGAAGAGCATTGTGAAGTTATTGATTTAACGATGTCGCGAAATGCTCTTAGAAAAACATTGAACACTAGAATTACATAACTATATTTATGATGTTAGCAATAGTTTTTAAGATGTAGTCTACTATGATTGACGCAAATAAACAAACAATTATGTTTTGTCAAAAAATGAAATAATTGATAGCCTCGCAATTAGCGGGGGGTTATCCGATTGATCCAAAACTTTAGATTTCTCAGTATCGATCTAAAACAAATTATTTTATTCATTTTGGAGCGAATCGGAAAATCGTTGATATGGAATGACCCATATGCTATATCAAAACATAATTTAAGTGATTCATACTTTATTTTGAAAATATATTAAGGTGTCCTGAATTTGAATCATTTTTTACGGCAATGAGTCATTTTTCGAACAGTAAAATTTAGTTTTACTTTTACAGTGGTTTATCGTTAAAATTAACCTAAAATGTGTGAATCATCAAATCAATCAATACATAGCATCGCAACCTGTGAAAATGTCACTCACATACATATAATATTCAGCAGAAAAAACGACGAGCTTGCATTTAATTATCTTCATTTATAATAAAAGATTGAAACTATCAATCAATTTGAAAAACAGCGGCTAACCTATCACAGGCTCGTTTTTTGTTCGGGAACCATGTTGTAAGAGGCTACACCTTTTTACAAGTTTTGCCATTTTCCTAGTTTCGCAATAAGCAAGCAGATTTCGTTTCGAATACGAATGTATGAAAAATGAGTGTTATGTGTGTTAACTCTCAGACACGCAACAAAATAACACGTTGTATAGTGTTGCGGCCAGGGACGCCAGATAGGGACATTAGGAGCGTAATAAGCACCTTAACTTGATTATCGATTCAAGTACACGCAAAATTTTTCCTTATTACCTTAGAAGCAATAGCGCAAAATTGCCTTTTGGGTAACAAACCTATTACTTAAAAGGCAATAAAATTCTTCCCCAGTCAAGTAACAACACATACTGCCATATATTTAGCACGTGTTACAGGAGTACGACTATCTAATAATGGTCGTTTCAGCCACATGCAAGATTTTTTCTGTCGAAAACTGCCCCCTTTCCATCTTAAGCAAAAAAAAATCACACGAGCGGGGGCCTAGTGTGGTTGGTAACGTCTCTGCCAACCACGCTTGACGCCTGGGTTCGAATCCCACCGCCCACATAGGTGTCGATGGTTGTGAAGTGGCGTGATCCACTCACAACCAACCCAACTGGTCTAGATTCAATCCTAGCCGACACCGGGAGATTTTCTGAGGCGAAAAATCTCTGGGATCACGCCTTCCATCGCATGAGAAAGTAAAGCCGTTGGCGCCGGTCCGTTAATAAACGGGTCGTGAGTTAGGGACCTGGGTGTGGAGTCGCCTCCCTGGGCGTCGGTAATTGGCCACAACAGTGGCGGAAATAGACCGACGGAAAATAAGCTAGAATAAAAAAAAAAATCACACACCGTCGCATATGTTGCACATGTTACAAGTTTCTTCAATCTCTAATTCATTCGGTGTGCGTGTATTAGTTCGCATACGGAGTTGAGAAAAAATATGACAAGAGCTGCCAAGCAGCATTTTCCCCGTCATAGAGTATGCAAACGTTGATGATTTCAAAGACTTGAAATGCGTCTTGAAATGACATCACGATCTGTAAACTGCGTTAGAGAAAAACAAAAACATTCGCTTTCCTGCAAGATATCTAAAACACATACTCATTGGTTCATGGAAACTCATTTACACCTGTTTGAAAATACAATACTCGTGCCTATCCAGACAATATTCGCAACTTCGGCAACTCTGGTCAGACAGTATTACATATTTCCATTTCAAGTAAACACTGGGGACGAAACGAAAGTGTTTCTAATTAGACATTTGAGGTTGACGGTTGAGATTCTGATTATGTGTGGATGAAGGGGACAAAAATGAACCTGATCGTTGCATCAATACAAATGCAGCGAGTGAGGTCTTGCTAACACATGCATTGCGGTGTTTGGCTGTATGTTCTCCTCCAGAAACACATACAAGCGTGTGGCCGTCATAATTTTTATTACTTTTTGTTTGTTACTCTTTGTGTATAATGCGCAGTCATAAGACACAATAAGTAATAAAAAATTGCTCTTAAGTAATAAAATGTTCTCCATTTGCGTTGGGTGTACGCACTTCTGACTTGGCTAGGAGTACCAAAACTCATAAGAACGGTTAAAAAGCTATAATCTTTATTTTCTCTCCAGCTTTCGTTTTTGTCAATCAACACAGGGTTGTTATTTCTTTAACCAAAATAATTAAATTTTGGTCAAATTGGATATATTTTCAAATTCCTGTACGTTGCAGTTCAAAAATAGTTATAAAATATCACAGAAACAACGATAAATAAAAAATATCTGTGGTTGTGGTTATTCCGGTTTAAATCTAGAGCAAAAAGACTGACTTGCGCTTGTGTCGTAAAGAGAGGAATTCTTGACAATTGAACGTTGTTTGAATGAAACATATGTTTCAAAAGTCACTTTCGCAGTAAGGAATGTTCATCATTCAAAGCAATTAATTTATTTATGTCTCACAGTTTTTTTAAAAATAGTTTTTTTGTCGCTTCTCTACAAAATTTGCGAATAAGCGAGTAGCGTTTTGAAGGCCAAAAGTCCGCTAACCAGCCCAAAAATTAGTGAAATCACCTTGTACCTCTCATATGCTAAGTGAGCGCTCTACTTTCTGAGCCACATTCCCGAAATTGGAAATCATTTTAAGTTACCAGTTATGAATGACATGAATGAAAGTAACAGCGAGGAACATTCAAAGAAAAAAAAAATTAATTCGAGAAGCAGTAGCTTACCAATCACGAGCTTCCTTTCTGGTCCCGATGTTTTTTTAACACATGTTGTATGAATCCCGACCTGTTTTTTGTAAGTGGCTCCACCTTTTTCACAAGTTATGTCAGTATTCCCAGTTTCACAGAGTGAAGACAGATTTTATTCCGTGGGTCATGCAGTTGTACAAAATATGAATCTCACTTCGTTTTGACAAGCAACGCAAAGCTTTAACCCTTTAACGGGCCGAGGCTAAAAAAATGTCAATAAATTTTATTGTATATTTCTGATCACTGATCATAGCTCGTAATTAACAAGAAGAAGAAAAACGAAAGTTGTTGGTGGCAATATAGTTGCCACTGTCTTACAAAGAGTTAACGGATGCATAGCTAGATTTCTAATCGAACACTGCAAGATCGAAAGAAATTCGTTGAAAACTAACCGAGTTATAACCATTTGAAAAGGGAAAAATTTGTCCCCTGTTCCGTTTTTAGATTTTCCTCACATCGTAGTATATTGATTAATATTAAATATAAAATATTTCGAACATATCAACAATTTTGTATATGCAAAAAAAAAATCAAGATATTAATACTTCATGGAATTATTTTAAATGGATATTGGTTCATAAATTCTAATTCAATTTGATTTAGGTTTAAGAAGTCGTCTAGTGCTCTTTATCATCTGAAACAAACCTCATAGAAATTTGGCAACCGATCACCGATAAAGAAATATAATTTCATATCTCTTAAACGGTTTTATTGTTATAAATCAAAACCCAGAACATTTATTGTCATCATCACTAATATGCACATGTTAGCCCACTCGCTTAAACGTCATCTTCAATTTAATGGGTAACTATAAAGGTTTTAAATTGCTTAACCCAATACTTAACCCAATACCAAAAATTGTTTCATATGCTGATTGTGATATACTAGGCGAATAACAGAAATGAGCCAAACGAAAAAAGAAAGATGTTTGTCTACGAACATTGAGCTGTCAACAATCGAAATGTGTATTAACATATATTGATTCAAAATATCACCACTTGAAAATGACGTTTTACACTAACAATACCAACTCTAACAGTGGATAGGATTCAAAATTAAATTCCAAAGGCAACAACCGAAAGCCACAAATTTAGGTATTACGCTTTGACTATATGTGTGGCTGACTCAGATGGTGCAGAGAAAGAGATAAAATTTTGGTTATTCTATTTTTCCCAATAAATCATAGCAACCACAATGCAACAGTGAAACGTGTTGTCCTACCCTTTCCGCATTGAGAGGACATTTAGCTCGAAAGTCTATTTCGTTGCAATAATTTATGTAAATTGAGAGTAGTCTAATCTGGTCTTTTATTTCTATTCGGTTGTATTTGGATTTAAGATAAAGTTTAATGGCTGCTCGGACAAGTTAACACCATTTATTGGTAGAGTTGATTTAGTCATTGTATTCTAAATCAAAGTAACGGGATCGCTGCCCGATCGGTGTGGAATGTTGTATCATATATTATCATAGTTACCATTCGACAAGGCATTAAATATCGAATCAGAATTCTTTCTTTATCATAAATTGAGAGCAGCTTTACGAATAGACCCTTTAAAAAATCTGTTTTTCAATCTAACGTAAAAAAAATTAGTCTCAATAATCTAATCAAAGTACTCCCCTAACCTCTTTTAAAAATCTGCACGAAAAAAAATTCTAAATTATGAAGTAATGTTAAGAGTGCGCGTCATTTAATGTAATCAATTTTTACGATTCATAACCACCAACAATGCGAAAGTTATCAACTTCCCATGCATTAACTTTTCAAGCTGAAAATTCATGAATGGGAAGAGCCTGGAACTTCAATAAAAAGAAATTATAGAGCAACATGTACACGGACAGCGGCGATTGTTGCCGAACATGTTGCGAAAATGACCTTGTTAAACGCATAAAAATTATGTCATGGAAGATCGCGAAACACGTGCTACCCGTGAACGCGGTACTACAAGGAGCTGCCATTAACCAACATAAAATAGCGGTCAGTTTCATTAACGTCCAGCGGCACTCCAGTAGCGAAAGTGGGCAGCAACGGCAGCGTCAGAAGCGGAGGCAAAAAAACAGCACAAAAAAAACTGAACCAACAAACCTGTTTTCGGGGCTCATTCTGAGAAGAAAATAAAGAGCCCAGCTTTGAACTCCAAGCGTGTAATCTGCCACGCCGCGAAAAGTGGCGAAGCGGAAAACTATAGCTTATCAAAGAGGAATATGTAATGAACCTTGTTAACAGTTTGTTTAGCTGCATAACCGGCTCGGATATGAGTAATGGGTGTGCTGGAAAACCAAATTCGGGAGCAAAAAGGAAGTGGTGTTGTGTTGAAGCACCACTTTGCAAAAGTTCGAATCGATGTTGATTGATCGAAATTACTGCGTTTTGGTTTCTCGAGATTTGCAAAACTTTTCCTCTAATGGAAAAGTCTCATCACGGTCGTCTAATCAAATTCAATTGCTACTTTCTGCACAATCTAGATCGAACCACAGAAATCAATATAGTTTGAGGGCGGTCGTTTCACGTGAAACAAACTGGGCCTGTTCCAAATTCGAGATCGAACAGCGCGCGGAATTGATTTACACACGTGGAATCGTCCGAGGGCCAGCCTCTCGACCTAGCGGCCGAATCACGGTCAGCGAAGCTGCGCTGGCGGGTAGTCGTCAGCTGGCACACTTTATCTTGCCCGTCGGCAATTCATTAGGCAAAGTCAGGACCAGGACAGACGTGTGTCAAATTGCACTCGGCCGGCGTGCCAGCTAAGAAGACAATCAGAAAGAAACTATCAAAAAATAAAAGGGTATTGAAATATGCGTTCCACGCAGAACGGGGTCACACGGTGTGCGGTCAAGCGTGTGGATTTTGGATCAATTTTTAGCCGTGGGATAACTTCACTGCGTAGTGTAATATATTACGCTTTTATGAAAGCGTGTCCCGCTGAGGATGTGCATAACTTTGGAGTAAATTTCTTCGGGCCTTAGGACATATGAGATTGATCAACTTAGATTTCAAACCAATCAAATCTAGAGAAGCACTTGTCTCTGTCCACTAGGTGATCGAATATAGTTTTAGTTTGAAGTTGTTTAATATTAATCACATTTTTGTTGTTGCAAAATATCAAAATAAGTTTGAAAAAAAAAAACACTGCTGTTGAACATTTTTACTCTTCAAATGTTTTTTTTTTTAACATTTATTTGGGTAGTGCCTAATAAAAAAAATTCTTAGCTTTCGCAACCGAATTGCTCTATGCAGAATAACTTAAGTTTAAAGTTAGAGCATGTTTAAGAAGATTATTCCAGAAACCTGAAAGTTGTACAGCTTTAAGTGGATTAACGTTAGGCTATATGCGTAGTGGACGTTAGACTATATTCGTGGATATTTTTTTTTCATCAAATGTGGCCTTTTATCAGCCCCTGAAATAATCCCTGCAAGGGAAATTATTGATTAACTCTATTAAACCTGAAATAAAGTTTAAAAAAAATGTTTTTTTTTTTTCAAATCCAGTTTTATACTTACTATTAACAAAATGGTAGTAAATATTTTTCCAGTCTAGAAATCAATTTTCTACAACTCGTTCATTATTTCAGTCAAGTTCTAAGTTGCCATTTTCTTAACATTTCATCAGATCTCTCACCTAGCGGTTAGATCTAGCATTCCTCATGTAAACTTTATTAAATGTTGAAATAGATTTGAAAAAAAATACATGTGGATAAGTTCTACTGGATTTATTTTTTATTCTTGATAATTTTTTTTCAGTATAACTAAATTTTGTTGTTCATAAATTCATTATAATGATCTTATATGTGAATATGAAATTCCGTAACACAGTTAAGCTTATTGATATTATTCTTCTGGAGAATGCCGAATACCAAAAAATAACAACATTAAGTTTCTGAAAAACAGCCCAAAGTGACCCAATATGGGTACTCGCGGAAACAGGATGATGTCCAGATGCTTGAGTCCGACCACAGACACCACATTGAATTCTATGCAAATCTGAGCTGCATTTTTTGTCTTTTGTTTGTTTGTTTATTTGTTTTTAAGTCGCATGTTTCCAAACATTGAAAAAGTATCGAAAAAAGGTCGCTTTATAGATTGCGTGTTAAGAGCCCCGAAGATTTTTTTTAAAAGTAAAATTTCAAGATTTTTTTTTCAATTTCAACTTCCAATAGATTAATCGAAATCTAATGATGAAATAGGACTTCAACTAGCTTTTTGAGTGCATTCGTTTTTTGAGATATTTCAAAATTGAGTTAGCCACGTCCACAATGCTTTGAATAACACATATGGTCGGCGTGCAACCAGATCGAACCAAGCGCCACTTTTTTGAAAATTGAGTTTTCAACGCCAGTGGATGTCAAAATTGATAATCTATCTTTCATGAAAAAAATGAAATCATTTTAACAGTTTATAATGGTATTATAACATAAACTCTCTGCAGTAGCTTGGGGGCCGTTCCTAAACCACGAAGTCATATTTTGTTCACTTTTTATACCAACCGTACCCCCCCCCCTCCCGTGGTCTTTCGGCCAACCCCCCCCCCTTTGCGACATCAACCACGTAGTCTTTTCATATGTCAAGTGCCAAAAATTCACCTAAATTTTTTTACATTTATATTATTAAACTTTCAGTACATTCTGTATTTATAAAATGCAAAAGCTTCATTCTTGACTAGGTGGCAACAATAAATTATTATTATTATGAGTCAGAAAAAAAGACCACGTGGTCATTTCGTTAACCCCCCTACCCCCGTGCGTGGTCTTTCGTGGTCTTTTGACAACCCCCCCCCCCCCCGCTATCCAAAAAAAAAAAAAAATTGGGCCGACGCCAGATCCGATCAGAACACGGCGTTTTCCCCCTTATGGTTTTTCTTGACGAACGTCGTGAAATCCGCAGCACTTCATACTATAAATTTTCCCATTCACGATCAGTTCGGAGTAAAAGAAGAGCGGCTTTGACATCCATACGTAGGGGAAGTAAAATACGAAGTGCCCTGCCAGTCGTTGCCATCCAGGGTGAGTAAATCTCGTCATCCGTTACCGCCGCCACGTCGTGATTCGCCGGGAAAGTCGATTTGACCATCTTAATCAGCTACTACCGCTGCGTCATTCCCTGCAGCTCCTAGAGCAATGGAAGAGGTCGCCGCTTAGTGATATGTATACCCATTTCCGCAAGGTACTTTTTCACTGTTTGACAGGTTGCACCAACCTCCCGGCCAAGCGCACGCAGCGATGCAGCCATTTTTACCTCGATTTTCCTTTCCAGAATCCTTGGATCTTCTTGTTGCTTAGAGTCATCAGCCGACCGGAACCTTTCTTTTGATGCTCTGATTGTTGTCCCATAGTTCCAGGATGTTGTAGATGCGAGGACAGGCGTATTCGGCGTTAACAAAGTGCCGCAAGATGTTCGTTTTTGACGCGGCGTGATACCGTTCTTGTACGCATATACATTTGAACAGAGTTGTTTTACTGTTTTCGCTATCTGCTGACTCATGGGCTACTATGACAGATGCGACATGGGTATTTTCATTAGTGCTTTAAGGTAAACCCATTAAAATCGGCAATTTTCTCCAAGCAACAAAGCTCTTATTGACATCCTTTCCCTCTAGAAGGAGGACGTGGCGTATAGACGTATTGATCCTTCAAAAAGTATTCAGCCAATAAGCTTGTACAATGAGAATGGTCCGTCAATCCTTGTCACATTCAATTGAATTATTGTGTAAGTTCACTGATTCCAGTTTAAGCAGTTTTAGCAGACATGCGTACATAAAATGTTATCCTTCATGTAAGTATGATAAAGCCAGTAAGTTGTTCGGTCGAGACTATTTGTATCAATAGAATTGTTGCGCTAGCTTGGCCATTGTCCTGTAAACTTAATAGTTGGCTGCAAATTCTGTATACAATAAACAGAAAGTTTAACTTTCGACACCGAAATAATAGTACCTAAGCTTTGCTTTTTCGGTTCCCTCGTTGGACTTCCTAAGAAATCTAATTGCATTCTATAATATGATAATACATCTGAAAACAAATCGAACTTTTTCTTCATATTTTAATTAAGCGATAAATACAGATTGTTGATTCCATAACCATTTGATTCCATAACCATTTTTTTATGATATAAATATGGTGCAGCAAAAAATGTTATCGTTGCCGTTATAAAAACATTATGATACTATTTCAGGTTTACCCAATCACAGTGGATCACCCTTATGTTCACGTTAAGAGGAATCTGTCATTACGCATTCATCAATAATGTAATTCAAAAAACACTTTGAACTGAAGTTAAAACAGTTTTTTACCGAACATACTCGTCCTGAACCATTATAATCTATAAAAAACATCAAGATCGTGAAATTTAAAAAGGTCTGTGAAATTTTGTTTTCAAATCCGTTAGGGGCAAGATGTCCCTATGTGAGTTCAAAACGCTCCACAACAAAAGCTCAGAATTCGTCGCAACAAAGCGCATGCGCAAATGTGTTATTATCTGAGTGCAACAAAATCACAATCACTTTCATCAGTGGCACGTTTAATTGCTGTTAAATTGATGATAAAACACAATATTTAACCTTTAAAAATGAAATGCTTTATTCGCTTGAATTTTAAAATTGTTTTCGTTTAGTTTCAGCGCAAATTAAACATAAAATCTAATAAAACTAGAAAACGTTTTAAGATATACGATAACAAAAATTAACCCGCGTCAAATAGTTTTATAAAAATCGTTCAAACTATATGACTAATAATGTGATCAAGTATCTTTACATTGGCTGCTGGATACTAAGAACTTCGTTCATAGGAAAATCACTTTACAGCTACGTAGTATTGTTATTATTAATAGCTGGGGGCACAGGAATGGTTGAACCTGTGTTAACCAGTGTTTTTTATGCAGGTATATAGAAGCTGCAAAACAATCTTTTTCTGTCGCAATAATCACGTTTACGCTTTACTGAAAACACATATTTACATTTTACACTGAACTTTGCGACTGAAATTTTCATTCAATTACCTAAAAGAATAAAATATAGGGTTTCATTTTTGAGATTATTAGTTAAGTCATAATCGCGTGAGACCCTGGACTTTTGACCAAGTATTATTGCAATGGAGAAAATATAAGTACTGAAGTACTGGAATTTTGAGGTTATAAATCAGGTTTACTTGGTAGTGTCCTCCCCTAGGATAATCAGAAATTTCCAATCCAATCTGGAAGAGATGTGAATAGTTATGAAAAGAAAAGAGTAGATATGTAAAGTCTCTTTTCCAAATCATTATTGAAAGAATAATGTCCAATATTTTTCATCGTCCTTAAATTATTATTATCTTCTTTCTCTGTACTTTCATTTATTTAAAGTTGAAACTTTCCTCCGTCTCAACTCCTTGCATACAAAACGTCATCTGCAGCTTCATCTCATTCAACATTACATCGATATAAAATTCTTGTAGGTACAGTTACCATCTAACGGATCGGTTCTTTCATTACCATGCTTGCCCCCAAGCCAACGTATGCTATTCTAAGGGCACTGCATGTGAAAAATATTTATCGGTTCTACGACTGCAGTTATAGAGGAAGTTAATGCTTTCCACTCACCCATCACCGTTCATTGCCAATGGGAATTTTAAACTTTATACACGATATACAGTTTTTTGCGTCTTTAGAAGTCGATCTTATAACTGAAACTTAAACATACATTTT
Source organism: Wyeomyia smithii (assembly GCF_029784165.1). Lineage (NCBI taxonomy): Eukaryota > Metazoa > Arthropoda > Insecta > Diptera > Culicidae > Wyeomyia > Wyeomyia smithii. The sequence goes on from NC_073695.1 coordinate 216,437,398, forward strand.
CGTTTTTGATCATGTCGAGAAATGACATTTTTCAAAGAGTTTGATATGAATAGTCAAAACTCAATGGGGATAATAAACACGGCTGCAAACGAGCTGCTGCTGCTGATCTGCCATAATCCAACACGAATTCGAACCAGTTCTATTGATTTCGATTCCAGGTGAAAGCCCATATCAATAAACCAATTTCCATCCGTGAGACCGTCGTAAATACATATATTTTCGCTGACGTTGCTGTTCCCCGTCGACGAAGATAGCCCAGACCCCTGCTGCTGAGCCGAGATAGGTACATAGGAAAGATACGTCGCGCGAAATTAACGATCAGGAAACAAATTTACTGTTATATAACTTGACTGCTCCCATTTGATGATGCCGATTATCAGGCGAACGGTAAGTTTAAGTTTTGTCTTTAGTGGATGGTATTTATACGCTATTTATTGCTGCTTTTAGGTTTAATTCCGGATTGTGAATGCATTAGAGAGTTTATAAAATGATGGGAGAGGGTTAGTCCAAACTAATAAATAGTTGACTGCATGGTAAACTAATATCGTTAATCATCTTCGACAGTTGTAAACGTAGCATCTGCCAATGAATGATATGCTTCCCAAATTAAGGCACATCATCGGAAGGAGCTCAATAAAACTATCCATTTCGTGTCCACCGGGTTCGAGTTTACCTTCATACGTGACCCGATAAATTGCTATACAGCACTTTTACACTAGGTGGTGGGATGAGAGAAGAACAGTTATTTCCAGACCCATCGTGGAGCACGCGAAAGCCCGCTCATGTGTGCAGTGTTTTACTTTTTACCCGTACTTGGGTTTATCTACTACGTATTGCCCACAAGGAAGAAGAAGAGAGAGAGAGAACCAGTTCTACCAGGTGACAGCTAAATTACTCGTGCCGTAATTTGCCTTTAAACTATTCTACACGCCATCGGCCGGTCGTTTGGCCCTTTCCCGAAGGCATCCGACTGCATCACATGGCGGAGGCTGTTTCCATCCATGCAACAGGCAAGTTCAATGGAAAGAAGAAAGACTCTCTAATAGCACTTGGGCCGAGCCTATTATGGGTTGCTCAGGCCTACATTAAACCTGCACAAGAAGCTGCCAGTGACCAGCTTCATGCTCTGGCTAGAGGGATAAACAGTGCATAAAACTTCCCATGAACTTGTCACCATTTCAATTATCTAAAGTTTACTGCAGCATATTATTTACTTATGCACTGCCCTGGAGAGACATGTTGCTATTTGTTTTTATGCGGTAATATTCTACAGTAACAGTGATAAAAATCGTTCCGAATCTCAGTAGGACGGTTACACTACTTTTAGGTGAAGTAAAATAAAAATGTGTTCCGCTAATGTCACAATAAATTAATAGCCCTATTTCAAGGCCCTTAGTTAATAAGGTAGTAAACAGTTAACAAGCCGAACGGCTGTTATTTTCTGCTCAACTGACTTGTGGAAGTTATGTGCCGTTGCACTTTTTTATTACCCAATGTGTAACAGGAGATGCAGTTTCATAAATGGTGCTGAAACCACAGACCTATTTATTATTCGTAGACATGATGTAATTTCGACAGATAAGTTAGTATCATAAAACGAGTTTTTAAGAGCAATATTACCAGATTTAAGTTAACAATACATAAGCTATACATGCGTCCTCAATCTTCGCAAAAAAACCCGCACCAGTGCCTGGTCTAGGAAACACGATGGTTTTCCCTTCTGGCTCCTACTCTCTTGCTGTAATCTACTCTAAAGTTTTCCGTGCCCAAGTCAAAAGTTCAAGTTCGCGAGGCATTATTCGTGTCGCTCCAACTGTCTTCAGACAAGCCTTGGTGGGGGGAGGATGATTCTGCATATATCGATTGATTGCCAGTTTGCTGGAAAGCGTTTCCATTCGAGCATCATGGACGTGAGATGGACACTTCAATTGAAGAAAATCTAACTGTACCTCGAAGAGAAAATAAAACAGACACCAGAAAACTAAGCGCGCAGCAGCGACGACGGGAGCGAAAATAAAACTTTTACTTGCTAAACGCTGATGGGTTAAGCTGAGGATGGCAGAAGATTGCAATTGTCGATAGATAGGTCACTTGGACAGACCGCCGGGTACACTTGGGGGCCAATGCATGGTTGGGCGGTTACGGTCGCATGGGGGTATTTCGAACGTGATTACGTTCTCTGGTATTAGTAAGCACTTCAATCACTTTTCCCGGATTGCAGTGGAAGGCTTTATGTTTTTTTTTTTCATTTTTCTCCCTACAGGTCACCGTTGTTGTTCCTCAGTCTCTACTGTACTATCAAGCTTTTGTTCCGACTAGTCAAGTATCATTAACATTCCTTATAATCAGTTATTTCAATCACTCATATGTACGTGCATTACTGGTTATTTCTTAAAGATCAATAGGAGGCATTCTGAACTGGATGTAATTGATAAGTATTGATATCATTAGTATAAAAAATCTGAACCACAAGGCAAGGCAAGTGTGTGTCACTGTTTCATGCGGTAGACCGCAGCTAGAGCAAAACACACAGCCTAGACAGAAGCGATAAAACAACACTAGAGCAGAGAAACCTGTTGTCTGAAGATCTCCGATCGTCGAGTGGTTTGATTGTAAACAGAAACATGTAAACAACCTATATGTGCATGAAACAAAACACGCAATATTGCAATCTACTTTCGATGGACCTGGTGTACTACTTATGATACCACCAATGTTTGGGCCGAACTAAAGTAAGCTTGTTTATATTTACTTACTGCACATGCGAAGTGAATCTTCAAGTGAATACGGTACGAAACATACCTGAAAGAAGAGAGAATAATAATATGTTAAAGCAGTTTTGAAACACATGTTCTTACTATTAGAATCGGAAGACACTGTCACTCTGAAGTAAGTTTGTATTTACCTAATACCGAATGCGGAAAGCGCTCGAACCTGAATTGTACCCTCACAAAATGTGGATGAGAACAGTAGATGCAACGAAAATCATGATATTTCACTACGCATTGTGGCGTAAAGCACTTGAAAAAGCATACTGGAAATACAACCATTTCAGAGCTAAGCTAGACCAGACCACTATGAAAAAAAGATTGATTATAGCTTTTTACCCGTTCCTGTGAATTTTTGTGCTCTTTGCTAGACCAGAAGTGCGTAAAGTCTTCAGAGACTGGAATGAAGAGCAAACGCTGAAGCGACGAACCCGGCGAACAATTACTCTGCGGCTTTTTGACGCACTTCCATTTATGCTAGGGGCACCAGAAATTCACAGGAACAGCTAAACGGCTCTTATTTTTCTTCTTTTTTCATTTTGAGCTCTTGGGTATTTTTTTCCGTTTTTGTTGACCACTATGAAATGGCAAAGCTTACTGAAGAGGAATTTCAAGAGAGCGAGGAAAAAATGAAACCCTTTATTTCATGTATAAACGATTGACAATGTTCTATTCTGGAAACATGCTACTCGGAAATTTCAAAAGGAGGAATTTGTTGTATACTAACTCTTTCGTACGGCACCGTAAACCATAAATAAACAAATTTGTCTTACCGGAATAGCTGGAAGTAACCCAAACTATTCATTTTGTAAACGGGTTGGCTTTCGTCAACCTCGTTACCACAATATAAAAGAAAAGTTCTTCGCTTTCGACTCCGCAGAATCAACTGTGTTATATGGTTTGTTACGTGAAACGTTTGTTACATTTGTTTGTTAAAAATAATTTAAAATTCAGTTAAAAACCAGCTAGACCAGAAAAGCCGTACATGGAAAAAATCCGTTAAAATAAGCCTTAAAAGGGCTGAGAAACGCACCAAATTAACAGAAAACGGTAAAAAAGAAATTGATTCCAAATTTTGTTGTTAATGGTTTCAAAATTGGAAGAGACTAAAAGCAAAAATCATTACAAATATTGCTGAGAATTTTTTGTTGAAAAAAGAACTGAAATGTTAATCTCATATAAATTGTTGAAAAAAAATTTATAACTTCTGTTCAAACCAGTAAAGAAATCAAAATACTCACAAACGTCACAAACTACGCTTCAAATAACTAAAATCACTATTAACGTCGCAGCACTAAATCGAAATCGCGACTTTCGTTGCGCGCGACTTTTCGCTGGGACTTTAAATATCCTTACGTGGGAAGCAGTGCGCTGTATAGCATATCAGATGCGCTATACAGCGCACTATTTGCGACGTAAGGTATAATGTGCGGCATGAGAGTAAAATCAATTGTCGCCAGTCGACAACTACAATTTTCAACTAAATGGATAATATACCAAAAAAAAAAAAAAAACAACACATTAGAATCCAAAATTTGCTCTAGAATGACTTCTAGCAAATTAAAATTAAAACACTGGAAATAGTTCAAAATCTAGCTCAAAATTCCTGAAAAGAGCTTGTGAAATACAAAAAATTACCAAGATTTCTAATATAGCAAATAAGACACAAAAATAAAAAGGATTCAAAGGTTAGCTCAGTATGGCTGGAAGCTACTATAGAAGCTATTCCAAATCAATCTCAAACATCTTTTAGAGATAGTATAAAAGCACATAAAAGCCTATGCTGAGAAATATCCCTAAAATCCACAAGAATTCGAAAACAAAATAATTCTTAATCTAATCAGAATATCTTCGAATTCAACCGAGAACTACTTTGAGATATTTACGGAAAATAAAAAGGCATGATTTCAAAATTACCTGAAAACGACTAAAAGCGAAAAAGAATTGAGCCTGAAAACCAAAAAAATATTGCATAGCAAAAAAAATATACCAAAGCAGAAATGGATCAAATCTAGTTAAAAGAATTCTAAAAGTCAGATCAACCAATAGTTTTTTTTCCCTGGCGCTACATTCCGATTCGAAACTCGACCTTCTGTTTCTTATATGCACACAGACTACGCAGCCAACTGTTTAGTGTACAGGACAATTGCGGGGGTAGCGCTACGATCCTACTGGCACTAATGTCGTTTTCGTTTTCGCGGTGTAGCTACACTTTTCTCCGGGCAGCTTCAAATAAAACATTTTCAGTGTCGTTGCATTGGTATGCGTAATAATGGGATAGCTGTCAATTCGTTTTTTTTGGTCATGATCGCATTCGTCATTTTGTCTCGTTTCCATTTCATATGTCCATCTCGCAAATGTGCTGAAAAAAATTCACCTGACACTTTACCACGTGGAACGAGAACCAAAACAAACCAGTTTTGACACATACGTGTGAATGTGTTGGTAACTTCCTACAGTACACTCTGCTTTTTTCGGGTGTCGTCAGGGACAGAAAAAGTGTAGTCAGAGACAGAAAAAGGGTAGTCCGAAAAGTCAAATAAAACATTTACGGTGTCAAAAGTGTCGTTTGAGTGTAGCTACACCGCGAAAACGAAAACGACATAACAGTACCTCCCGAGCCGAGACTCGAACCCACGACAACTGGTTTGTTAGACCAACATCGTACCTCGAGACCAACTGGGAGGTATATCAACCAGTAGTAAAATAATCAAAAATGCACCCTGAAATAACTGGCAGTGGTGAAACATAGTAAAATAAAAAAAACAGACCCCAGGTAGCTCGTTCCATACCGGAATTTGACTTTCAGTTTATTCTACACAAACTTCGCAGCAAACCGTTAGAGTTTACAGGAAAATTGCGAGACTGGCACTACGATCCTATTGAGGCCATAACCTTAAACATATCTTGCACTTTTAGATAACAGAACGTCAAAAAAAAAACCCCGAATTACTTAAAAACGTAAAGCAGTTTAAAGGCCACAACAACAACCAATTTCAAAGCTGAAAAAAAACGTTTGAAAAAAAAAACAACTAAAAAACTGATCTCATATTAGTATATAATAAGCATTATATTAAATCAGAAAAAATAACAAACTCAAGAAAAACTATATCAAACTTGATTTTAAATGCATAAAACTGTAGTGAATGAAGCTTGTAACATCTAAAAACACCTTGAAAGGTTTGAAAGAATAAAAATGTATGAACTCCGAATTCAGCTCAAAATAGTTGAAAAATATTTGTGAAGTATAGATAAAAACAACAATACCAATAATGGTTTGAAACGCCTAAAATTAACAGAAAAAAAAACAAAAATTTATTGAAAAAAAAAATTCTTGAGTGACAAAAACAGAAGAAAAATTAACAAAAAATTGCACAAAAACAGAACAAACGAAATTACACAAATGTTCCAGATTACTACACGGCACAGTGGGGAATCGCTGGCCATCGACCCAAAATTGAAAATGTGAATTTCATTTCAATTATATTTTTCCTATAGTTGTATACTATTGAAGTGTCAGAATCCAAATTTTTAGAGCATTACGACAAAATTTGAATTTTCTATGATTTTTCAAAGTGTACTGAGTCAGCGTTATTTAGCGTTTTTCTTGAAAAAAATGCAATGTTGCGAAATTTGCTGGAGCCTCAAGAGTAACTTGAATCTTGCTGACGTCTAAGTAAAAGTTGTCTATAAAATAGTGGAAAATAAATCCTCATCATTGGATAATGTATAATCTCATTGTAATACTCAAAAAAATTAGGCAGATTTAAAAAATTGCGTATTTTTTGCATAAAACAGCGTTTAAAGTTTAGACGGCAGGGTTTGACACTATTAGCACTAGTTTTAAAAGACAGCTTGGAAAAAATGCCTTAAAATGCATCTAGTCTGATCCTGCGCAGAGTTGCGCAGAGTACCCTTCTTTCGAAGAGAAACAACGAGTGTTCGGCACAAATCGGATTTCAAAAATGTAAATTTGAATTGCACACTGAAAACCGTCTACAGAATAACAAATGGCTAGTATTAGTCTGATAATAACAAAGTTTTCAAACATGTTTCAGTATAATTAATCACACTATTTTCATATTTACAAGTTTAACTGATCTATATTTCGATAATTAACGAAGTATCAAAAACTAATCATTGTTTATGTTTTGGATCACCAGCAATGAGTACCAAAATCACGTTTTAAGTTTATATCATACCAGTCACATGTAAAAAAAATCGTGTAAACACAAACAATGACATAATACATCGCCTGCTAATTTCTACAGAGCAAATAGTGAATTATTATTCTGACGTTAGAAACTGCATTTTGAAAACCCTTCTTGAAGATTTTAAAACTGTATTGAAAATGAACACAAACATGAAAATGAAGGTGAAAGTGAATGGAAAAAAGAATGCGATAAAAAGAATCAATGTAATATAGTCACTTTGAAAAACAAAAACAAGTCATAAGTAATTTTCAGCACGAAGCATATTTTTCCATTTATTTTTTCTCCTTTTTCTTAATAACTGATTAATATTTTATGTTTTTGATGGCATATGAAAGTCTTTCAAGCATCATGCATTTTATTTTCCAAAAGATTGAAACCGACGTAAAATTTTTCCTCATATAATTTATTCGAAAAACATGAAAATTCCCCTGGCGCCAAAAATACTCATTTTCATGCAAAAATTATATCAAATTCGGACTCACCGTCCCAAAATTATATAAAAACCATGTATTTTCCATGATTTGAAGACATTTTTTTGCTTGACCAGCATTTGCATGGAGCCGCCCCACTGTGCACGGGTCTGAAGCGGCATATGCATCTTCAATGCACCTCGGGTTTCTCTTCACCAGAAGTTTGGGGTCTAAGTTTTCAAATAAAAGTTGTTTGGGGAACTATTGGCAGTACGTGTAAATTGTCTGCTTAGTAAAAGTTTACATATCAAGTGTTTTTTATCAGGTATTTTTCTGGAACTAGAGTGTTTGATGTGAGTGGTTGCCGCAGGCTGTAGAGGTGCTCGAACATGCAGCGATCTCAATGAATTCATTAAGAAAACAACAAATTTTTGTTCCGATTTTGTTATGTGTTGATATGCGAACAAGTAAAAAATATTCGACGCCCTGACGCCACACTGAAAATGCAAGAAAATGTCGCGTGTGTGGATTGCAATATCAGGTTTTTTTCCAGAGCTATGCTACCTCTGTCAAATCTCCTATATTTGCTGCAAATCCGAAATCTCAATGGTCCGCGGTTCCCCTGACAGACATGAGGAGGGTCCAGCGGAAGTTCCATTTGGTTTGAAATGGGTGCAGGAGTAACCCTTCACTCTCACATTAGACAGAGATAGTATGATATCATTCCCTTGTTTTTTCCTTTTTTTTATGTGTGTGTGTATGTGTGTGTGTATGTGTGTGTGTGTATGTGCAGATTTTTATTCTCACTCACTTTTCTCAGAGATGGCTGAACCGACGTCATGAAATGAATTGCAAATGAAAGGTCTCGTTGTCCCATAAGACCCTATTAAATTTCATTGTAATCGGATTTTTAGTTTAGAGGTTATATTTCAAAATGTACAAATCATGAAACATCATTATCTCGAAAACTGCACAACTGATTTGAACAAAATTGATTTCAAATGAACGGGCAACCTGAAATACCCTTAACTTTTGAATTTCATAAAGATTGAACTTGTGGTTCAAAAGTTATGACAAGAAACGTGTTATGACAACTACTTAATCTCACTCATGTTTCTCAGAAATGGCTGAACCGATATTCATAAAATCAGTGTCTAATGGAAGGTCTAGTTGCCCCATAAGACCCTATTGATTTGTTTTGCAATCAGACTATTACTTTGCCTGTTATGCTTAAAAATGTGAAATCCAACTATGAAAAGGAACATATTCCGAAGTTTACTTGGACTCACTCACTTTCCTCAGAGATGGCTGACCCGATTTCCACAAAATTAGTGTCAAATAAAAAGTCAAGCTGCCTCGTAACACCCCATTGAATTTTACTGTAATCGGACTGTAACTTCGTCTGTAAAGTACCAAAATGTGAAAATCACGAAACTTCATTAACTCAGAAACTACACAACCGATTTGATCAATATTATTATCAGATGAGTGGGCTAGTTAAGGGTTAACTGATGAATTATGATTGAACACGTGGTTTCAAAGTTTGGCTGCCCTATACGTTCCCATTTCATTTGATTATAATTGAACTTAAGCCACCGTAATGTATTAAATTGTCAATTAAACAACGAAAGTCTATTATTTCAAAAATTACATGACTTATTTGAACATAATTAGTGTCATACGAACGAGTCATCTCTCAAACTTACAAATAACCAACTTCATAACAATTTGATATGTGGCTCAAAAGTTATGGAAAGAAAAAAAATTCAAATGCTATTTATAACCAACTTCATAACAATTTGATATGTGGCTCAAAAGTTATGGAAAGAAAAAAAATTCAAATGCTATTTATACTTGCTTTGATTGATATATGTGGTCTCAACATAATATAAATGTGGTTTTGTACTATTCGAACGTTTCAAATTCATTGATTCCTTGCGATGTGTTTAAAGTCTGCAAATGCACGACGAATCGGCCATATGATATGATCAAAGTCAAACGACAAATCGTTTGAAATGATTGGTTTTATCTTAATGACAACATCCTCTACTTTTGGCTTCTGTACTGCCTGTAATCGCATAATTGTAACATTCGACATTTTATGGATTTCGTGCTTTTTATTGGAAAATGCTTAGAATAGTATGTACTTTTTACATCTGGAAAAATATGCTTATGTTTGTTTGAAAAAAGTCGTAAAAAATAACAAGTTATTTTGTCACATAGCGTAAATAACCGCATAATTGTCACACTACTTAACTTTTTCAACTTTTTTGTCAAAAATGTTTCCATCCAAATCCACATCTGCATCCTTTGGAACTCGGAAGTTATTCTGGTCCGGTAACCAACCACCGGTGATCCGTTTCTGATATTCAGCTCATGCTTGTTAAATACATGAAAAACTTCATTTTCCTTGTGTTATATTCCAAAAGTAGCTTGAAAGTGACGGCATAAATGTATCATTGCAAAAATTTCAAGCAATTTGACTTCAAAAGTAGTATTCAATGTATACATAGTGTAAAGTAGTGCTTTCTTCATGATACTAAGTTTAGTTAAAGTGTCTATTTGCAAGAATATATTAGGAACAATGCATTTAAGGTCAAAATATAAAAGTGTGATTTGCTCGAAAAATCAATTTTGCAATTGTTACAAATATGCGATTATGGGCAGTGTACATCGCTCTAATTCTGAATATATTCATATTGGGTGGCATTCGGTCATTTTCAGCAAATTTTCTGGCATAAATCTGACACAGGAAATACTCATTTTGGGAGGTATTTAGTTATTTTGGTTGTTTTCCAGAAACTAACAGGGGTCGTCTTTAAATTCAAAATGGGGTCAAGGGTCAATGTTTGGTCCCCGTGGTTCTGTGGTTAGCGATGTCGAACGGCTAGCTCTCCCACACGGTTGTGATATCGGGTTCGATTCTCGATCAGGTCGAGGAACTTTTCGTGCAGGAAATTTTCCCGACTCAGCACTGGGGCACAGTGTATCGTTGTACTTATCCTAAAACATGCAAAATGTGCCGAAAACAATATCGATAACGAATTCTCTCAACTAATCTAGTTGATCGAGACCGCATTAGCCCCCAGGCTAGCGTGCGATATTGTATTGGTCAATGTTTGGTTTTTATGCACCATCTCGATTACGGAAATATCCATGTTGAGTATTATTTGTTTTTTTTTTTTTCAACTGTTTCCTATAAGCTGCCATTCAGCGATTCAAAATGGTGCCTAAGGTCAATTGTTAGCTCACTGCATCGTTCTGGTTCCAGAGATACTCATATTGGATGGTATTTGGTTATTTTAGGCTGTTTTTCACAAACCGGGAGTTGCCATCTTGGATTTCAAAATGGTATTTAAGATGTGCAGAAAGATGTGCTTACATAAGAGGGAGGGGCGTCGAACCATTATGGACATATTTATTACCCTTTAAAACATCACATGCCAAATTCGGTTTCATTTGCTCGGTTTGATCTTGAGTTGTGCAGAAATGTATGTTTCATTCGTATTGGACCCCTCTTTCCAGAAGAGGGAGGGGTCTCAAATTATCATAGGAACCTTTATCGGGACCAAAAACCCCTACATACAAATTTTCACGTCAACCGGTTCGGTAGTTTTCGAGCCTATTTGGATCAGACAGACTGCATTTTTATATGTATAGATTACAACATCAATATTTTGAAACCTGAAGAGTGAATATACAGTTATTGGATTGAAGCGTACATGTAAATCTATTTTTACAAATAAAAGTTTGAATGAGAAAAGCTGGGCTGGATGACTTTATGCGGTGAATGGTTGTAGAAAAGAGCGACACGTTTGTGAAAGCGCTGCAATGTTGTTGTAAAAACATATTTCAATTGATGTTTTCAGCCGCAGAAAGAAGCATAACAACAACTATCCCAAGTGACAAAACTGGTTATAATAGAGTTTTATAGCGCTTTTTTGGCTGTACTGACATTGTTACTTGGTATTGATATGTTAGTTAGTCTCATAAAAGTTTCTTTGTGTTTTCTACGTTAAAACTTGGCAGTTATTAATCTCACATTATATGTACATGATCCTTTCTATATTGTTACATTGAAGCAATTAAATCATGGTCATTTCTCTTATCAAAGTGAATCCTGATAACAAACCTACCCAACTAAAAAAAACTCCCTTCAGTGGTCTTTGCAGGGATGCAGAGATATGTTTGGTCTCTAACAACGCATAGACTACATTCAAACATTCCTTCCTTATTGTGGATTTCGTGCGGTACTGGCTCGACTCAAAGTTCATAGTTCCAAGAGAAACGGGCAGCATTTGAAATTATCTTTATCACATCCACGAAAACTATGCGCAAGTTGAAATCTTTATTACACCACCTTTGGAGGATGTTTCTGATCTCAATTTCAAAGACACATCAGCTTATAACTCGATTTTTTTTTCGCTTTATTGACCAATTTCACGTAAGAAATACTATATTTCAGGTTGCCAGCCCAGCGGCTTCTAATTAGTGTGAATTTGGGTTAATTTTTTTCTAGTTTGCATTGATTTGTAGAGTCTTCACTTCCAAATGAAGGTTGTTAGAAAATATTCTTTCGGGAAAAACTTGAATAAGATGAGTTTGAAATTTTTTTATCATTTTTGCCCTTCTATGGAGACGCTAGGTCATTGAAACATATGGTATGGAAACGATATAAACAATGGGAGAGAGAATGAGAAAGGGAGCGAGAGAGATAGATAGAAAGAGAGTGAGAGAGTGCGAAATAGAGAGAGAAAGAGAGAGAGAGAAAGAAAGAGAGAGAGAGATAGAGAGAGAAAGATAGAGAGAGAATGATAGAGAGTTAGAGAGAAAGAGAGATTAATAGAGAGAGAGAGATTTTTTGTTCAACAAAATTTCATGAGATAATGTATCATGATCGGAACAGTTAAGACTATTTCATGAAACATACATTTTCATGTCCCATTTCAACCATTTATCGAAACAATCTATCTATCTGGTTTACAGAAACACTAATTTATAGTCAATCCGACGTAAATTCATTCAAATATATTCTTGACCAAGAACAAGAATTAGTGGATTACAGAGGAAGACGCAAATCCAACAACTCAGAATATTTTATTACCCGATCAAAGTGAAATTGCCATAAAAGTGCTAGAAAAAAGTAAGTGCTAGAAAAAGCTTCAGGAGCTTATACAGTGTAACACACAAAAATAGGTACACATGCACCAAAGTGGGACGCCATTTGTAATACACACCAGACAACCGATGTTGGACACCAACACACTTAACAATAGAACGATAATCCTTTCTACTCCTTGAAAAAGGTGAAACAAAGTCACCGAAACTGTCGGAATAAGAAAAAACAAATCGTTTTTGCTATTATACACGGACTGGTTATGCCGATAAACCCGTTAAGATAATCAGTTACCTAAAAAATATCAACTACGCTACGGAATTCCATGTTTATGTGTAAGCAGATGAATGGAATAAGATTAAATTTAGAAGAACATATTAGGCACGAGAATCGATTAGATTCGTGGAAATTCACTATTGAATTATTTTACAACCATAATACGAAAATGTGCTCTGTATTGTTAATGTTCTCAACATCCTCTCAACCACCTCTCAAAATCTTTCATAATTCTCTAACTTGTCGTTTTAAAGTCAAAGTCCATAGGTCAACGGATTTATTATTTTCATATTAATTATAAATGTAATAGCTAGTCTTCTATTGACAAATATTACAAGTGATGCCATCCGTCCTCAAGCGACGAACCTGTTCGATACATTTCCAGAAGTGAGATAAACATTTTACGGGTTTGCTTCAAACTGATGAAAACATTTTGTGCTACTGAGTTGTGATTCTTTTCTGCGAGAGTTCTGGAATGGAACCAAATCAGAATAAACACTTGAACCAACGCGTTTTAGTATGTTTTGTATCAATTTTAATTTTTCCCTAGTGATCCATATTGGTATTTTTCCAACGATGTTCATAACATATTATAATATTATAATTATTACACCGAAATTTACATGAAATAGTGACGATTTGACCGGTGCGCACTAATATTCCACTAAGCCACCGACCGGAACATGACAAAGAAACATGCTGTCATAGAAAAATTTATTAACTCACGTTGAAAGACATCAAAAATTGCATGGGTTGTCAGCACTTCTCATACACATAATTTAATTGACAAACCTTCAACGACTGCTGCAGCTATCATTCAAATTCACTCTTATCTAGGTAATATAATATCTGCCTACAATCGACGGTGTATCGTTTTTACTACGACGCGCTGCTTGTTGGCAATTTCCCTTCCCGACATATATACCGTGGGAATAGAACATTTTCCCGGCGTCAGTGTACCGTCAATCAACTGCAGTGCAAGCCGGTCGACGGAAGAATAGCACGGTAATTATAGCAGTTTTTGTTCCGCCAGTTGTAGCGGTTACGTTGTTTTTTCACTTATTCAATGTCTAATAAACAAATCCCGCCATTCGACCTACAAACGAATCAATAGCATCTACGATGAGATATGCATGTGAATTCTCTGCGCTGGCGACGGTGCCACTGCGCTCGAGTGTGCATCAGGTGGGACAGGTCAACTGAATGAAAATGAATCTAGCCGTGAGCCATGAAATTTGGTGAGGTCACTTAGTGGAGCTGATATGATTTTGTGAAAATCAAGAACATTGTCTATAAACAAAAAAATCAATTCTTCTAAAGTAGCTGGAAAATATTTAAATTTTTGAAGATCACTATTATACATTGGAAGTAAGCTCTGAGCCTTCAAAGTACCAAGGCTGTTGATCTCAATTTATTTTTTTACGATCAGACCAACCAACAACAGCGCCTGCTGTTGTAACAAATGGCACATTATTGCGAGTGATCCGCCAAAAATCGCACCACAAATGGCAAACAAATATAAATTGAAGCTGTTGTCCAACAAAAAATAAGCTCCAGCCGATGAACAAAAGAAGACTCAAGTGAGGTGTGTAATCATAATTTCGTTCGAAGCCCCCCATCCCAACTCGCCCCTTAACACCAACAATTCGGCAATCAGAGGGAGGAAACATGGGCGTCATAATATCGTCGAGTCGAGATACATGCGTGTTTCTCAGCCTAGGGTCACATAAAGAAAACTGAGAAACGGCCAAAGAAGTTTCATAAGCAGAGGATTTAACTATTCTTCTCGGTGTTGCTTAGAAACTCAAATGGACAAAACGTAATAAAAAAAAACAATCAACAGTCTACGCTACCTTCGCACTCTATAATTCAAAGACAATTGTGATGTATTTTCGAATGTTGGGTTCGATGTTGGCGGGTGTCAGGTGTGAAAAGTAATCACAAAATCAATGTTAAGGGAAGGGTAAATCGCATTTCCAAGGGAAAATCCCACTCGAATTGTGTGATCGATCGCTTGGTGTAATTTGTTGCGCGTGTGATTCATAGATTGAACTGCACTCCACCAGTATTTTTGAACATGATTTATTGAGTTTTTTTATTTTCGCTTATGTAATTCAATAGCCTCAGTACTACAAATAGGTAAGATTGGTAATAGGTAAAATTTACCTAGTATTTTTACCTTAGTCCCAGCAGAAAATCCCTGTAAACCGGCGAGTTTACGTTCAAGTTCAGCTCGTCCAGTGATTTCATCTTCTTCATGTTGGAACGCATCTTCCCCCGTGTCATTTTACCGCCAGGGTTGCGTGAAACACGCGTTGGCGGTGCGAGATTTTCTATTTTTCCGATTTCACTTTCCATTACGAATGTTCCGCCAAAGTACCACTGGACCTAATCCGCATATAAATAAACCTGTGGTAAACCACTGGCTCCTCCTTGTGGTGCATTTGAAAGTGCATTTAAGCGCTGTACACACATGTTTCACAAAGTACCGAGCACGAGCAATCCAAACGGTTTGCTCTTAATGAGGGCAATCACTTCGGATTGATTTCGCTACTGAATTAGTTACGCGATTAGTACGGCACCCGACCACGCACCTGAGTGTGGGCGATAGATTATTGAATCACTCAACCATGGTGCCAACTTGTTGGCGCTGAAACGCGATACACGGTAGAGCTGTTAACTCGAGCGTTGTCCTAAAACTTTTCTAAACGATCGGTAGGTACCGCACTTGTTAGCGGCGGGTAAAACACGAACACATCTTATCCTAATCGAAACCAAAAGTGAACTAAAGCAGTACATTCCGTACAGGCACTACATTATCGATGGTCTGGGGTGGTGCAAAAGTTGACCAACGCCGGCGAACGGCGCAGAAGTTCGAAATTTCTCTAATCAGTGTGTTTGAAAGCAAGCACGCTGTATAAAATGAAGCATAAATGTGAATCGCGTTCGTTATGGTAAAAAATTATAAACAGCAGTGTGCAGTACCACGAAGTCAGCAAGAAAAAGCAAACTTACAATAATAGTAATCAAATACAGCCAACAACGATCAGAGCGCGAAGTTGAATGTTCCGTTCTTTTATGGCCGCAATGACGGTTTGCGCATCGGACTTACCAACCGAGGTGAGCATAAAACGCTTGCAAGAAAGTTGGGATTTGGCTAACGCTGTAATAGTGTCGTTTTCGCATACCTTTTTGAAGGTATAAAATAAGCTTTATGAAGTTTCAACACGAAAAAATTCGGACAGTAAACTTGATTTTTTAATTATTCAATGTAGGCATCAGACATAGTTATTGCTACAGCTTCACTGAGCATCGCTTCACGATGCTGGTTTCAAATAGTTTTATGTTATCAAAACTGTGCGGAAATTTTCGCCTCGTTGAATGGCCCAAAGAAAATAATTCTATTTTTAGAGTAGATAGACAGCAACTTTACCCTAATTACTCTCTAAAAATAAAGATGCAAGCAATATTATTTATTTGTGTTGAAAGAAGACTCCAAATACTACATTCCTATGGGCAGCCGTTCGCTACCCTATTTGCTGAACAAAAAATTTTCTTGGCAATTTCGATTGCATATTTTATTCTACAGTCTCTCGTGGCACCCTGTCGATCGAACGAGGAATGAAATTTACGCCCAAAAATTCATTTGATGATTTTTTTTTTCGAATGAGTTTAAGAGTCAGCTACCTTTATTTTTCAGCCACTGCTGGACTTTATGTCGATGGACATCACAAATTGCCAACTTGCGAGCGGATAGCTCAAGATTTTCATTGCGAACATACAGAATCATCTGGTGCGACATCCAGTGACGACATAATGAAACAAAAGTTTTTTCTTTAATAGTGAACCACTTTCCACATTGTTCATTATTGAAATCTTCCATTAACTACACTAAGAATACTGTAATCTTCGAAACACGCATCTCAGATTCACGAATCTCAGGATGTATGAGATTAATTTTTACAAATCTCGAATTCCATCTAAATCTGTTCTTATTTTTTTTCACTGCGTTGAAGATTATGACAGGTAACCAAATAAGTTTATTCCAGCTATAGAAATCATACTAAATATGATTTTTATTCATACTAAACATGATTCGACATAATTATTTAAATTTATACTATATTTTTTATTTCTATTGGTAACTTACACTCGGGAGACTACGGTGGGCTGGGCATGTCGTTAGGATGTCGGACGACAACCCGGTGAAAATGCTTCTGGATAACGACCTACTAGAACGAGGCGACGGGGCGCGCAACGAGCAAGGTGGCTCGATCAAGTGGAAGACGACCTACGGGACCTCCGCAGACGACATGGCTGGCGAGCTGCAGCCATGGACCGAATGGAATGGAGACGAGTTCTTCGAACAGCAAGGGACACTTCGGCCTGGAGTTGACTGGTAAGGTAAGTATGATAACTTACACTATCGATATCTAGTTGATAACTGCTAATGTCTGAACAATATACATATAAAATGTTGCCTTTTGTTCTTTTTTGTTATTGTACCAGCATTTCATTAGGACCACAGTGGTCAGATGGAAATAAATTTAAATAATAATATAATAATTATGATATAATTGCATTCGACAGCACTGCGGTTGTTTGAGTACGTACAACATCGGTAACCTAGGTAACCTTCCATGATGTTATGCAGCCACGTCTCTTAACGAAAAACTCCATGAAGGTCTTATACTCAGAATCATTACTGACAGTGCATGGTCCCCTTCAATTTAACAGAATCATCAATATAAACCTTTTTATATGTTGATATCAATAAAAACACTCTTGATTACCTGCTCTATAAAATGATCTGATAAAACTACTAAAAGCACATAACTTGAACGCAAATCTACTTTACAATGTGTAGTTTACATAATCAATTTCAAACTTTTTGCTCTAAATGCTCGGGCAGCCAGCTGCTGACAAGTCTAACAACACGGGCGCACAGTTTGACTCCTGATATTAAGTTGACAAAAGAAAGAAATAAAAACCGTGATTTAAAATCGCGTTTAACTTTTGAGACAAGTTTCAGCCCATTTTGACCGATATTTCACGAAAATTAGTCGAACATTCACGATGTTTCTTAGTTTAAAAATACAAGCATACAGAATTTAAGAGGTAACGTGACTTATAAGTGCTGGTATTACCAGTGTGAAAATGGAAACAAAACCGAGAGAAGCATCGTAAAAAACAACGAATTAGAAGTATTTTGGAGATTTCACGACAAACTCAAAAGTGGTTACGATATTTCATTAAGCATTCGAGAAATGCGGTGGTCGTGGAAAGGTTGATGGCTTCCTTATGCATAATAAGGAAGCCATCAACCTTTCCATGATTGGATTGTATATATTATTAACCTTAACAGTGGAATGAATGTTGGAGCATTGAGAGGTGAATATTGGAGGTGATTAAGTGGTGTGATAAGTATAGAAGCTTTGCGGGAAATAGTTTATTCTGCAAATTTTCACCAAGTTCACCATATTGCTGGTCGATTTCATAAGAGCATGTGAGGGTATTTTGCTGGAAATTCGATATTCGCAGCCAACTGTTAAAGTGTACAGGACCAGCGCTACGATTCTACTGATACTAACGGTCTCTCTCGAGCCGAGACTCGAACTTACGACGACTGGTATGTTAAGTCAGCATCCTACCTCGAGATCAGCTGGGAGGGTGTCAGATCATTGCAAAAATTTTAAAATTTAATTTGAAAGAGAGGTGCGAAGTGTTCAGAAAAAATATAAGTAAAAGTGTTTCACTTCTACACAAAGCAGAAATTATTTTTATGCATAGAATCATTGTGATAGGAAAAAAATGTAAATTTGAATCGATTTTTTGAAATACTTTTCGACCTCCTATTCTCTTCATCACAGAATTATTTTGGTGTCCCGCGTTGGAGCTTCAACTATTTGGTCACTTTATCCTTAATAGAAATCAAGAAAACAACTTACAAGCTTATCATCTGACTTAAAGACTTCGAGGCAGCATGCGATTCAGTTGATCGTTCAACTTTATATTGGAAGAGGTAGTACGGTCCAGTATGTTGGAAAAATTGTTGGAATGTGGACAATTATGTTGAAAAGGGGTAGTACGAAAAGTGGGTCATCCGTTATGTTGAAGGCTGATATGCTCCTCGGTTTGGTTTTGAAAACGACAATGATGTATGCAACGCATTTTGAAAAGAAATTTACAGAAGGATATTTCATCAACTCTGCCCAAACTTAAAATTACTATAGATGGAGATATATTTGAAGTATGAGATGCGCAACAAAGTTGTTTTTTTAAATGCTCTTATTGTGGCTGTTTTATTAATTAAAAATGCTACTTTATTTAAAAAAAAAGTTATCAATAAATCGTTCAAAAAATCTTTCTGGCAGAGCTCAAATACCATTACGATAGAAGTGGTCATTTATTCAACAACCAATACACTTAGAGAGGAATGAGAAAACTTATATGAAAGCTTTCTCTCTCTCCTCTTCATGCCAGTATTTTTGTTTTGTGTAAACTGTACAACATTTTTTGGCAAACAGTTCACGGTAAGCCATTTTGAAAGCGAAATTCGACTGTACATAATTTCTCGCAAACTTCGCCAGGAAGGCTGCCGCTCATGGCAAGTCCGTCCCAATTGCATTTTTGTCAATTTTGAGTTTATTTATGGAATCAATTCCTTTTTATATCTACTTTCGATAAAACAAATATTTTTGAATACTTCGTTCTGAGAAGTTATGAAAAAAATAGCAAGTCGGTTTGTCCCATAACAAAAGTGATCGCAAGTCGGTCCCACTGCAAAAATCTTCGCAATTTAACCCCACAGCTAATAATGATTATGAAAAATGTGATATTTACCACAACTTATGGTCTTCAGGATTAGAATTGGATGTACCAAGTGATATTCGATAGGAGGTTTGATTGAATTTTACGCGGTCTACATCGTGTGGTTCTAGCTGATAGTACTTCGCAATTTAACCCCACAGCTAATAATGATTATGAAAAATGTGATATTTACCACAACTTATGGTCTTCAGGATTAGAATTGGATGTACCAAGTGATATTTGATAGGAGGTTTGATTGAATTTTACGCGGTCTACATCGTGTGGTTCTAGCTGATAGTACAATGTTATCTTCAAGACAAAGTTTCCACCAGTAGCTTCTTCCAGCTGTTGTTAGTTGACAGTGAACGCTTTAGGTGTGTCACTGTATTGTTAGTTGAAGCATTCTTTAGTGAATACTACTTTTCGTATTTTATCCGTATTTTATGTAAAGACGTGGGCAAGAATTGTTCAATTATTGTCGCGAATTTCGTTTTGAAGAATTTGCCAGTCTATTAAATACTTCGGTTCGCTACTTAGCTGTTTTTTAAAGGAGCAAACATTTTCCTAAGCTATAGGTGTTCTTTCATATTTGCTTCCTCTGCTACGTGGAAGCTGTCCGCCGTCACGAACGTGTGACCGCTCTCAGGAAAATTTAGAACAAGTGCCTACACCTAAACTGATTTCGAATTTATCAGTAGTATCAAATGTAAAAACAAAATCAAATTTTATTTTGAGCGGCGCAGTTGGTACATTGTGCTATGCTTCTCACAAAAAAACTTATTTAATGAAGCACGAGAGAAGGTCATTTATGAATTGACCTGCGATGGATTCATTCCAAACGCAAGCTATAGCACCGCCGTCGATTTGCAGTAGTTTGTTTTTCATCACCGGTCGTAGCTGGCTATGGGACTGACTTGCTGTCATTTTGGCTACGTACCGTAAAAGTAATCGCATGTGAGTCCCAGCTTATGATTTTCAACAAATTTTGATAAAGTTTCGGTGTTTATACAAGTTTTATGATGCAAAAGTGTTAGATTGTCATTGCAGTACTAAATTCTGTTGATGGTCTTGATTGAAAATGCATTCAAGTGCAAAATTTCACCCAAAGCGTTACGATTTTTAATTGCTGTTTTCTCGTCAGCACCAAAGCGCAAATGGGACGGACTTGCTATGAGCGGCAGAAGGTAGAGGATAACCGGCCAGGATATTAGACAAAAACATGTAGTGTATAAAAACAACTGGAGAGCAAGGAACCGCAAACAGTTGATTACTAGAATTAAGAGACGGATCCAAAAAGTCGACGTGAATACCGTACAACGCTCTTGTTCCGGCATCCTGACAAAGCTTCGTCGAACAGCCGATTCTGGGCCTTTCTCAAATATTCAACAATTTTTTTCTTTTGTTATCAGTTTTTCTGGCATTCTGGAAAGTACCTGAAAAATAAATCGCGGATACGTTTTTTTTGGCCATAGTCGGTTTTATTTCCAATTATACACTCCTTTTAGGTCGATACAGCGAGTCCAACGGTTTTCTAACTTTCCGTCTAACTAACTAACTAACCGTCCGAAAAGTTGTCGATCGGAATACGCCTCAGTTTTAGCTATGAGCGCCTCATTTGAGTAAGAACGCTTACCAGTGAGCCATCTCTTCAGGTTAGGGAACCTGAAGGTTATGGTTTTACCTTTTTCAAGATAGTCCACGAACATTATGCCATCTGCATCCCAAAATACGGAGGCCATAATCTTTCCGACCCATTGTTGCGTTTTTGGACGCTTCTGGGCACTTTGGCCCGCTAAAACCCACTGTTTTGCCTGTTGCGTTGACTCAGGAGTGAGTGATGGATCCAGATCCATGGATTCATCCATGATTATGAATCAGCGCAAAAACTCGGTTGGCTTACGCGAAAATAATGCCAAATTCTGCTGAGAAGTCGTCACATGAATTCGTTTTTGGTTCACCAGAGCAAACGCGGCACCCATCGCGCGAGCCTGCCTATAGCATTACCTACCTCTCTAAATTTCACTTTGGGATCATTCAACATTATATCATGGACTTTTTCGACGTTTCCTGGTGTAATGACCTCTTTTGGGCGCCCGGATCATTCAGCATCAACTGTTCTCGTACGGCCACAGCGAAACTCGATAAATCACTTATGAATCGTTCCTTATCCAGTTTGGCCGTGGTCTAGGATATCGTTTTGTTGCGCAGATAGTAGTATTCGATCAAAACTTGAAACTCAGATTTTTCCATATTAAAAAAACTCGGAGGTTAATCACTTCTTAGTGCTGTAACTTGTAAATGCGTAAACATAAATGGCTGAAATTTTGACAGTCGGTACTTATCAAACTGCTAAGTATGGCGGGTCAGGTGGGACTTCCCATTCGAGCGTTTCTACATAAGTTTTAACGGCTTTGCCAGCGATGCATTAGAATCGCTTTTACGTGCCTCTACTCTTATTGTGGCCATGTTTCACACAGTTCCAGGATTAATCAATTGAAGTCGATACCGTTTCCCAGTGATGGTTTTGTTCTAATTCAGTGGCTCATAATAAATAACATCGACCTGGTCCTACCATACAGCATAACCTTCACTCCGTGTATATTCGACCGAACCAACGACGTATAAGGATGATTTTTCATCAGTCGTCACGATGCAATGGAGAAAACCCTTCCTTTTTGTCGCTGGAACAATTTTCCACAACCGAAAAACGACGCCTCTAATCATAAGGAACCTAAGTTCTTTGTTTTTCAATCATTCTCAAAGCATTCGATTGCTTGGAAATAGCTTAACAGGTTCCAAATACCGAAGCAATCTGTTCCTGCGATTGGCATAAATTTTCATTTCTCTGAATCAACGTCTTCGAAATAATAATCAAAATAACCGTCACGGCACATTGCTTCACTTAGAACAGCATTCAAAGAAACTTTTTCAACTCTCGATGCGCTTCAGCCGCCGTTTTCTTTTCGTAAAATTAGAAAAGTAATGCTTCCTGCAAATGACGATTATTTGGCACAAAATCAGATAGTTTCACACAGCTAAAATTATGTTACGCCACAACATAATCACTAACAATGATTACTTTAACAAGGGTAAGAAAAAACATTGGACATTCAAAAATATACATTTTTACGAATGATTGACAAATTATCAGTGTTATTTTACACAAAGAGTATTTCTAAATGCAACAACTAGTATTTGTACGAAAAAAAAAGTTGAATGTTTTGGATACTTTGTTTTTTGAAAATTTTGTGATATAAATATTTCACTTTCAAACAGCACCGAATTTTCATCCAAATGTCGTTCTTTTTGATCAAAAAAGAATGAATCTAGGAATTTTTTCGAAATTTCTTATTATTCGATTATTTACTATTGAAAAAGGTAGAAAAAATTAAAAATTATGTTCCAAGATACAAATCTACCAGTGTTTTTAATATTTATTTGAAAAAATCAGACATCGCGATTTTTGATGATCCATTTTACGAGTTTAGACCCATAAAAATTCCCATTTTTTCAATGAACAAGAGGTAAACATTGATCAAATGAGTAGGACAGTTCTACCAAAAAATGTAGGCTTTCAGAATTGAAGAAGCAACGAAATGATATAAATCATTTCGTTTCACGATTCGTTACTTCTTAAAAAACTTCAAGAGAATCGACAACAAGTTGAGATTTCAGTTAGCATTTGTGTTTTTGATATTCGTTTACATCATCAGCTATACTTACTCATTGTCTATCCATACTTACTTCTATGTAGAAGTAATCAGGAGTAATCATGTATTCAAATTACCTGAAAATTAGAAAAAAATATAACGTTATTATTAATTGTGAGAAAAATATAATTTACATTTAAATTACTTCGCGAATAGAAAATATGCACATCAGGGAGATGATCAAGATAAAAATTTTCACATGTACACAAGTGATTGTAATAAATTTCAATCGGAATAAATTATAGAAATTCCATTACAATTAACTGTGTTATCGTGTTGGATTGGATCTCTGTGGTTAGCTGAGCTGAAAGCATTGTGAATAATTGTATGTCTAAACGTAAACAAAACGAGTGAGAGTTATATCCCTAGTACTTCACAAGCACAAATCATCTCCTACTCATTTTGTTTACGTTTGCACATACGACCTTATCACAAAGTACTCCAGAATTGACGAATCGGGTTATGAAAATCTATACTTTACAGTGTTTACTTGCAAATACATAGTAACTATTATATATGAATTGTATTTAAATTTTCTGAGGTAATCGAATTTCATTAACAGTGTTATAACTATTGTTGATCTAATGCAAACAGATAAACATTTCGAAACCCATCAGAAAGATATCGGAAATCAATTTCATTTTTTTTTTGTGTGTGTCGAACAAAAAGCGTACATAAAAATTTGCAAGCTGAATGACAGGAAGCGTCAAATAAAAGCAGCATTCCATCGTTAAGTATTTTTTAGTGATAGCTTTTAACACCTTGAGCTTCACGCTTGAATCGAAGTTATTAACTTGTAAGCAATCATAGCATATGCTGTAGAGGTCCTCTAGGCGTTGTTCAAGAAGTTACGCTTGGTTTGAAACTAATTTCACGACAGTAAAAAAAAAAAAACATTAAACACGATGTGCAACTTAGTACCTATTACTTGGCGGTATTGGACCTCCACGAAAAAAGTCAAAAGAAAAAAAAGCAGTGCTGTGTTTCCATAGCACAGGTGAAAAGAGTTCAACATTTACAACATTGTCATTCATTGTCTTTGAACAATGGTTGACTGACCATGAATTTTTAGGTGTCAAGAGTCGAACAATAAGTCAATCGAAGGTTGGCATGTTTTATGATGTTTTGTTCTGAGCTCTTGATATTAATTTTACGCATATTCTACGCGAATAAGAAATGGTGTGCAAACAAATACTGTAACTGTGAATTGTTCGAGGCGCAGTTATGTTTCAACACTCGATGCATAACAAAACTTGAACGGTTATCGATGATTGTACAAGTTTGCATGGGAACAATATCAACTCCTCGATGAGTTTGATTAGCTGAACATTATTACGACTTTCGAATCACTAAACTACACAAAATAAAAACTCTGTCTTCGATCGCATTGCAATTACGTGAAACAGACATTACGGTTTGTGATGTTCTGAAGTGGAATAGGTGTCATTGTGAGAATTATTTTTCAACGATATATTGCAATCGTTCTCAATTGTGGTGCTTCAATTAACGTTTATTCCTCACTTATCACGTTTCTTATGTCAGCCGTACTGATGCGATTATATTGCGATGTGATTTACATAATAAACAAATTAGATTCGAAGCGTAAATTATTATGTTGTTGGCGGACCAATCATTGCAGTTTATGACTCTCACAGTCGTGCAACAAAATTGCGATACAAGCACGATAACTCGCGCTTAAATGGGTAAATTAAACTTAATAAGCATTGCCGTGGCAACTATCGATATGAATCTACACTACCAGAGCATTACGTATCTTTCATTACAACTAAATAACAATTGGAGCACCTGTGAAAGCTTTTCGTCTGTACTGTATTTCCATGGAAAGGCTATAACTTGAATTCAATCAATGACCCAAAATATCTCACACATATGGACATTTGGTTCAAATATATATGTTCAGTAAGGCGTACCGTTATAATTTGACACATCGGTCGGTCGGGTCAATTTGAAGCTCCGTTAGGCAGTTCTTCAGGCAGAGCTGCGTAATTCATCGAGAGTGCCAGTGAACTGGGTAAAGTGAATAATTGTTCTCTATCGTGCCTTTCCCCAGGTGCTTCGGCACACATAAGCACACACACAAACACATTTGTGTCCGTGCCTTGCTTCGTCTTAAGGGCTATTCCCACTGCTTCCGTTCCGGGACCGGGCCGGGACCGGGCTGTGGCAGTTCCGTGTGTCGTCCGGGCTCGTTTGAGATTGATTGCATGCGTTATGAACGCATTCACACCGACGCGCCGTGCCCAGACCGGGGCAGCGTTGAGTTGCCGTCGTGCTGCCGCAGTGCGAGAGAAAAACTATCGTTGCCGACGATACTTTGTGTTGGCCGGAGAGTGCACGGAAGGCACTCGGGTGGATGCGTGTATGTAGTAGTGACATATTTCGCGCGGAGTGAGCTGCGGTATGAAAAAAGAGAAAGACGTTCTTTCACATACACACATCAACATTTCTCAACCAGAGCGCAGCGCAGGCACGGTTCAAGCACGGCGCAGTGTGAATGTATGAAAAGTCCCGGACGAGCCCGGTCCCGGAACGGAAGCAGTGGGAATAGCCCTTTAAGCTTCCTGTTCGTTCGCGAGCAGGCGAGCGATTCGATAAGACGACGACAAGATATGATGTTGAAAGTGATTGCAAGTCACTCGCTGCTTGCTGTTGATCTTCGCAACCTCACGCCTCCATGAACTCCGGTACACACATAGCACGGGAAGAAGTGCAACAAAATCGTTAAGTTAAGCGTGTTTATATGCCGTCACTCGTTTGCTCAGCTTCGCCTTTGGTTTCGTCACGTCCGTCCACTGGCGTTTCGATTAGTTTTACGAGTGTTGGGAAAGCGCGTAAGTTTCGTTATCTAGTCGATGTCATAGGTGCCGAAAATTGCAGAAGAATTGGCCCTAACTGTTGAAGTAGATACATGTAATAAGTTGTCATTGCCTTAGGTGCAAAAATGTAATTCAATCTAGCCCTATGTAACCTTATCCAAATCGGAATTGAATAGCTATATTTTTATTGTGAGGATTTCGCCAGTTTTGATTACTTGTTACTGAAATTTCTATTCTAAGAACTAAGACTAGACCGGGTAATCAAATTACAAAATAAATTCGAGGGATTATACGAATGTTTTGCTGTTCTGTTACATTTTCCGCAATATGGACAATATAGGAGCACCACGTAGCAAATATAGGAAGGCAATGGCCAACATGGAAACGGGGCAAATGTTTTTTTTTTAAACATATAAAAAGAGAAGAATGTCTTAAATTCAATGTTTTTTTTTGTTCAAATATAGATGAAACCATCCGATACCACCATTGCTCTTATCAAGCTTGTTTTTAATGGCTAAGCAGGAAGCACACACATATGTTGAACATTTTCCTGTCATAACCTTCCAGAGTAAAATAAAATCTGAATATTAATTATTAATTTCTAACAAAAATAATATAAACTTCACAATAAAAGTTTTATTGATATTGGTTTTTTTCACAGCGGCGTGAAAGACGAGCATTCAGCCTTGTTTATTATCGTAGCATTACAGTTACAAGATACAGAACTGATTACACCCCAGTGCTCTCTAATTATAATAAAGTTCATATCATAGACCGTAAATCGATCGTCAACAAGTCGTTTTTTTCGACTCTTCTAATAAGCTCCAAAGCGAATCTGGTTGTTGTGACACAATCAAAACGTATGAGAAGTTTATACTGCTAAAACAAGGGATTAATTGCGAGTATAGAGAAGCGAACGCTCTTTCGAATTTTATGCGCAAGTAAAACGACAAGATCCGTTATAGAACCGTCCGTTATACATGCGCGTCTTGCGATGTTTGGGTGCTTCCTGCCGGCCCAGAGCGTCAAACCTGATTCGCGATGACGACGACGACGACGACGGACTGGCCGTCTGTCAATTAAGCCACTGCAGCAGAAATAAGCCACATTCGCCACCAGCCTAAGATCGTTATTCGGAATCGAAATGAAACCGTTTTACGATAGCGTTAATCGGTTTCTTTTCCGCTCAGCTGCAAACACTATAAACAGGCTGGATTTAAAGTCCATTTATGAGCCCACCACATACGTGTTTTGTTCAAGACCTTCATTAGACTTGAGCGGTACTTTTCATCGTTTGCCGTCCGGCATCAAGAGGTTGCACGGAAGAAAGCGAGTGACTTTTGTGAATAGTTTTTGTAGGTAACTTTTTTCCTTGCTCTTCAAATCTCTACTCATTTTAAAAGTCATGTGCAGCACGATAAATTTAACCTCACTTTTTTCTTATGTTGAAAGTAAGTTCGTTTCATGGCGTAATAACCGGCCCACTGTAATCCTGTTGAGTGAAACTGATTCGATTGAGGTACTAAATTGGTGCAATTTATTTTAATACCATTATGACACTATTGCAACTGGATCGAAACAGAAGCATAAACTTAACGCTTACATTTTAAACATGTGACTGACTGCGCCCTAAAACTGAGAATTGATTGAGTATTTTAACTACGGAAAAAAATTATCCGACACTAGTGTGCTGTTAGATATCTACAATATATGAACCTTCTCATAAAATTTAATTTTAAGACAAGTTCCCATGTGAATTGCGAGGTACCGTCTGTTATGACTTCTCTTTTATTCGTTAATCTGAATGTCAGCTGCAAAAAAACTGACAATTATTAAAATCGAAAACGAGAGCTGGTCCGACCAATTAGTGCGCTACGGTACTATGGCATATAGTGGTCGGAAATAGCACACGTAACTACGGCAAAACGTCATAAAGCAATTAACGGAAACCTGCTCCCAAATTCGACCAAACGACAATTCTATCAATGTTCCTAGCAAATAAATTTTTGTTTTCGCTGAATTCCACTTTCCTCCACCTAACCGCAAACGATTTATGCGAGCATTATGTTGAACGAAGAACTTTTTCCTGCGCGCCGTCTCCACACTTGCTAATGAAGTAAGGCATACCTTCGTGAGTAGCGTCAAACAAAAAAGAAAAGGGAGGAATGAGATGGAAGAAAACATTCACATACACATGAACCAGTTGTGCTTATCGTACAAGACGAGAGGAGTGATTGACCAAGTGGAACTTGAAAAACGCACAATTGAAAGTTTAAACAAATGAGTGCCCGTGAACCGCTTAAGCCGAGGAAAGCTATGTTTTTTAATTTATTACTCATGTTTAGTGGTCGACATCGCAACAAAAAATTGAATCCAGGATCCGGCTTGGTCCGTTCCGGTTGCACACCAGAACGAAAAAAAGACTCCGTTCCGGTTACGTTCAGAAGTCCAATCTAAAGGGAATAAAAATGATAAATAGACTCAATGAAAAGGCCGTTAAACGAGTGCCTGAAGAAGTATCAAAACAGAATCAACGAAATTTTGACGCCAAATTTAGCTTTCCCAACTCAAAGACACAGGAGAAGGTAAAAAAGATACGCAAGAGTGGTGTTGCATGAGTATTTTTTGTAACCATATAAAAAGGTAAGAAGGGTCTATGAATTTTATGGTTTTACCCACTGCTAGAGTTTGTCAACCAAACTAAATAAAAACCTAAATTAATCCACCTAGCGGCCAGACCCAGCCTTTCTCATTCACTCTTTTATTTGTAAAAATAGATTTACATGAATGCTTCAAACCAATAAATGTATATTCACTCTTTAGGTTCTAAAACATTGAGGTTGTAATCTATACATATAAAAATGCAGTCCGGTCTGTCTGTCTGCCTGTCTGATCCATATAGGCTCGAAAACTACCGAACCGATCGACGTGAAAATTTGTATGTAGGGGTTTTTGGTGTCGATAAAGGTTCGTATGATAGTTTGAGACCCCTCCCTCTTCTGGAAGGGAGGGGTCCCATACAAATGAAACATAAATTTTTGCACAACTCAAGAACAAGCCAAACAAATGAAACCGAATTTGGCATGTGGATGTTCTACGGGGTAACTAATATGTCCCTAATAGTTGGAGTTTCTGAAAGGTAGGGACAAATGGAACCAAATTTGGCAGGGAATGTTTTTAGTGCTAATGTCGATAATGTTTTAACACCCCACTCTCTTTTGAAAGGGAGGGGTCCCATACAAATGAAACACAACGACATTTTGGATTGTAAGATGGCAACTTTCGGTTTCTGGAAAACAGCCAAAAATGGCCGATTTCCACCCAATATAATAATATCCGGATCTAAAATGATACACAGGAGCTAAACTCGACCACAGATAGCATTTTGAATTCTAAGATGGCGACTTCCGGTTTCTGAAAACAGCAGAAAATGACCAAATACCACCCAATATGAGTTTTTCTTTAACCAGTATGACGTTCAAAATCCAGAAATTGTCTCCAAATGCCATTATGAAATCCAAAATAGCGACTTCCGGTTTCTAAATAACAGCCAAAAATTGCCGATTTCCGTCTAACATGAGTATCTCCGGATCTAGAATAATACACAGCAGCTGTAATCGACCACAGACCCAATTTTGGAATTTGATTTGGCGACTTCCGGTTCCTGGGAAACAGCCGAAAATGATCGAATAACATCCAATATGGGTGTTTCTTCAACCAGAATGACGCTCAGAGGCTAGAAATTATCTTACATACCATTTTGAAATCCAAGATGGCGACTTCCGGTTTGTGAAAAACAGCCAAAAATAGCCAAATATCATTCAATCTGTGTATCGCTGGAACCAGAATGATGCAATGAGCTAACAATTTACCTCAGGCACCATTTTGAATTGCTAAATGGCAACTTCTAGGAAAAATTCGAAAATGACCGAATAATACTCAATATGGAAATTTCCGTAATCGAGATGATGCATAGAAACCAAACAGTGACCCTGGACACCATTTTGAATTTAAAGACGACCACTTTTAGTTTCTGGAAAACAACCAAAACAACTAAATAACTCCCAATATGGGTATTTCCGAGATTGATGCCAGAAAATCTGCTGAAATGGCCTAATACCACCCAATATAAATATATTCAGAATTAAGGCGATGTACAGAAGCCAAAAGTCGAGGATGTTGTCATTTCGATTAAACCAATCATTTTAAACGATTTGTTATTTGACTTTGATCATATCCTATGGCCGATTCGTCGTGCATTTGCAGGCTTTAAACACATCGCAAGGAATCAATGAATTTGGAATGTTCAAATAGTACGATACCACATTTAAATTATGTTAAGGCCACATATATCGATCAAAGCAGGTATAGTTTAAAATAGTCTTTGAATTTCTTTTCTTTCCACAACTTTTGAGCCACATATCAAATTGTTATGAAGTTTGTTATTTGTAAGTTTGAGAGATGACTCCTTCGTATGACACTAGTTATGTTCAAATAAGTCATGTAATCTTTGAGATAATAGACTTTCGTTGTATTGTTAACAAATTAATACATAACGGTCGCTTAAGTTCGATTATAATCAAATGAAATGGGAACGTATCGGGCAGCCGAACTTTGAAACCATGTGTTTAATCACAATTCATCAGTTAACCCTTAACTAGCCCACTCATCTGATAATAATATTGATCAAATTGGTTGTGTAGTTTCTGAGATAATGAAGTTTCGTGATTTTCACATTTCGGTACTTTACAGACGAAGTTACAGTTCGATTACAGTAAATTCAATAGGGTGTTATGAGGTAGCTAGACTTATTAATTGACACTAACTGACTAATTGACACTGACTACTTTTCATAACTTCTGAACCCGAAGTTCAATCTTAATAAAATTCAAAAGTTAAGGGTTTTTAAGGTGGCCAGTTCATTTGAAATTAATTTTGTTCAAATCGGTTGTGTAGTTTTTGAGATGATGTTGTTTCACGATTTTTACATTTTGATACATAACCTCTAAACTAAAAATCCGATTACAATAAAATTCAATAGGGTCTTATGGGACAACAAGACCATTCATTGGCAATTAATTTCATGAAAAACGGTCTAGCCATCTCTGAGAAAAGTGAGTGAGAATAAAAATCTGCACATACACACACACACACACACACACATACAGAAAATTCTCAGCTCGTCGAGCTGAGTCGAGTGATATATGCCATGTTCCGATTTGCTCGGGTCCTAACTGTTTCGAAAATGTATAAAATCAAAGTAAGTATATGAATTACACTGGTAATCATAGACTTTGCCCTAGAGCTTAAACTGAAAAAAATGGAAGATTATAGCTTTTTAACCATTCCTGTGAATTTGATTTTTCCCGTAGGCAAACGTAGAAGCACTTCTGCATTTACTAGGGAATTCAAAGGAACTTTGCAATGAATGCAATGGCTGGTGAGAAATCTTATCAGATTCAGGTAATTTTCCAAACGAGCATAACATATCATATCATTAAAATGAAATTGTACTGAAACTTAATCTTCAAAAAATAGTGACATGTAGAATATTTTTCAACATACGACTTCATTCGATTATAATTCCAAACGAATCCTTCTCAGGATTAGATTGCTCTTGAAGGTTGAAGAATTTTTATCAAGTTGCACAGAAACAGAAGCTGGTGGAGCATGAAAAAATCAACTCATTCAGGCACAAATTGGTAATCAGTACCTTTTGTTTCGGTTTGCATAAGAAGGTAGGCTTACACACATAATAACGAAACTAGAACCAATTCTGCGAAACAGCACAGTAGGCTATTAAAACGCAACAGGATTCCCCAAAGCGAACGATTGCAATGTGGGGTAGAATCAATATTAATAGAGCAGAGGTTAGGCAGATACCTACCGCCGTATTGGGGGAAAAATTGATTTCGATCCAAATGACCAACTTCGAGTCACTACATTGAATTCTAGAAAGCACAAGACTCGGTAATAGTTAATGCGTTCCCTGTGAAGATGCTATTTTATGTTTGCTGTGGTGAAGCAAACATAAAATAGAATTTTCATAGGGAACGCAATGAGTATTTCCGAGTCTTGTGCTTTTAAAAATTCGAAGTGGTGACTCGAAGTCGGCCATTTTTGGATTCAATGAGGTTCACCTTAAGCTTATCCGGCTGGAATTTTGCAATTTCCACACAGCATGTTTTAGCTTATGATAAAATGTTCCTGGTGTAACCGTTTGACTGACTGTTAATGCTGGGAGCAATGAGGTAGCAATGCTTATCGATGAGGGTGGTTTTCGATTTGTAGGCTTGATAAAAACGGGTGACAACCAAAAAAAATTGCAACAGATATGACGCTTGGTTGCCCTATCCAGAAAATTGATCAAAATGAATTGAGGTACATAAAACTATATACATGAAACTATACGCAAGCAAAGACACAAGGCACAACTAAAATTATGTTTTAAATACACTTTCTAGAACTGAAAGTACGTTATTCTTGATACAGATTTTTTTTGAAAACTGTACTTGAAGAAAACCCGATTTATTTCTCTTGAAAATGTATTCATTACACTGATCAACACAGGCTTCGGCCAAGAGCTCAAACTGGCAAAAAATGAAAGATTATAGGTATTTCACAATTCCAGTTAATTTTGGTGCCTCTAACCATTCCAGTTACGCCAGAAAAGCTTTCACCAACTCCAACGCGAACGTTAACCGTGCGCCCACTCCACTGTTGAATTGGTGGAGACGCTAAGTTAATTACTCGACAGCCTTCTAGGGAAAGAGCTTAGAGGGAAATCAAAATGGATCTAAAGCTCGATAGTAATATTCTAAAGAAAAATGTTCCTTTACAAAGTTGTTGATGTTGAAGTTGTTGAAGATAGTTTTTCTTCCTATCTTCCAATATAACCAAAATATAAAGCTCAAACTGTAAAAAAAATGAAATATTATAGATATTTGCCTTTTCCTGCGAGATTTGGTGCCCCTAGCTGTTTCAAAAACATATCAAAAGCTCCAACTCACACCAACGCGAACGTTACTCGTGCGCCTCCTTTCACTGTTGAATCGATGGAGAATTTTGTAATTTTTGGAAATTTGAATCTAGAGCTCGATTGTAATAGAGTATAACTGCCTTTAATGGACCACTTAGTAGCGTAGCTGCAAATTTTGCAAGAAAAAGTGTAAATATCTTAACTGAATTAAGTATTTCATTATATATAAACATGAAGAAACATGTTTATCTTCTTTTCTGCATGAAAAACAACTAGATAATACCTCTATTTCCACATAATAAAAGAAATAAATCATCGCTTCAGTTTCCTTTAATGGGCCACCGTTTCCTTATTTGGACCACAACAATTTCCTAATTTGGGCCAGGTCTAAATAATATATCTCTTCAACCGTAGCTGCCGCTGATGAAACTAATTCTGGCTTACGCACAAAGAGTTCTGGATCTGGATCAACTGTAGACTGCACCCATTCTTTCGTAATAGGGAATCCTTTACGTGCCATCCGAGTTAACCAGCGAACAAATGAGTCCTCTACCGCGGCAGTCAATGCAGTTTGTTTACCTTTTCGTGGTTTTCCTGACCACTTGCTGCTTGCACGAAACATTACGGTGGATCGTGAAACATTGGAGCGCCTGCGAGCTTCGAAACACCATTTTTTATTGCTTGAAGACACTCAGTAACAGCTGCTTCAGTATATTTTTTACCAATTTCCGGCGTTTTTCCCATTTTTGCAGCAATATTATACAATAACTCAATCATAACAAATTTATGGTAACTATGGTAACTATGATTCGCAGCATTATTTCGATAATAGCTCTTGCTCGAAATGAAGCATGTCGGAATAAGGAAAACAGTATTATTTCCACCCTTATTTGGGCCACTATTTTTTTCAATATTTTAAGTGTTTTCTAGTAAAATTTATTGCTTATCTTTTAAAGACACTCTTATCCTACTCGTTCATTGGAAATCTGATTATTTTCGCTCGGAAAGCGTGATGTCAATACAGTTTTTGGTAAAGCCATTTCCTATGAAAACGTTAACAAACCATGGCAAACCAGGTAGCTGTTATTAAAAGACATTCTTTGCAGCTTTAATGAAGAATATTATAGTGAACGTCTGTTGCAACATTTCTAATGACAAGCATTATTGTTATTATGTTAGTATTTATAATGTGTAATTTGGTGTAAGAAGTTCAGGTGGTCCACTAAAGAAAGTGGTCTATATTAAGCAGATCTACCCTATTCTGGAGAAAAACTTTTTTCCAAATCCAAATTTCCGCCATAGTTCGTTTCCTAGAAGGCTATCGAATAATCAACTTAGCGTTTGACCGATTCAACAGTAAGAGGAGGCGCACGGTTAACGGTCGCGTTGGAGTGGGTGACAGTAACATAAATGTATGGGGGCACCAAAATTCACAGGAATGCTTAAATAGCTATAATCCTTCATTTTTTACAGTTTGAGTTTTAGGGTGTGTTGTGTTGTGTTGTTGTTGTGTTGTTGTTGTGTTGACCAGTGTTATCAACGAAAAATAAAACTAATGAACTTTTGAGAAAGCTCCGTAACCGGCGTTGTACGGCCTCCACGCCCACTTTTCGAATGCTCTCCAGATTCTACCCACCAACTGTTTGCAGTTCGTTGCTCTCCAGTTATTTTTGTACACCAAGAAACTAAAAAATCAAAAATATCTACGATATATTGGTTACAAATGGGGTCGAATGATCGTTCAGGAACGTTTGTGTTTTTTTTGCCGTAAGGGGTCATCCACAAATTACGTAAGGGTTTAGGGGGAGAGAGGAGGTGTCCAAATTTCTTACGAATGCTTACGAAGGGGGAGAGGGGGACTCAAGAGAATCTTACGTAAGATGGAAAAATTTTGAAAAACAAAAAAATTAACAAAACTAAAAACTCGCTGAATGATTTTGTACTTTACTTCATTTCTAATTGATTTTTATTTTATTTACTTTAACATGATATTAACTGAATCAACTTGTTTTGTTTTTATCCTCTACGAATACGCTATATGTAAAACAACTGTTCCATCTTCTAAAATATTTTTTCCCTTGAAGAAAAAATTTTACGTAAGATTCGTGGGGGGAGGGGGGTAATGCAAAATCTTACTAAGCCTTATAATGGGGGGAGGGGGGGTCGAAAATTTCGAAAAAAGGCCTTACATAATTTATGAATGACGCCTAACGTAATGATTCTTTATCTGGCCAAAATCCATACCTTTCATCGGCATGGTGTTTGTGGAGAAATGGAATCAACATTCTATTCAAACATTCGTTCTGGTACACATTTTGATTGATAGCCAAATCACTGTAACCATTATTTAGACAAGAAGACCGAAGTCCTTTTTTGTCCATCACTTTGGCCGGTCTTCCATTAACTTCCTGGCGAGTCATTGTTGAGGTTTGCCGGAAATTGTACACAGTCGGAACCGGAAAATTTTCGCTTTTAAAATAGTTTACAGGTAATTTACAGGTTACGATCTCCCAGCTGGTCTCGAGGTACGATGCTGGCTTAACAAGCCAGTCGTCGTATGTTCGAGTCCCGGCTCGGGAGAGACTGTTAGTGTCAGTAGGATCGTAGCGCTAACCCCGCCATTGTCCTGTAAATTTAACAGTCGGCTGCGAAGGCTGTGTATAGTAAAACAGAAGGTCGAATTCCGATACGGAACGTAGCACCAAGGCTTTGCTTTTTTACAAGTAATTTTTTGCCAAAATTTGTGTACAGTTCACAAGGCTTCTTGTTTCAACGAAAATTTTAGCAGAGCTGCGCATGCATAAACGAAACAAAACAAAAAACTGGCATATAGAGGCTGAAAGCTAACATTTACATACTCTCATTGCTTTCTGAACGTGTATGTTGTTGAGTAAGAGAGCCAAAAAAGATTTAAAATTTTGGTTGTGACCCGTTATTACTGTTTCTGCGAGCTTAATAAGAAATACTACTACGCGTACTCCTACAAGAAATCAACGAAAAGCTTACACTATTTCGATGAAAAATAAACAATTTCAGGGAAAGAAGGTCGCGTTTACTTGACAATCCGTAGAAAAACTGTCGGTACGATAATGGATAATTGAACAAGTTATTCATGTAAAAAGAAATCTAAAGAAATGAGTGAAAATTACATAAGGCGTCATTCACAAATTACGTAACACATGAAGGGAGGGGTGGAGGGAGGTTTAGTTTGCGTTACTCATTGTTACATATGAGGGAGGGGGGTAGTTGAAACAGTAACAGTAAACAACGTAACTGCGATTTTCCTTCAAATTCGAAAATTTCGGGGCTTAGCGTAACGAAATTTTAGGGGGGAGTCTCATTGAACGTTACTTATCATTACACAGGGGGTCTAAAATCTGGATTTTTAGCGTTACGTAATTTGTGTACGACGTCTAACCGTTCTTTTCACATCGATCATTATATTATATTAGCGTATATTAGCGAACAAAAAATTCATTTATTTGATTTTCACTTCACTTTCATCATCACTTAAAATTTCTGTGATCGTTTTTCTACTTTTCTTTCCAAGTTGATTTTATTCCAGATATTATCTTTTTGGAATTACCGAACACATTTCATGGTAAACTCTTATCCCAATTTGATCTTGCGGTGTGTTTTCAATGGATAATTACATCAGATTTTCCGAAAGCTAGATGAAGTCTTGCCGTAAGTAAACGTAAAAGTTACGAGCCCGGCGAGCAATTACTCTGCGACCTTTTGACGCACTTCTGAGCTGGCTAGGTGCACCAAAATTCACAGGAATGGTTAACAAACTCATCTCCCAGCTGGTCTCGAGGTACGATGCTGGCCTAATAAGCCAGTCGTCGTATGTTCGAGTCCCGGCTCGGGAGAGACTGTTAGTGTCAATAGGCTAGCCCCGCAATTGTCCTGTACACTTAACAGTCGGCTGCGAAGTCTGTGTATAGTAAAACAAAAGGTCGAATTCCGATACGGAATGTAGCACCAAGGCTTTGCTTTTTGGTTAACAAACTATAACCATTGATATTTTTTCAGTATGAGCTCTAGGGCAAAACTTGTGTAGACCAGTGTAATCCATCCTTTATCCAAGCGTTAGAGAGAGTTGAAAGGGAACTATTACTGAAATTTACCACTCAGACAATCAAATTGATGAATTCCAATTGAGTTGCTAGAAATACATTGGCAACAGAAAGACTGTATTAATTCTACGTTAACCTTGCGGTCGTCTCTCATATACAACCCTTTTACTAAGCTGAGAATTATTCGAGTTATGCAGCACCATAGCACATAATTTCCATTACGTAGCAGATGATGGATTCGACTTATCGGGAATTGGAGCTTAGCATAGGATGAATGGGGCATTGTCTTTCTTTTAATTACCGATCAGACATTAAAACTTGCAAATTTGATTTAACGAAATAGCAATGTGTCGATGAACAAAACTGCTACCTGTATGACGACAAAAATACCCGTGTGATTGTTACATCTAGGCGGCGCCGCGATAGACATGGAATGTGAAAAAGTGACGGATTGCGCTGTACACTGTTTACACATATATACTGCCGCTCATGGCAAGTCCGTCCCAATTGCATTTTTATCAATTTTGAGTTTATTTATGGAATCAATTCCTTTTTATATCTACTTTCGATAAAACAAATATTTTTGAATACTTTGTTCTGAGGAACTATGAAAAAATAGCAAGTTGGTTTGTCCCATAGCAAAAGTGATCGCAAGTCGGTCCCATTGAAAAAATCTTCGCAATTTAACCCCACAGCCAATAATGATTATGAATAATGTGATATCTACCAAAACTAATGGTCTTCAGGTTTAGAATTGGATGTACCAAGTGATATTCGATAGGAGGTTTGATTGAATTTTACGCGTTCTACATCGTGTGGCTCTAGCTGATAGTACAATGTTTTCTTCAAGACAAAGTTTCCACCAGTAGCTTCCTTCAGCTGTTGTTTGTTGACAGTGAACGCTTTAGGTGTGTCACTGTATTGTTAGTTGAAGCATTCTCTAGTAAATACTACTTTTCGTATTTTATCCGTATTTTATGTAACGACGTGCTTAAGAATTGTTCAATTATTGTCGTGAATTTCGTTTTGAAGAATTTATCAGTCATATTAAATACTTCGGTACGCTACTTAGCTGTTTTTTAACGGAGCAAACATTTTCCTAAGCTATAGGTATTCTTTCATATTTGTTTCCTCTGCTACGTGAAAGCTGTCCGCCGTCACGAACGTGTGACCGCTCTCAGGAAAATTTAGAACAAGTTCCTACACCTAAACTGACTTTAAATTTATCAGTATGTAAAAACGAAATCTAATTTTATTTTGAGCGGCGCAGTTGGTAGGTATATTGTGTTATGCTTCTCACAAAAAACTTGTTTAATGAAGCACGAAAGAAGGTCATTTATGAATTGACCAGCGATAGATTCATTCCAAACGCACGGTATAGCACCGCCATCGATTTGCAGTAGTTTGTTTTTCATCACCGGTCGTAGCTGGCTATGGGACTGACTTGCTATCATTCTGGCTACGTACCGTAAAAGTAATCGCATGTGAGTCCCAGCTTAAGATTTTCAACAAATTTTAATCAAATTTCGGTGTTCATGCAAGTTTTATGATGCAAAAGTGTTAGATTGTCATTGCAGTACTAAATTCTGTTGATGGTATTGATTGAAAAAGCATTTGAGTGCAAAATTTCACCTAAAGCGTTAGGATTTTCAATTGCTATTTTCTCGTCAGCACCAAAACGCAAATGGGACGGACTTGCTATGAGCTGCAGTATAGTCAAACGTTGTGCGCGAAGTTCATTAGTTTGTTGTCAACTGTACAATTGATCCAAGACAAGCGGTAAAGCAGCCAATTTCAGACTTCCATACGTTGCTTTTACCAGTAGAGCTAAACAAGCACGATCGAAGTAAGCAATCGAAACAAGGCTCTACATTTTTCGATAGTACAATAGTCAGCGCCACATAATAACAATTTTCCGCATTTTCGTGGATGCATAGCTAATTTTCTAATCGATAGCTGTAGAAATGACAAAAATCCGTTGGTACCCGACAGAGTTTCAAGCGTTTAAAATTGGACAAGTTTCGTGGCGCACTCGATGTTTTCGATTTTTTATTTTACCCCTATGTTGTCGTGGGACATAATTCTACGTCAAAATAATAAGCCTTCAAGGTACACTGTACTGTATTCATCTTTTCGTCTCTAATTGAAATTTAGTGAACAAATGATCTACCAACAATTGTGTTCCAGCAATCTTCAACATTATTTTCGAATGACTTTATGTCAATTGAACTTCGCTCTTCTTCAGAATTACGCTCAACAGATTGACTGAACAGTTGACTGAAAAAAGTTCTAGGTATTTACCGTTTGGAATCAGTTATGAGATTTATTTTCAATATTATTCTTTATTCTTGTTTTTCCGCGAACTTGAAATTTCTGATTTTTCCAAATTAAATGTTCATTCACATTATCTGATTTTGCGAAACTTAAAGATCCTCTTACCCAAACCTGTACTGTGATCAAAAATGACCCATTTGTGAGAGAGCAGATTTTGATTTTCTGCCTGCGATTTCCTCCGATTATACAATCGAAATTTCCTAAACCCTCAACTCAGAAGGGAGTACCAGATCCGTTACACATTTCGGAACTCTCCGTGCCTTTCCATTCCGAAGAAAATTGGACTGTTAAGATTCCGTTTTGATCGGAATTCAGATTCGGTCTTACCTTGACTCATGTTTTTCTTTGATTAAATTATATTTTACATTAAGGCTTTTTCGATTACTTGAAAAAATAGTCAAAGAATTCAATATGATCTGCAGAAGTGTCATTGGCAAGCTACACGCACGTAGCGAAATTTAGGTTGAGTATTTTTTCGCTTCAAAGATTGTAATTTTACGCCTTTTCCGCTTAACTCACATCGTCATGATTATGCGGAATGTTGCTTTCTTTTACTGTTGGTTAAATATGAAATCATAATGGATACATAAAAAACCGAAATAAAATCAAGTACATCTTCAATTTGTAGAAAACATCACCTGGGCCGTGTAGAACAATGGTTCCAGCTGTTAAAGTCACCTGTGTTGATTAGTTTCTAGCAGTTGCTGTAGACAATCGCAGCCCGAGCATCTTTAACACGTAGTCGCTCTGCGCTGCTGTACGTTAACACCGAAAGGGGCACCCATAAGAGCAGAACATAAAACAAATCACGAAAGAAAAAGTGAACCACAACAAGAGCGAGCGTGGCTCCCCGGCTCGACGCCTTCCTGCCACGGGTCCGCGTGATGAGCAGCAGCTTGCTTACTGCGAGCCCCGTCTTCAGGTGGTTTAATCTCGTTCAGAGGCACCAATATTAAAAATAACGGAGCCTGCATACTTCAGCTCCGATCTGGCCCGTCAGCTGGACTCGCCAGGCCGGGGCTGTAACTGGTGCTGCCGGTTTGCTGCCACACTTTCGGTTGCCTTCCCTGCTCCGTAGACAAAACGGTCGGCCGTGTTATTAGGCTGTGGACGGGAAATCGGTGTATTCCATTTCCACATTAGTGCGCGGCTGGCTGATTTGAAAAATTGGCCCATATATGTCAGTTTTTCGTTTAATGTTAGTGAAATAACTTTAAATTTAAAATAAAATAAATCTTTGATTGGTTCTAGCTTCGTTGAACAGCCTTGAAAAACCTGAAGCTGGTCTCATCCTTACAACTTTTTGAAAGTAATTAAGTTAGTTCAGCAACAACAAAAAAAAACTAAATTGCCAAGAATATAATTATCATGATTCCAATAATTTTATCAAGCAGACAGGCGGCGGCGTCGACATTCGGTTGGCTCCCTCTTGTGAATTTTTAATTACAACAGCGCTGCCTTACGAACGTTTCAGTACAAAAGTTGATGAACTCAGCAGTTTATTAGCGGGAAGTCTTTTCAGTACCCATCCAACCGAAACCCTTCAAAACCTTCTGAATTGCTCTCACATTCCGCCTAGCGCTCTGGTGAATGTTGTTACGTCAATTTCCGAACCGGCCAACCATGCGCAATTAGGAATATATACCTACGTTTTATCCAGATGAAATTGGGAAGCAGAATTATTCTGCAACAAAGCAAGCAACAACCGATAAAAACAACAGCATGAGCCATTAGAAGCAGAAAGAATGCCCTCTTGTGCTGTCGGGGAAGTATTCTTTTCCCACTATTGTTCCGGCCCATCCGATACGGTCGGTGGCCTCATGTGCGATGACCAACCGGAGTCATCGTTTTCTGGAGCTGGCGGTGAAGATTCAAAGCAGTGTGAATCAATTTCTGCAGCCAATGTTTTGACTTTATGCAGAATTACAACATCGGTCTCGGGAAGCATAATTTTACAACTTTATGTTCGTTGTGTCAATTTATTTTGCAATATAAGTATGCAAATTGTTTAGTACTGTAAAACGGCAGTTTACTGTTATTTCTCAACAGTACTTCAATATTATCTTGATTTACAAATAACTTAGTATGGCTTTTACGCGACGTTTAAAAAGTGTCGGTAACTTGAAAAGTCTATTGTTTACTTAGTTTATTATTTTTACAATCTGTTTATTAAAGGAACAATCGTATTGTTTGAAGTCCCGACCCTTTCTGTCCGTCTTTCTCGAGGGAAGCTCTCTCCAAAGTTTAAAGTAAAATGTTCAACATGATTATATCAAAAGAAATAAAATATTTTTAAATCTAAGACAAACTTGGTATACAATCGAGTAATGAGACAAAACTGAGCCGAAAGCTGTACAATTATTATTTTTGTTAGGCGCAAAAGATTTCTTTTTTTCGAAAATATTTGAAAAATATGTATAAGAACAGTTAAACAAATGGTTTAGGCGAGAAAAGTAATGAACTCGCATAAAATTCCTGAAAAAAAAGAAAAATGAGACACCATTCAGACAAATTTAATCCGTTTCCAAGTTTCCACCGTTTGTTTGATGCTAATAAAAAATCAGTGCTCTTCTACATATTTCATACCATAATCACCGATTCGTTGCGCTTGGTTACACATCTATCATCATGAAATTAAGCAGTTGTTGCCCCCAACAAACAAGTATTTGTTAGTCAAATCAGCCGTTGTATGCAAGTAGTGCACTAGCAGTGCTGCAACTTTAACTCCAACCGCAGGCCGAAACGACGCCGCCAACAAAACATGCAACATCTACCATACTTTTTTTATAGGAAACAGTTTTTTCACCTAACCATGCCTGGCGTTGTGAAAATTTATAACAGTTTCAGTCCTGCAGCTCATGACACTTCATGGTGATTTTGACAGCCAATTACCGTCAGCAAACTGCGTTTGTTTGTGAGCATAAATTATTCTGCATGCTAAACGCACTCTATACTTTATATAAAAACGGCAAAACAGTACGTAGTAAACATTTTACGAGTATTATAGGCCCTTTTGTTCAGTCAGAATAAAATCACGATCAAATTGTTCCCGCTTCAGGAAACTG
Source organism: Wyeomyia smithii (assembly GCF_029784165.1). Lineage (NCBI taxonomy): Eukaryota > Metazoa > Arthropoda > Insecta > Diptera > Culicidae > Wyeomyia > Wyeomyia smithii. The sequence continues at coordinate 216,479,996 of NC_073695.1, forward strand.
TACCGTGAAGTGGAGCGTCGTTGGCCATTTTTCGTTAGATTATTTCTAATTGATCTAACAATGGTTCAAATTCTTATGAAGAAATGATAGAAAAATTACTATAACTAAAAAATAAGCTTTGTTTTTTTTTCAATTTTCTCAAGACAATGAGTAGAAGTAAAACCTGTACTGCTAGTTTTTTTTCTGGCGATTAAAATTTATTATGTGCGATGTTCATTTCAAATACATTAATCCCAGCTTAGGGTGTTTGGAAAAAAACTGTTTAAATGAGATTCTAAACTATACAGCTCTGCAGCTATTGTACGAAATTTGATGCCTCTAATTTTATGGCATGATTAGTAGGTTCAACTGCTGCTGCGATCATGGAAAGTACAAACAGTAGAATCAGTTACCGGAGAAGCGACGCTTAACGGCATGTCTCCGATAGAAGACGATGAGAGCTTTTGTTGGCTTGCGTTTCATTCCAAAGAACGCTGCTGCAGCGTCGTTGGAGAAGAAAGAAAAAAAATTATTTCTTTCAATCATATTATCAAACAATAGGGTGATTATACAGTCTGAGGCTATGCCTTGCTATATATGTTCAGGTGTGAAGTGTGTGGTTTATGCGGAATGGGTACTTAATTCGGCTGAACCGGTAGTCACGTGTGCACACTTTTATGTCGAGCCCAACCTTTCATATTAGTCGGTTTATGATCGTGTTTAATCTGCTTCTTCAAATCCTGCTGGCAAAGGAAAACACCACTTTGGAGTAGCGTAATGCGAGATCATGATTGACATCATGTACACGAAAGGTTAAGCAGAGTCTTTTGGAAGCTTAATTTGTTTCTGCTTATTTTGGCTGTCAGAGCGTAACACAAGCCACTACTGGCAGCCGTACCGAGCATAAACATGTGCGCAGTCGCCGTAATGCTTGATTTCAGATTATATTTTCTTGGTGAAAGAAGTGCGATCATCAATCATTGTGGAAATGACTCGCGGTGGGTAACAACAGTTTGTTCGAAAGGCAGCAAAAAAACAAGCACCTACCTACCTATCTACTATGTATTGTTCGAATGAGGAAAGCTACATTTCTTTTGTTGTTCACTGTATGAAAAGAAGAAGGAAATTATTAGTCTGAAACAATATGCTCTCTGGCGAGCAAATATTACACAAACCCACGTCGATCGCGAAACCGACCATGTTCAACACATGACTACACATCAGTGTTTCTTTTCCTGACTGACTTTTTTTTGTACGCGCGTGGTTGCCCTCTAATCGATCTTTTTGATGGCTGCGAAGCTTTTCGAGCCCTCTGGATTTATTTTGCTACACAGTATAGTTAGCATACTAACCATTGTATAACACCGTGTTATACTAGCAAGTTTCCCCAATTACTAGATGGTACTTATGTCAAGGCTGGACGCTTTATCTGAAAACAATTATTATGTTCTCCAAATTCGTACAAGTTTAGATCTAATTTAGCACTAAAGTTGTGTTACAGCTAGAATTCGGGTCCAATAGAACCACTTTGTTGATAATAAAGCTGAATATTAGTTGCGCAACTTTTAGCTGTTTGTAAATAAAAACGCAATTTCATTTTCAAAATAATAGTTGCAATGAATCAAGTAAAGTATTGCCCAACATTAGTTACAACTTAGTCCCATCTTTCCGGCATAACCTGATTACCGTTGCGATAAAAGTGTTTGATGCTATCCAATTACGAAGCAAGCCATTTTTCAATGTTTCCATATGAGGAGAACTGACGGGTATATTGGAAATATGACGGGTAGAATGAGACTTCCCATTACAGTATTTCTATGTAATTTTTTACGACTTTGGCAGTATGAGGCCGAGCGTTGTCATGCAGTAGAATCACATTTTTGTGCCACTGCTCATATTGTGGGCGTTTCTCGCATAGTGCTCAGTCTAATCGCACCAATCGCTCCCCAGTGATGGTTTCATTCGGTTTCAACAAAATAAATAATACCGACCTGGTCCCACCAAATAGGCAAATACATAGCATAACCTTCGCATCGTGAGTCAATGACGTAGAAGCATGACCGGACAGTTCCCATGACTTTCTATCCTGTGGGTTACTGCAACGAATCCATTCCCATCCCCCACAGTGGCTGGACTCTGAACAAAAGTCGGAAAAAACTTAAAAGTCTTTTTTATATTTATTAAATTCTGCTCGAGCGTCTTGATAGAATATTTACACTACACATTACACTTTTTATCCACTTTCACTATTTAATTCTATCACTTTTCACTTATCACTTGCATATACGTATTTCAACGCTTACTTAGCGCCTTCGTCAGTGCTTATTTTTATATTATTGAAAATTAAATATTATTACAATTTTGGGGTGGTGAACTCATTTCTGATGTCAAAAAATGTTGAAAAGAGCAATTTACGCACCTAAAGTGCCGTTAGGCCGACTTCATGATCAGATATATTTTTTGCTCAAATCATGCTTAAAATTTTAATAAGGGAACCGCTCTTATATTCATCTCAACCCCTATATTCATCTCATTGCTCTCTGCGTTGTCCAATTTAGTGTAAATTTTTACTTTTTTTTTAAATGTAGCTTTATTTTACCTCTTGATTCAGTCGAGTAGTCGGGAGCTATTTTATTTGAAAAATTTTCAGCTTTTAAGCCATTTGACCAATTTAAGATTTTTCTACGATATGTTAGAGGTCTTTTAAGGAAAATTATGATATCGAACGGTAGTTTATTTTAACGTCAACGAAAACATAAAAGACGATATATTTTTTCTCATCAATTCAATTTATCCTCTTTTTATACATATTGTAGTACTGAAAGCGACTTACAAGTTTATATAAAAATGCTTGAGTTACTGGAAAAACTTCATGTATACACTAAAGTCGCTTTTTACGCGTGGGATACGTGCCGCGTAAAAAAAACCGCGTAAATTCCGGAATCCGCGTAAATAAAACGCGTAAATTCCGGAATCCGCCTAAAAAAAAGCCGCGTAAAAAGTCACCATAGTGTACTTCCCAATCGAGCATTTCCTTCAAATATACGAAACTGAATATTTTACAACTGACCACCATACGTCTTCATAATTTTATTTCCAAAATATCTCCCTATGAGCAACGATGTGCAAAACAGAACCCAGAAATCAAAAAAAGTACAATAAATTTCCCATTGGTTGTTGGTAATCCGATCGTTCCAAACTGTTTTACAAGATTGTACGGTAGAAATGGAATTAGAAAAAACATGTTTTTTGGCTTCCCAGCAATATGTTTTACCTCGATTGAGAAATTGGTTATATTTTTGGCGAATCTTGAAAATCAACAAAAAATTACATAAATTTCCTTTCAAAATGAAACTTACTGGATCGAAATCGGATTAAAACTCAGGTAGTTACAGGTATTTGGAGTTAAGTTAAAAATTGTGATTTAAAACATGAAAATCATCAAAATTGCTTGATATAACAACATGCAAAGTGCGACTAAAAATCGATACCTCAACCGATTGTCATAAAACTTTGAGAAAAGGTCATTTACAGTTTGATAATCTTCGAAAAAATGCAAAACATTAAAAATATTGACGTGAAAAATCGAGGTTTATTCCGGCTTCCGACCACTGTGCCCCGCCACGATGCGATGAAGAAAACACTTCCTTTTTTGCCGCTAGAATAGTTGTTCACAGGCGAAAAAATGACGCTCAAAGTTCCTTTGTTTTAAAAGCACATGATCGCTTGGAAATGACTTGGCAGGTGACATACTATACAAAAGCAAACTGTTCCTGCGTTTGGCATAAATCCTTTACGAGATATTCTTCCAATTCAGTATCTTCTAAAGCTTTTGGTTTACCTTTACGTAGACGACACTCCTCAACTTCTAAATTCCCGTGTTCAAAGCGAAGGAACCACCACGGTTCAATGTTCCACTTTAACCAGCATTTCCGTAAACTTTTTTAAACTCTTGGTGCGCTTTAGCCACCGTTTTTTTTTTGTTTTTTGAATAAAGTAAGTAACTTTTCCCGAGGATGACGACTGTTTTTTTTAAAAAGAGACATTTTTACATAACTAAAAGTACATGATGCCATAATAAAATCACAAAGCCATATTTAAAGAGGTTTGTTTACCATATGTCTCAGCTTGGTTCATCTCGTTTTAGACATGTCAAAATCGACCAACACTTACTGCTGACGCCATCTATTGACTAACAACGAGAAGTTAGTCGCGATTCCAATATAATTCGTCATCTTCTGGCATGAACAAACTATTTATTACAGCAATTAACCCTCTAGTGCCCAAGTTAATTTCTAGACGGACTTCGGTAAAACCACTACAACCACTAAAACCACTAACCACAATCATTTAACTTTTCACGAAAAACTAATTCCTTATGTTGTTTAGATTTATACTCCCAATCGGGGTTTCACATTTTCGAGATATAAAACAACTGAACGTTTCACGTAGTCAAGATTGTTATTCGAAAAAAGCGGAGTTAAAAAACACCTCTTCTCCAGGAGAGCTGAGTTCTGTTGCTCGCAGCAAAATAACATACTCACTTGCTGCTTACACCACAGCCGAGCGAAACACAGAAATACATCGCAACGCTGCACACCGCTGAGACAATACAACAGAGACAACATGAATTTTCTCTATGGAGAAAATGATGCGGAATGGCGTCTATATTTTTTTCAGTTTCAAAATTCAAATCAAACGCAATCTATTATTCTGCCTAGATGCTCACCAGATTGTGTAGTTATTGTGAGAAAGCTCATCTTAATTTGTTATCTCTCAGAAGAGGTGTGTTTTTGCAAGCTAATCAGTTACACACGATTAGGGTTAAAAATGTATCAAGAGATGACAGTTCTTTTCAAAACATTCGAGAGCGTTCCTCTATGATAGTACTAGTTTTTGGCATTCCAAATTTGTATGGTACTGCATAAAATAGACTAAACTGAGTTGAAAAAATAACGTAGGAAACTGTCCCAAAACGATTAAACTTTGAGTGAACATGATAGTGATCAGTCTAAATTCTCTGATTACTTTTACTCTAAAGCGGAAAACGTGATTGGAATGAGGTCGATATCTCGTACCTTTTTCGATTAATTGAAAAATAAAACCCGCAAAAGAAAAGTAGCGTAAAAAACATGACTATACATATAACGCTGCCGTCTAGTTCCCCATACACGATTGTTTTTTCTTCGTTTACTTTATTTCCATGTCGACGATGGTATGTATGTTGTATATAACAATCGATATGCGACACACACATCCATCGATACACAGCCGCCCTATTGCCGAGTTTACTTTTCTTTGCACGAGAGCTGTCCGAGCCGTTTGTATTTTATCTCTTACGCTTATTCTTCCTACAGCCTTTTTTAAAAGCCATCAAACGACATTCGTCATATGCGAATAAAAAAAGTGGAGAAATATCTCCGGTGGATTTGGGCTGTTGCCAAAACGCGCTGTTTGTGTAGCACTTCTTCTTTCTACTACGATCGCTATTTTGAAGGCATCCTTCAAATAATGCCAAATTGACACACGTAGGGGCCGTTCCTAAATCACGAGGTCATAAAGAGGGGGACGGGGGGGTTTGTCAAAAGACCACGCACGAGGGTGGGGGGGTTAACGAAATGACCACGAGAAAGTGATCAAAATATGGCCACGTGGTTTAGGAACGGCCCCGTAGTACATTTTTTGTTTCCTTTTGTGGTGCTCTGTTGCCAATGCATTTCCAGTGCGATTACCCGACTGCTAGCGCGGGTAGGTATCACGAGCAAACAGCAACAGAAAAAGTATTTTGAGGAGACAGTACAGATAAGGCTGTACTCTTGGGATGCCTGCACACGATTCGCTGCTCTCTCACGTCGATTTGCTCACCAGTGTGAGTGTTTTCAAACGAGTTTGATTACGGAATTCTTAATTTTAGCTCTCAATTCAAAATTGTTTGTTTCCTTTTTGAGCCCTTCAGCTGTCGAAATCAATGCAAGAGCATTCCAGTAGTTTTAATATGACTAACAAAATGCCTGAAAAGGAAACATATGATTTTTAGTTGGTGGGAATATTGATCTTTGTCTTTCTCAGGCCCTATTAAAATTGTTTGAAAATTCCGTAAAAATTCCTTAAATACAAACTGGATCCAAAGAATATCTTTGATAAAGAAATGTACACATGTAGAAACGAAACCTGCATGTGTACGAGTCATTCGAAATGGGTACGAATTTTTAATTTATTAAAATTTAAATCGAAGTGAAGAGTGAAGAGTGATCACATCTTCCTATTCACGCTGCTCTGATGATGGTATTTTCCTTTCGAGAATCCTGGTTTCGACGTCATTTTCTGAAAAATGTTGTTTTTACAACGACTCAAGAGACTCACCTATTCAAGTGTTTAAGTGTGATACAAACAATGACATCCAGGAATACAAAAGTATATGTGCCATGTTCTGAAGAGTTCATCACTGGCAAGTAATTTAAAATTGATGACATCTTCACTGCATTGTTCCAAAATTCGGCAATTTCTGTTACATTTGAGAGTAAGTTCTCAGAGCTTTTCTACAGGGTGTTTGATAAGTTCGAACACAATTTGAAAATGTATTGAAAATAAAAATATTAGATATTTTTTTCTAAGTAAATTTTTACTGAGGTGTTTATTTTTTTTATATACCTCATTACTGTATTTAAAATTTTGTTACATGATTTTGTTGCATCAAATAGTATTTCGAATTAGGTACATTTAGATTTTCTATTGGGGTATCGTTTATAAACATTATATATCGTATGTACAGTTTTATTATTTTTAGTAAAGTGCGATTTGTTGTTCCTTGCAACTCCGGATATTGGAGAGATGGGAAATTTCGGAACCTATTCAAGGCTGAGATTCTCCTAGATGTTATGCTCCACAAGGGCTGTATAGTAGGGCAATCTGAGAATCTATGTTTAAGTGTTTCCTCAACACCACAGAAGACACAATTTGATGTTGCATTACGACCTTCTCGAAAGTGGCAAAGATTATGCTTAAGTTTTTCGTTACAGATCAGGTAGTACATGGATTTTTCCTCTGATGACAACTCCTTCCTATTCAGGTTTTTCCAGACTCTACACCAGTTCCTGTTGATTAGGCCTTCAGTCCTGTTTCCAGGAAGTCTTTTTAAGTAATGTATATAGATCCTCTGTGCAAATGGTTCCGCTAATACCTCCAGTGGAATGTTGATTAGTTATCCTTGATGATCTCCTTGTAATGCCCCATTTCTACTGGAATGTCCTTCGGTTCCTCGTTCTAAGGGCGTACTCATTTTAGTAAGATAGTATCTCTCTCGCTTTTTGAAATCGGTTTACCAGAAAGGATCTGCTTTTGCGTATTGGACAGTGCAAGCCCACTCCATTCCATATGAACTGTGAGAGTTGCTGCTTTAGAATCGATCCTATTGTAATATAGGTGTTCAGCAGCCATATTCGTTGCTTTATGTTCAAGATTCTAGTACGGCTCAGCCACACATTTTCCCAATTTTTTCGAATGGTTTCATCGATCGTTGCACTAAATTTTACGCCAAGATTGTCACTTCATTCTGTATAATTAATTCGGGAGGTGTGGGGAAACTTTCCGTTAGCTTCAGTCCCACGGTTTTTTGCAAATTAAGCCGTGCTTCAGATTCCTCTCCAGACTGCCGAAAATAGTCGAGTATTCTTATTAATTAGTTTTTTCAGGATGCTTGACAATAATCGTTATGTCGTCTGCATACGCTGTGACGGATTCTCCACCATCATTACATATCTCGGATAATTTATCTAATAGGGGTTGAAAGTAGATCAAGAACAGGCACATGTTGTTGTGGGTGTTATAGTACTGATTTTTCTTCCATTTGAAGAACGATGTCAGTTTGTTTTTGACAAAGCTAACCCACCACTCTGTCCACGTTTGATAATTGTGCCTTGATCTTTTCCAGTATGCTCACTTCCTTCGCAGTTCCTCCAAGTTGGCTGGACTTAACAGGCAGTTGTTGAGTGTCCATGATGGCCGGGGAACACGTTCCGCTACGTGTTTATTGAGAACATTTACGACATATCAGCTGAGAGCAGCCTTGTGCTGACGAGCTTGATACGTTTCTTATATCAAGAGAATCACACGCGGCACGCACCTAGACCATCGGTATCTTGTCCCAGATCATGGAAACGAGCTTCTTAAATTGGTTCATAGTGCTCATTTTATGTCCGCTCTGCCTGCTAGCATGTTCGACCATACAAAGAATATCAGAGGATTAAGGCCCGGGGAGCTGGGTGACCAGAAAGTTATATCGAGAAAATCCCTCAAATTCTCACGACACCACGTTTGAAGATATTCGCCGTGTAGGCGATTCATCCCGTAGAGGTCGAAGCCAACACCCGATCATTTTGGACATTGTGCGGTTGTTGTAAGACAAAGAGTTTCTCATCAGTAAACTCGAACTCCTGACCTGCGTGCCGAGAAAGTACTTTAGTATGACGTCGCGGTACTTCTTTATCGTGTGCGGTAAACAAACAGCAAATGTCAGCAAGTCGACACCATGTGCCTCGGTTAGCCTATATATAAGGGAAAGTTAACATCAAAACCAATACACAGAATGCACATGGTGAACACCTACACAACGATAAAAAAATTGTATTCGAACTTATAGAACACTCTGTATAACATCTATGAAGTACCATAATGAGGTAATCCAAACCCGTACTTTTTTTATAAACTTTACTAACTTTTTCTGTTAGCTAACTGCTGCTGAACCTTTGCTAATGTTGTGAAAGATTACTCAAATTTTCCATCAACGGTTCATTAAGCCGAGCGCTCGTCGGCTTGAATAATTTGTAATACAGAAATTTTATATCATTTTTTGGATAAAATTCTGAAAAAATGAAATGATTCTTTTTTAATATTAAAATTTAGTTTCAAGATTGTTTTATCAAAATCAAGAATATAATATGGGTACAACAATGTTTCCATTGCGGCCTTTTTTTTCAGAATTTTGTTTCAATGTATGTAATTCCTTCGGTTCAGATGACAAATTCCAATATATGTTTAGACAATTTCAAATACTGAAAAAATCTTCAGGTTTAGTTTTAACCAATCTCATTCAAAATGAAATTCCAAATTCATGCACAAGCATGAGGTATGAATTATTTGAAACTAGTTGAATTATGCATCAATTATTCCATCAAAATCATCACTGCGTTCATGCGTTAACGATACTGAAACAGAACTGAGACAAAACAGTTCAAAAATTCCAGAATAACCAAATAAAATCTGTCACTGTTGGGCATGAATAGAAACCAATTTAATTCCAGATTTGGTGTTATTTGGTAACTTTAAAATTATTGTTTAAAAATTTCAGTCCAACTTCTGTATTCATTTTCAAGCATATTATGCAAATTTTGTCTCTTAAATATTAGTAATTTCACAGCAAACAAACAAGTTTTGTACTAATTTTAATTTATCTTGGATTTTATTTTTTATGGTCTTATGTTTTTAACCTTGATTTATTTTAAATTTTGTCTTGAAATGAGTAAAAAGGGGCAATGTGACAGAAATTGGGCCTACATTTTTTTTTGATACAGCATTACATTCTTTCAAATGCATTGCTGCTTCAGCTTACGTCATTCATAATAAATAGAACTACAGTTTTTTCTTGCAATTGTCTTAATGACTGTGTCCTAAACACTGTCTTAAAAATCTTTGTGTAATCGATGCGATTGCTTAAATTGCTTGCTTATATTTTTCTTCTCTTTCTCACACGTATAGGGTACAAATACGGTTCAGGTATTTGATTCTTCCTAGTACCACAAATCAAACGCTAACCGTTGTGTTTTTAATCGCTCTAGATAAATCCAACCTAAGCTGAACTCATTGCTATCTTTTCGTCGAAGGTCAAGTTTGGGTAATTTCGTGACCGGCACTTCGTTTCGGCATTCGTTCGTTACCCCGCTGCTGCAGCGATTGTGACCAACCGAAACGGATTAATCTCAGCGTTTATCATTCGCCACGCACTGTGGCCACTTCTGTGCTGCTCGTGGAACGTGATTTTGCCGTCGCTCGTTGCAAGCCGTTTCCTGAAAAACTTCACCCCGATTCGTTTGTCGAGCTTGAAACAATTACTCTAACCAGATCAGTGTGCTTTCAAATGGCCATTATTAATTGCCTTCGTTCGCAAACAGTTTGAAATGGTGCTGAATTTGAAATCTAGTTCTCTCGATGGAATTTTGTCTACTTCAGTGCAGAAATGGCCGCCAACCGAGTTGGGATAATTGATCGGTAAGTGCTCTCATTTGGGGGAGAAATGAAGTTTCGTGTTGCGGGATATCACAGGTCAACACGATTTTTTTTTTGCTTCGATACAAATTCTCGCCAAATTTTTGGCATATTAAATTGATAGCATCCTCTCAAGTAAATGCATTATGATCTCAAAAAGCTTCCTTCCGTTTATTACGCGGAAGCAGGAAACTGATACCTCAAAGCTTTTCGTTGCCTAATGACCGTCCGTCACTAGTAACAAAATGACCAACGTTAGGTTTCAATTCATTGCACTGTTTATATTTTCCACCAGGCCAGGCTCCTTCACGGTCCAGAAGATATGTACCAACCAAGGACACAGCACTTCAGAATGGTTAGGTCGCAATTCTCGTTACCCATAATGGGTGTACAATTGTATGTCGAGCTAAACAAAAAAGTATCGACATCGTACAGAAAACACAAACATTGCACCCAATAGCGAGAGGATAACCAATTGAAGGAGCTCAACCAATCGATTTTCATCGGCCGTCGCTACTACCCATCGCGAACTACGACGATGTTACAGCACCCCGTCACTTTTCGCTATGGTTATAATAATTATCAGTCGAACCATTATCAATTAGCACAACACTGGGAGCTTTCCCCCTTCCCCACGGGGTGGTACGTTGAAGACCGCATCGCATTTCAAAGTAAGAAACACGCCGTTCGAAAGGAACCTATTGGCAAATAAAACCGAACCCCACACACTCAAGCGTACCGGTGTGTGAAATTGTGCGATGATGCAAGTGAACTCGATTGATTGCAGGGGTAATTGTAATATCTAGCCAGCGCGCGGTGCCTTCCGGGTGCTACAACCGATAAAGACAGGCAGAGTGAGGGAACACAAAAAAATGGCATCTTGCGGTTATCAATGTACGGAGAACAAATTGAGAAAGAAATCGGAATGCAATTTGCAGGTAAATACAAGTTACTTTCTTGGAGACTTCGTTTGCTCACAGGAAGGAAGGTTTCTCAATATCCTGCACCCGGGGCTTCTAGTAGACGTGTTACTATCCGGACTGAATTCAAACATATGTAATGGAAGCCTATTTTGGATCTTAAGCTTAATAATCACATAATTTAATAGCTATTCCCTTACAGTTATTTAATGTATTCTTGTTGTTTCTCTATCACCAATTTCCAACGTTACGGTAGGTTCACTATTCTAGTCCGTTTTGCATTTTTATGATTCCGATTGAAGATTTTTAGTTTGAATAGGATTATTGTTTTTTATAAGCTTACGAAATAAAAAATTATTTTCTACATTGGGAAACCGCTACTATATCTCAACACTTATATTTATCTCAACGCTCTTATTGCTCCAAATTAACGTTAATTTTTACTAGCAGTTTGAGTAATCTTTCGACGCTTACTGAGTGAGAACTAAACTACTAGAGAACTAGTTCTGAAAATTCTATCAGCGGCGAGGCTCGATGTAAATGTACCAGAACTGAGAATGCGAACGAAATATTCATTAAGGCTAAATAACATGTGATAATAGCGTTATAGTTACGGATAATTTAAATTTACATATGATTAGTTCTGTTCCACAATATTGTGGAATATGCAGTTTTCAAAACTTACTGGGTCTTGTAAATTCATATTTGAATCATAATATTGTTGAAAAATATTTGGTGCTACTGAATACTTTTAACTCATCGGCTAGCGGGAAAATTGTAAACCTGCAACAGTTGCCTAACCCAAAAGCGGTTCGAGAACTTCCTATTTTCCAGCTCACGGCCCCAGTAGACGTACTTTGCGTCGCAATCAGGAAATCTCCGCCGAACGCCAATCAAAGCAACGAACCTTACTGTTGTACCCTCGAAGTACTACGTACGTTGTTATGTCCACACAGGTTCGTCAGAAACGCGGTAACGAAACCAATTTTGCAAATTTCAAAACAGAAAAGAAAACTGAAACGCGTCAAGAGAGCCCACCGTTCGTAACAAATAGGTTGAGTGCCTATATTTTACAAGTGCGGTACCCCAGCATACTAGCGCATAGTAAGCACTACCCCGAATATTTACCTTGAGTGACGGTCTACTGCAGCTATCGACGTTCGATGGATCGTGGCCGCCAGCGTAAAGCACGCAGTTAGCCGCTGCCGTACGGACTCCTCGTGTAAAAAGTGCTCCAAAATTAATAAGTTCAATAATCCTGTTTACTGCCCGTCGTTGTGCCGTGTGGAATTTGCTTTCTTCGCTGCACACATTTCGTCTGACGTTACACTCGATTATTTCCACTTTTATTACTTTGTGCTTCTTTGTAGCCCATCCAACCGATCGTACATAAATGGAACCAATAATCTTCCACTTTATTAATTAACTGTTGTTGTTGTTATATATGTTTCAAGAATTACGTTCGCTGGAAATCCGGCATACAATGAACCATTTGCGGTAAACACTATCCAGCTTTTCGGCGATAAAAACATGTGGCATGCAGATAAACGCTTATCGAATGATATCTGCGGTCTTTTTCCTGTACACGAACACTTCGCCAAAAGCACGAATAATCGGTTCTTTTTGCACTAATAAACACGGTTCAATTTATTTACTTTTCAGCTGGATGTTATTTTTTAACATCACCACGAGGGTATGGTTTACGATATTAAATCCCTTTCCAAATGGAGCAAAACTCGTCAACAGTTACTGCGCATCGGAGGTCAACCGACCGTCACAAAACAAATGCTATTTAGTTCCCGATTCTGAAACTTCGATTTCGGCTACCACCAGCGAGTACATAACTTCTTCTACACCTGCAAAACGCGTTTCCTCAAAACTGAAAGGTTGCGTTTTTTTTGCTTCACCATCTACTATTTTCCCAATTTCCACCGTTTCTAGCCCATCAAACACTTACTACCGACTGACGGTTCGCACTCACGCTCGGACGTTCCGTTACGCGATTTGGCCGCGAACTGGAATAAGCACAATTTGCCTGAAAAGCACCCTATTGCTGCACACCGTTCGAGCCGGACTGAGCAAGAGCACCACGCAGGAACCACATATCTGGCTAGCGTGCCCCCAAGAGAAGAAAGCATAGGATAGAAATTGTGGTATGCCCCGATCGCAGACGAACACTGAACAACAACACTTCGCAACACCGCCGCTGCCGCTGGCTTCAACTTGCTGACTGATATCGCTCTGTTGGGGTGCGTGCTTCCGCGCCGACAGATCGCCTCGTAAACAGAGAGGAACGCAAACGCGAGAGCACGAAAGCTTGAGCCGGGCAGCAGCAGCAGCAGAGTGGTGTGAGAGCACACCCGTAGAAGAAGAGCATTTCGCAGTATGATCGCAGAAAAAATTAACCGTTCGAGCTTTTGCGATCAACGCTTTGTCGGGTTGGTGATAAGGGGCACGCATCTCAACTTTTGGAGCAAGTTGTGGATAAGGTTGTTACTTTTTTCTATTTGCGTGAATTTTTCTGCGTAGTAGAAAATTGTTTGAAGGTAACGAACCATTTCAACTGGTGTTGTTTGAATGAGGCAAATTGCATTGATGTTCCAAACTAGATCAGTTCCCTGAGATTTTAAGTAGTTTTGCGCTAATCTTTGTCGAAAGTTCATTCAGAAGATTTTTTCTACAAACAAGTTCAGATGTTAAAAGATATAAAGGACCAAACACCAACACTTATCACTCTTACTTAATCTACTACTAATTTTAATTTGTTTACTTGTAGATTTAGTTAGCTCTTCATATATAGCTCTTGCGGTAGCACTAAACTAAAGATCTTGACCAAAAAATCAATAAAAGAACGAATCTTTTTAGTTTCGCACTATTCAGAATTTCATTTTGTTCCTTTTATATTTTTTCTTATGCAGCTATAAATCAGAAAATAAAACTTATTTAAATTTTAAATCATAAAAAATTTCCATGTAAAAAAAGTTGAAAATAATTGAAACGTATAGATTTATTGAACTGAAAACACTGAAACAAATTTGTACATCTTCGTTACAATAAAAAGCTCTTTCGGTTTTAAACCATTGAGGAATTTCTATTTGTTCAGGTTCATTGCCAACGGCATTGAAATCACTCATTGCCATTCAAGTCACTTTTACTGATTCGCAAAGAGACGAAATCACATAGACGTTGGCGCAACTGGCAGAACAAGTAAACATTCAAAACTTTAAACATTACACATTTTTTATGAATTCAAGCAAGTGGGATTGCTACCACAGTTTTAAAGTTTTTAGATAAGCACAGAAGTTATTTTTTACATTGGCACAAAGTTTAGGTAACATTAATTAATATTTTCATCATTGACACCTAGGATTTTCTTCCGTCGACACCTTGCTTTGTTCTAATAGATTGACTGTGAAACTATGAATGTTGATAAATTTTACTTACAGCTGGAAAAAGATTATTGTATACTGATGGAACGCTCTACTATTTTTGTGAGGATTAGTTGAGAAAAAAGTATTATTGGTTAGATGGGAAAAGCATGAATGTGAAAACCAATGACAAAATTAGAAATACAAAAACGCAAATATTTTAGGTAAATTGAATATGAAATTGAATTTTCAAAAACCAAATTAACATATAATCAAAAAATGGCAAAAATCTAATATAAAAAACGCAAAAACTATTCAAAAGTATTATTACATACTGATGAGATGACCAAACGTAATCTTTTCTTTGCATTCGTCTATTTCAGTATCCAAGTCGGTTTACAATGCCAAATTTCTTTCAAAGCGATGCTTCTGCCATTGGAGTCGCCTCTATTTGAAGGAATTAGTGACATTATTGTTATTTTTCACTAAAAACATTTTAATGGTAAAAGTAACTGAGGATTCAAAATGAATGAAATAACACAAATTAATCTTCCTAGCAACGTTTTAGGTAGTCAACAGTACAAACATACCTAAATTAAAAATATGGAAAGTTACAAGTATTTTTAGAGGTTGTTTGTTTGATTGGTGTACCATCTTCCGCAAAGTTATAGATAATAATTTTGTTTTACCGGAAAATATACACCATGAAACAAAATTAATTTCAAAGAAAAATATCTAGGAAAAGTTGAAGTATTATCTCAGGAAGCTCATTTTTTTTTAATTTTTTGTATTTTTTATGAAAATCACAGCAAAATTAGAAAGTAAAAATTCAAACCAGAACGGTTTGTTCGATTAGTATTATATCTTCAGCAATTTTGTAAACTGCAACTTTGTTCTTCCAAAAAAAATGTGGAAGAAAAACCAGAGGCAAATGATCATAAATTAGGTATCTTAAAAAATTCACTCTTAAAAAACCTGATTTGTTTAAAAAAAAAAACTACACAATGCTAGCTAAACATAGTTATTTGGACTTGAGGAAAAATCTTAACTTTTCAAATGAATTTTTTTTTTCAAAGTTTTTCTTCCACAATGTATGTTTTTTTTTTTTTTTTGAAGGTCAAAATCATTTATCTACACGCAAAAGTTGGACTGTGCGTAACCACATCAATATTGTGTCTTTTCGGAGCATTTTTTGTACTGTTTCGGAACCAGTACAACGAATGTGTGTTGTTCATAACGCATTTGGTGGTCTAGCGAATGTTCAATGTATTGGACGGCTCAAAATCAAAACACTTTTGAGGTATTAACCGGTGCTAGTATTGTTCTAGTATTGGTAATATTGTTCAAATGCTGCTGTCGTTAAATCAGTGCAAGCAGTAATCAATACTGATGGTCTTGGTACTGACTAGGTTAATGCAAATATGAACTAATCGATTCACTATCATGAATCCGCTCATTCAAAAACATCATCGAATCAATAACAATCAAAAATACATTGGATTTGTTTAAAACATTTTGCATTAAACGACGACTCTGTTTTTATTCATATGCATTCGGTTACACGTTACTGTCACCAGTGTCAGTAAATTCTGTTGCAACAATGCTCGCTATTGACTGTTTCGGTTGCTGACAGTGATTAGAGATGCACGAGCCTTTGATACGCACCGACTCGCGAAAGTAACCAGCAGTTTATCGAGCGCCCTAAAACTGATCGTTTGCCCAAAACCGAAGTCTACCGAAACACTACGGTTTTGTGTGTATTATACATATTCTGATTTCGATCTCTGTCAACGTATTCATTACGCAACTGTTGCGTTATCTTTTTGACACATTTGCGGCTAAGACAAGACGCGACAGCTGGCTTCTTATTTTTCTTTTCGTAACGGCCGTCATCCCCGTCGAAATTTTTTTGAACGTTCCTTACTGTTGATGCCAGAATGATTATTTTTGACAACTTCTGCAGGTCAATGAAAATAAAACAAATTAAAATTGCAATATATAAGCGAATAATACTCAATTTTTATATATTATTTTATGTACAATAAAGCATACTTCTACTATTAATTTTTTTCTTCCTAAGTTTCTTGGTACCCAAATTATTTCTTCCTAAGTTTCTTGGACTTCAACCGAAATAGTAAAAAACGATTAATCAATGCATTTTTAAAGTTATAACAGTGAAATACATTACTCGGTAATATCATGTACCTTGCATACTTTTGCATCATTATTTATGAACAATTAAAATAGTTAAATTATGACTCTCCAGCATCACTGCTTTACAGTGAAAAGTAACCTCGTTGTATTTTCTATGTGACGATTGCGTTACCGGATTCAGCCAATCAGCAGCCGGTTCAATTTGGTTGCATGTAACGGTGACCAGCTGTCGCGTCTTGTCTTAGATTTGCGGTGCAAAGCCAGAGCATTTAATGTGCGTTTTGAGAGGACACATCGGTTGATGTAAGCTTGAACTTTTGCGTGTACAACTTTGCTGAAGGCACTACACCAATCCAACAAACCATTTCGCCTCTAGTAATATTTTCATCATTCACTCGGTTTAGTAAGTTGAATTTATGTCAACCCTATATGATATTTTAAAAGAAATCAAATGTCAATTTTGAAACCATCCTCAAAATGTTTCACACTAGTTCTGTTTTTTATATCTTGCGCTATAAAACTTTTTCGTGTCTAATTTGGTTCGATTTGCTTGATTAAATCTTGAATTATCCAGAAATTTAGGTTTCGCAGTAATATTTTTTACTTCCAAAAACTTCCATTTGCCTAAAATGATTCCATTTGCTTTATTGGCTCTTCTGCCGCTCATAGCAAGTCCGTCCCATTCGCGTTTTGATGGTGACGAGAAAACAGCAATTGAAAATCGTAACGCTTTAGGTGAAATTTTGCGCTCAAATGCATTTTCAATCAAGACCATCAACAGAATTTAGTACTGCAAGAACAATCTACACTTTGCATAGTAAAACTTGCATAAACACCGAAATTTGATTAAAATTTGTTGAAAATCATCAGCTGGGAGGGTTTGCTTTTACGGTACGTAGCCAGAATGATAGCAAGTCAGTTCCATAGCCAGCTACGACCGGTGATGAAAAACAAACTACTCCAAATCGATGAGGGTGCTGAAGCTTGCATATGGAATGAAACCATCGCTGGTCAATTCATAAATGACCATCTCTCGTGCTTCATTAAACAATTATTTTGTGAGGAACATAAAACAATGTACCAACTGCACCGCTCAAAATAAAATTTGATTTTGTTTTTACATTTGATACTACTGATAAATTCAAGATCAGTTTAGGTGTAGGAACTTGTTATAAATTTTCCTGAGAGTGGTCACACGTTCGTGATGGCGGACAGCTTCCACGTATCAGTGAAAGCAAATATGAAAGAACACGTATTTACTTAGGAAAATGTTTGCTCTGTTAAAAAACAGCTAAGTAGCGTACTGAAGTATTTGATATGACTGACAAATTCTTCAAAACGAAATTCACGACAATAATTGAACAATTCTTAACCACGTCTTTACATTAAATACGGTTAAAATACGAAAAGTAGTATTTACTAAAGAATGCTTTAACTAACAATACAGTGACACACCTACAGCGTTCACTATCAACAAACAACAGCTGAAAGAAGCTGCTGGGGGAAACTTCGTCTTGAAAAAAACATTGTACTATCAACTAGAGCCACACGATGTAGAACGCGTAAAATTCAATCAAACCTCCTATCGAATATCACTTAGTACATCCAATTCAAAACCTGAAGACCATAAGTTGTGGTAAATATAACATTTTTCATAATCATTATTGGCTGAATAATGACAAAAGATAGAGAAAAGTTGTCAAGGGATAAATTTGAGAAAACTGTCTGAGCTTTTTAAAAAAATATTTAAAAAATTCAATTTGAGATCCTGCACTGAAAAAAAAAATTCAAAAACAAAAAGTTAATTTAAAAAATCGATCATTACTATTTTTTTAAAACATTTTTTTAGATAGATAATTCAGTTGCCTAAAACTTTTCTGAACAAACCTGAAAAATCGATGTAAAGTTGCAAATAAATTACAATTAAGTTTTTTATTCGTTCATGTTTTAGTTTGAATTGGTAAAATGAATTACTTGCCTTTTTGTAGCGCAGTACCATAAGCAAAATATTAGATGTTCTCACAACACTAAACTTTGCCGAAGACAGCATGCTGATCTCTCACATATTTCAACCAGAAAAATCTTAAAATGTACATAACGATTTTTAATGCCTTCTCATAGAAAACTTTATGTTGCTTGCGATATGTGAGAGATAGAAACATGATGTCTTCTGTGAAGTTTCTTGTTTTGAGATCACCTAATACTTTGCCTAAGACACCAAGCGTCTATCTTTATCTAATGAAAAAGTAAATATTCTATCTCACTTTTAGGAGGATTGTTCGCCCAGCTTTCTACATCAAAAGATGCGTTTTCAAATATTTTGTAACTTCTCCGAACATATTATACGGTTATAATAAACATTTGTATCACTATTCAATTATTCGCACGATAACAGCAAAATGTACCATTGTGCATCGGTTGAATTTTTAATGTAAACTGCATCCAGAATGATACTCAGAATTATGAAAAATATCTTAAATATTGAAGCGTAATAGAAAATCAGTTCACCCTGACATTTTTTTCAATGAAATGTTTTATGAAGATAAAATCGGGTGAAAAATGTGATAAAATCGGGGGCAGATAACATCGGGGGCAGATAACATCGGGGGCAGATAAAATCGGGTACAGATATAATCGGGTGATTACTGTAATACAGTCATGGAGAAAAAAATTAATACACATGCAGTGTTGGATGATTTTTCGTATTTTCGCAGTGATTTTAATTGTTGTATGATGTTATGTTACGTCATTAAGATCTGCAGACACTCTTTTTGAAAGAAGAACGAAGAAATAACTGGAGAGATTTCTTTGTCGGTGATTCCAAAAATTTTTTGCGTGAGTTAGTGTTTTTAAAGTGGCGACAAAAATAAATACACTATTGAAATATATATACAAAACAATCCAAATTAGCTTTCTTTCTCTACATATTGTTAGCAAAGTGATTTTTTACGTTATAAAACTCACTTTCAAAGTTTTGTGGCCTGTTTTTTGTTTTGTAAAGCCATATTCAATCTTCTTGGAATGTTTACCCCCAGGTTTTCACGAGTAGAAGCTGAACTAGCATTTCACGCTGCCTGTCCGACGTTCCATAAGACTGTTTTATTCTTTGGATGATGCTGTGCAACCTAGACTTTCCCAATCTTCCATAGAAATTCTAGAGGATTTAAATTAGGAGTCTGCGCTGGTCATACTAATAATTTTATTTTTTTGTTTGAAAAACATCTTCGTGTTTTCAATACTGTATGTTTAGGATCGTTATACTGCTGGATCTCTATCCAGCAAAGTGACATATTTTCTTCGGCATAAGGAAGCAAAATCGACCACCTAGGTACACAGGAAACTTTATTCTACTTCAAAAGCGACACATTTTGGCAAAAACTGAATTTTCTAAAAAGTTTTCAGACTAGGGTGCAACTAAATGGCACATCGTGTTTTGGTCGGATGGGTCGAAATTTAACCTTTTTGGTTCAAACGGTCAGCAGCGGGTGAGAAGACCGGTGAATATTGCCTTCAACGCACAATTAACCACGAAAGTAGTAAAATTTGGAAGTGACCACAAAACGGTGTAATACTGTTTTCTGATGCTGGTATGGAACCCATTGATTTTATAACATAGACTATGAATACTAACGACTGTGTAGATGTTTTACGTAGCGCAATGCATGCTTCTTCGTTGGAGAGTAACGATCCTAACCATACAGCATTGAAAACACGAAGATGATTTTTAAACGAAAATATAAAATTATTAGTTTGGCCAGCGCAGACTTTTAATTCAAATTCTTTAGAAATTCTATGAAAGATTGGGAAATTCTAGGTTGCAAAGCATCATCCAAAGAATAAAACAGATTTATGGAACGTCGGGCAGGCAGCGTGAAATGCTAGTTCAGCTTCTACTCGTGAAAACCTGGTGGTAAACATACCCGGAAGATTGAATATGGCTTTACAAAACAAAGGACAAGCCACAAACATTTGAAAGTGAGCTGAGTTGTAACGTTAAAGGTCACTTTTCCAACGATATGTAGAGAAATAAAGCTAATTTGGATTGTTTTGTATATATATTTCATTAGTGTATTTATTTTTGTCGCCACTTCAAAAACACTAACTCACGCAAAAAATTTTCGGAGTCACCGAAAAAGAAATTTCTCCAGTCATTTCTCCGTGCCTCTTTTCAAAAGAGTGTCTGCTGATCATAATGACGTAACATAACATCATACAACAATTAAAATCAGTGCGCAAATACGAAAAATTATCCAACATTGCAAGTTTATTTATTATTTTCTCCATGACTGTATATTATATTACCATCATTTTTTTTTGCTGCAATCAGAGCTGCGATTTATCGAAGTTTTATCGTGAACATGAAAGAGAAAGAAATATCATCGCATTCGGTATTCCTTCCACTAACTGCAAATAATTGGCGCAGTAAGCATGGCGATTTGACACGAGATTCAATGTCTTAGGTAACTTTTGTTGGTTACTGCGTTTTCATTGTAAACGGTCGTTAAGCTACAGAGTTCGCTCTGGACTTTCACACTGGGGCAAGTCTTGCTGATATTTTTAATATCAAACATCACCATGGTGCAGTGATTTTTTCATGTCAGTTCAGTTTGCACATTTTGAGCGTTAATCAGCCTAACTACTCATGCGTTGGTTCTGCTGAATGACAAGATTTGATTTATTCGTTTTGTATATAAATAATAGAAAATTCAATGTAGGTACCTCGAGACTGAGTTTACCTACTAAATATTATAGTAAAATATTCACTATGTGCTCAGGAACGGAAAACGATTTGAAGGCTTAAACGAAAGAGGACAGTTCTGTCTTACAACTCGCACACTAGTTAATAGTCGAAGTCACAGGTGGAATACAGTTAGCTTAAGATCTGTAACGAAAGTAAATTTAATCCCTCGTATCAGTTGAAAGAAAATCAATGAATTTATTTTTTTCTCGCGGCAAAATATCACGGTACCAGAGTGAACATCATATTTCTGATAATTCGCTGTCAGTGCGGTTATTCTTTCTCACTGTAGCGGTATATCAGTAGTTTGATATTGACTTTTCACAGCCCTGGCTGCGATCATACTCAAAATCGCTAATGACAATGTGAAAATTGTGAAACAAACCTTTTTCACTGTTTTGCTGGGTTTTAGACCTAAGGGACTCTTTAGGATTCCGCAGTAACTCTTAAATAAAACATGAAATTTTCACGAAGGTAAAGCAAAGCAAAGCCTTGGTGCTACATTCCGATTCGGAACTTGACCTTCTGTTTGTTATACACAGACTTCGCAGCCAACTGTTTAGTGTACAGGACAATTGCGGGGCTAGCGCTACGATCCTACTGACACTAACAGTCTCTCCCGAGCCGAGACTCGAACCTACGACCACTGGCTTGTTAGGCCAGCATCGTACCTCGAGACCATCTGGATGGTTAACACGAAGGTAATTTATTTTATTTTGAAGAAAGATTTACACTAAGATCGCTTTTCAAGCGGTTGTTTACTCGGATTTTTTTACGCGGCTTTTTTACGCTGATTCCGGAATTAAAGCGTTTTTTTACGCGGATTCCGGAAATTACGCGGTATTTTTTTTTGCGCGAATTTTGGTTTCTCTTCACTCGGATTTCATAATTAACGCAGGTTTTTTTTTATGCGGGTTCCGGAATTTACGCGGTTTTTTTACGCGAATTCCGGAATTTTCGCGGTTTTTTTTACGCAGCACGTATCCCCCGCGTAAAAGCGACTTTAGTGTATATTAATTTTCAACGGCCCCCTCAACCACCATGCATCTCCATTGAAAAAAAGCCCAGGGGGTTTGTTCGGTGGGTTTTAGTAGGTCAATATTTTCAACATTACCCTTACCTGTTTCTACTACCACTGATTAATTTTCATTCTCCTGACAATATTTTGGCAATATATAATTTGACAATCAGAAAGTTCTGAGTGGTGATTTCGTTCTTCCTCCAGTTCTGAGATATTTATTATTGGTTCATCTTCATTGATAAGATGATTGTTTCAAACCACACCTCAAAATAATAATATTTAAAAGTAAAAATATATAGAAACACTAAAGTCGCTTTTCACGCGGGGGATACGTGCCGCGTAAAAAAAAACCGCGTAAAAAGCGACCTTAGTGTACATCATATTTGCAGTAGATTTTTTGGGAAAATCTCTTCTGAAGACCATAAGGCACTACGATGCTTGTAGAGTTCACCTCAAACTAATTAAATATCGGACGACCGGTTCGACATTCAATTTTTCTGGGCTCAAATGGTGAGCAACTAGAAACGTACACACTTTTTGGCAGGATATTGTTCAAGGTGACATTTAGGCGACCCGCTGGCAGATCCGGTAAAGGGTCAGTTTTTAGAAGTATTCCTAGTGCTTCTCGTGTTGTTTTTACTGCTTCCAGACGGTCAACAAAAACATGAAGGGCATATTCAGCAGTTGTCCAAATCATTCTTTGGTCTAATTTTTTGAAAAAACTCAAAATCACTGCTGCATCAGTGCTGTAAATTTTGTTTTATAGAACTGAACTGAAAACTTTTGAAAATGGTTTTCTTTTTAATCTGTGTTTTGTCACTTTTTGGAACAGAAAAAATATCGTTCTAAAACCATTTGCACGCTGCCAATTTATAGGTAAAATGTCATATTGTAATAAAAAAACTCATTTTTTGGTGCAAATCGACTGAAGGATGGTATACGTCAACAGTTTGCAACCATCAGCCCTCAGGTAGCCAAGAAAGTTGGCTGTCTAGCCATCGTTAACCACCTAAATTGTAATGGGACTACCAAGTAAGATTAGTCTCAAGAGGCTAGAAAAATGTTACTCGAGGATACCGAACGGAAAACGTTCAAAATACAGGTTTGTTATGATAACCCAAGTTTAAAGAACTGCATGATTCTAAGAAATTGATAAAACGAAAACGGAAGACGAATACCTCCACGATCAAATATGTTCGCTGTCCTCCAAAGCCCTACTTGCAGCATAAATTATTCGCTCATACCAATCCATCCTGAAAAAATGTTACATACGTTTGGCTCAAACCGTCAAATCCAGAAAGCCAAGTCTTGTGGATATTGAGTGTTTTGCCAAAGTAATCATTCAATGCGCATAAAAATTATCGAATTTCCATTTGTTGTATAATGAGTGACAGATGCCAATTGTTTAGAACAACAAGATGTATCACCAGTGCGGAGAACGCATAGTGTGTCTATATTAGCTGGTTGTGTTTGCTGGTGTAAATCTAGTAGAACATTGTTCCAAAAATAGACCACCGTTTGAGATGCTCTAAGGAGATCACAAGTTCCGTCCGCTTTTGGGCCATCCGGAACAACTGAAGAAAACGTTTAATGAGGGATTTCATGAACACTTTAGTCTGGTGTACAAATGAAAAACCAAAATTAATCCACCTAGCGGTCAGACCCAGCCTTTCTCATTCAATTTTTTAATTGTAAAAACAGATTTACATGAACGCTTCAATCCGATAAATGTATATTCACTCTTTAGGTTCTAAAATATTGATGTTGTAATCTATATATATATATAGAAATGCAGTCCGGTCTGTCTGTCTGTCTGATCCATATAGGCTCGTAAACTACCGAACCGATCGACGTGAAAATTTGTATGTAGGGGTTTTTGGTGCCGATAAAGGTTCCTATGTTAGTTTGAGACCCCTCCCTCTTCTGGAAGGGAGGGGTCCCATACCAATGAAACATAAATTTCTGCACAACTCAAGAACAAACCAAGCAAATGAAACTGAATTTGGCATGTGGATGTTTTAAGGGGTAACTAATATGTCCATAATAGTTAGATGAAACACAAATTTCTACACATCTCGCGAACTAATCAACTAAATGGAACCATATTGGCAGGTGAATGTTTTAAGTGGTAACAAATATGTTCCATAATCGACCTCAGACAACATTTTGGATTGTAAGATGGCAACTTCCGGTTTCTGGAAAACAGCCAAAAATGCCCGATGTCCACCCAATATAAGTATTTCCGGATCTAGAATAATACACAGGAGCTAAAATCGACCACAGATAGCATTTTAAATTCTAAGATGGCGACTTCCGGTTTCTGAAAACAGCTGAAAATGACCCAATACCCCCCAATATGAGTTTTTCTTTAACCAGTATGCCGTTCAAAATCCAGAAATTGTCTCCAAATGCCATTATGAAATCCAAAATGGCGACTTCCGGTGTCGGAAAAACAGCGCAAACGACCAAAAACCACCCAATATGGGTATTTCCGGAACCGTAATGATGCACTGGAGCCACAAATCGACTTCAGACAACATTTTGAATTGTAAGATTGCAACTTCCGGTTTCTGGAAAACAGCCTGAAATGGACGGTTCCCATTAAATATGAGTATTTCTGGAACCAGAAAGATGCACAGAAGCTAAAAATTGATCACAGACACAGTCTTGAATTTTAAGATGGTGACTTCCGGTGTCTGGCAAACAGCCGGAAATGACCAAATACCATTCAATATGAATGTTTTCGGAACCAGAATTACGCCCAGATGACAGAAATCGATTTCACAGGCAATTTTAAAGTCCAAAATGACGACTTTCGGCTTCTGAAACAGTCCAAAGTGACCAAATATCACCCAATATGAGTTTTTCTTTAACCAGTATCCTAAATACCATTTTGAAATACAAGATGGCAACTACCGGTTTGTGAAAAACAGCCTAAAATACTATCCAATATGAGTATCTCAGGAACCAGAATGATGCAAGGATCTAAAAATTGTCCTCAGGCACCATTTTGAATTGCTAAATGGCAACTCCTAGGCAACAGTGGGAAATGACCGAATAATACTCAATATGGATATTTCCGTAAACGTGATGATGCATAGAAACCAAACGTTGACCCTGGACACCATTTTGAATTTAAAGACGACCGCTTTAATTGTTGGAAAACAACCTAAATAACTAAATACCTCCCAATATCGGTATTTCCGGTGTCAGATTAATGCCAGAAAATCTGCTGAAAATGACCGAATACCACTCAATATAAATATATTTAGAGATAAAGCGATGTACACAAGCCAACAGTCGATGATGTTGTCATTTCGTTCAAAACCAATCATTTCAAACGAGTTGTTATTTGACTTTGATCATATCCTATGGCCGATTGGTTAAGCATTTGCAGACTTTAAACACATCACAAGGAATCAATGAATTTGAAACGTTCAAATAGTACGATACCACACTTAAATTATGTTAAGGCCACATATATCGATCAAAGCAGGTATAGTTTTAAATAGTCTTTGAATTTCTTTTCTTTCCATAACTTTTGAGCCACATATCAAATTGTTATGAAGTTTGTTATTTGTGAGTTTGAGAGATGACTCGTTCGTATGACACTAGTAATGTTCAGATAAGTCATGTAATCTTTGAGATAATACACTTTCGTTGTATTGTTAACAAATTAATACATAACAGTTGCTTAAGTTCGATTATAATCAAATGAAATGGGAACGTATCGGGCAGCCAAACTTTGAAACCACGTGTTCAATCATAATTCATCAGTTAACCCTTAACTAGCTCGCTCATCTGATATCAATATTGATCACATCGGTTGTGTAGTTTCTGAGATAATGAAGTTCCGTGATTTTCACAAGTCGGTACATTACAGATGAAGCTACTGTTCGATTACAGTAAAATTCAATAGGGTCTTCTGAGGCAGCTAGACCATTCATTTGACACTAATTTTGTGGAAATCGGGTTAGCCATCTCTGAGAAAAGTGAGTGAGTCCAAGTAGTCATCGGAATATGTTCCTTTGCATAGCTGGATTTCACATTTTTAAACATACCAGGCAATCTAATAGTCCGATTGCAAAGAAAATCAATAGAGTCTCATGAGGCAACTAGACCTTCCATTTGACACTGATTTTATGAAAATCGGTTCAGCCATCTCTGAAAAACATGAGTGAGATTAAACAGTCTTCAGAACACGATTCTTTTCTAACTTTTGAACAACATGTTCAATCTTTATAAAATTTAAAACTTAAGGGTATTCCAGGTAGCACGTTCTATTGAGACCAATTTTGTTCAAATCGGTTGTGTAGTTTTCGAGATAATGATGTTTCATGATTTTTACTATTTGATACATAACCTCGAAACTAAAAATCCTATTACAATGAAATTCAATAGGGTCTTATGGGACAACAAGACCTTTCATTTGCAATTATTTCATGAAAATCGGTTCAGCCATCTTTGAGAAAAGTGAGTGAGAATAAAAATCTGCACATACACACAAATACACACACACACACACACACATACAGAAAATGCTCAGCTCGTCGAGCTGAGTCGAGTGATATATGCCATTCCGCCCTTTGGATCACTTTTATATTTTCGGTTTTGCAAGTGATTGCTATACCTTTCTAGGAGAAAGGCAAAAATAGTATTATGTAACTGAATATCGTTTTTAAAATATTTTTAATAATTAATAACAAAAATATAAATATCTAGCGGATTGAATGAGATCAAGCGATAGGTCAGAAGCAAAAGTACACTTAACATGAGTTAAGATTTCGAAGCTTCAAATTCGATATCGTTTAATAGAAACTGCTACATTAAAACTCTATATTTTCTCAAATGTAATGTTTAAGTTTCGCTGGTAACCTAATACAAACCGATTTTTTTTTTTTCAAAAAATAATAATTTTGTTTTTTTTTTGTGTGGATTATGTTGTTTTTTCAACCATGATTTTTGAGCTATACCTATTTTTTTTTAAATAAATTTTTTGCAAGCTTGCATCTTTCCAAACAACTGTAAGGTTAAAACAGAAACAAAGCCAGTTGGAAAATATTTTCAGCTTTTACTGGGAGAAACCATTTTTCCCAGGAACCTATCCACAATTTTATTGGTTCGTTTAATTACAATTCAGTTCATAAAAACAATTTCATATACAAATTTGTTCGTACTACAAACAAAGCTTTACAACTATATCGGACTTCAAACTAAATAGATGTAATTTGGATAAGACCACTGGAAGAGGAAAGCTCCAAACGGTCTGTATTACACTCGCAGAAGCTGCACACACAATAAATTAAGACATTAAGATGATATATTACACGACGCACACCTAATCAGGCCAAACCTATCGCTCATTAATCTATTCCAGCTAAATAGATTTTATGTCGAGGCGAGGCTACTACGCAACGCCTCCACCTCCCTCGGCGTCATCATCAGTCACAAACTGATAGAATCGAAAAGTTCATATTTTATGTTTGCATTGTTTGTTCAGGTTTATTACAGTCGTCTATAAATTGCAGGCTCCAATCTTCCATCAGCTGAACCGTAGCGGGCCAAACGGTAGCAATTGTGGATGTATTTCATTTCAACACCACTAGTCTGTAGGTGAAAGAGGAAGGTGGTTCACATTTCAGCGATAGTAGTAACGGTGGGGCAGAGCTCTGGGGAGCAAGTGTGAGAACAGTATGCTACATCTCGCAAAGAAAGCTAGGCGGAGCTGCTTCTGACGGCAGAAACATTTCTAATTCCTTTCCGCTGAATCGGATTTAAATAAACAGAAGAAAAAAAATCCTATCGGGGCAATAATATTAAAGTCGTATTAATGAAGAAATGCGGGAAAAGCACACACAACATACGCGCTAGCTGGTTTCTATTCGTAATTAGTATCCGCTCCTATAATTGTTTACTGCTTCGAGATGTTTTACCTCTTCATTCGACCCAACGTGCGAACTTTGGCTAATTGTTATTTTCCGGAAAGGGTGTTGCTTGCCACACGACCCTGGAGAAGATGTTTCGAGGTTTATAATTACGATCGTTTTATGGTGCTTCGACAGCTTCGCATGCATTGGCTGTACATGCACACATGCGACCTGACGATGTGAAAATTCATTCCACCCGATGGGTTTTCTATTGCGCTTTGTGTTACGGTTTACGTTTGCATTAGGAAAAAATGACAAAACTTTTTACGCCGTTTTCACTTTTCCTCGCTATGTTGAAACTTGGAATGTTTTTCGTTTGACGGGATGTTTGGTGATGGCGATGTGCGAACGGTTTTCCTGCTTATTCTGCGTGCGTTCGTAAAGCAGGTTTATGTTTTTTTTTAAATTTAAAACCTACATCTCACATTGTGATTCACGTTGTTGTTCCGTCGAACCATAAACTTAGCATAATTCCCCCAAAAGTATCATGCTTTCACAAATTAGATCTGGAAATTTCTCTAGCAGAAAGAGAGATATCACTTCAAGAATGCGGTTTGAAGCTTTTCGTGTCGATTCTCGCGAACAGACGTGGAGGCAATTGAACTGACAACATCGTTAGTAAATCATCACCAACTTCCACCGAATCATCAAATTATGCAGCATTGAGACAGTGAAGCTTCTGATGGCTTAAGCAGCGACAACGTGTCTTAATATACAAGCAACAGCGCGCCCGTGGACGTCTTATTCAGACAGATGCCAGATAAGTGACGGTCGTTGGCCCGCCTGGTGCCAGGCCAGACCAACCCGGACCAGGTAGGCAGGAGAGAGGGCCGAAAACACCACGAGCGTGCCGATTGTAAGCCACCGGGAAACAGTTACGTTTTTCCCGGAATTATCATCAACCGTGCGGGTGCAGTGTACCACTATTCGGGCTCCACATACCGCGTATAATCCTGAAAATATAAACAGTTGGGTCTCTCGTGCTGGATGCCCACAGACCAAACAGTGTGACCGTCACGAAAGGTAAACCTTTTTTCTGTGGAGTCTTACTTTGATTTATGGCACTCTACTTTACCGTGCATAGCATCAGCAGCATGCGCAGAAGAAAACAGAGCAAAGGAATCAGTGTATTTATATTAGCTTACGGTGTCCTCGGAAGATAGTATCGTGGTAGCCTACACTCGCGATTTAACAGTCGTATGTAATCTATTTTATGTATGAACTCGATTCATGACAACGATAAGAGGAAATAAAATCATATGATATTGGTTCTGCTTTATTTTAGATAATCTCAACATGGTTTTATTTTTTTTTTCTTAATATTTTCTTAATCTTTCGATCTAACATTGAATTCAAGCGGTAACTCGAATATTTTTAAATATTTAATTGTATTTGAATACTTGGCTGAAGATCTGTTAGTTAAGTTGTTACGTTTCTAGTTCAATTTACTTGAACATAGAAGCAAATAATCGTCCAATTCATAAAGATTTCGATCATCAGATAGAACAAAAAACAATAAAAAACGATCGTGATGCTTTGAGCCATGTTATACATACCACTGAAGAGCCTCCAGTAAAAATATGTGTTAACCACACACTTAATTCATTTCGACAAACTTCTCAACAGCTGATCGAACTCGGCGTTCTTGTTGCAAATGTCAGCAACATATTTCGACGAACATTTTGCAAATTTATTGATCTACCACAAACCAGCAAGTATTGATCAGAGTTCTTGAAAATTTTACCAAATCTTGTCAAGGGGCCATCCACATGCCACGTGGACAGCTTTGTGGGGGGAGGGGGGGTTTGGCTAATGTCCACGGTCCATACAATTTTTTTAGAATTTATATGAGCAGTTGTCCACGGAGGGGGAGGGGGGGGGTCAAAATCGTTGAAAATCTGTCCACGTGGTATGTGGATGGCCCCCAAGAATTTCACTGAATTTATTAGTCATAGATTTCCCATTAATTTAATAGATACACCCACATAAACCGTGAAAACGTGTTTGATATCTTTGGTATTTGTGTCTATCAAATTGCGTTGATAGACTTGCATTGCAGCTACTTTGTTGGAACGTAGTCAAAAACACAAGAGTACTCAAAAAGTTTGTTCAATAGACATAGCGTGTTATTTCAAGCTCAAGCATATCTGCATATCGAGTTTGAGGAAACTCGCAAAAACAGATGTCAAAAAAAGGACCTATAGAGCGGTTTCAAAAGTGTAATTTGAACTTCAAAAATAAAAATCACTTTTTTCGGTGACAAACATCAAAATACGATAAAAACAGTACCCTCGGGAGGATCAATGTCTTGTAGACTGCAAATTTAAACTGGCTACGTAATCCGTAATTAATCCTATTTGCTGTCGCAATCCGTCTCTTCAATTCGCGGCTCACGACGTTATCGCACCAGGATAAACGAAAATATTTCCATTCTCTTCCTTTAGACCATGCAACGTCACATACGCGTCCGAAATTTCGCCCACTATTCTAACGCATGATGTGAAACCATCGAAAGTCGCATGTTCAAGCATAATCTGCATTTCACTGAATCGTACGCCACCTTAAAGTCTATAACAAAATATGCAGGTTGTGTTCTTAAAACTTGTCGAGGATTAGTTTCAAGTTAAACATCTGATCCGTTGTAAATCGTCCCACTTGGAAACCGCATTTATATTCACCAACAAAGGCTTCTTGAAACTGCTTCAGTCTATGAAACAGTATGCGGGAGAGGATTTTACATATAAAACTGAAGAGGGTTATGCCTCGATAGTTACGTACCATCAATATAATCTAATGAATGTTGCCACCTCACATTCATGACTTGTGTGAGAATAAATTGACCGTCGAATTTCGCTTAGAAGTAGTTTCGTTATCTGGAGAAACGTTCCATGCAAAATTTCAGCTTAATCGAAACTTGGGGCTGATGCCATAACGCGTATAATTACCATAACACAGCAGACGAAAAATCTTTCCTACCGGGAATAAAAGCCTATGTCTTTCCTCTGACTTTGCCTCCTTTGCCACGAGCTTGCATGTAACATGCAAATTCGATTGATCAATAAAGCCATGGTATTGTCTTATACAGTTGCCTCCCCAGCTGGTCTCGAGGTACGATGCTGGCCTTACAAGCCAGTTGTCGTAGGTTCGAGTCTCGGCTCGGGAGAGACTGTTAGTGTCAGTAGGATCGTAGCGCTAGCCCCGCAATTGTCCTGTACACTCAACAGTTGGCTGCGAAATCTGTGTATAGTATACAGAAGGTCAAGTTCCGAATCGGAATGTAGCACCAAGGCTTTGCTTTTTTTGTCTTATACAGGGCTCTACATTTTCAAAACAACAATGAAACTGATATACTCGCGCTGTCATTTCGATTCGAACAGTTTCATTTTCCCTTGATTCCTTCCGGCTACTATCAAAGAATCACTTCTTTCTCTCTTTCCCTCTTTCTTCTTTCGGATCATTTCAAATGAAACTAATGACTATTTCAATCGACGGAGAGAGTGACGGAGGAAGAAACTCTTTCCTTTCCATCAGCGTCTCAATCGAAATTAGCACTGCATCGTCTTATATACCTACCCAGAGGACTAAAGCAAGAATCAAGTGGCGTAAGTGATAGAATGTGGGAA
Source organism: Wyeomyia smithii (assembly GCF_029784165.1). Lineage (NCBI taxonomy): Eukaryota > Metazoa > Arthropoda > Insecta > Diptera > Culicidae > Wyeomyia > Wyeomyia smithii. The sequence continues at coordinate 216,511,986 of NC_073695.1, forward strand.
TACGAAAAAGAGGCCGGACTGCGCTATACACTGTTTGTAGATATTGTTGATTGCGTGAGAATTTATCTCGCAAGGTGCATGAAAAACGCCGTAGAAGTGCGCGTTGATGCCAAAAAAGTTAACCAATCACGTTGGGTCTGAAGCAAAGCAGCTACGAAATATGCCTGTTCGAAATAAATTTGTTCAATTCCTCCTGCAGGTATAAATTATAATCGACCCTCTTCAGGACCACAAACACGTTCTTGAAGCAATGTTGAATTTTCTCACTCATTGCAGTTCTACATTTATTCCAAGCGACAAAAAGTGGCGCTGAAATTCCTTGAAAAAGAATTGTTCAGGCTAAATGTGATTCTATTCTGATTATCAAGTTGATTTGAATTATATAAAATTTGAAATCTGTGGTTGAGCGATCTAGTGATATGTAACGCAGATTAAACCACCAGTTTATTGCAATGACATTAGGAAGTTGTTTAATGGTTAAGTAAAAAAATGCCGCCAGAAAACGAGGATCATCCCGAGTCATATGCAAATGGTGATTCGCAATGACCAGAAAATTAACAGTGTTGCTGGGTGCCATTATTGTGACAAGACCGATGACACTTCTTAGCGCCCCGGAATCATTCATTTAAAGTTGTAAAAAGCGTGCGTGGACTTGAATTTTTATTTACCAAAAGAAAAATGTCTTTTTATCACTATTTATTAGCAACCTTTTGGCGAGTGGCGGAATAATTAGAAATACTTCAAATGAATGATTTTGTGATGCTAAAAAGTGCCATTGGTGTGTCATAATTGTTCAATTGATCCTCATTTTGGATTGCCATTTTCCGATAGGACAGGTTTAATCTAGTTCTCTTGTTACTTCTTTGCACAATGAAAGCAAGCAAACAACTCATATTGATAGTGAACACAGCACATATTGACTCAGCAATTTTCGTACAACAATGTTTATTTGATTCGAAATTCGAAAATTCTTCCAAGGTGCCAGTGTATTTGTAGTACTTTTCTCACAAAAATATTCAGCAATTTTGAAATTTAATTGAAAACTTGAAAATTGAGTTCGGTTCAAATAACTTTACATGCTCTGGTAAAGTTAATATAAACCTGTATATATTTTGGAAGTGCTATCTTTCCCCTTTCCAGCACTGATAAAACTTTCGAAATCGGTTGAGAAATTACCGAGTTAAAAAAAATTGTACGCTGAGGTCGAATAAACGGTGTTTTGACCATAGATTCGAGGGGTGTTTGCAAAATTTTTAGTATGAGTATGAGTTACACTCAACAAGACCTATAACCTGCACAAGGTCACTTCGGAAGCTCTTATATATTTTTTTTTCATTTGTAGCTCAGTGTAATTTATGGTGCTTCCTACACAGACGGGAGATCCAAAATCGCTGTAGAAGGTGATCTCCAAACACCAGTGTGGTCCGCGGCTTCGTCAACTGTTCTGTACGCTATGGAAAGCTGAAGTCGAATGAATCATTCGAAATCAAAATTCAATTTTAAAGCCGTAGTGTCTTCAGGAACGTTGTTCCATTAATTGTTCTCCATGTTATAGAAGTTGCAATTTTGGGATTAAACCACTTTTCAGTAAAAAACAAATTTTTCGTTTCTCAGTTCGGAATGTAAAAATCCACTTTGTTCGGCAAAATTATAGCACATTTTAAAAGATACCAGGCTTTGTTTTGCTCATCTTCATCTTAAAGAGAAAACAATTTTTATCCCTCTTAACAACTGTGAGCTTACATTCAATGTGCATCACACCATCTACTGTAGAGAGAGAGCGCAGAGTACTTGTTTCTCTGACGAAAAAACGCTCCTAATTTAACGAAGCAAAAACCTAGTGAAATTATCGTAAATTGCTCATCCGCACACGCAAAAAATGAATTGCTCGGCGATCAACCGTTACCGTTCTCATCGCTCTGGGGCGCAAAAACAGTATAAAATGGTACTTTCTGCGGAATACGCACCCATGGTGAATTATGAATCTTCCTATAATATTGAATTCGAAAACGGTTGGGATGTGGCTTCAATGTGAACCTAAATGTTTTGATATTTGGCCAACTTCTCTTCTAGTAAAGGAGAAGCTAATGAAAACTACTCCCTCTTAAACTGAGAGAGCAAACAAATGTTTACCCCCAACACGCGATGATTAAGAGTGAAAAGAAACTCTGCGACTGCAATACTCTACGCCTAAATGTGGATAATTACTCACTTTGTGTGAGAGAAAGTTTAGTTCTCTAAGAGGTTTGGCAGGTAGAGAAGGAAATTCGAGCAAAAATCAAGAGAACGGAAGAAGCCTGAGAGAAACAACTTTGATGAAGATATCATCCTTCTCCTACCTATTAAAGTGGACTTTCGTGGAGTTTTCCATAGATTACCCCTAAAAATTAATTGTTTTCAATTTAACTTGTTATGGGGATTTTCTACAATTTTTTTTATATTGTTTGCTGTGACGAAACAAGCAATTTATTCGAGAGTAGATTATTTTTATCTCACATATTCACATAAAAATACAAAAAAGATAACAATAGCGAAATTTTTTCGAACTAAATTTCTATTTTTAACAACGGCTTTTACCCGTTAACACACAAGTTCATTGAGCAGACAATATGTGCAGTAGAGAAAGCGAAAAATAAGCACATACTGTCTGCTTAATGAAAATCGCGAAAATCTTTAAAATTACCAAGAAATTTGTTGTCAACTTGGCGCAGCCATGAAAATTGCACATGAAGAACATAACCGTAAAATCGAACATCCAATCAAGTCTTGCCCTAAGAACTTCTTCAAATACGTGAAAACCGAACTAAAAAGTAACAACTTTCCATCACGAATGCATCTTGACAGTAATGAAGGACAAACTAATAATGAAATATGTAGTCTTTTTGCCACTTTTTATTTTAATATACACCACATTTGAAGAATTAGACCGCGACCGCGAATATTTCTCTTATTTTCTTGAATATTCTAATTCTTTATCTGTCAATCAAATATCCGAAATTCGGAATTCAGAACGCACTTAGAAATTTATACGCTACGAAAGGTCCTGGACCTGACAGAATAGCTCCAATTTTTCTTTAAAACTTGGCAGAATAACTCTACACCTTTACTACTTATGTCTCTGAAGAATAGAATTTTTCCAGAACTCTGGAAAACTTCAAATTTTGTGCCAATTTTCCGTCCAACCCTGGAATATTGTAGCATTGTATGGAATCCCTATATTGTCACACATGAAGAACGCATTGAATCTGTCCAAAAACAATTTCTTTAGTACGCGCTTCGTAAGCTAAATTGGACAGCATTTCCCTTACCATCATATGAAGCACGCTGCATGCTTATAGACATACAAGCACTCAAAGAACGGCGCGAACTTTCAATGCTTTATTTTATCAATGACATTATTTCTCAACGCGTGCAATCTACTAAATTATTATCACAACTAAATTTTTATGAGCCCAGTCGTCAATCAAGAACCCGTAAAATAATTTCGGAAAACTCTCACAGAACTAACTACACAAAAAATGGCTCAATAAATCGCATTATGCGTCACTATAATCAACACTGCGAAAATATCGACATCACTATGGGCAGAAACTATACCAAAAAACGACTAACAACTGGAAATAATGTATAGAATATAAGAAAACATTGTATTATTATAACTTGACGAAATAAATATATATTGTAATATTGTAAATATTGTAAAATTCCTTCGGTTTTTGACGATTTTCACTAAAGTAGTGCACTAACTTACACTGATACTTTTTATCCAAAAAAAAAATGATTTTCGAGCCGTAGTGTCTTCGGCTAAGTTGTTGAATTATTTATTTTGTTATTTTTTTATTATTTTAAAGAAGCTGGAATTTTGTGATTAATTTACCTAAACAAGAAAAACGAATTTCATTTTTCTCATTTTTGCAAATAAAAATTCGCTTTATTCAACAAAGTTGTAGAACTTTTTATAAGGAACAACCTTGTCAAAGACACCACACTTCTAACTGCCAATTTAAATTGATACCAATTTAAATTAATAAAATTTTAATTAACTTGTGAAGTTTTTTTTATAATGCCCTTTTCAATTATTTTTTTAATATAACTTTTAATTACGATTTTCTAAAATTTCTCAATGTTCTACAATACTGTCAACTTTAATAAAACATACAAGTCTACAGAGAAAAGTTTATTTTATCTCTTACATTTATTTAGTTGATGAAAACTTAAATTAAGATAATGTACTAATTCACTTACAGACATTTACATTAGTAAATTAAAAAATCAATAATAACCGAAAAATATGAGGAATAAAAATAAACCTTCCATAAAAAAATCGAACAAAGTGAATTTTTATATGCAAAAATGAAAAAAGTAAAATTCGTTTCTCATTTTTAGATGGATTATTCACAAAATTGCAACTTCTATAACATAGAAAATAATTACTGGATCAACTTTGCTGAAATCACTACGGCTCTAAATCAATTTTCTTTGGATCAAAATAATTTCGATCCCGTTTTTGTGATCGGATTGACAATGAAGACTAAATTTCTGCATGTTATACGTGACTACCGTGAGTTATACTCACTGTGGGTGTCTTTGGCCGCTCCAAACTGTTTCCAAAGCTAAAAAAACGTGATCGAAATTATTTTGACCCAAAAAACTTGATTTTAGAGCCGTCAAGTTGTTTCATTAATTATTCTCTATGTTATAGAAGTTACAGTTTTGTGATTAATCCACTTAACAGTGAAAAGCGAATTTTACTTTTTTTCATTTTTGCATATAAAAATTCATCGTGATCGACAAAGTTCTATCTGCTTATTTTAATGGACTTATGTGGAGTTTTCTTCAGATTGCCACTAAAAGTCAGTTCTTTCGATATTACTGTGATTTTCTACAATTTTTCAATGTTCTATGATAATGTTTCCTATAACAAAACAAACAATTTCTTCGAAGGAAGTTTATTTTTATCTCACATATTTTTTTATTAATTAAAGATTTCTACTTAAATAATGCACTAATTCACAATAATTACTTTTTACTCAAAAAAATTGATTTTGGAGCCATAGTGTCTTCAGCAAAGTTGTTTTGTTAATTAATCTTCATTTTATGAAAGTTAGAATTGTGTGATTAATCTACCCAAAAGAGAGAAACGAATTTTATTTTACTCATTTTTACATATAAAAATCCACTTTGCTGAGTAAAGTTTTAGCATATTTTATAAAAAAAACAACTTTGTCGAAGACACCATATTTCTATCTGCCAATTGAAACTAACTATTGTGAAGTTTCCTCTAGAATGCCCCTAAAACCTGTTTTTATATTACTTTTTATAGTGATTTTCTACAATTTTTCAATGTTCTACAATGTTTTTCAGTACAATGTAACACACGAGTTCACCAAAGGAAGCTTATTTTTATCTTTTATAGTTATTTAGTTATTGAAGATTTCTGTTAAAATAGTGCACCAATTTACTTACAGATATAAACACAGGAGACAGCGAGAGACAAATGCCTATATCTGGATTGAATGATGTTTTAGTTATACTTTAATATAGAAATGGTTTAGTCTGCAGATATTTCCAGATTTTGAAGATATCTGTTAGTAAATTAATGCAATATTTTAATAAAAACCGTCAGTAACCAGAGAAATATGTTAGATAAAAATAAACTTTCTTCGCAGATTTATTTGTTTTATTATAGCAAGCAACATTGTAGAACATTGAAAAATTGTAGAAAATCACTACTAAAAGTTATGTTGAAAAAACTGATTTTTAGCGGCAATTTGTAGAAAACTCTACATAAGTCCATTTAAATAGATAGATAGAAGTATGATGTCTTTGCCAAAGTTCTTTCTTATGAAATGTGCTACAACTTTGCCGAACACGATGGATTTTTATATGCAAAAATGAAAAAAGTAAAATTCGCTTTTCACTGTTAAGTGGATTGATCACAAAACTGTAACTTCTATAACATGAAGAATAAATAATGAAACAACTTCACTGAAGGCACTGTGGCTCTAAAATCAAGTTTTTTGGGTCAAAATAATTTCGATCACGTTTTTGCAACTTTGTGTGCGCTCGAGCGAGCAAAGTAACAAAATCAACTGTCAAATCATTTAAACAGTGCTTCTTCGACTTTATCACGATCAAAAAACATCCTCCTGTGAATCCAACGAAATTGTGGACTTTGTGAAATGATAATAATCAGTATTTTTTGATAGATTTCAATGATATTCAACAAAAAATACTATCCTCCATCTTTTCCTCAAATCCTAGACAGTGGATTCACCGGAAAGTGTTTTTTTTTGCCCGTGATAAAATCGAAACGGCACTGTATTCTTGAGTGTCAGTTGTATTGGGGAAGAAAGTTATATGCTAATTTGTTATTGATTTTATACATCCATATAGGGTTCACCAAAGCTCTACATTTTTCAATAGTACAATGGTTAGCAACCTATATTGCCACAACAAGTAATTCTATGTTAAAACGCTAACAATTTTTGCTGTATTTAAAATTTCTCACTCAGGATAGCAAAACCGAGTCTGAAGTGTCATAATATAAGAAAATTCGAGCTCACAAACCGGTGGCCACGCCGACAGGTTAACTATTTCTCGCTCTCTTTCGGAGAACGCCAGGAGCATGTGTACGGTAAAAAAAATGCAACTGCAACCCAGCACGTATCGGCTGCTTTGGGTATACCGTTTTCGTTGCATGTCGGCATGCTCTCTCCCAGCTGCCGCTAAATTGATTACCCTGACATTGCCATTGAATCGAATGCACCGTGGTTCCGTGGATAGTCGGAGTTGGTTTTGCACCCTTATGCTACCAGATCATACCAAACGATAACCCCGCGCACCGCGATGTCTGCTGCTTGTTGTTGCATGTGCCGTAATAAAAGGAGGCGGAAAGATTCGCAGTAATCGTGACAAAGTATCATTTTGGCGGGCTAGCAAACTGCTTCTGCTGCTGATGGTGCTGCTGCCGTTGTTACAGGCTTGTTTTGGTCTTGAATTAAAATGTTCGCAGTGCTGGCGCGTTTGTGACAGCTGATAAATACACACTTAGCAACTGTTTACTTTGAAATTTTGCTGCAACGAGAGCCGTGCCGGGTAAGGCACGACAAATGATGTCGGTAATTTGATTAAATTTTTCAATTTGCCACCTTAACTGGTGCCGTTAACTGTTTCATTGTTTTTGTGTTTTTTTTTTTTTTTTTGTTAATTATATCATCTTGGAGAAATTCGAGCGCAAAACGTATGGGCCCATTTAAATCGATTGAAGAATATTTGAATGCAATAAAGTTTGTTAATAAAATTTAAAAAGGCTCAAAACCTCAACCTAGCCTATTCTACGTAAAAAACTGTTTAAAGATCTTTGTCTTGACTTTGAATAGGCGTTATAATGTTTGCTTTTTACGTTCAGTCGTTTCTCTTTTCAGTAAATTATAAATTTTTTTTTTAAATGAGCGCTCAAAAGTTCTTGCTAGAAAAACTAAACATTCTATTGTGTTTTATAAAAACGCTGTTGAGATAGATTCAATGCTATAAATATTTTTTTCCAGATTCCTTGTTTTGAGATTTGATCTCTTATTAAACCCTTATTCGATGGTTTGTTACGACAATATTTCATGAGTGATTAGTACATTATTAAATACGTGAATAAATCAATAAATAAATAAAAAGTAAATTTACAAAAAAGTGTATTTATTATGATTATAAAAAAAACTAGAATTAAAAAATAAAATAATCAGAGAATAGACAGATATATGAATAAACACAAAAGCCATAAAAAGTCTCTTTCAAATAAATAATTTTCTATCGATTGAAAGCTTAGGCTCATGATCGAAAGATCGTGTGATTATTTTAATGCTATAAAATAATAAAAGCTTACTTTGCCATATAATTTAACGATCTACAACGCACCTCATCAAAGCTTTCTGCAACTTCGTTGAATAAAAATGCATTTTATACCAGTATAACTTCCAGCGATTAACTGCAACAAAATTGAGCTTGATCTTGCAAAGCTTATTTCGAGCTTTTACCAGTAAGAGGCACCCTGAGTGAGCTTTATGTCGACTTACCTGTCGCAAAAGGAAAACCGGTTTCCTCTGGCGTTGTCGAAATGGCTGCGTTCGGCTTGCTCCTCGCAGTAGCTGCAGTTGCAGTATGAGTACTGCGAACCATACAGGCTGGAATCGTCGTCCAGGTCGGTGAAGTTGGCGTCGGTGTCAAAGGCATCGTCGTAGTTGCTTCTGGGCGCACCGGAATCTTCCGATGTGGCGGCACGTGATCTGCGCAATGCGAGAATGGAGAGAAAAATATGAGATAAAATTAGTAGGATAAATCTCACAGTCCATGAATAAGATGATTACATGTTCGTTTCAAGTGTTTAATAAAAAGTAATTGATTTAGCGCGTCAAGAAATAGTGCAGAAGGGTTTTACCAGCAATTATCCGATAGACGTTTCAGAGAAAGCTTGTACGATGGTAGGTATGTACTTTGCATAAAAATGCTATAATCTTCCACCATAGATTCGTCGCTTGGCCACGGCGAGGTACACCTCGGAACACTGCATTACTTCACGGTCCGTGCCGGCAATCAATGCCTAGCTGCATGAATCAAACGTCAATGAAACCTTGTAGTTAGTTGCCTATAGCACGGAACTATGTAACATGTGTTCAATACTCGGATCGAATCGATCTTCGTTTGGAAAGCTATCCGATTTTTCGAATATTTAGCATCGTTTAGATTATACCAGGGGCAAGTATTTTAACTTCTGCTTTTCAATAAGAAATAGCACATTCATTTTCATTTGAATCAAACCAGTTTAAAATTGTGACCTGCATAGCAAAGATTTTTTTTCGAAAAGTTATTCCAAAAACCCTAATAAAAATCCTTCCTTAATGAAATGATGGTATAAATTGAACCAACGCACTTATGTAGATAACATATCTTATAGGACTGTATAATCAGTGAACCGACTAAGAAGAGCAACGGCTGTTGATGATGAATGGAGTGCCACTTTCCATCGAGAAGCTGTTTGTATCTTAAAAATATATGAGCATGCTTTTATCGCGAGTACCTTAAGGCGTGAAACGGTAGCATAGTGTTGATATGGTTGCCCATGCGTAAAGGTAATAAAATCTAAGTGATGGTTTTGTGGAAATGGTTACAGTAAAATAAATTTCGTTTCTCAGTCAAAGTGGAAAAAGGTTTCAGGTCTTGCATATAAAGTTTTCGATGAAAAATTAATTTTTAGTACATATCGAGTCTTTTTTAGTTTCTAGATGACAAGCTTTACATTGCTACATATTTGATTAAACTTAAACTGAACCTTAGCTTGCAAGATTAATTGACCACTCTACGTTCAATGAAAATGCCACAGTAAATGAACTAGCGCCGTCATAACCGTATGTCTATTTCCTATTTCATCACACCATCAGCGACCGCATGCAGGGTTGCAGCGCTTTTCACTTTCCTTATCCATCAATCTAAAAGTAAAATAAAGCAGAGTCTAAATCCATTTCACCTCTTTCAGTCATGGTCATCATGCAACGATTTAAACCCTCTTCCTAGCGCCTCCTCTCCTCTCCGGTGAATAATGGCACAAGAACTAGTGTGCCGTTGAAAGTGAAAGATAAGTTTCATGCGCCAGTTTCCAATGCATACGTCGCTTCAAGCCACCAAACTGGAAATCAATTGCAGTGCTAGTCGAATGCATCGGGAAGACTTTTTTCTATTTTCCTATTGCTAACCGGTTGAAACCGACCGAAAAGAGATGAGTGGGGAAATTTTCCCAAACAGGAAGCTGAATATCTATTTGCAAACCACCATTGAGATCTTGCCTTGCGACAAATCGTGCAGAAGTCCCACATTGGTTTGACTCGGTGTAGCACACACAGGTTTGGCTTTTCACTTTTTTCCCACTCTTAGCAGCGCCGTCGGTATGCACTTAGATTGTTTCGTAAGGAAATTTATCATCAATAGTGGAACCCACTTCGTCCGGCAATACCAACAAATACAGGCAGCCGCTAACCTAATTATTAGGTAAAACGACATGACAGCTAAATTGATGCTGGCCGAGTGCCGAGTTGCTGTCGTTGAAGGGACTGAGTTTCTATGATACAATCGCCTTCGGTGATTGTTTGATTTTATGCACCGTGAAGAAAATAGTTATACTTTAATATACAGTTATGCTGACCAGCCAAGTGCCGTGATTTCATGCTTACCTAATCGTTCCGTATAGTGCATGGAGTAATTTGCCGCAAACTGAAGAGCGAGCTTTATTTCATACATTTTTTTCTAGATTGGAAATCACGTAACTGTAAAACATAAACATTTTTATTTCTTCAATGCTGAATTTATGATCTCTACAGCGTTCTGAATGCAATACTCCAAACAACAAGCATATTGCATCTTGCTTGTCATTTAGAACTTGAAAAAAAAATTGATCGTAAACATTCATTCATGATTCTGCTGAAGACAGGCTGTACTATTTTTGGGAACATTATGCGTGTTGACTCTTGCTGTTAACAATTGAGTGCCCAAAAATATTCGACTATGAAGAAGGTACTAAATTATATAAAAGGTTAATTTTTTTCAGAATTTGAAATTTGTGAAATTTTTGCTTTAATCATACGAGTGCTGTTTCGTGGAAGTTGGATTATTCGTCGATTTTTAACCAAAAAAAAAATTGATTGTCTTCAAAACGAAAAATCAACCAACGGTGAACAATGACGAACATTTTTTTCAATTGTAATTTTCAATTTTTCTGAAACTTTGCACAGATTACGATTTTTTTTATAAGGACTAATTTTTAAACAGGGCTTATGTCATCATGGTATTGATGTTTGCAAATATTTTTAGAGCTAGAACGGTTTCTTGATCGGTGTGAAACGTTCGACGAAGTTGTAGACAATAATTTTGTCTTACTGTAAAAAATATACCCCGTAAAAAATTTTGTTTTCACGAAAAATATTACCAACAAATGGTTTATTGTTAATTTTGTTCGTTTTTCTATTCGAACAGTTTTTTCAAAATATTTTTTTTATATAAAAACTAGAAAACTTAAGCTGAACATTGATGGTATTGAATAGATAAATGAAAAACAAAAACGTTCAAATTCCCCAAAAGAGACAAAAAAATATTTAAGCCAGAACGGTTTGAACCACGACTGATATAAATCACCGTTAGACAAAAAAAAATAAGAAAGAAAAACGCACTTCTCGGGGATATGATTTTTTTTATCAAATCCTATTATAACCTAGGATAAACGAAAAATTAAATGTTTAATATTTTCGAAAGAAAACATTTATTTTCATTTTTTTCATAGTGCATACTTTTAAAAAGAACAAAATTATTATCAACAGCCGTTTTGGCTCCGGAAACGTTTTCATCATAAGTGCCCACACTCGGCACAGGAAAAAAAGATCCGGGACGTATTTTTTTTCTTTTTGAGAATAGTCGTTCTTAGCACTGCCATGGCCGATTTGGGAAATCTGTTTGAAAAATTTGAAAAAAAACCTAAATTAACGGCTAGACCTTTCATTTGACACTAATTTCGTGGAAATCGGTTCAGCCATCTCTGAGAAAAGTGAGTGAGTTTGAGTAATCTTCGGAATATGTTCCTTTTCATAGCTGGATTTCACATTTTTAAACATAACAGGCAAAGTAATGATCCGTTTGCAAATAAAATCAATAGAGTCTTATTGGGCAACTAGACCTTCCATTTGACACTGATTTTATGAAAATCGGTCCAGCCATCTCTGAGAAACATGAGTGAGATTAAACACTCTCCAGAACACGTTTCTTCAAATAACTTCTGAACCACACGTTCAATCTTCATGAAACTCAAAAGTTAAAGGTTTTTTAAGTAGCTCGTTCATATAAAACCAATTTTGTTAAAATCGGTTGAGTAGTTTCTGAAATAATGATGTTTCGTGATTTTCACATTTTCGAACATAACCTCTAAACTAAAAATTCGATTGCAATGAAATTCAATAGGGTCTTATGGGGCAACTAGACCTCTCATTTACAATTAATTTCATGAAGATCGGTCCAGCCATCTCTGAGAAAATCGAGTGAGATTGGGAGAGCGTTACACACACACATACACACACACATACGCACACACACACACACATACAGAAAATGCTCAGCTCGTCAAACTAAGTCGACTGATAAACGAGATTCGACACTTTAGAGCACTTTTAAACCTTTGGTTTTTCCAGTGATTGCTATACCTTTCTAGGAGAAAGGCAAAACACAGACACGTGTCACGAAAACGGGGAGGGACCCAGAGGGGCGGCACCTTTACCAAAACTAAGATAGACAAAAACTAAGACAACCATTTTCGAAAAAAAAAGTTCCGGCTCGAGTGTTTACGGGTTAAAGTAAGATTTTTCGTTAGCATAACCTATCCTCGAAAAACGACCGTTTTTGCCTTTCTCCTAGAAAGGTATAGCAATCACTGCAAAAACCAAAGGTATAAAGTGGTCCCAATGGCCGAATGTCATATACCACTCGACCCCTTTCGACGAACTGAGCATTTTCTGTATGAATGTTTGTATGTGTGTATGTGTGTGTGTGTATGTGCAACTTTTTTTTCTCACTCACTTTTCTCAGAGATGGCTGGACCGATTTTCATAAAATTAATTGCAAATGAAAGGTCTAGTTGCGCCATAGGTCAATATTGAATTTCATTGTAATCGGATTTTTAATTTAGAGGTTATGTATCAAAATGTAAAAATCACGTAACATCAATATCTCAGAAACCACACAACCGATTTGAATAAAACTGGTTGCAAATGATCGAGCTGTCTCCAAAACCCTTAACTTCTAAATTTCGTAATGATTGAACATATGGTTCAAAAGTTATGTAAAGAAAAGTTATCCTGAGGTTGTTTAAACTCACTCATTTTTCTCAGAGATGGCTGAACCGATTTCCACAAAATTAGTGTCAAATGAATGGTCTAGTTGCCCCATAGGTTGTTTTTGAATTTCATTGTAATCGGATTGTAACTTTGTCCGTTGGTCATAAAAATGTGAAATCACATACTGAAAGTAAACATATTGACTTTCTCCTAACGATCACTGGCTAATTAAAAGGTAGACAAATGATTGAAATGGCCGAATGTCATATGCTTCTCAACTCAGTTCGACGAATCGAGCATTTTCTGCATATATGCATGTATAGGTGTATATGTTTGTGTGTGGGTGTGTACGTGTGTATGTGCACCTTTTTTTCGCACTCACTTCTCTCAGAGACGGTCAGACGATTCTTTCTGTCTTGGTGTCAAATGAAAGGTCTATTTGCCGCTTAGGTCGCTATAGCATTTCATTGTAATCAAACTTTTAGTTTTGGCGCTGCGTCAGAATGTGAAAATCGCTCTTATATCTCAGAAGCTATGAACATAGTTGAATTCAAGTTAATGGGCTTTTAAACCCTTAAACAATGACTTACATAATGTTTAAACATGTGTTTTGAGAGTTATAAAAAGAAACGTAACCCGCCGACTGTTTGAAACTACAGCTACGATCAAAATATGTGGCCTCAACATCATTTTTGCGGCCTTGCTCGGTATTGAAGTTGAAATTAAAAGCCACTTTTTGCCTTTCTCCTAGGAAGGTATAGCAATCACTGCAAAAACTAAAGGTATAAAAGTGCTCAAAAGGGCCGAGTGTCGTATATGTGTGTGCATGTGTGTGTGAGTGTAACGCTCTCCCAGTCTAACTCGATTTTCTCAGAGATGGCTGGAAAGAGATAAAATTTTTTGTTTAAGGAAGTTATAACAAAACCATTGGTAAAAAGTTAACGATAGAAAAATGAAACAAAATTTTATTTATTATTTTATAATCAATTTCTTTTTTATTCCAAGAAAGCCTCTAACGATGAATAAAAACGCATTCGTTTTCAATTTATTTCGAATTTAAGTTCAAAAAGTTCAGGATGGAGAAATGAGAGACAGATTTCTACTTAAAAAGAAAAGTTTTGATGTTTTGCTTCTATTTCAACTTTTACAGTAATAATTGAATTCCAATAATGCAATGTTATTTTAATAGTAATTTAAGATAATAAAACTCTTGGTAAATAACTTTAAAATTGCATCCGTTTTTAAGATTTTCCAAAAAATAAGTTTGGAAAATTTGAGCTTTTTATGAAAATATACCTGTTTTGCAGGCTATTCATGGTTCTCCAGTAACAAGCATAGATTCATTGAAATATATGATCAATATAACATGATTCATTTTTTGACAGCAAGATGCAGAAGTTACGGCTATGTTCACATTCACAGAAATTGGGTTGAATAACTCATAGGACGGAGAAAACTTTCCAATTAAACATCTAATCTGTTTGCTGTCAAAGAGTCAAAGACAGTTGAAGGCTTTTGATCTTATAGTGTGTTCAATTAGTTCGTTGTGTAGGTGCGCACCACGTGCATTCTGTGTATTGGTATTGGCGTCAGCTTGGGCTAACTTGCTGTCATTTTCAAAACGACCTAAGTAACGATGAGAGATTCTTTCCACTATTACTCTGTTTCGTTAACTATGTCGTCATTATAAATATTTTTAACGCTTTCTTGACCCTAAATCGAGAGATTATAATATTGCCTGGCTTTCTATGTGTTCGCAAACGAATACACTAGCGCTACCTGGTTGACAAAATTGATTATTGCCATTTGGAAAGATCGGTAATCACTATCGAGCAGGTTGGCATTTGTTCACTTCCTTTTTCCGCTTGAACGTATGCCAGACTACTTCAGGTAGTGGCCAAATCCACAGACGACAGATTGACGGGGATGATAGGTGTTCCAGATGACCGGAGTGCGTCAGCCCATTCGGTTCGAAAGACCAGATGTCGATCTTACCGGGTAACAGCAGACGTTCAGAAGAGGCGTTGGTTTCTTCACAGACCATCAATCTCTTGCGATTGGGTATAGTTCATTCCTTATAGTACACTGTCTTTCAATTCTCACTATTATAACTATTATTATAACTGATTCGCTTACATTACAATTTCATCTTAGTTTTAATTTGATTCAATACGTTTTGAGGAATTCACTTAGGGCTTCGAGTCACCATCGACCAGCAACAGATACCATCCTGGACGGTGTAACAAGAAAATGAGGGTGTTTCACGTGCAGGGTCGTTATTTACTTACTAACTACAAAATCGCAGGGGTATAACAAACAAATTTTTAAAGTGATTTCGTAGAGTGATTTTGATAATATTTCATTCTATGCAGGTTTCGTAGTTTTTGCTATTTTGTGCTCTAGGTGTGTACAAAAAATGATGCTCTTTTAACATTTTTTGGTAATAACTCAGTTTGTGTGGAAGCTATCTATTTTGTGTTTTCTACAAAGTTGTGTGTTTTAATGATATACAAATATATGTAGAACATTGTAACCTTCTAAATGTTACAGTTCTTTGTATATTCGAAAAAAACTAATTTTAAAAACAAGTCCAATAAGAAATGTTATATATCCAAAACAAAAAGAGTTAGAAAAAAGGTCCTTCGACAAAGTTTTTTGTAGGAGCTTTATCTATAACTTTGCTGAAGACACCATTTCTTTAAAGTGTAAGACTAAAATGTTAGATTTTGCAGCGCCACTAGCGGTTGAGTTTCGAACTAAAACTTTTTGTCATGATTTGAGCCTTTTTATATACTAAATATCTTTGGAAGATAGTATGTCAATAAAACCATTATTTGGAGAGCAAATGAATTAAGTTCACGTTTTTGAGCTCTCGTATCACTGTGCACTGTGCACTGGGATTAAATTGAGAACCTGCCACCGACCATTGTCACTACCGTAACTCTCTAATATCTAATCCTGCAAGTATTACTATCGCCAAAACAAACGTTCTTTCGAAAATGCAAACGACTGCAAAACTGTTTATGCAAGAGCTGTGGACCTTAAAAAATGACGCTGGAGAGACGTGGGGCTGGGTCGATGAATTACCAACGGCCATCAAGGAGCGCTGACTAGCTTACAGCGATCAACACGGCACTATCAAAGTATTTACTAACAACGCCCCCTATTTAACAGCAGAGCATTACCCGCTTCGAATTGTGTGAGATCCGCCTAGCAACGGAGCTGTTCCAATAGGTCTGAATCATTCTGGCGAAATCTACTTTTGGGTGGACTCAACACTTGTTCCCAACTGGCTGAAAGCACTATCTACCACATGGATCACGTTCGTCACCAACCGCGTATCAAAAATTTAACAGTCAACGCACATGCAATTGGAATCACGTTGCTGGTCAAGTCAACCCAGCGGATTGCATCTCCCGCGTAAAAGTTTTCAAAATCAAATTCCCTGATTTTCTCTGATTTTTCCTGAAACTTAACAATAATTTCCTCGATATTTTTCAACATTCAGCACAAAAAAGTTCAACATGGATCAACGCAAATCTGAAAGCCACCCTGCCCGCGGAACAGAAGCAGAAAAAATTCTGAACGACGACCTGTTGAGATGAAATAGAAAAAGGAAACGAAAGAGATTAGGCCTAGTGAGGAAAGGAAAGGAGAGACAAAGACCACAATAAACCATGGTGTCAAATCAGCTGAATAAAAGTTCTTTCTCTGGCGCAAATCGGCGAACGAGTTTTTCGATGCACCTTATCACAGAAGCACTTTGTTTGTAGCAAAACAACTCCCGATTTATTGGTAGGCTGTCGAGTAAAAAGTCGAAACTTTGCCGTGATGAGAAAACCCCCTTGTTTAGTCGTCGCGGAGATCCAGAATCACTGTTTAAGATACCGTCACGTCTGAGTCTGCCAACTTGCCTTCCCTCCCTAGAATAGAGATAAAAAAGAACCTTCCCCCAATGGTTGAAACCTCGTGCAATCGTCAATCGTGGTGGGTGGTCTCTCGCATCAGAGTGGTGATTAAACCACCCACTTAGCACCGGGGTGCATAGAGGCGGACCAGTTACATCCTCGACTCATCGTTCTGGCCAAACCAATCGACATCTACACAAAACGAGGATGCTTTCCTTAAAGTACGCCAGGTACAAGTGAACACAACAGCAGCCGCCACCCAACTTTCATTTATCGATTCGCAAGTGAGCAAGTTTTCTAACTATCGTAAACTACTACGCATTATCGCATATTGTCGCCATTTCATTCGAAACCACAAACCAACAACCGAGCCGTCTACATCACCATCACATCCGTTCCTTAGCTCAAAATTTATACAAGAAGCCAAAGCCATCGTCATTCGTCTCGTAAAACAACAGTCGTACAATGAGGAATGGAAAGCACTTCAAATCTCACAACCAATTGTATCTTAATCCAAACTACGTTGACTTTAACCCTCTATTGGCAGTGATCAGCTGATGATCGGGGGCCGTCTAAATCAAATTGTTCCACCAGGAAAACACTCACTCTCACTGTTGCCAACTGTACAGATTTATCTGGAAATGTGCAGATTTTATCGGTTTTTTCGGTACAGATTCTGTACCGGACAGATTACAGATTTCGAGAAAAGGTACAGATAAGTACAGATTTTTTAAATGGTTAGAATGGATTAAACCAAACTTTTTGGCCGACTCTGCAACGATACAATGAATGCGATCTTGCAATCCACGCATTTAAAATTTACTGCCAAATCTCGGTAATTTGCTGCCGAAAATGACACCACTTAAATTTTTTCGTTAAATTTCGATTTAACCAAACAAAAATGTTGGCAAATATCCAAAATATCGGTGGTGTTGCTGAATTATGGGTTTCATTGTTTTGGGCTGAATTTCCGGGAAATTAAACCGCAATGGCTCGGTAATATGCATTACCGAGCCCCATTCTTAAGTGTGCAAAAGTTTGATTGACTGAGTCAACGCAGTCCCAGTTTTCTCTAGACAATTCACGTTGAAGCTGTATAAAAATAAACCTTTGGGCCAGTGGCACAGATTTTGGTACAGATTTTTCCCGGAAATTGAACAGACGAAAAAGATTTTTGCAGCTCCCAGTACAGATGAAAATGTGGCAACACTGCTCGCTACCCACTCTTCTGCTTCGTTCGCTACACCACAACCATTTGTATGTCGCCCCTCAGCTCATGGTTAATGTCCTCCGTCTACGACACTGGCTGGATCAAGAGGGCAGAAACTTGGCGAAAATCGTCGGCCGTAACTGCATTACCTATGTAAAAGCCCGTCACAAACTGCTAAAGCAATTTCTGTCGGAAGTACCGTCACCTCGAGTCACAGCAAGCAGACTGTTCTCCACTATTCTGCCCTATTCTGCCAAAACCACAACCAAACTACCGTCGCGCCGGTCCCAGAAAAGCTTTTGATGCAGTGTTCGTCTGCTTCGTTAACCGTGCGCACAGTGGGGCGTCTCCATACAAAGGCGGCCCAGCGAAAAAAGTGTCGATAAATGCGACCAAAATTTAGTATTTACATAGCTTTGGGGCGCTGAACACGAATTTGGTATCCGTTTTTTGTTTGGGGCCGTCCATAAAGCACGAAATCCAATTTTAATATTTTTTGGCACTTTGTTCCTTTTTATAGAAATCTATGATCTTTGACCACTAGTAGTGCCACCGGACGTCCTCCCCATTGAAAAAGTGCGTAATTTATGGACGACCCCTCGAACTAAACCAATTTTGCCTATATATATATATATAGATATATATATATATATATATATATATATATATATATATATATATATATATATATATATATATATATATATATATATATATATATATATATATATATATATATATATATATTACAATAAATTAAAACAACATAAGTAATACAAACTAACTACAAATTGATAAAATCATCATCAGCATCATCATCTTCCGCTGTGATCGCTTAAATCTCGTGTTGAATTGATTCCGGAAAATTTGAAGTTCATTTTACTTATCAGCAGGAAAAATATCTTTCGCTGCAATTTTCATTTCTTCTAGTAATATTTGATGTTTCATTGTTTCATATATATGTTATAATCCGGTTTCTTTGGTTGAAAGAGGACATTTAAATACATGTATAATACCATGAATTGACAACTTACTAGACATTGAATTAGGTGGTGCCGCTGAAGTTGAAGGCTCCATAATACAATTAAACGAATTTATGAATTTGAAAACCAAGACACTGGAATGACACAACGTTAATACACAACGTTCTAAATGAATACGAAAAGATGCTGGCTGGCCAAGCAAGAAAAGTGTCGATGAATGCGACCAAAATTTAGTATTTACATAATTTTGGGGCGCTGAACACGAATTTGGTATCCGTTTTTTGTTTGGGGCCGTCCATAAAGCACGAAATCCAATTTTAATATTTTTTGGCACTTTGTTCCTTTTTTATAGAAATCTATGAGCTTTGACCACTAGTAGTGCCACCGGACGTCCTCCCCATTGAAAAAGTGCGTAATTTATGGACGACCCCTCGAACTAAACAAATTTTGCCTATATATATATATATATATATATATATATATATATATATATATATATATATATATATATATATATATATATATATATATATATATATATATACATATATATATATATATATATATATATATATATATATATATATATATATATATATATATATATATATATATATATATATATATATATATATATATATATATATATATATATATTACAATAAATTAAAACAACATAAGTAATACAAACTAACTACAAATTGATAAAATCATCATCAGCATCATCATCTTCCGCTGTGATCGCTTAAATCTCGTGTTGAATTGATTCCGGAAAATTTGAAGTTCATTTTACTTATCAGCAGGAAAAATATCTTTCGCTGCAATTTTCATTTCTTCTAGTAATATTTGATGTTTCATTGTTTCATATATATGTTATAATCCGGTTTCTTTGGTTGAAAGAGGACATTTAAATACATGTATAACACCATGAATTGACAACTTACTAGACATTGAATTTGGTGGTGCCGCTGAAGTTGAAGGCCCCATAATACAATTAAACGAATTTATGAATTTGAAAACCAAGACACTGGAATGACACAACGTTAATACACAACGTTCTAAATGAATACGAAAAGATGCGGAGGGTGACGACTGTTCTTTGTTTTTTTTTTCTCATAAAGCAAAATGTGTGCTTTACTTTTGTATGCCAAAGAGTGCGAAGCAAAAGCAATCTTTAAACGGGCTATTGTTAGCCGGAGTTTGATGGTACGAATTTGCTGCTAGTATTTAACACTTCAATCAGTTTAGCGAATTTCATTATCATAAATTAAAAAGGGCTGATTGTTTTTAATATTGTTTTAAATTTGCAGAAAGTGATAAAGTTTGACATAATTAAAATTTCATGAAGATTTGTTTACTATTTTCTTATTTAACACTTATGTTATAACTTTTATTTGATAAATTTTGTTATTTTTGCCCAAATTTTTATTTTATTCTTACGTATTGAGCTCGATATTATTATTATTATTATTATTATTTATTGGTTATTTCATCCGACTTAAGTCTTAATGAATAAAAATATATATGTGGCTGGGAAAAGCCGCCTTGAGAAGCCATGAAGGCAACTATCAAGCTGGCATAAAAACCCAGCATCTTTTACGAGTATTACATGGCTAATATACAATAACGAAAATAATATAAATTAACAAACATTTCATCGAGCACAATAAATTACTGAACCTAAAAATTAAAATTATCGTAGTACCGGTTGTATACCAGAGTCATTCGGCGAACAGGTTCATTCAAGCCGTAGTTTGTGCGGTGCGCATTAGTTTGCAGTAAATGCTGGCTACGTCGTGGGCGAAGTGGGCAATACAGCTGCAGCGAAGTTAGAATAGCAGGACTATCATACCGATTCGTCAAGATTTTGTGTGTCGTTTTGGCAATAATTTCTTGGCGGCGCTGTTCGAGCGGTGAGATTCCAACCAATGAGCAGAGACTTTCATAAGGTGGCAGATTATCAGGGTCTCTCCAAGGCAATGTACGACAGATTCTTCTGATGAAAAGTTTATGATATCATAAATTTCCATTAATGGGGTATTATGGTTATGATTAAAATTAATCCTGGATGAAATTTCAACCTCAAAAAAAAAAATTAAAAAAACTGCTATCGCTTTTTTCACTAAAGAGACAATTTGCACAGTTTTGCGCAGCAGCGGACAGTATGCATTTGAAAGCTTATGTTTTTACCTAAATTTTGAATGTAGTCACAATCGTGGCAAACTGCGGCAACTAAACTTTTAAGCTACTTTTCTACAAAAAAACTGTGGTGCGGTTCATCTAGAGCTGGTTACCGACTTAACTACGGCAAAGCTTCTGCAGGCTTTGAGAAGATTGGTTGCACGAAAAGGACTATGCGACACAATCTACTCGGATAAAGGACGAAATTTTATCGGTACAGCGAATGAGCAGCGCAACCTAATCTCAACTGTCTACACAACTCAAGAACTAATCAAGCAAATGGAACCAAATTTGGCAAGTCGAGGTTTCTGGGGAAAAATGTTTGTTTGATGGTTTGATACTCCTCCTACAGATGAAATAGACATTTAAACCATTTTTTCGGAAAACAGCGTAAAATGATCAAAATCTTTCACAGAAACTTACGAAATCAACGAAATACAAAATGAAAATTTGTGGTGTCTGCAAAACAGCCAAATGACCGAATATCAAAAAGAATGGCCAAAGGCCAGAAATTGACTTCACAAGCCATTTTGAAACCATAGATGACGACTTCCTGTTTCCGAAAAAACAGTTGAATATGGAGAGGATCATTCCGATAAAACCAATCATTTCTAACGATTAGTCTTTCGATATTTAATGTATCCAATATCCGATTCGTCATGAATTTACAGGCTATAAACAAATCACAAGGTCAAGTTTTGGCTTTATGAGGAGTCAATTTCGAATATTTAAAATTATTTAAATAAAGCAAAATTGGCGGAATGAAGGTTGCCTCAACATTTATAAAATATAATTAATTTTTTTTAAATAAAACTTTAAAAAACGATTTTTCGATTATAATACCAGGAAAGTTGTAGACAGTAATTTTGTTCTTCCAGTAAAACTAAAGAAAATCACAAAAATATTATTAATTATGTAATATCTCAAAAACCCCACTTCTCTGATCCGATCAAACAAACTGTTCTGGGTCTAAAAATATTTGTAATCATCAATTTGTTTCAAGTATAAACCATTTTCAAAAGTTAGTCGTGATGTAAAAAAATGCTAATAGCACAGAATGTTATTTTTAACACATAGGATCATGTGTGCAAAACAATAAAATTGGGACTCGTCCAAATAAAGAAAAACCACAAAACGTACAAATTGGGTTGAGAGGAGATCACAGCCACCAACACTTATCTTCACATTGGGATTGGAAAACCTGCTTGTTTCAATTTATTAAGTGGAAAGGAATTATCGAACCAACAAGCTCAACATTAGGTAGCTATGTGGTGACTGGAGAAAAAAAAATAACTACGGATAATTTTTTTATTTAATTTGGGCTACCGACGGTTGCAGATATCAAAAGCATAGAACCGACTGTAAAGTTTGCCAAAAAAGATAATTGGAATTTCAAACCAACTGTTTTTTCAGGTTAGGACCGGCATTTCATCCAAATAAAACTATGCTACAGACACGAAGCATCGCATTGAGGTAATGGAACCTGTTCCAAGCGCTGTTAGAAAGTAACGAAATGATACCAGTAGTAGGTTACTTCCTAGCGTTGGTTTTAACATATAATCTATATTGAACCAAACCGACTGTTTTGAAGCAGTTTCAAAAAAATATGCTTCCGCATTACAGGTAATGCTTACCTGCGGCATCATCTCTCGTTTATGTTATACCTCACCGGTTTCAACAAGGCGAGTTATGTTGAAACATGCGAAACTACAAGACCAAGTTCAGTGGTTTCTTATACTTATCTAATTATTAAGCCCTTTACCTTTGGAGGAAATAAACTTCAATTCTTGATTATATAAAGCGACTATACAAAAAGCAAGAGGATTAAAATCAAACTTTTTAAGCTTTACACTCGTCTAAAAAGTGGAACATATACTCACTTTCTTCCTTTTTGATCAACGGTGTCCACCACAACGTTCCAGGTGCGATGGATTAAATACAGCAGAAACAACATTCGCGAGCTTTCTGGGTTCTGGTGCTGTTGTTGCTGCTGCTGATTTTGGCGATTATTTCTAGAGGTCGTACTGGTACCACTCTGTTCGTACCAGAACCGTTTTCCTCCGCAATTTTCACTATATTGCTGCTGCTGTTGCTGCTGCTGTCTGCGAGGTAATGTCGACTCATTAGCACTGCTAATCGCGTTACCCATCTTGAGTTGATTATAAACAGCGATATCAAGTTTTAGCCAGCTTCCATCGGACACTTCACGGCAGTGAGTAAAAATAACAGCAAACTGTAGTAGGTATTCCACAGAAAGTTTAATAAATTCTGGCGAAACTCATCACTGATTCTTATTGGCCGTTAATTGCAATTTACCACCTCTCGAATAATCGCTCCCATCTTGCTCATCCAATTAACTAAAAATTAAACCAAGTTCTGCACCGGCTGGTTCTACACGTGAAACTAGTAACTCATATTAAACTCACCAGGCTGCGCAGAGACTTTTTTGCGATTTGTTTTGTTCAGAGCATTCTCTTAATTTTTTTTTCACTTGAACTATGTAACAACTTTTCCTCCTTTCTTCAGCGAAACACTATCGCTCGATCATCATACGTTACTTTGCGGAATACCGTCTACCGTCTCGGCCTACAGGTTACGCCCAAACCAAGCTGTTTACACGCTCCGATGGAAGTAATTTTCTAGCTGAAGTCGCTTGCTCTGCTACTTGGCGGTCCCGCTGCGGCTCGGCTGGCTGACGAGATCCGATTATGGAGCGTACCTATGGGAGCGTACATAGGAAATGATTAATAATTTTGCGGCCAAATTAAATTAAAATTAGTCCGCGCTAAGGGTGACGGCACGTTCCCGCCACGCGGAGGAAAGAACCGCACACTCTAGCGGACGCAGTCGTCCACTTAACTAACAGCAATTGATCAATCGGAAGTGACTGCAGTTTTCTGGTTTGGGCTAATGTAAAAGCTTCAATCGAGATAACGTTATGACAACGAATGAACAAGTTTAGCGGTAGCGGAAAAGCTGAGCTTAATTTGAGTTGCCCAATCATAATTGTATCACGAATGATTCAGTTATCAAACCCAAATAATGGGTTTATCAAAAAGTATAATTACGATAGTTGGCTTGATTGAACATAAAGAAAGAAGATGACAATTGTAGAGAAGTATATACCAATATTGTATTTTTGTCGAAAGTAATAATTACATCGTGAGAACAACATGCTAACATTCATATAATTTTATAGTGGTGAGCCGTCTAAGAAATCACATGCATAACATAGAGTATTGAGATTACTTCCAAACATTTTCGAAGCGGTTATATCGTTATTCTTTCAATTACTTCAACAACTACTGTTTGTAACATTTAATTTAATTTCAATTTCATCAACACTTTTATCAAATTGGTCATGAACACCACTGAAAGAGCGCAATAAAACGATAATAGTGCTCCGGAACCAACACTATTCGTTTACGACTCTAAGTGAGTTATTACTTACGATGATCTGGAAAGCCTATTATGAACCGGAACCAAGAAATTCATTAAATATTTCCCGACACTGGCACCACGTTGGTGTCCTGCCACGCAGGTAATTGATCCTCGCATTAAAAAAACACGATCGTGCTGCCACAGTAACCTACAAAGTGCAACCCGCCCGTTTGGGGCCACATAGTGAGGCAAAATATTATTGCACATTCTGGTTCAGCGACGGAGCAACAGGCTATCAACGCAACGCCATCGGGGGAAAACGCATGCAGTGCCATCCGTTCCGTTCCGTTCCGTGCGTTCGTTAGTTCGGAGAGCCTGAACCGAAGGCAGCTAGAAAAACTGGTTTCCTGTACGGCACACCCGGAATGAGAAAGTAAGTTTGAAAATGGGAAAACATTGGCAGTGGGAACAACCCCTTTCGCGATGATGCACTTTCTGCGTACGGGTAAATCGATGAATGCTGCCATTATTTGACGAACCGATCGACCTGGCTGATGCGAGTATGGGAAGGCACAAAATGGCACACTTCGAACAAATTGCTATGCCACAACTTTGACGATTGGTTGTAATTATCAGTTTTACGCGTCGTTAGTCGGGCCTCGACAGGTAGGATGGCACACACTGAGATGATGATGGTAGCTTGAAAGTGTTACGAAAATATAAAGGAATGCATTTACCAACTAGTAATCATCTCGGCTATCCGAAAACGGAAACCCTTGATCCGATGAAAACATACTTTTGATGATCGCGAAAATAGTTTGATCGTTGATATTCGCTCGATCGCAAATCTTGTTTCAACTACAGAATTGTTTAATTTTAAAATAGACTTTGTGACATAACATGAGTTTATTTGGCAATCACCGATTAAAATCGCCCGTTCAACTTTCAGGGAACTTTAAAATAACAAAAATTGAAAATAAACAGAAGCAAATTCCTGCACTAGAGCACCCGTTTTCTCTAGACTACGGACGCAGGCGGTGCTCGGCATCTATTGGCAGGAAATTGCCGATAATTGGTTGTTCTGTTATAATTTGCCGCTCCGCTGACCAACATTCGCGAAAGCGAATCCGGGACAGGGCGATGATGTAGGAAACGAACGACATTTATGTATGATTAACTAATTAATGGGTGAGAAGACCGCTGGTACTTCCCAGTCGTTAGAAAAAGAATTCAAATTTTACCTTTTAGGAAAAGTTTTATAATGAGAAAGTTCATGATAAATTTTATCAACTAGGCAAATTTATAGGTTAAAACATATGAACCAAATCTAATAAACAAATTTAATTTAGGAAAAATAGAATCTGAAGAATATTCGTACAAATATTTCAGCAGCAAAAGAAATAGCAAAGCCAACAAAGGTCTACACCAGTTTGGTGCAAAATGTAATATTTCTAGGTTTTAATACTGGACTCTATTTCAATCCTTGATTACCAAGAATTATGGGCCTTTTTAGGCGTCCACTAGCGTAATTGGAACCTAAATTATTTAAGTCCAAAATGACATCACATGACCATTTACTGTGTGACTTTAGGAAGAAAAGCCATTCTTTTACTACCTAAAATAGATAAGAGATATTTTACAAATTTATTTTGATTTATGTTGTTTTCAATTTGTCGTCTAACTGTGGATCGATTTACTCTGGAAAGATAGTTTGCGTCAATTTTACTCCTGAGTGAGCCGGGTTTTTTTTCTCGTTTTTCTAAGTCAATATAGAAATGTAAAAACCTGAATTCTGGTTTTCGCTATTTGGCGTTGTGTTAACACCGTAATGACCATTAGAGTGCCAATCAAAATCGATTTTTCGAATATCGTTTAGCGGTAGGGATCAAAAGGTGCATCTTCTCTGTTTAAGTCCCCATGCAAAGTTTCAGTTCAGACGGACATCGGGAACACGTGCCTCAAAGCGGTCAAAGTTTCATGAAAAATATCGATAAAAAAGAAGCACAGGTATACATGAAATAGTTGAAATCGAATTTTTTAAGCTGCCATATCTCTTAGAAATGCATGAAACGTCGCGATTTGGTGTTAAATCGAAAAAAAAAATTCTAAAAAATCAACTTTATGGGTCTTAGAAAATTTTTGAGCTTGGGGCCAATGGCATATATATAAAAAATTAACTTTCAAATTTCCTTTAGTGGTAGAACTCAAAAGTTTCGCCTCCACGAATAGAGTCTCCATGCCAAATTTCAGCTCAATCGAACTTCGGGAACACGTGCCTCAAAGTTTCAAGTCTTACACTCACCACCATTTTAAAGCTTCAGGTTGGCATTACAAAATGGTGGAGAGTTACTCGTCCGACTCGTCACACTTTAGAGAACGAGCGTAAAACACTTTTTTTTTCCTCATATATCATTTATTTGACACGGCACAAATACAATTTAATGTTTAACGGCGCCAATTATATCTGGTGACTTAAAAACTAAAAGCAAATTTTTTATCCTCGCTGCCGACTACGAGCTGAAATTTAGTCTAACTTAAAACTAGCATGAATTTTTCAATCAGTGTTTTGTTGTTGAATGGTCGTCTGATGCTCTTCGAATGGCCGATGTCATGAGCTGGGGCAGAGGTTTGTATTCTCGGGTCCTGGAGGTATTGTGCGGGGTCTAGTTGCTGGTTATGGTTCGTTGTTGTTGTTCGCTAGTGTTCAAGTGGCCATATGGTATGTGCCGCTGAGCCAAAATATCACTGAAGGCCTCGGGTTCTCAGGTCGTGGCGAATTCGAGTGGGGTGCAGTTGCTGATTCCAAAATCTGTGCTTAAGGTTCGAACGTGTTCTTGTCGTTTTGTTGGGTGTAGACGGAGGGGAACGGGACTAGACTGGGGCATGGATGGATTATAGGAAAACGTATATAGGGGTCATGTAGCGTATGTCACGGCTCGCCAAGACATCACGAACAGGTACAGCTGGCCGTCTACCTCCGGCCTCAAGGGAAGCTACTAATTTAGACCTGGCGTCACGGTGGACAGGGCATGACCAAAAAACGTGCTCTATGTCGTGATAACCTTCACCACAGGCACAGATACCACTTGCCCCGAGCCCAATACGACGGAGATGCGCATCAAATCTGTAGTGATTGGACATAAGCCGAGACATCACGCAAATGAAATCTCGACCTACATCCAACCCCTTGAACCACGGATTCGTCGATACCTTGGGTATAATGGAATGTAACCACCTTCCCAGTTCCTCTCTGGTCCAAGAATTTCGCCAACTGATGATCGTATTCTGACGTACAAATGCAAAAAATTCATTAAAAGCAATTGGTCTTTCATAAATTTCACCGTTTGTTGCGCCCACCTTAGCCAAAGAGTCCGCTTTCTCATTGCCCGGTATCGAGCAGTGAGAAGGGACCCACATTAAGGTAATCTGAGAAGATTTTTCGTATAAAGCACTCAGATGTTCCCGTATTTTCCCCAGGAAATACGGAGAGTGCTTAACATCTTTCATCGATCGGAGAGCCTCAATGGAACTGAGACTGTATGTAAAGATGAAATAATGGTCCGTGGGCATTTTTTCGATAACCCCTAGGGTGTACTGAATTGCAGATAATTCTGCGACGTAAACAGAAGCAGGATTATCGAGCTTATGGGAGACGGTATAAAACAATTTTGTTGTTTTGCACTTTTTGCCTTCAGCATAGCGAGATATCATCATAGTAACACGCTTTTGAACGTTTTGTGTATGTATATACGATTGAATATGTAAGTGTGTGTCTCTAAGGACGTATATTTGTGAATGTATGTGTGAGCATATGTGTATATTTAAATTGAGATAGCTAAAAGTAAGAATATAAACATATGTTTTGCATAAGAATGCTGTAGAAAAACAGCAGACTGTAAAAAAATATTCTTCTAAAATATTTTTCTTAAATCGTAAATTGTTTAGTAAGTCACAGCATTAGGGCGTCCCCAAATAACGTTTCGTTAGATAGTCTGGGAGCTCAACTGGGAATGATTGTTTGTGGTGTAACAAAAAATCTTTTGTATGACGACAACTCTGGAAAATGTTTAGTCGACGTGCTAATTTGAGTTTAATTTAAAAAAAATCAAGTTTTCCCTTTTTTTATTTCAAATTTTTTATCACATAAAAATCCTGCAGAACCGAACCAATATATGTTTTGTGCGCATCCCTCGGAATCCAAACTAAGAGAAAAAAATATGTTACGGCTTATGGTGGGTCAAATTTCGTTGTTACAAATTTTTTAGCTCTTCTGAAAATTCTTAATTTTGGTGTTTTCTGAAATTAAACCTTCCAAAAACGTACTAAACTTTACGCTAGCAACCATCCTATACCACAGAAAAATGAGCGATCCTATGAGGAAAAACTTCATAAAAGACACATAAATCCTATCTTGAAACGATGTTGAGCTATTCAAGTTTTACTATGGAAAGAATATTGTAAAATGTGATAGTCTCCAGTGTGTGCAACATCGAGTCAATCATTCTTGACTACGGTTGTTTAAATCTGTATTAATATAGGGGAACTGTTCCATTATTCATCTCAGCCCATATATTCATCTCATACAACATGAAAACACAATTGAAAGCAGGAAAAACGCATATTTTCTAACTAAACCAATCTGCTAATTCACGGAATGGATTCTTTTTGATTCTCATGAAGTAGATCCTCAAAAATTCATTCAAAAACTCTAAATTCGATACTATAGTCGGGCATTTGCACTCGAAAACTCATTAAATTCAATCACCTACCTCAGAAAACAAAATCCGCGCATTGTTCTATACGACTACAACGGGATTCGTTCAGCAGCCAACCAAAATTTTTTTCATCACTAGCGGACCACTTTTTATTTTAATCACTGAACAAAATCACTCACTACACTAAAAATACTTTAATCTTTGAAATGTTCACCTCAAATTTCCAAAAACAAGCTTGAGTTAGCGGAAATATATGAGATGATGTCTACAATTCATAAATTTCAACTGTATGTATTTTCATCTGTTTTCACTGCGTTGAAAAAAATCAAAAGTTGCCAAATCAGTTTCTGTTAATACGGAAAAATCATATTGATAATGTTGAATTATTCCGACATAAATGACATAAATCGACAGCACTGCAGTGGTTACCTAGGTTACCAGTTTTGCACGTAAACAACTACAGCGGATATCTAGGTAACCTACTACGACGGACTGCGGCTACGTTCATTCATCATAATGTGATTAATTCATGATTAACAGTGTGATGAATATGGGGGCGTCGTGAGATGAATAATTGAGCAGTGATTCAAGTTTCGAGATGGATATGGAAGCGTTGTGAAGAATGGTTTGTTTAAAAAATTTAGGATAAATCTAGCTAAGTTTACTAAATATACAATACCGAACGATCCCATAAGAGCAAGTAAGCGTATTTTGTGTATTTGTTCAATGATTTCGTGAAAATTTAATTTTTAATCCGTGCATTTTTCGTGAATATCGGCTTAATGAGATGAATATTGGAGCAGTTCCCCTACATAGTAGGTGGTGCAGATTAACTAGTATTTATCGTTTGTTGAAGCCTGAACAATCCATCCTGCTGTTTCAAACATTTTCAGTAAGTAGTAGAAAATTGCTTCGAATACCATCAAATTACACGGTTTCCGTTTTTGCCACCACCCTATCGAAAACTTATCGGTCCATCTTTATGGTACATCAAGTGTTAGATGTCGAAAAAGCAGATTAATATGAGCGTTACTAATAATTGTGGTTTTTCATACTAAATCATTTTATATTGTATTTCAATTGTTTTTGGCACCACCCTACTAAAAAATAAATGGTTTACCCTAGTGAAAAATCAAGTTTAGGATCAGGTTTAGGATGAATAGAGTACATAAGCTGAGATATGGATAAACTTTCAACAACTGGATTATTCGAAGGAAATTAATTAAATTCAGAACATTAGCTTTTTAGTCACATGAAGGAAAAAATTGAAAAAAAAACCCTCGATCATTGCAAATAGTATAAGGGATAGTTAAAGGAAAGGTGAGTTTAATTATTCTGATATCATAGTTTTATGCGGCTGGGCGCTCTAGTAATGGGTTTGCTGAGTTAGCACATCCGTTCCAGAACTTTGAAAGTATTCGTTGAAACCACTCGTTGAGTTCTTCCATGTTTGCAGCTAGGTAAACATCCTCTGTTGGGTGTAGTGGGTCTAAATTCAATATCATTTTTAGTAGCCGGTTCTGCTTCACTTGTAGCTTATTTCTGTGGCAGCCAGCGCAATCATACCAAGCAGGAAAACCATATGTAGTTGATGGTTTTAACACCGTGGATGTCTAATAAACATTCAAATGATTCAAATGTGGTTTGGAGCAAGTTGTGAGTCATTTCAGAAATAGTCCATATTAAGCCCTCAGTTGTCCAAGTCCGGCCAAAAGTTTTTATGTGGCTTGGGTGGATCACTTCCTTTAGTGGACCACTTTGACGAAAAACTATTCATTCTCTTGAATTTGAATTTTCAAATGTTCTCGTGATTCTGTTGCAGATTG
The DNA here is from genome assembly GCF_029784165.1 of Wyeomyia smithii. Classification (NCBI taxonomy): domain Eukaryota; kingdom Metazoa; phylum Arthropoda; class Insecta; order Diptera; family Culicidae; genus Wyeomyia; species Wyeomyia smithii. The sequence continues at coordinate 216,543,050 of NC_073695.1, forward strand.
GCCGGATAAGATGTTTCCCGATGTAAATTTTCTGGGTATTCGTTGAGTTTTTGCATAAATCAGCTTAACCTGACCGGTGGTACACTTCTAAAGGACGTGGTTCATCCAAGGTTATTTTACCCTACTCCCACTTAGTAGATTTTCCAGGCTCACAAAATCAAAACTTTGAGCACTTTGAGGCATTACTAAATCATGTCCGACGATTAAGCTGAAATTTTGCACACATCATTTTCTTGGACCAATAAAAATATGTGGGGTAAATAAACTTATAGTGGACCCCTTTCCTATAGTGGTTGGTTATTTGAATTCGATGATGAAGTTTTTTTCCATGCCACTCTTACGTTTGCATTAAAAAAATGAACTTTTCCATCAGTGATAAAAAAAACTAGGACAGTTAATAAGGTTCGATAAATTACCCATGGAAGTTATTTATATTAGCTTACTTGTAAAAAATTCTAAGCCCTTGCGAGTGGCCTTCCAGCAGTTAACCGGAAAATTCACCATGGCGAGCGAAAACATGCGTGTCTAGGCATGTTTTTGACTTCTTTCTTCATTTCATCAATTCCTTCACAGTTTTCGCAGCAAAATAGTTGGAGTAAAACTTACGCTACAGGCACTTTTTTACTTTTTGGCCGGTTGCATCGACCAAGCGCACACAGGAATGTAGCCACTTTTCGCTCGGTCTCGCTCTTAAGCATTCTTTGGGGTTTCTTGTCACAGGGTCGTCGGCCGTCCGGAACCGGGCTTTCTTTCGATGCTCTGATTGTTGTCCAATAGTGCCAAAATATTGTAGATGCCGGAACAGGTACTCCTGCGGTCCACAAAGGGCTGCACGATGTCCGTTTTCGACGCGCACACTTCTGAACGGAGTAGCTTCATTGTTCTCGCAATAACGGTTGGAGTTCGACTGATAGAGCTGTCAAATTTTTCCAGCTCACTCATGGGTTACTACGATTGATGCTGAATGGGTAGTTTCGTCAGTGCGTGTGAAACTGAACCCATAAAAAATCGGCAATTTTCGTCCATTTTTTTATTCAAACGTTATATCGAAGGTCAATTTTTGAACGTCAGCATCATCAATGCGCACAGCTCTACCTTAAAAGCACCGATGATGGCAAAAATAAGTTCTACGCAATATCATCATCGGTTTACAACGCTCAGGTCGGTGAAAAAGGAGGAGTTCAAACCGGTTATTGGAAAATTCAACGTAAATTAGCTGACCAATGAAAACGACCTAAAACTTATCAACTTCGGTACCTCAATGAACATGACAATACCTGGAGGTCAACAATTAATACTGAATCGCCATCCTAGTACTTCTCGGCCATCACCGACGTCAAAAACTACCGACGCTCATCGATTCATTCATCGAGACATCGATTCTAAATCACTACGTAGAGATGGTGAAGTAACGCCTAACATTTTCTGTTCTTAAAGCCCGGGTACGCACACGTCGTAACAACGCCTTCCTGACGGAAATTGTCAGCCTACCTTCTTGAAATCTTACAATGTACTTTCTGACATCTACCACCTTCCACTCGTCTAGACGGAAGACGCAATCGCGCTGTCTTGGGCTCCTCCTTCTTGTCGTCATGCCTTTTAATTTATGTTTATTCATGTTCGTTGAAGAAAAAATAAACAACATACCGTTTTGATTCAAACTTCAAACACTTACAATAAAAATCGAATTATTATAATAGTGAAATAAAAAAAATGCTTAAATATACCATTTCGTTTCTTCGAATGTCCTTCGCCCAGTGATGTAGAGCTCTTTACTGTAGGGCTACTTCCGGCGTTGGAAAAAGTGACAGTCAGTATTCCGTTGATCTGCCTATCTATCTCTTATGTCGAATTCGTATTTACGGCAGGACTATACCGTCCCGGACTACAATTTGCAGCTAAAAAAAAAACACTTTCCGAGCAGTTGCAATGGTGTGCGTAATACCAGAGGTAGCTGTCACTTTGTTTTGTTTTGGTCATTATCGCCATTGTCTTTTTATCGCGTTTGTGCTAATGTACGGATTCGGGCGATGATGATTTCAAACGCTTAAAAAGTTCCTCCATTTCGCAAATGTTTTGACAAAATAAAATCCTACCTGATGTTTGACACGCGATAAACGATAATCAAAGCAAACCGATTTTGCCACATTTTTTTGTATTTTGACACATAGGTACTTGTGAATGTGTTGGTGTCTTCAAAACTGCACTCTGTTTCTTTCGCGGACTGTCCGGGACAGAAAAAGGGTAGTCCGGGATAGTCCGGAAAATAAAAAAAAACAGTGATAGGACAAAGTGTAGACCGCGGGGTAGCTACACCGCAAAAACGAAAACGACATTAGCGATTACGTTGAGGCGTTCGTAATTTGAATCAAAACAGATTTTAAAAATCTTCTTATTGTCATGTGCAAAACGTTTTTAAATGTATAGAAATAGCACCTAATTGCAACAACAATAAAATAACCAACATGTTAAACCTTTAAAATCGATGAGAAAGTTACCAGTTAAGTTCAGTTTAATGAGGAACCAGATAACCCTAGAAAGAGCTAGTGTTTGAGCACGTGAACTATACCTCAAAGTCCAATTAAGGGTAGTGAATCAGGTGAGCCTATCCAGCCTCGTATAATCTTAGGCAGAAGGTTGAAAAGATAGCAGTTGTAAGCGATTAATTGGGCATTTTGTGATCAAATGAGGACCCAGAAATTGGAGTATCGCTTCGTCGCAGGGGCAGTACATTGGCCACGTGCAAGAACTCCGAGCGATCGATCTACAAGCTACGAGATCTTTACCTTCAACACCAAGCATAGACAGTACGTCAGTTAGCAAAGCCCTTTGAATCCGGACCGATAAGCGAGACGAGCGAACGAGCCGTGGGACGGCGAAGGTTCGCTAAATTCCCCAGCATCGGTAGCAGAGTTCTGTAAAACCCAACTGCTATTTTCGTCCTATCAGCCGACCCTGAGAACTTTTAATAACCTTTGAGGAGGTGTTTGAGAGAAAGAGAGAGACATTGTTCACCAGGTTGAGTAGCCGAGGTAACATAATTTGTATGGAGAAGACGTCATTACGCCGTGTGTGTATTTGGGCCATTAATAACATTCGGTGCCAGCACCTAATACGGTACAATCTTGTGCGACTGACGCAATCCGCTTTTAAAGCTGTGCTACCGGAAGAGAGTGTACTGATTGAAACCCTCTCTCGACGCCTGTTAAGTAACTACCGTAATACAGTCATCCACAGCGTAGCAGAGACCATCGAGGGCTATTTGGAACGAAACCGAGGGAATTAGTGGTTCAACGAAGAATGTGTTGGACGAGAAGAACACTGCGCGAGTACTGATGTTACATCAAGCTACCCATCAGAACGTGGAGCAATACAGACAGAAGAAAAGACAGAAAAAGGCTAGGAAAGGGAGGAGTGCGAGTAACGGGAGCAACTGTATTACACTAAGATCGCTTTGTACGCGTTTTTTTTACGCGGGTTACGGATTTCGGTTTCCCTTCTCTCGGAATGCAGAATTAACGCTGGTTTTTTTTTACGCGGATTCCGGAATTTACGCGGTTTTTTTTACGCGGATTCCGGAATTTACGCGTTTTTTTTACGTGGCATGTATCCCCCGCGTAAAAAGTGACTTCAGTGTACTCTCTTGAGCGGTGGTAGTTTTACCAGAACAGCAAAATTGTGCCGAGATAAGTTATGATATGTTATGAGTGTATTCTAACGAACGATCGCTGGGAGGCCGAAAAGTGGAAACACTTGTGTGGCGTACAGGCGAAAAGTGGAACACTTGCCACCAGCGTTGCCATTGTGCCAGATAAATCTGGATTTTGCCAGATTTTTGACGTAGGATTACGTCTAACCGCACTATATCGAGATACATTCTGCGGAAACTTAAATCAAGGTGTAACGTTGGAATGAAAGATTTCAAACGGTGATACTGATCTAACCACATGATGGATTACAATAATCAATATGTCTTTGGATTGATAAAATGATGGGCAATTTAGTGATTCCTCAGTTATCGTTATCACTTCATAGTTAAACAGTGAAAATTTCATAAAAGTTTCAAGGTCGAATTTTTCACGAACAATGTACCAATCACAAGCAAGCACGCCTGGCACAGACTTCATGAGAAGACACTAACTGCCTGCTATGATATCCTGTATAACAGTGGCAAAAAATCGTCTCCCCGTCCCAATAGGTCAACTAACGTTTGCTTCTATGAGCCTAAACTATTTTGATGTCTTGAAGGTGAAGCTTTTTCGAAAAGTTCGTAACCACCTCTATCAAACAGTTTTACGTTCTGCTGTTAGAATGTTATTGAAACGGATGTCTTGAAGGAAACAATTTTCCTGTTGCCAAGATTGAACCATGCCAAAAATGAACGGTTCTCTTTTCATGACTTTTTTTTTAAAGATATTTCCACTAATGAACTAGTTTTAGTTCCAAGTCATTTGAGGTGTCGCTTGATGAATTGAGGCTGACGAACTAGATACTTGATATAACTACCCGAGTAATTGGGTTGTTAAGCTATATCAGTTTTTTATATCATCTGAAAGATATGCATTATCTAAGTAAAACGTGATTTAAAAAAAAATATCGTTGTCCTTCGCTTTTTAAATCACGATTTAAAACTGCTCGAAATCGCTACAATGACAGTTCCTCCATATACCAACTGTCCTTGTAGCGATTTAGAGCGAATTTTTATTCTTCATATAAAAATCGAAGGATAATGATATAAAGTTTTAAAAAATCACGTTTTGCTCAGAAAGTTACACTCTTTCAGATGATATATAAAAATCGGAAATCCGTGAATAGCTAAACAACCCAATTAGAGGCATAGTACTGCTTTGATCATGATCATTATATTACCGAGACATGTTCCGGACATATTCCAGGAACCGTTTTACCGATTCCGGTCATCCGCTTTGGCAACATAAAGAACCTTTCTGGCACATGTGTGCCAAAATCGACCTGTACCAGAAGTAAAACGAGCTCAAATTGAACAGAGCCTCAAAGGGAAATAGTCCTACGTCAACTATGCGGTCGTGTCTTGGATACCACCCTCCTACTATTGTTTGCGCGCCAGACAAACAGATAAACATCAGAATCTGCCAGATATTTGTAAATGAGCCAGATATTTGCCAGATTTCATCCGCGTCGTCTCGCAAAAAGGTCATTACTGCCGTGCCTGGCCTTTACCTACCTACACCCGGCGAGAGCGAAAAAAAAGGTCATCACTTTCAATTCTGCCAGCAATTGCCCTAAAATGAGTGACAGATTTTTGCCAGACTTTTTATTTTCGTTTTGCCAGATTTTATTCAAAACTTAGTGGCAACGCTGCTTGCCACAGAAAAATCAAGACGGCGAGAGAAATGACATCGTCGGAGCATCAGAGGACGGAAATGTACCACTCTCAACGAAGGGCGAAGTTAAGGGTGCTTTAAAACGGCTGAAGAACAACAAATCGGCTGGTGAAAATGGTGTCGTAGCGGAGCTTATCAGGATGGTTCCAGATAAGTTGGCCGAGGTTTAGAATTCTGAACAGCTACCGGAGAAGAGGGAGGATGGGATTTTCAACCCTGTACAGTGAATGTAAAGAACTGCCTCCATCGCCTATGTTAGAAAATTGCATAATATTCCACACAAATTGTGATATTGCACATAATTTTCAAACAAAATCGGAGGTTACATCAAAAGGAGCTGAAATTTAAATAAGAAAATAATGTACGTGATATGTTATATTCGAAATTTTTTACTGTGTATCTACAAAAAAGGCTACAAACTGGATTGTGATAACTATCGTGCAATCATCATCCTGAATGCCGCCTAGAAAATGTTTTTCCAAGACATTTTCCAACATATGGTGTCACTAGCACTAGTTTCGTAGAAAGCCGGACAACTCTTCACTTTGCAGCAGATTCTCCAAGAGTGCCGTGAACACGAAGTCCCTACGCATGTACTCATTCAAGCCGCTTTTTATACAATTGACCGGAGAGAGCTATGGCAAACCATGGTAGAGGACGGCTTTCCCAGGGAGTTGGCTGGGATAATCAGGGATGCGATGGTTGGAAACCGGTTCGGACGGGTTATCCAGTTCATTTGAATTTTTGGCAAGATGACGGTCTCTCTTGGGTACATCTTGCACGAATGCTGCGTTAGCTGGAAGACCGAGCACTTTGGAGAAATTTTGTTCGTTATGGATGGGTTCTTTATCTTGAACGAAATTCAAAGCTTCGTAAATTTTTCATCTTATTCCTAATACTGATTGCGCCAAGTCGTTCTCAAATTTTGTTTTTCAAATAGTTTTCGAACCTTGTTTGCTTCTGACTGTACATCTATTGCATGCAAATTGTGCACTTTCCTTAATACAAAAAGTACAATATAAACTGTCATTATTGTTATTTCTTATTGTTCATTTTTTTAATATCGTTTATATGGAGCGATGTTAGAATGATATGGAACTTTCATAATGCGTAAAATTTAGGTGCCACAGCCTTAACAGTCAAGTAAAATTCCCACTGTCAAAGCTTTAGTTACATATTTTTTAATATTAGGAAACATTACGAAAGCTGAATAAAATAAAATCCGCACAATAACATGTTGAAATTATCACAGTTAATCGCTTTCTAGATCACGATCCAGTTGCATGCAACAACACGATTTAATCTAGTTTATGTGCTTCGTAATAAGCAATGTTTAATTGTCAGCATTTTATGTTTGTTTGTTTTCCTGGTAATGTGGTTCTTCTCTAATGGCAAACCGCAGCGCTTTCATCAACGAATAACATAATTTGTCAGCATAAAACCCTAGCTAACCCGAAACTATCGAGTTTCTTATTATGCATCTCGACTGTTACTACCGCTATCATGCTGCGGTCAATACCTACGTGCAGCAAAGTGGAGTTCCACATTTTAGTTCGACAACGGCGGTGGCGGTGACTGTGGGTCAAGCGTGCGGGCGATGGCAGGCGACGAACCTTTCTCTTTTGAGTGATGTTTTGCTTTAGCGTCGAACGGGCAGCCGTCAAGTCATCATTAGACGGACAAAACTCTGCTGTGAAGGAAACTAGGTTTCCGCAAACCCGTTGTCCACTAATCGCAACTGATTTTGCTTGCAACACATTTTGCTTAGCCAGCAGATCATGCTAATTAGTTCAGCAATGAAGAGATGGACAACAGATGTTGCTCGAGGGCATGTGCGCGATTTCGATTACGGTCATGAATGCTTCTGCCCCGTCCGCTAATCGGTACGTACCGTAATGGACGAACGCTATGCCGGAATGCGTCTGTTAACAAGATTTTTCGGCACCGAAGGGTTAGAAGAAGTCACGAAAAAAATTCGCTTTGTGGGTCGATTTTTTGTTCGTAACATCAAGTTTATTTCCGTTCCATGAGATTAAACTAGGATGTAGCTCATTCAAATTAAAACTATTTTCAAAAAATATCTACCATGCATAAACTTCAGTTTCGTTGGCAGGCCTGCATCCATATATTGCTACTGTCGACTTTTCACGCCCAGGAAAGGCACACCGATATTTAAACATATCGTAACATTCAATGTGGAAGAAAATCACTTCACGGGTAGTTTAGGAGCCCATTATTAGTGGTAATGAGCGCTGAGTCGCAAGTCATAAAAGCTACACCGGAGCAGGGAAGGAAAGTCGCAAACACCAAACTTCAGTGGGCGCCCTCTGCGGATATGTTGAACACACAAACACTTTGTACGATCCACGCAGGGAAGCGAAACTCGCTGGACGATGGGCTCCATGCCATCCCATGAGATCGCGCGAGATGAGATGTATCGCCTTGGTTCAGATAGGTCAGGTGAAGAATAAACCACTTTCTAATGGTTTCCAGTAAACAAATTATTGCGGCTCCACGAGGGAGTGCAGAAATCGAAAGGAGCTGGGACTGAAGAAATTAAACGATTAATTTGCTGCTGATAAATTAACTCCGATTGTTTGCTCATCCGAAAATGAGCCAACTTGGACTGTTCAAAAGGTTAATTCCAAAATTGATTGTTTTACGAGAGGTAAAAGTTGTTGCTTACGGCCTACCTACAATGCTTAACAACATTTCTAAGCCATTGTAAGTAAAAATGATGAAATAATCTAACTTATTTTGACAATTTCTCTCTGCAACACGTGTATAGCAATGCACGGTGGGATTCTGTAAAGCATTTGCAGTAGCGGCAAACGATTATCGCCACCAATTTACGGACACTTTCCCCCTCGACGGTGGTCAACAATTTACACTTTGTTGTTTTGTTGCTTTTGTATGCCTTAATGGTGGGTAACACGGGTTTGGCAGCCGCTTGACCTTTCGTAGCCGACCAAATCTTTTCCTGCTATGCTTCAAATGATTGCCACTTGTTTATTTTACCTTCCTTCGACGTTGTTTGACGCGACGTTGCTTAACTTTCCACGCACAAAATAGCGCCTTAGAGAAATGTAATTACATCGAACAATTAGTCGAATGATTTCGAGAGGGAAATTGTCTAGCCCTTGTTGAAATGTGATGTTGAATTGCCCGTTTGGAGATAATTCGAAGCTTTATGTAATAAAATTTACACTCGCACTTGATAACTTTACGTTATGATTGATTACGATTCTTCAATAATTAACTATAACTTCAAGATTTCTAAGCAAATTTAATTCAAATTTCAAAGCATTCAAATTAGAAAATCATTCAAAACAGTTCTGAAAAATCTGGAACATACTTTCGTAAAAGTTCGAAGAAATTAATGATTTAAACATCAATGAGGTTTATTCTCTCAGTTAGAGCCCACCCACAGCGGAAATTTTCTTATGTCCGATCGATAAAAATAATTTCTGTTGCCGCAGTTTATAGCAGTGATAGTTTAAAATCGAAAAAAGTGATTCAACCAGATGTGAGTCAGAAGGTTTAAGAAAGTGTTTATTTCACTTGTATATGTATATTGTATGTTATGCTCAAAAATGATTTATTTATGACAATCAACAAACTTTTTTTTCCAACTGCGGTTCAACCGATTAAAACAAGTTTCATTACATTTGGAAGATTTTTTGGACAGACTTTCTTTTTCTAATAATAGTTTTCATCGAAAACTTATTTTGAAGTTATATATAAAAAGGTGTTCTTTGAGCAATAGTGATTAAGCTCGCTATATTTTCTCGCCAATGGTTGGAACAATTTTTCTATCAACAGATTAATTTTCTATTTTACCTAATGGAGCAAAATTTATTATTCAAATGATACATGTAAAAAACGTTCGAAATATGCTTATTCGGCATTCTGACGATACTTGTAGAACACCCGATAATTTTTATTTTGACTTAGATATTCAACTTGTCTCCTTTAGTGAGGCATCTTGATAAAAAATTTTAAGCTACCCGATCAGAAAGACAAAACAAAAAAGTAACAGAAGCTATTTTTTGTAATGAAAAAAAACCTTCCAGGTTGTGTTTTCAATTTGATCCCATTAGGTGTTAAAATAACAGATGTAACAAAAATGATTCTACTAGCATCAAACCCATATCAAAATTTGTTACTAACGTACCAGCTATCTAACAAAGTGAGATAGCATAGAAGACAGTATAATAACAAACATAGAGATAGATACAACAGGTTTCGATAGATAGATTATAACTCATTCAAATTTAAATTCGTTATTAAAAGCATATGGGAAAATACAGACTCTTATTAAAATTTGTTATTTGTACTTGCGTTAAAAGAATTTTGCAATTTTTTTTTAATTATGCTCAACTTTCTGTAGGTCATAAATTGGACACATATCCAAGAGACTTTTCATTTTTAAGTTTTTAACCAAAAACTGTTCAACCTTATTCAAAAATTAGTTCAGGTTGATTTTTGTAAAATAATGTATGAAGAGTTATTTAATAAAATATAGTCTTCACCTCACAGAAAATTCTTTGTCATTATTCATAAACCGATTTTGTTCCTATTAAACGAGTTAGAAATTAAACGAAGCGTGAGAATTTTTCAATGGAAAAAAATACAAAACCTGCGTTATAGAGAAATCCTAACTATTCTATCTTTTGTTCAAGATTTCAAATTTGAACCTTGGGGATGCAGGCAAAAAAGTGACTTGTGAGACCGGGAAGAACGTGACCCTTATTAAAACATAATGAATTAAATTAACCCTCTAGTGCTCAATGCCGCCATTTGGCGGGCTTCAATCGAAGTTCCGAAAAGCTTCAATAAATACTTAAAAAGTGTTTATAATGGTTTATAATGATTTTATCGAAGTCCGTTTAGAAATTAATTTGGGCACTACAGGGTTAAATATCGACGTAGACCCTAAGCAATTTCACAAAAAAAAAAACGGGCAATCAGTTCACCATTCAATCAATCGACCATTTTTGATTTGGCTAAAACTTTTTATAGACGCTTCTATAGGCAAAAGATGCCATTTTGTGCTATTGATTTAATTTTTTTGAACACAACTCATTTTTGGGAAGCTATTGAAAAATGCTATTTTGGGAAAGTATTGATAATTACAATTATTTTTAGAGTCACAACGGTTTGTTTGACTCAACCCCCGTCTTCGGCAAAGTTATAAATAACAATTTTGTCTTTTCGAGAAAATATACATTCTAAAAAAATTTTTTTTTTGTAAAAATGCTGAACGAAAAATTCAAATTGGTTATCGAAAAAATCTCTTTTTTTTTAAATCGGATTTTGTTCATAAAACTACAAAAGATTACCTCACCTAGGGCCCGAAATATACAACCCTACGTCCCGGTCCGCGATATCTTGGCCCAACGGAACACTTCATACTTGATGCTGATCTACGGCTATTTGAAAAGCATAAGGGTACCCATTTAACAATTCCAACGAACAGAACCGTCGAAAAAAAAACCATGCCAGTTTTAGTTGTAGACTTATTTCGAGCTAGTAGTCGGCAGCGAGGGTAAAAAATTTGCCTTAGCTTATAAGGGAAACTACCACAAAAGATCAAAACAATGGTCGCAGTGGTCCAAATCTTACAAAAAAAAAATTAAGAGAAACTAGAAATAAGACCCAGTTGGCTCCGTTAAACATTATATGTATAGTGCCGTGTCAAATATACGTTTTGATAAAAAAAATACAAAAGATTACCTAAACAATGACCGGTCCGATCATGAAGGAATCAGGAAAAAAATGTTATGGTTTTATGAAAAAAAATATTTTTTTCAATTTTTTTTTAGAGTGGCATTATTTTCTTTGGAAGGACAAATTTGATATCTACAACTTTGCCAAAGACACTATGCCAATCAAACAAACTATTTTGGCTGCAGAAATATTTTCAATTTTCAATAGAGCACTCTGAGAAGAACTCAAAATATTTTTTTGACGTAGGACTACGTCTAACCGCACTATATCGAGATACATTCTGCGGAAACTAAAACCAAGGTGTAACGTTGGAATGAAAGATTTCAAACGGTGATACTGATGTAACCACAAGATGGATTACAATAATCAATATGTCGTTGGATTGATAAAATTATGGACAATTTAGTGATTCCTCAGTTATCATTATCATTTTATGTTAAACAGTGAAATTTTTATGAAAGTTTCAAGGTCGAATTTCCTCGAACAATGTACCAATCATATGCGAGCAAGCCTGGCACAGACTTCATGAGTAGACACCAACTGCCTGCTGTAATATCCTGTATAGCAGTGGCAAAAAAATTTGATAGAATCTCCCAGCCCCAATAGGTCAACTAATGTTCGCTTCCATGAGCCTAGACTGATTTGATGTCTTGAAGGTGAAGCTTTTTCGAAAAGTTCGTAATCACCTCCATTATCAGACAGTTTTACGTTCTGCTGTTAGAATGTTATTAAAACTGATATCTTCGAGGAAAACATGCTGACACAGGAAACAGTACTGCACCGAGCAATGTATGAATAGAGCGCTGGTCACTCGGCGTCTATCAGTGCAGTAGAACTCGATATTCATTTGTATGCAGCCAAGCCAAGTGAAGACTACAATTGCCGCTGGCGACGCACAGTGGGGCGTGTTGGGTTAACGTGTAGGTATCGTTTTGCGATCTGGAACGCAATCGAATTGCCGTTTGAATTGTCTTCTTCTTCTTCTTGTTTCGTATAGTAGCAAATATCAGAATTCAATATGATCATTCGGGTGCCGCAAAATACACTGCGCCACCGAGGACAGCAAAATTCTGTACGTGTCGGTAGAGACAGGTAGCAGGGTATATAAATTAGGTTCATTGTACAGATAAAATGCGTTGTTTATTTTTGAACTCTACTCTGTGTTTGTCTCATGTCCATTTCAAATTTTCTGTGAATATACATTTTTGTTTGAAAACTGTAATTCTTTATCGTTTTTTTTTTTTACATGAACTTGTAACTGCAGGAAGATTTTACTATGTGACATCTTTGCCGCTTGGTGATCGGAGAGTGAGCTATCGTTCACAAGACATATAAATATTATTTAATTTCTACTAAATCGTACTCGATTTAGGTCTGTATAGAAGCTTGCCTTTTCGCGTATTGAAGAAAATTGACTGTATTCGAATTAATGGCATTCATCAATGTTAAAGAGAATATTTTTTCTTCTAAAATAGAGTGCTGCAAATAAATAATCAAAATACAGACCCAGTTCGATTTTGCCAAACACGACAGGGCAGAATTTTCCTGTTGCTCAGATTGAACCATGCCAAAAATGAACGGTTCTCTTTTCATGACTTTTTTTCATGGATATTTCCACCAATCTTTTCATGACTTTTTTTCATGGATATTTCCACCAATGAACTAGTTTTAGTTTCAAGTCGTTTGAGGTGTCACTTTATGAATTATGGCTGACGACCTAGATACTTGATATTACTACCCTAGTAATTAGAGGCTTAGTACTGCTTAAATCATGATCATTATATTATCGGCACATGTTCCGGTCATATTCCAGGAACCGTTTTACCGATTCCGATCATTCGCTTCGGCAACATAAAAAACCAAAATACCCTTCTTTTGAAGGATGTTGAGCTTAAATTGATTGAAATAATCAAGAAAACTAAGAAATGTGATTAGACATAATCGCTCGTTTCTGGCACATGTGTGCCAAATTCGACCCGTACCAGAAGTAAAACGAGCTCAAATTAAACAGAGCCTCAAAAGGAAATATAAAACTATTGTAGTCCTACGTCAACTATGCGGTAGTGTCTTGGATACCACCCTCCTACTATTTTTGTGAAAAACCTATAATTTTTTTCTCGATTTTTCCATGATCGGACCGATTTCATTGGTTAGGTAATCTTCTGTAGTTTTCATGAGAAAAAACAGATTTTGAAAACAAGAGCTTTTAGATAAATATTTTTAATTTTTTCTAATTTTCAATTTTTTACTTGGAGGAAACATAAACGATCTTATATTTTCATTTTGTGGACCGAGTTATACCAGCAAACAATAAGGATGTTGTTGGGGCCTCTCACAAGTTTGTGTGTGCATGGTTCGTCTAGTGAACATTTAATGTGTATTCGATTGTACGCTTTGAAACCGGTTTAAACTAAAGCCCTAGAGTTAAAGCTTGGACGACTGTCACTGAAAAGTTCCAATCGAACTGTCAAAACTCGTTCCAATCGAACATAAGAATGTTTGACATGTCAAGTATGTCTTAGTAGATGGGAAGTATTGTGATTTGGAAATAACAAAATGCGAAAAATCTAGAGGTGGAACTGGACTGTAACAAAAAAACATTAAATTCCAGAAATCCTTTCGAACGGACATTGGGTAGCTTGTTCGGAGTGACCGTAATCAATCGACATATTATACGGTGTCTCATTTGCCACTTGGGCCACAAACTTATACACAGGTCCCGGTAACTTTTAGTGCTTCTCCATTATCCGACACGAAGAATAAATCATCGTGATTAAAAAGCTACAAAACATTTTTTTTTTTCGGATTGATATTTTCAAAACGCCAAACTTAGGCTACAAAGACGTGCCGTTTCTGTTATTAAAAATCCTCTGGTAATTCATAAAACTCAAACCTTTTTCTGCGATGATTTTAATCGGTGGGGAATCGAAAAAAGCTTAAGTTTTTTTAAAATTTTGTGATGTTCGATATGAACAAAATAGAAATAAACACTTTTTTTTCACTACTATGGGGTGATTTTTTGCTATTTGGTTTTTCGTGTATTCAGATTTGACAGTTCACGCGAGAATTCTGACAGCTGTCAAGGTCTAATGTACTCAATTTGGTTTGCCATTACACCATGAACAGATTTACGCCTGAACAACGCTTACAAATAATCAAATTTTATTACCAAAATTCGTCCTCTGTGAAAAATGTTTTTCGCGCATTACGACCATTTAGTGACGAAGCTCATTTCTGGCTAAATGGGTATGTTAATAAGCAAAATTGCCGCATTTGGATCGAAGAGTAACCAGAGGCAATACAAGAAACGCCAATGCACCCAGAAAAATGCACGGTTTGGTGCGGTTTACAGGCTGGAGGCATTATTGGTCCGTACTTCTTCAAAGATGATCAAAATCGCAGCGTTACGGTCAATGGCGCTCGCTATCGCGCGTTGATTTCTGATTTTTTTTGCCGGAAATGGAAGAGCTGGGTCTTGTTGATATGTGGTTTCACCAAGACAGAGCAACGTGCCACCCATCGCGCGAATCAATGGACATATTGCGGAATGAGTTCGGTGAGCAATTCATCTCACGAAACGGACCGGTGAATTGGCCGCCTAGTTCATGCGATTTAACACCGCTAGATTATTTTTAGTTGGGCTACGTTAAGTCTCTCGTCTATGCGGATAAGCCAACAACAATTCCAGCTTTGGAAGACAACATTACACGCGTTATTCGCGAGATACCAGCCGAAATGCTCGAAAAAGTGACCCAAAATTGGACTTTTCGTATGGACCATTTAAAACGTAGCCGTGGCCAACATTTGAATGAAATTATCTTTAAAAAGTAAATGGCATGAACCAATTTATCGGCTCAAATAAAGATTTCATACAGTTTAGTAATTTTCATGCGTTTTTTTAAATAAAACCCATATTCTTGAAAAATCACCCTTTATAACAAAACAAATTGAATCAAAAAACTATGAAACTCAAAATACGAGTAGTCATGTAACGACTTTTATTTTTTGCAATGTTGCAAGTTTTTTGAAATTTTAGAATGGCTGCCAGAACGACGGAATTTCAGTCGGCCAAACTTTAACGCTAGGTCTTTGGTTTAAACCAGGAGTCCAGGCACACGTGGTTTGATACTTTAAATATACAGCCAACTGTTAATTAGATCATTTATCATTAAGGTGAAACGGTATTGACGCCACAAAAAAAAATTAAACGGTGAATTTAAACTTCATTGTTATTACATGGAATAAACGACTGAGCAAAAGATTCGAATTCATAAAAAATTGAAGCAATAAAAAAGTATAATCAATTTTCGATGAATTTAACAAATATTTCAGTCTTTTTGAAGATATAATACGACAATCCCGACGTTTCGGCCATTTCTGGTGGCTTCCAGATTAACTCAATTCATGCGATAACTCGACAGATTGTAAGAAAACTTTCTTCGAAAACATCTTATCCAATCTAAATAGAAACCTTTGTACAAAAGGTTTGTCAAATTTGACGGGGGTGCCGTTATCCTCTACGTATCACCCTGCTTACGAAAATTTGAGTGTTATTAGCTTTCTGTAAACTGGAAGTCGCCATCTCAGTCTTCAAAATGGCGATTTATAGTTTCTGGGCATAGTTCTGATTCTTCTTTTTAAATTTTATACAGCTTAGCAGAGTTGCGAATACACTGGGGTCGCTTTTTACGCGGGTTGTTTTATGCGTTTTTTAAAACGGGATGTTTTTACAATAACGCGGATTATTTCTACTCGATTCGGAAAATTATTTGTATGCGGTATCAAATAAGTTTAGTATAAGTATACCTAATCTAATCTTTTAAATGCAGTACAACCAATCGCGTAAAAAGCGACCCCAGTTTACAATTTGAAACTGACGTCAAAAAACAATTAGCCAAAACCGTTTAAATACCGTTTAAAAAAGTTTTATTGGGGAATATATAATCGATTTTCACGGATTTACTGAAACCTGAAGTAGCCGAATTAAATTTCAAATGTCTCCGTACAACAATCACCCTGGTCATCCTGGTTCAGAAATTTGAAATAAATAAAGGTTTTTGAACAGTTTCCTTGATTTTATCAAGCTTTCCACCATCCTCAATTAAAATTTAGCTTCGAGAACCTTTCGCCCCCCAGCCAATCGAATTAGTTTGAAAGTTCCAACAATAAAAGAAAATGTTTTTCTTTTACATCAGAATTCCCTTCTTCTTTAGGGGTTACCCCTTCTTTTTCCAATATTTTTGACAACCTCTGTTGTACAAAGGAAACGTATGCCAAGTTTGTTGCAAACTTCCCCCGACTTCTAGAAATCAGTTTTCAAAACATCCAACAACATCCTGTTTCGGTCCCTGGACATCAATTTCTGGCCTCCAGACATGATCGAGGGATTTAAAATCAACGAATTCAATTAATATATTAACATAATGTTCGGAAAACCTTGACTTCTTCGTGAATTAAGGCAGGGGGGGATACAACTCTCCCTTCCCAATGCATCTATGTTTATCTACTATGTGAAAGGAATTCGTATGCCAAGTTTGGTATAAATCGGTTCATACATTCCAGAGTTATGCTGGTGCATACATACAAATATACCTACAAAACTTATCTTTTATATGAATAGAAGATAGATTTGGCTTTCCTTTTGTCGATACGGTACTTTTCAAATGTTAGTCTCAATAATTTTAATTAATTTTTTCAAATTAATTTTTGAAAAGTGAAGAATGCAAATTTGCCAAATTTTACACCCACAAAGTTTCATTGATTCCAGAGAAGGTGCTGCCAGTCCCTCAGTCGAGTTGAAGCAGAATCCTTCTGGTATCTTTTTAGTTAGCAGTCGAATTTCATCAAATTAATTTTTCACACGCTTGCTATCTGGTAATGTCATTATTTTGATTACGAAATTTACTTAAAGTTTAACGAAACTTTTAAATAGATTCGAAGAATATTGCCTCTTCAAATTTAATACAATAAAAAACAGTTTTTTCTTAAAATAAGAGCAGAGAGTTTAATCGAATTAAACCTCCTGATAAAACTATCGATGCTCTCAATTATTCTTCTTGAATTTTTATATATTAAACCGACTATCAATCTACTCTCTAACGTAATAAAATTAATTTGAATAGCTATGTATTCTGTACGAAACATATTTCGAAAACACATCGATAGCAATCAGTTTTTCCAGCATAGGCAAAATTATCAAAGTCCACGAAATTCGCAGTTTTCAACGCTAACGATTACATAGTTTTGCAAGTTTACAATTAACCATCCAAGAAAACCTGAATCTACGTCACATCACATTAGATCAAAAGCTTTGTATAGTCTATGATCCACTGCCGGTGTCATTGTCAAGCGTATTACGGACTCTATTCCTACAACCAGCAACATTTCAATCGTTTAAATAATCACATTGAATTACCTTTGTAGCCTCCAATCGGTCAAAATAGATGTTATTATTATGTCACTGCTTTGTTATTTCTCTGTTTTATTTTTTTACTCACTAGCGGCAATCTATTGTACCAGAAATTCCACCGAATGCGTATTACACCGAGCAGCGATATTTACACAATACACCGCTAACGGCAGCGCTAACCTAAACCGAGGAGTTCCTGTATGCTAAGCATGTTTACCGTAAACCCGCACTTACGGCAGCACAATTGTTGCCGACCCGTGCACTAATCCGTCAATATTGATTTTTTGAATGCAACCGCCTCTTCCTCGATTCGCGGCCAACGATGCACTTCACAGGTGAACAGACTAAGGTTAAGCCGTGGGTCACTAGCAATTATGCTATGATCTCGGGCATCACTAAATTCGATACAATCCACCCAAATCCACAATTAATAGTCACACCCTTTCACTTTCAGTTGAACTTTGCACAAACAGGTAGTTTTGCGCTATGAACAGCTCGTCACGCCGGTTTGTTTTTAGAAGAGTTTTTGTTTTGGCACACTTTTTATTCATCAACGGTTGGCTCTTCACGACTAATTAGATGCCGGTCACGCATCTTCAACAATCCACACCGTCCCGGTGAGATAAAATTTGTCCGAGAAGGGCGCTCACTTCCCGGCACACTTCGCCGCTAGCATCCGCAAAATGTGGCTTTCGATTTCACCGATTTGCATATGAAGAAGAGCGCCGAAAAATATGTAAATTTTTTATACTACTTCCTGATGTTGTTTATTCTTCCGCTACCTGTCAAAGCTAGCTGTTTTTAATTTCTACTGTTTCATTTCACTTGTACACTAGTAAATCATCTGATAACTCACTTTTTTTTACAACACAGTACGAATTACATGCACATAGATAGGCACTGATCCAGTTTGAAAATTGCAATTTAACGATTCGCTTGACGATCGCGCAAGGGGTTTACTGCTCGCACAACAAGTGCAACGGCTTTCCAAAAAGCAACAAGTGCTACTCATACAAGAAGGAACCGCTATTTACTTCCCTTGGTAAAAGGATTGGCAATCGCAAGGTAATTGAGGTATCCCTTGCACAAAGAAAGAAAAAACAATCTCAGTAAAAATAAACACGTTCGTTCGCCACGAAGGTCCAGCCACGACTACCGCCGCACGGTGATAGTAGTACTAACTGCAGCCAAGAGCAGCCAACCATGTGCGCCCTCGTCAAGCCAGCCAGCCAGCCAACCAGCCAAGGTGTGCAGTGAAATGCCGGTAAACGAGAGATGTAAAGACTTCAGAGCTGGCTGCGGGGTGGACGGAAAAGAGCCACTTGATATCTGTACCAATCGTCCAAGTTTGTTTTGTTTTGATCCGCGCAGCTCATGCACATGCTTGCCGCAGTCAATACACCCGTTTCTCGGCGGCTAACGCGGACAAGCCGCAGGGGAACTGATCGCAACTCACTTCTCACGTCAGATTCACTTTGCTTCTCTGTTCGACTGGGATGTTGGTGTAAAATTGTTACTATGTATCTATGTAACATTTTTTTTTAGTTTCGAAAATAACCATATTGCTTGGTATTTGGGCATTTTCGGACCGCAAGATACCATCTTGGCATCCGGCCTCTATATAGAATATCGGTTCCGAAAATACCGATATTGCATGGTAGTTGAGTTGGTATTGGTCGAAATCTGTGTTCAAAACATGTCTCGACATTTTACAATAGTTCAACAGTTTACGTCATAACATTAAAGTTTTGTCGCATGTTGATGGTTGCGTTAGTAATTTTCCAACTGTCGCAAAAAAGAAAGAAAATCCGTTGGAAGCCGATCTCATAACAACATCTTGCTCACGCTAATGAAATAAAGTAACGCCAATATCTTGAAATATACGACATTCTACCTTTTAAAGCACTTTTATACCTTTGGTTTCTCCATTGATTGTATACCTTTCTAGAAGACAGGCAAAACATGTCCGAAACGCGAAAACACATTTTCACAACACATTTTCAATAATTCTATTAAACGGCTCAAAAATATAATAACCCCCCCTTAAATGACCCCACTGAGATGCAGGAAAATCAATATCATGGGAATATACCTCGTATTTCAGAACCCACGTATATAGAATAACACGGTGATCATGTTTGATGTTTAAGAGTTTACAACGAACAAATTGGGGGTTAAATTTTCCACACCAACCAGATAGATATACAAAGCCCGTTCGAGTTTAGCTCGTTTTGTTTTTGGCACTACTCGATTTTAGCACATGTGCCAAGAACGATCTGTTTCCCTGTTTCATATTTTAAAGTTTTCTCCTTTTTCCTTTATCAAATTTAAGTACAATAACCGCCAAAAGAAAGGTATTATTTTGCCGAGGAGGATGGCTGGAATCGGTCGAATGGTTCCGAATATATGGCCGGAACAGGTACCGACAATATAATGGCCATGATCAAAGCAGTGTTTAGAACCGTACCATGTCTCCAATGATTGTGTTCCGAATATTCCGGGATTTTTGAACCAAAATCCATCGGGCGAGAGTCTAATTCATCATATCACATAAAAAGTAGAAAAATACGATAAAAAAACATTCGTTTTTGTCAGGGTCAAAATCGAACTCGGCCTGTGTTTCAAAGTTATTGGATCGCATACGCTACTATAAGACCTTTATTTACCAAGTTTAATTAGAACACAGTGCAACAATTTTTTTGCCTTGGCTTCTATGTATGATTTTTTTTTTTTCAAATTTCCCCGAGTTAGAACACATTTCACCTTAAGGGGCAACAGTGGCGCCATTTTGAATTTTTGAGAAATCGGAAATTCTCGATGTTTTCCGGCGACCGGCAAAACGTTAGAAATTATCGTGGCATCGCTAGCCTTTCTGCTGGGTCTAAGCTATTCGAGATCATAGTAAGCTCTCCTGCACTAACCACTATATTTCAACCACTCAGCATGGATTTATGCCGGGCCGCTCTGTCTGTACCAATTTGTTGGAGTTCACTTCGTCGTGCATCTCACAGATAGAACAAAAAGCTCAAGTTGATGCGATATACACCGACCTCAAAGCGGCTTTCGATCGTTTGGACCACTCAATACTTCTGCGTAAAATTTCACGCCTAGGTGCCTCCCACCAGCTCGTTGCATGGTTGAGCTCGTATTTACGAGGAAGAGTTCTATGCGTAAAACTTGGTTCTAGTATTTCATCGCAATTGACTAACAAGTCAGGAGTTCCCCAAGGAAGTAATAGTGGGCCCTTGCTATTTGCACTTTTTTTCAATGACGTGACACTGCTGCTGGGTGATGGCTGCAAGCTGGTGTATGCAGATGATTTGAAGTTGTTTCTGGAAGTTCGAACTATCGAAGACTGCCGTCGTCTACAAAATTTCTTGAATGTATTTACCAGCTGGTGTCGAAAAAACTGGCTTGTGGTTAGTATAACCAAATGCGAAGTTATAACCTTCCATCGTATTTTAAACCCGGTTATCTGCGACTATCGCATCGACAGATTGGAACTGAAGAGGGTTGATCATGTAAGGTATCTAGATGTTCTTCCTGACACTAAACTTACATTCCACCTACATCACGCAACGATAATTTCGGAAGCTACTTGACAGCTTGGTTTCATATCTAAGCTCGCCCGTGATTTTAATGATCCGCACTGCCTAAAAGCGCTTTACTGTTCCCTAGTACGCCCACTAGTCGAGAACTGCAATCTGGTTTGGTTTCCTCACCAACTTACTTGGAACTTGCGGATTGAGCGTGTCCAAAAACGCTACGTCCGTATTGCAATACGTGAGCTCCCCTGGCGTGATCCTGCTAACTTACCTTCGTATCCAGATCGCTGCCGCTTGATCGGAATCGATACACTTGAGCACCGTCGCCGATTGCATCAAGCTGTGTTTATAGCCAAATTACTCCATGCAGAAATCGACTCACCGAAGCATTTGTCTCTCGTGGACTTTTGTGCATCACAACGCGCTCTGCGTTCAACTGGATTTCTGCAGACCCCTTTTCATCGCACATCGTTCGGTTATAATGAGCCCGTAACCGCCTGTGTAAGAGCTTTTGCTTGTGTTGAGCACTTGTTTGACTTCAACGTATCCGTGAAGAAATTCGTGCAGAAGATTGAAAGAACGAACATTTTATGAACTTAACTCTAATATTGTAATATTTATCGAGACATTGCAATGCATTAGTCAGATAAATTGTAGATATAAATAATAATAATAATAAATAATTAAATAAATTATTGTATCTTAGAGTATCGTCTATACTCTTGATATTACATTAAACAGATCTCAAATAAGTTAATATAACATCAAGATAATCCTATTTCAGTATTGTAGGGGAAAAATTGGCATGTTTGACGTGAGACTTTTTTACTCAATATAAGACAAAATTTGACAAACACTTTTAGATACTCGATATTATCTCGCTTTGTGAAACACGAAAACACCGCGTAGATTCAGGAATCCGCGTAAAAACGCGTAAATTCCGGAAACCACGTAAAAAAATGTCGCGTAAATTCCGGAATCCGCGTGAAAAAATCGCGCAAACTCCAGAATCCGCGTAAAAAAACGCGTAAATACGGGAATCCTCGTAAAAAAGCCGCGTAAAAAACCACGTAAAAAGCGACCTTAGTGTATACTAAAACCATGCCAAAAACCTTTTCCTAAAATCACCGTTTTGAGCTCAGTTTTTGTCCGATTTAAGATCTTTTTTTTTAAAGATGGGTAAGAAAATACTAATATGTGAAGAAACTCTTCGAATTTTGATATTTGGCTTTAAAAGAAAATGGCGTCGAAAAAAATCGAAAATTTCGATTTCTCGAAAAGTCAAAATGGCCACTGTTGCCTCTTAAGTAAGGATACCATCCGTCCTGATTTAGCAGGACATGTCCTGATTTTGTAATCCTATTTGGGCGTCCTGATTTATTTTTCATATTCTAGCATTTGTCCTGATATTCTCAAAATATTCAATATTATAGCTTGACAATACGCAGAATTTGTCGGGAATTGATATTTTTCCGATTCCTGGATACAACGTTCGCTAAGGTCGATTTTTGTGCTCGGCTCGGTTGAATCTATTTGCATTTTTACCAAAACTGAGTTTTTGAGAAGACATGTTAACTAACAATATGTACAGTGGTGGGCACCATTCTGCTAATTCGCTAATCGCTAATCAGTGACGCTAATATTCAGTTAGCGATTTCGCTAATTTTTGAGCTGGTTAGCGAAACTGTTAGCGTCGCTCAAATTTTTGGCCTTCGGAACGCTATTCGGTAATTCGCTGAATTTTGTAGATAAGCGACAATAATACTATTTAGAAAAACTGTGAATTGCTGATGGCGTACGTAAATTGCTTCAAAAGATGAACATACTTTACTGCGAAAGTTATTAGGGAAAGTATGTCTCATTTAAAAAACATTCAATTGTCGTTATTGCCTAGAGTTCCTCTCTTTACGACATAAGTGCAAGTCAGTCTTTTTACCCCAGAATGGAGTTTCGGTTATCGTTCAAGCCACAGGAGCATTTTGAAGAACAAGCTCAAGGTCTAGATTGAATTTTCGGTACACCAAGAACTTTTGTAAATTGCAATGCGCTTAAAATTATGACAACTTTGGTACTACTTTTTCGATTTAGATAATATGTAATTAAATTTTTATGAAAGCATTCCTACAAGTATTTATTTTTGATGCAAGCTTAATAACTTTTGTTACTCCTTGTTTTTACAAAATCAAGTATGAACACCGTTTTGAGAACCTCTTATTGTAAATAGTTCTAAAAAGTAATTGTTTTCGTTTGTTTTACCACAAAAGATCAAAGTGGTCCAAAACATACAAAACACGAGCAATAAATATAGCGATATGACTATTTACATATTAATTAGTTAGCGATTAGCGATTAGCGGAAGTTCCGCTAATGTGGGTTTATCGTTTAGCGATTATCGAGCTAAATTTTCCGATGAGCGGCTTAACGATAGCGTCGCTAAATTTTTGGTCTGGAACATCTGTTCACAAATTTTCATGATCAACTTTTCAATAATTCACATATAATGAAATTTAATACTCCTCACTACGTCACCCAGATACAGAAACATTAATTTCATAGAAATATACTTGGGAAACCACGTATACAATTGTGCAGTGCTCAAGTTAGGTGAAAAGGAGTTTACAAATAACAAATTTCTCACCCACTACCCCCTCTTTGCCGTGACAATGGAATAGATGAAATCCTTACCTTCACGTGGTACCGACTAGATAAGAAGCAACCAAAGGATCGGTTAATCGGTGGGAACTTGGTTGTATGCTAACAGGGAAGGGCAGCTGTTCTTTTTGAAGGACAATTTGTCCAAGTGTGTGTTCCCCATTTCAGGATGGCTCAAGACAAGTGATTGTTGAGTCCATTTAGCACCACGAGGAGGCGTTCTCTTTTAAATCCCATCGCTGCAGCATGCCCTGTTACGAACACTCCAAAAATCAATACGAAACGGAATAACCAATATCGACCCAGGTGAACGGAAAGGGACAATGGTTGGAAGCTCGGTACATGAATCGTTAGAACTGTACTCGAACTGGCACGCGTGAGGATCTTAATCAGGAAACTGTGAAAAGTGAATGTGGAAGTACGATAATCCAGGAAGTGCGTTGGCCGAAGGCGGATGAACGTGAGTATCGAGCGATAAACCCTATCGCGAGAAAGACTTTCAAACACCATCTTTACTAATATAGTGACAGCGGCAGATGTGAACGAAGCATCGATTTCGTCAATGAACGATAAACCCAAAGACGTGAAGGAGGAGTTCAATGAGCTCCGCGATAAAACATATGGAGAGTGCTCAAAACGTGTTGTAAACATCGTCATCTTGGACGCAAATGCACTGGTTGGGCAGGAGCAGATCTTCCGTCTTATTAAAGATAGATACAGCCTCTACGCTACTAGCAATGAGAATAGAGAAAAGATATCCGGCATTTCTCAGACAACCATCTCGTGGTAAGAACGATTCGCGACTGGCTGGCCATCGTACTCAAGTCGAGCACTTTGAGGAGGGTGCGGTTGGACAGAGGCTGACTCTTATAAGATTCTCTCATGTTTCATAGACTGAGATCGTTGAAGACAGCTTTCGTTGGAGAGTACCAGTGCGATTCCCGGGAAGCGCGATCTACTTTTATCTTTTGTCGCCGGCCAAACTTACACCCAAAAATTCACTCACATTTTACTTACATTCTTTACAAAAAATAAGTTTGAGTTAGACAAAGATATTGTTTTCTATAGACATCCATTTTCAAAATTGAGAGATTCAGTAATGGCCCTAGCATTTCTATATCAGACTTCCGAAGAAGTTGCCTCGATGAAGCAATAGCCCCGCAAAAGTAAAGCAAATGCACTGAGCTTTCAGCTTCAGCGTTGCAATAGCGGCAATTGTCGGTTGGGACTTTGCCGATTTTCTTTAAATGATAAACAGCAAGACAGTGTCCAGTGAGGAGTCTCGTGATAGTTGTTTGCGAGTTATACTAAGTAGCCTTTTGGTAACCGCTTAGTTGGGGTAGAATTCAAGATTTTCCACGTACTTAGTGCGCTTTTAATGGCCAGATACTCAGAAACTGTTCAGGTCCTTGTCTCGCTAGGCTGTCGGCATGTTCATTTTCTTTTATTTCACAGTGTGTGACCGGGTACCCGAAATAGCATAACTTTGTTGAGAAAGTTTCCTGAGTGTTGCAATGGACTCCCAGACTAGTCAGAAAACACATGTGGCACACTTTGACCGTTAGGCGTCGTACACAAATTACGTAACGCTAAAAATCTAGATTTCAGACCCCCTTCCCACTATGTAACGATAGGTAACGTTCGACATGACCCCCACTTTAAATTTACGTAACGCTGATTAGACTGACCCCCCTCCGAAATTTTCAATTTCGAGCAAACATCACAGTTACGTAACTGTCTCTACTACCCCACCCCCCTCCCCACTACGTAACAATAAGTAACGCAGACTCAACCCCCCTCCCCCCCCTCTTCATGCGTTACGTAATTTGTGTACGATGCCTTATGAACTCAGCAATTTTAACACACGTAAGTACTCGGCAGGGTACCCGGGTACCCATCAAAATGAAATGCTTCTTACTTCTTCATTTCTTGACCGATTTTCGATCTTGACCCGTCAAAAGATTGGAAAATTTGTCTATTTTTACTATACGGGACCTAAATGGTCCACATATGGTTCACGTGAAACCGGATCTTCGGGACCATGTTGCAGATCGGAAATCTTTATTGACAGTCGTGCTAATTTGTCTCACCGGAACATCCGGAAGATCCGGATTTACAGGAACCAACAGACAGACCGACAAAGTAGTTGTTGAATTCTGGTCAGTATTACCTGAGCTGTCATTTGATTTACCTTAGGCCACCTTACGAGGGCTGCGTATTAACTACGTGGCAAAGTAATGGTGATGTAAGACTAGAGCGCGCTAAATGTGATTTTAGCCCCCAGATCATGCCGTAGAGTGTACTGTAAACTCAGATCGCTGAAATTGGCTTTTTGATAGCGTAGTCTAGTTGAGCAGTTCAGTTCAGTTTCTTATCCAGAATGATTCCAAGACATTTGGTCTCATTGCTAAAACTCAGTCTCACTACATTCAATAGCGGAGGGGTGATTGAATGCGTCCTTCGTTTGGCAATACCAATGACTGTTTTAGTGGAGTTAATTATCAGGCCTTGGCGATGTAAAGAGCCGCTTGCATACGATTAGATAGAGCTGCATCACATTTCCCGCGAACAATAAGGACTACGTCATAAGCATAACCGATGACTTCGTAGCCTAGCTGCGATAGCTTGGTTATTAGAACGTCTACCATCAGTGATCTTAACAGTGGACTCCTCGCTAAGGACACCTTTCACTGTCTTTACTTTGACAGACGTATCTCCAAATGCAGCTGTGATCCTTCTGCTCGAAAACATTATTTGGATCCAGCTCTTTACAGCATTGTCGACTCCTTTATTTTACGGATATTTTATATTTTATATTTCAGTGACTTCCCTTGATAAGCACATTAATGCTTCTGAATGAGTAAGTCCTTCAGAAACTAGCTGCCGATGTAGTTATCAGTATTTTTTACCATCAACTTGAGAAGAGTTGACGTTGGACTTCTAGGTCTGAAAGCTCTAAGCAATGTTTTATCGCCCGGTTTTAGTATAAACACCACCGCCAGCTGACCGGGATAGGCTCCAGCGTAAAGCAGGCTCGAGAAAAGCTGATGAGCTCTGTCATGATGACCCCTTCCGATTATTGCAGGAAAATTGGTAGAATGCAATCCGGTCCTGGCGGCTTCATAGGCTCAAAAGAACTTAGTGCCCGGTTGATAGAACAGTCGACGAGCGAGCATTGCGGGACTCGAAACATCATCAGGGAAGTGAATGCTCATAAGAACATCCAGCGTTTTTTTTTTAAGTGACAGTTATGCTTCCATCCCCCGTTTTTCAGTTGCCCAAGACATCGGACATCGGTTTTTACAGTCGCATTGCCTCAGGCAGAGTCTGAATGTGCTCAAAGAATCGAGCCTTGGATCTCCTTTTGGCTTTGCGTAACTCAGCGTTGTATTTAGTGAGGGATACTCTATAGGCATCCCATTGGGACGCGTTTTTAGCCGTATCGCATTTAGCAGCTTCCCGACGAATATTTGCTGAGATTTTCGTTCCACCAGAGCACTTCACGGCAGACTGTTGGTTTCGTTAACGGTTAGTTTGAAGTGAAAGCTTCCGAGATTCTGTGTTGTAAGTCACCTGCTGCAATGTCCAGTTCAACTGGAGTTCGAATATTTGTATGGCAGGAACTTCACAATATCATTTAGTTTGCTTTTTGGAATAAAATCCTTGGAAGGGAACAAGCTATAAGTGATGACTTCCGCAATTTTCTTGAGTGTGAACCTATATTTATCTGACGGAGAATTGTTGGGTAACCAATTCTAAGAGTATCGCAATTTATCATGATGATGTTTTCGGGCCTTCAAGAAGCTGACACCAATCATCGTACCGAATATTTCGCATAGGCTACCTCCGAATTGCGTGAACAAAAAAGTAGTCTATCTCCAACGAAACAACCAGGAGACGCAGAGAATAAACCGCTGCTGGACTGAGTACCATGCCATTCAGTTCATACCAGTATGCAAATTCATTCATTGGTTGATGCAGAGACAAAATGTCAATCAAATTGATTTTAAAGAATAACTTCAACTCATCCGCAAATGCCAGGCGGGGAACTTTTCAATGATTGTATTCTGTCATTGAAGAAGAGCAGGAGCATCAACGGGCACACGATACTGCCTTGTAAATTCCAGAAGGTAGCAGATATCTCTTCGCCAATTTCTCCACTCATCATCCGTCTCAAAGGATAGGATTTCAGCAAGTTCAACAGATTGCCAGTGAATCCATACGAATCCAGTTCGGCAATGGCACCACGATAATTAACTTTGCCGAATGCAACAGTTAAACCAGTGTAGAAGGCGTCAGTTCGAGACCGTTTAAGAAGGAACCCATGCTGTAGGGATTTTATCTGGACCAGGCTGTACTCTTATTCGTGGGATGAAATGGGCGATCAATCCCGTGACGATGCAAAGGAAATTAATTGCAATGGTCGACAAAAGCAAAAAAAACTGTCTCAAAGCTCAAACTGAAAAAAAGAAAGATGATAACTTTATAACCATTCCTGTGAATTTTGGTGCCACTAGTAAATGCAAAAGTGCGTCAAAAGGCCGCAGAGTAATTGCTCGCCGGGTTCGTCTTCTGCGTTTGCTTACGGAAAACCAAATCTCTAGTATTGATATTACGAAAAACCAATCTCTAGTATTGATGAAACAAATGTCAAGGCAGCATCCGTTCTCGTTCGAATTGTTATTAATTCGCTCGAACATTGCGGCCTTGTTGTATCCATCGAGAAGGTCAAGTACACAAGCATGATAGTTGTAGCGATTTGGATTGGGATAAAAGAATTAGAAAGGACTCAGAATAAACTTGACAAATTAAAATTCCCGATAAAAACAATCTCGTCTTTAAAACTGCGAAGAACAGTAACGAGTACACTTGAGCGGGTCTTCGTTTGACCATTTCGGGAGCCTCGATGGCAACGGAAAACCTCATACCCGGCTACGAACAGGTGAGATAATAGAATAAATTCATCATGCCAAGTTTCGTCAACCATCCGAGAAAGCGAGCAGATGATCATCGATGCATGAATTCGAATAAAATCGTTGAAGGTGAACCAGCTACAAGTTAGAAATGATAGTGCCGTAATTTCAGAAGTTTCGACGAGCAAATCATCTCATTTGAAATACAAAAGGCGAGTCGAGTCGACTCCGGAATAGGGCCTATAATATATTTACACGTTTAAGTTAGAATTGTATTCAAACTTAATAAAATGTTTTGTAAGACTGGCTTTTTTTTTCAATGTTTCTTTACGGGCTTATAAATAGAAATAAAAGTCAAACATGTCACAATCACCAACTTTCACGGAAAACCCTGATTTTTTTATTATTTGAACGTTATATTCCCAACGAATCGTGGTAATTTTTAAAATGAAACTCTCCAGAAACAAGTGTCAAGTCAATTTTGCGTGGTGGAGTTGCATTCAAATTTGAGAAAGTTAAAACAAAAAAAATATTATTTTTCTTTTCCATTTGTCTGAAAAATTAATAAAGATAGCCGATATGTAATTTCACCAACAGTCCCAACAAGAAGCTCAGCTCGAGAACTACATCGCCAATACGCTTTCTTCTATCATAGCCCACATCGTACGTGTTTTCTTCATCACCTGGCGGGGTTCACTTGAAAACGAAACTGCCCCACATTGGATGTCCGGTTTTTTCGCCTTCACGACCGCAAGGTATTTGCAGCTGGGTGCAAATGTACGACAATCTAATCCAAGTTCGAGATGTGCATATCCGTTTCGCGCAGTGCGTGGAAATCCTACTTTCGAAACCCATTCCAACGAAAGGAAATGGCCAGACGACTGGTAGTGGCAGATTGTCCAAACTGGTTTCGAAAGCAGGAAAACTGAGGGACTATCCTGGTTGCGCTTCGGCTGTTCAGATATTGACTTGCAATGAACCAACTCACCTGAATAACGCGCACCCGGCATGGTTACTGCCGGGAGCTACCCAATTCCACCTGTTGATAACCTACCCAGTAGGAAGTACAAACAGTGTACTGCAAGAGAGCTATATTTTTATTCGATCCGCAAAAGCCTTGGACTATATTTTTGCCATCGTTGCTGCCGCATTATCTGCTTTTTATGGAGCTGCTCTGGAGCCAGTTTCGCTCTGGAAGCATGACAGGTAAACAAGTTTTCAAATCTAAACGACCGAAGGTGGAGGAGCCATCGCAGTGAAGCCGCCTGCAATCGTGCGGAGAAATGAGAAAAAGGAAGTGCGAAATAGGTTAGATATCGACGGCATTCACTAATGCGACCGATTGCTGCAGCAGAAGTCAAAGATGCTTGCGATTGATTACTTTTTAATGTATCGCTTTCCCCCCGAGGGCTAGTAGGATATTGATCTCAAAAGCGACTTGTTATCAAAACGCAACCAACAACTACGTAACAGAAGCAAAGAATGGGGGAAATTCTCTTATTTCGGATTAGGATCACCTACACTGCCACATCACTTTCAACGTTTATTTTTATCACTTCACTCCCGGAAATGTGCATGCAAAAATGAGTCCAGGATGTTACAACTTTACTAAATAAATCATACATAGCGAACTGGGCCAGTCTTCTGACTGCGTTTTTCGTTTTACAGACAAACTTTTCTTGAGCATTTTAAAGAGCTTGAAGCAAACGTAAGTTTCGAAAAGAATGGGAACTGTTTTGGCGAATAGTAGAAACTTGGGTTTTTTGTCTTCACAAGATATTTGTTAGTTTAAAATCTAGTAGGTAATTATCGTCAATTTATGCTCTCATGGACTGCTTCATGTTATGCCAAGTTCTATCTAACTTCTCAATAGCCCATACATACACTTTTAAGTACAGTGACGTCAAAATGATGAACTTGGCCGTTTTAATCCGTTCACTGATTACGTTATACTTTTTGAATTTTACACCAAACAGCTTCAGCTATATGGTAACATCAATCAACACGCAACATACTCTAGCTCGTATCTGTTTTTTTTTTGCTAAATTATCCTACATGCAAACTTTACATTTCGTTCGATATGACTTGTCGTATGCATATGAAATTGAAAAATTATTCCTAAGTAAACTGTAGTGCGACGCAAAAATCATGAAATAAATATAAAATAATATACAATTGTGTTAGCTGTGTGCGAAGAACATCGTTAGAATTAGTCGAGGAAGAGATCACAAAACGGTGTTTTCACTAGTAGCAATATTCTGAGCTAAGACTTGTTCTCCTTGATCCTATCAGTTCTACTATCTAGGGCTTGCAGTAAATCATACTGTTTTTTTTTTTTCATATTTTCTTTCCGTTCACACTTTGGCTTTCTTAAAATAGTACTGCTTATAAAGTCATTTTTGGGTAAATGCTTTGATCATCTTGTTATTTATGTTGCTTTGTTTGTTTCAAGCTGATTCAGTATCTTAAATCAGGAAAAGTTCACAAATTTGAATATTCATAAATCTGTAACGTTTAAATGTTATTAGTAGAAATCACTTTCATTGATTCAAAGCAATAACAATTGGGTCGCTTGTAAGCTCTTGTTTACATTAATCATTCCGTTTGTCATATGCGATTTGTCACATGAAAGTTTGTATATTTGTTAAAAGCACCATTCGAGTTGTAACTCATTTCGTATTGTATCGTAACAAATAAACTTAAGCATGGAACATAAAAATGAAGGACTGTTTGCCACTCTGTGGTTCACATTGTTGATTAAGCGACCTTCCGTAAGCTTTTATTTTGTGGAACAGTGAACAGTTTTACTTTTCCGTCTTCGAGCGAGTTTTGATCACCTTCTCCGGCTTCTTGGAACGAGGTAATGTGGTGCAGCTAGTGGACATTTTTTCCTGGAATTGAAATCATGATTATTTTTATTAGATGGTTAAAGAATATAATGTGAGTTAACATTAACTCTGATCACTTAGAATTTTGTTTTGTATTGCACTACACAGCAGATTAGTTACTCGAGCGTCAAATCACGGATGTGTCAAAGGAAGTAAAAAAAAGCTTGAAAAACCAAAGAGGTAACACGCACAGCACCTGAATTATTCTTTCGACGCGATTATCATGCTGCGCGCTTATTGTCGCATTTATTAAGAAATTGTTGTACAATTGTCCTGATAAAACAATTATGATGCAAGACATTTTACTAGGTTATTACGCGTACATGCACTTTCGCTCAGTTACCGGTTTATAATACTTTTGTTTCTCGACTACTCAAGATAAATATCACGATGGTTGCAAAACTTGGTTGTTATGGCCATGCAGTGAGCGGTCGTTAAAAGTAGGATCATAAAACTGTTTTCCAACCGAATAGTATATGGCAACTAATTGATAGCCACAATAAAGCTTCTAAAAATAATAAACCATTGCCACACAAGTGATCGGTGGAAGATACGCCGGTCACTTGACACCGGAAGTGTCATTATGACAAGTTTATTTGGATTTTGCCAGATTGTTGATTATGTAGAGTATCGAACGCCTTTGTCAGTGGTTTTCTTCGGCAGGTTTTCTGCAGCAAGCTTATGCAAAAACCTACCGAAGAGACAAACAGACAAACCTGAAATGCTTCAATGGCAACATGATTTCCATTTCAGGTCACATTTGCGGACAAAACTTTGATATCAATCGAATCAGCTTGATCCGCTTTTTAATTAAAATCGGTGTTTGAAAATACGGCTCTGATGAATTCTCTAAGTTATTATAGACTTCCGAAGTCATAATCTTGATAACTATCAGACAAACTTTGAATCGCGCACATGGTTAAGACGAGGTGATGGACTTTCCTGTTTGCTGTGCAACATCACTCTTGAGGGTGTAATACGGAGGGCGGGCATCAACGCGGGGGATACGATCGGTTTATCTTCTGAGCTTCGCGTATGACTTTGATATCATAACACGTAACTTTTGAACGGCTGAGATAACATACACCTGACTGAAAGCCGAAACCGAAATCAGACTGCGAATAAATTCGTCGAAAACGAAATACATGCAAGCGACGAGTTCCGAGAGGAATAACACCAGCTTCCCAACTGAGTTCTCTGCCCAAGTAATAAAATTGGATATATCGAAGTTACATAGTGCTGGTTTTTGGTTGTAACAAACACTATAAAACTTTGATATAACCAATTTGGTTACTTGGGTGTACACGGTGATGAGCTTGAAATAGTCGACGAGTTAGTGCATTTGAGAGATAGAATCCTTCATATACGCAGATGAATTAGGCATCGAAGGATACAATCGCTGCAAGGAAAAGCCATTTAATTTTAATTAGATCGAGTATATTGAGAGTTTTAAAAATCCAGTTCACAATGTCAGAAAATTTCACTAATCCAGAGTTTGTTTCATCAACTGGATGTGCAAAAGGAACAACTGGGGTTTTAGATGTTCCTGGCAGTGCTGGGAACTCCTTCTGGGACTTTAAATTTGCAAGCCCAGGAGGAGTTTGCTTCGGTTTTCCGCAGCATTTTTAGGTTTGTTTGTACCATTCATTTCACTTTGAGAAATCTTAGGACCTTTTCGGGGAACCAGGATTGGCGTACGATGTTCCCGCTGGTAAATCGTTAGAATCGGTTTCGTCAGAGGACAACAGATCAAAAGGGTTTGATGTAACGGGAGAAGTGGTAACGGTCTTCTTCAGCATGTCAGCGTAAGAACGCTTCAAACGCTCTTTAAGAGACCTCTTTATTTTATCCCTGC
Organism: Wyeomyia smithii; assembly: GCF_029784165.1. Taxonomy (NCBI): domain Eukaryota; kingdom Metazoa; phylum Arthropoda; class Insecta; order Diptera; family Culicidae; genus Wyeomyia; species Wyeomyia smithii. Next base: position 216,576,405 of record NC_073695.1, read on the forward strand.
GCTGCATGTACACCGCACATGTCGAGAGCTCATGCTGACTCTCCCCACACTGAATGCATTTTTCCTGCTGGCAGGCCCGGATTTCAGGGGGGGCAAAGGAGGCCCCCCTAGTCCTAGGGCGACCTTTTTTTTTGCTCGTCACCTTCCAGAACGATACCTCTAAACCTTTTAAAAAAGAGGGCCTCACAAACAAATTTGCCCCGGGCCCCACAGCGTCTAAATCCGGCCCTGCTTGCTGGAATCATCCGCATGATTCTCCCCACACTTGCCACAACGTGCCTTATTGCAGCAGTAGGCGGCGGTGTGGCCTAACTGCTTAGAATTCAGGCAGTTCATTCATGACGCGAGGCACATATAATTGCACAGGGAGACGAACCCAGTGGATCGAGACGTGGTTTGGTAGTGCTGACCCGGCGAACGTAACTCGAAACGAGTCTGACGGAGTGTATACTTTTTTGACACCGTTGATCGATACTGACCGCAGTTGTTTGCAGTCGAGCACCTTCACATCGGGACATGTGTTGTTCTTAAAACACCCTTTAGCACTTTCCAATATTCACTCGACGGACAGACTCGAATCGGTTATGACACCGTCGATCTCCACGTCTCGTGCGGGTATGTAAACGCGATACTCGCGTGTGAAGAGCTCAGAGCAGGCTATATCGTTGGCCCGTTTCAGGTTACTGACCACGACACGGAGCTTGTTAGGTCGGACCTTGGAGATCTCGGTCACGGCCTTGTACCCCTTCGTCAGGTCTTTGGAAATTTGTAAACTGTTTCGATTTCAGTCCCGCCTTTGGCCGAAAATAGACAGTATAGCTGCCCTGGGCTCCGTCTGGGTAAAGCCTGGGGTGAGGGGGGACTGAAGAATGAACAGGGGAGGGGGTAACAGAAGAGTCTGAGTCAGGGGGGTTCGGGGATGGTGGCGCGGGAGGCGAGGGATCTACATCCATCGCGCTGAATCTAGCGCACTAGCGCCGACAAGAACACGTACCTCTTTACTTCTTTCTTCCAGCAGGGTTGGTTGTCCGACCGTTCGAAGCTGCAGCCGTTACAGCCAGCAGCACAAATACAGCCACCACAAGCGAGCCGGGTGCGAGATCACTCTACGCAGCGACACAACTCAACTGTCAACTGTTGGCCTTGAACACGAATTATCTATTCACTGTGCGCAGGTCAAGCTGCAGCCGGTATCTTTACAACAATACAGCCGCTGTAGCGAGCCGGGAACGGAATCGTAGCGACACGACACACTATCTAGTAGGCCTTGAGCGCGGATTATATACTCTTTTGTTTGGCTATTTGTACACACGAACCGGATTATAATCGAACGACCACTTCGCACGTCCGTTTCTGTCGAATATTCGACGCGGAATGATTTCCCATATATTTGTACATCCGTAGAAGTGAAACGAATCCGTAGATCTGTAAAGCATGGTGGATGATGCTTGGACGCTATTACATATCAATGTTGCCAACTATAGAAAAGGTCGTAAAAAATTACCCTTCACATGAACTGGAAAGCTTTTGGCCTGACTCAGAAATTTCAAAAAATTCATGACATGTTATTAATTATTCGTTTTTTTTATGATTTTCAAACCCCCCTCCCCCCTCGTAACATTTGGTCGCAAAACTTTAACCCCCCCCCCTGAAAACAAAAACGTAGCATTCGAATTACCCCTCCCTTCCATCTCCGGTTCTGAGAAAAACGTACAAAAATACTAGACTAGAGAAACATTTTAAAAGGTCCTATCTGATTTGATCGATTTTTTGATCGATCACTTTCATTCAATCACCTCAACTTATTAAACACCTTTTATGACACGTTATTTGCACAAGTGGATAGCGGAGGGATCACTCTAGTTTTCTGAATGAAAACCACGGTTGGGAGAGCAGCTAAAGCTGAACCATTACCAAAATGAAAAGACGCTCCGGAAAAATGATGAAAGCGGATAGGACCTTTTCATATTTGTCGTCAATTTTATTCTCCCGCAGCGCTTGTACAACAGCGAGTGTGACATTGAAAGCAAGTGAGAGAAAACGACGGCTGATTTTACATTGCCAGACTTGTTATATACGACAGTGCGTTGTACACGTTAAATTTAAATTGCCCATTACTGAGAGAAATTTCACCTTTTTGTTGTGAAAAAGTGGCACCACCTATTTTGAGTAAATTTCTTACCCATTTGATAAGTAACAGCTACCAATTAGTCTTTTTATAAATTTTAAATTGATTTTCAAAAATTGAACTTTGAGCTTTGTGATGTATCATTCTAGGGAATTTGCATTTAGTCACGCTTGCTTTATTTGAAATACATTAAGAAAAACATATACTTTGCGTGTTAACAGACGGAAAAAAGAAAACAAGACCTCGCGGAGGAATTCCATCGTCGCAAAATCATTGATAGAACAGCTCCCCTCATAACTAAGCATATGTCTACTCTAAGGAATATCAATAGACTTGGTAGTTGAGCTCGTTAGAAATCATCAAGGGGCCATCCACATTCCACGTGGGCAGCTTTGGTGGATGGGAGTGGGGCTTTGGGTAATGTCCACGGTCCATACATTTTTTTAAGAATTTATATGGGCAGTTGTCCACGGTGGGGGAGGAGGTGGGGTCAAAATCGTTTAAAATCTGTCCACGTGAAATGTGGATGGCCCCTAAGATGTTTCAGTTGGATCAGTTTCAACTTAGAACGGGTGTCAAAATCAAGTCAGTTTGTTGTATGAATTATTGTATACTATGTACTATAAAATGTTGCCAAAAACGGAACCCTTTGTTGCCACAATCGGAGTGTGCCAAAAACGGAGCATGCCAAAAACGGAACATGCCAAAAACGGAAACATACTGTACCGTCGGCCGGGGTGAGATTAAGCCACGGGGGTGATATTGAGCCAAAACGGGAAATGTTTGTATGTTAAATTACTTGAGATTTCCAAAACCTAATACCTCAATTTCAATACTTTATGAAACATGACATATTTATTCACAACTTCAAATGGAATATAGATAATATCAGTAAAATGTTTCACTTAAATAATGTTTCAAAGTACAGGGTGAAAAACATGCGCAAATAACGTCATCCAAAAATGTCCCAAGAAAACCAACCCGATCAAGAAATCACATCAACTTACTGTTCAGTTGGTACGTTAGGATGTCGTCTCCAATGAGTTGAGGAAATATTATGCATTGAGCCTGTGCCTGCTCAGAAAATAATGTTTCTCCAAACTGTACACTTTTTGAGCCCTTTTGGGGTGAGATTGTGCCAAGCTATATTAAACGGCACAGTGTGCGGAATTCACATTCACGACAAAATTATATCAGTATACACCAAAACACTTGCATTGTTTACATAGAGTATGTTTTTTAGCATAAGGTATGTTGTCTAGCTATGGTATTCTTTGAAATAATGACTAAAAGCTTGAGAAGCATACTGTTCTCAATTATTAGATGGAAATTTTCAATGATTGATATTACTTATGGAATGTAACAAAATTTTGTACACGCCAAAATTCATGTATTTTTAGCAAAATTATAGTTTATTGTAACTTAACCATATTTGTTGTAGTTGTTAACAAAACATTCTAGAATGCATTGGTGTATTTTGGATCGAATTCTTCGCTTAAATGTGTGCGTTACAAGCTTGAGCACAAAAAAGCATCATTTTTTGGCACAATCTCACCACGGATGACGGTACTTGAAAAAATCACCATGTCTAATTAAATCATACACTTGTGACAGCATTTAATATGATGTTAACTTCGCTCTGGATTCTCTGGATCTGGGATGTCTTCGGCTTCGAAGGGTTTGTGTTTTGGTACGAGAAAGAAAGATGTTCTTACGACTTCACGTGATCTATGTCTGTAGAAAACACAGAAAATGTTCCGAAATTTGAAAAAAAAACTAATCCCAGCACTTACCAGCTTTGAAAAGAAACAAGTATCTTGTAATTTTCCCAATTAAAAGCCACAAAGAAACAACGATTTTTGTTTTCAAAACAGATTGTATGTTCGGAAATCCAAGCGATTGTTTGTGTAGCAGAGCATTCAGAAGATTTCAGAATGCCACAGATAAAAAGATTTCGACAGCTCTCGCTGCAAAACTTTGTGCAATGTTTTATTGTATTTCTAGTATACATTTTTGCTGTAGAAAATCGATCTTTTGAAATAAATGCTACGTCGATTTTTATTAAACCCCCTCGCCCCCCTCCTTGTCCCAGATTGTCACTTAACGGTGATATCCCCTTCCTACGTCATTTAAGTATTGTCCCAAAGCAATGGGACGCTAATATTCTCGGCACCAGGGGTGACACTCGCTCAGTCAGCAAAAATAACTCTCACAAGCAGAGATGCCAGAACTTTTTCGAAGATTCTACGTTTTTTTTCTTTTTGGTATATTTTCGAACGAAAAATGAAAATTTGTATAAATAATCAAACGAAGGAGTTACATAATTTTATTGTCAATAACGATGAAATCACGGGAGTGTTTACTTCAATTTATTAAATATATTTCACCCGGGATAGCATACTAAAATAAACATAGATTACCGTAGATATATGAGTAAATCTGCGGAGAAATCCGTAGATCTAACAAACCTGCACAAGGCAGTGTGTATTGATCGAAGCATTCTAGTCAAAGGGATCGCAGCCCTATTTAAACTCTACACGTTTGACAATAGAATCATTCCTTGCTACTTCGCACATCGATTCTGATCGACCATTTCCGATTACGCTGAAACTTTACACACTTGTTCCTTTTTGTTAAAGGATTGCTAATTTATGATAAGTTCTTTATGTAGACTCGCGACTGCTGCTTCAAAAGGGCCTATTCAAAATGGTGTCTGATAGATAAAAATTTCTGTATCAGAAAAACGACTTGTATGATTGAAACGGTGTCTTCAGCAAACTTGTAGGTAACAAAATTGTAGTTCTAAAAGAAAATATACACTGTAAAATTTTGTTTTCTGTGCCAAATCTTCCGAATTGTCACTAATTATTAAATATCGGAATCAAAATCGGAAATGACATACCAAAAAAAAAAAAAAAATTCACCTATATTCCATGGAATGTCTCATTAAGGCAACATAACGGGGCTTTATTTAAACAAAAAACAAACCGAGGTTGCCGCGCAGCAAAAGTTCCATATACTTATCACTTCAGTCGGGAAGACTCTTCACTCATTCAACATAAAAAGAGATAGCATGTTACAGTCCCCCTGATTCTAGTGCTCTATTTTCTAAGCCTAAGTTACACCTTCACTGCCCCTGTTTACATTGTAGACGTAAGATGTCGTACACAAATTACGTAACGCATGAAGAGGGAGGGGGTAGGGGGTAATTGAGACAGTTGCGTAACTGCAAGTTTTGCTCAAAACTGAAAATTTGGAGGGGGGCAGGTTTTTTTCAATGTTACGTAATTTTGTGGGGGGGATTCATATCGAAGGTTACTTATTATTGTTACATAGGGGGAACGCGTGTTTGTTATTTCAACCCAAATAATCATATTGAGACAGAAATTCAACAAAATGGTCTACTAATTTCATAAAGATTGATGTTAGGATAAAGGCCGCATGGATTTTCCTGCTCTTTACGTGTTAATTCATCGAAAAACCGCTACGCCAGTTTATGCAAATAAATATGCATTTTTTTCGCAGATTGATGGCATGCCTTGGCGTAAAAAAATGCTGCTACCTACTCAGCAACGAAGTCAATCCATTTAGTATCACAAACCGTGAATCGGTCAAACTTCAGTTCCTGTTTTCAGCAGTTTCATTTGTAGTGCAGGGTAGGGGAGCCATTTATGGCAAGTGCACCAGTTATGGCTATATCGCATAAGCGCAATGGTACCAGTTATGGTAATGCTCCCTTTAAACTCCATGGGCCATACCTGGTACTTCTTCCCTATGTATTTTAGGGCAAGAAAGCTGAATCAACAAAAAAGTGCATTTAGGCCATTTTGGCTCTTGCGTCAACTATGTCGACAGAGGCAGTTCAATTCTCGTTCTTTTTAGCATTCTCGTAAAATTACATACATTGTCTGATTTGCTACTTGTATTGTTCTGGCTACCATAGTCTGCGAAGCGTTACTTTTCTAATATCAAACAGAGAAAACGGCCGCTGAAAGGCATCGAGGGTTGAAAAAAGTTTACGAAAAAGCTGTTCCAAGTGAAGAAACGAGCAATGATTGGTTTCGACGCTTTAAACACGGTAATTTCGATACTGACGACTGTCTTCGTGAAGCAAGGCTTAAAACCTTCGAACACGCTGAATTGCTTGATGTGGATCCATGCCAAATGCAGATACAGCTTGCTATGGTATTAGGAGTTACCCACCACTGCCTGTTTTAGGAATGATTCAAAAGCAAAAATCTTGGGTCTTTATTATTGAGCTATTGAAACTAAATGGAAACATCACTGGGAGACGGTATAAACTTTAATTAATGCGATTAAGCCGAGAACTGCGCGAAAAACGGCCCCAATACGAGCAGAGGCACGAAAAAGTGATTTTGCTGCATGAGCAGTTGAAACTTACATAGAACCACTCAAATAAGAAGTCCTACTTCACCCGCCATATTTCTCATGTACTGCGCCGTCCAATTATTATTTGTTCCGTTCGATGTCATATGGTGTGGCAGATCAGCAGTCCTGCTTAGGGATGCCAATGATACACTCTTTTTTTTACTATCTTCTAAGGATATGTTTTCTGTTGCTGTTTGTTCGTGATACCTATCCGCACTGGCAGTCCAGTAGTCACATTGAGAACGTATTGGCAACAGAGCATCACAAAAGAAAACGAAAAATGTATCCGTGTGTCGATTCGACATTGTTTTGAGGATGTCTTCGGGATTGCGAATGTAAAAAGGGAAGAAGTTTTTTATACAGACGTTCATGTCCGCACTACACAAACAGCGCGTTTCGGTAACATCCCGAATTCACCGGAGACATTTTTTCTCTCTCTTTTTTTATTTACCTATGATAGATGTCGTGTGACGGCTGTTAAAAAAAGGCTGTTGGAAGAAGAAGCGTGAAGACTGCGGCACCTTACCGACAGCCTTCGTGCAAAGAAAAGCAAACTCGGCAATAGAGCGGCTGTGCACTGAAGGATGTGTTATCACACACCGAATGTTATCACTTCCGAGCAATGCGCGTGATGGGTGTCGCGTTTTTCAACAATTGCCCAGAAGAATATGGCATCGATTACACACAATAGCAGTGTTGGAATTGTCAGCAAAATATCAATTTCAAATGCGATACTTTTTCGCCTCTGAACTTTCTGTCGCTCGTTTCACACGCTGATAAATCCCGATTGAACTTCGAGGTGCATGAAAACGAACTTGCATGAACTTGATTTGCCGCAACTCACCGATGCAAGGATACGGAAACAATCATATCGTTTTTTCTTTTTATCTCTTCATATCACATTCGCTCATGATATACCGAGAGGACATATCGTAAATGAAATAGCATGAAATGATTCGTGATCTTGTTCGACGAAATATCGATCTTTACCCGCTCTTCAGCCATAACTGGGTACGATTACTGGTTATACATTTCATTTACGACAAGTGCAATGAAGGTGCTGATGGGTGGTTCTAATGTAGGGCTTTTATAGTAGTTGCATATGACAGCCTAAGCAGATAGCGAATTTCTTTATTTCACTGCATCAGGGAAAATCTGTCGAGGAATAAAGAAACGACATCGCGATTTACGACGCAAGTATGAAAAAGGTTTCAAATAATTGTTTACGAATTCAGCACGTGCGGTGCTCGCTTGAAGCTGGCAAATTTCACAACGCAATGCACGATCAATACTGGGTCAAAATCGAGCGAAAAAAGAAGCGTTTTGAAAGTAGTTAGGTTGTTTTCAGGTCAAAACGAGGTGAGCTGGTAGAATAAACACGACTCATCTTTAAGAAGCTATTTTGAAAATGCTATTCTGGGAATTACTTAATCAATGGTGTCAAATGTGCATATAGTAATAAAAGTTCGAAAGTCATTTCTGTACGCTGGAATAGGGTTAATTATCTATCAAACAGATGAAAAGAATAAATGTTTTTTTTTTCTAGCAAAGCATTTATATGCTATAACAACAGCAGCTTAAAAAGGTTAATGAAACGCACGGCAATTCAATGGCATGGGTTATCATTCTTTTCTACAGCTTTTTCGATTTTAAACCGTTTACATTGGTTTCGATTATTATCCATTCCTCAAAAACTCGCATCCAATTACTGTCACAGCCGTAAATGCACCTCGAATCTGCAAGACTTCCAAACAACTACTAACAAAATCCTCACCCGAGCAGCGAAGGAAAACAATCACCTCTAGCGAATAATGAATAGATATAAAACAAGCCTAGGATGCGTTGACATCGTCGTTCCTTCCCCCACACATTCCCACTCACCGCACCACACCTCTGCTGCTGTTCAGGCGACATGATTTTCTCCTGTTGGTATCCTTTCTTCCCGTAACTACCGGCCTATGGAGAGACAAACGCAACGATCGAATCGCTTCTCAGAGCTGATGTAGTCTAGTCATGTGTTTGTTTTCTCCCAGAAACCTATGCACCCTATCATCATTTCATCATGAGTTGAGAGGATTCGAGTTTAGTCCCGGCCTGTACACATCGTGAAGTGCACATATGATGAATAAAGGGCTATTCCCACTGCTTCCGTTCCGGGACCGGGCCGGATCCGGGCCGTGTCCGTGTCCCGTCCGGGACTTTAGTGCATTCACACTGCGCCGTGTACGAACCGTGCCTGCGCTGCGCTCTGGCTAAGAAATGTTGATGTGTGTATGTGAAAGAACGTCTTTCTCTTTTTTTCATACCGCAGCTCACTCCGCGCGAAACATGTCACTACAACATACACGCATCCACCCGAGTGCCTTCCGTGCACTCTCCGGCCAACACAAAGTATCGTCGGCAACGATAGTTTTTCTCTCGCACTGCGGCAGCACGACGGCAACTCAACGCTGCCCCGGTCTGGGCACGGCGCGTCGGTGTGAATGCGTTCATAAGAACGCATGCAATCAATCTCAAACGAGCCCGGACGACACACGGAACAGCCACGGCCCGGTCCCGGAACGGAAGCAGTGGGAATAGCCCTTAAACGGGCGGCTGAGTGAAACGAAAAATATCAAAACCGAATATCAATATGAGTTCGCGCGTTCGTTGATATAGGCTACCTATTCTCAATGTAGAAAAAGCACGAAGGCGACACGATATTCGAATCATTCGAATCCCGAGTACGTTTCGCTCGCATGTGAGATGGAGACAAAAGTATCCTCTACGATGCCAGCTGAAACTGATTCTCGTATGGTGTTTTCATGAACTTTAAGATCGAATATCCTTGATGATCTTCTTGTGCGAAGTTCTCTGGCGATTTTTCATTGCATTGAGCGATGAGTGAACTTTTTTTATAATGATTATTCCAACACTGCACAACAGGAATGAATTTTTGCGGCGATTGCTGCCAATGGACGAAATGTGGATTCATTATTAGCAATCAACAGTCGGCAGAGTGGCTTTTGCTTGGTGAGAGTCGTTGGGAGCGCCAAACCGCAACAATAAGCCGGGAATTTGTTTGCCAGTATTTTTTGGGATTCATGAGACATGCTATACATCGACTATCTTGCACAAAGTTAAACAATCAATAAACAATAACATTGTATGATATTGGGTCGATTAGACGCTTAGGGGAGAACTGTACAAAACGCACCAGTTGGGTAAAATGGCCCATGCTATTAAAACCCCAACATACTTACAAATGTGGCTTTAAATAATGAACTTATTCGTTTATTTCATATAAACACCGCTCTCCTAAAGTTCTCTTATGAAAAAGTACACCATAATGACTAAAATACTGGAAAAACTGTAGAAACGTGTGGGGCACTGCCAACCTGTAATTATTCATGATTTTTATTTAAGCTTTTACCACTAACTGACCTGCAATATATAATGAAACTGGGGTTCCTCTAACACTAACAATTATGGAGCTTATTAAACTATAAATGTTTCAATCTATTTCACTAATTCTTTTATAAAATTTACCTAAAACCAGTCAAAATTAAAAATGGGGTAGAATGCACTATGATGCGCTGTAACGATTGCTTGACAACTTACGCAAAAAGGCGCATTCATAATCCTACACATTTGATATTTGAAACAATATTACGCGTAAATTTTCATGTCAGAATACGATACAATTATTGTATTACAAGATTATCAAAAACTTAAACTCAAATTAATGAACCGTTCCCTAATATGACATAAACCAATTTAAAATACAATATAAAATATATTCAATTTTCATGCCTTCACCCTTTTCGTCATATAGTCGAGACACAAAAACAATCGAGAAACGCAAATGTCAGAAACCAAAAAGCTTCCTCTGGTAGGGATGAGCGATACCAAGTATCGACTGATGGAGTTTCGATACTTCCAGTACTATTGATATTCGGTTTGCACTTTTTTCAAATTTTAGTAAAAAATAACAAAGCAGCTCTCATTCCTGGTGCAATGCCACGCGATGTGAGATTCGACATGTTCAATATTGCGTGACCAACATTCAAAGCCAAAACGAACTCAACATGTTAGAGAGAACACGGAATAATGCGCATTCATGTGCATATTCATTTCAAGATGTAAATAATGTACAAAACAATAGCATGAAAACTGAGTAAATGCAGCAAAATAGTATTTAATACTAGGGGCAAGACACTGATGGTATAAATAGAAATATTTTCAATATTCAATATTACGATAAATATCGTTACATTTTTGGCACCTCTCTATCTATATCAAAACTTCTTGACATCACATTACCGTCGATGTGATGTCAATGTGATCAATATATATAAACCAATATCGTTTATTAAAGAAATATTTTTCATGGAAGTAAAATTTTCTATTTCCTAGATTTAATATATGAGATGGTTGACGGCATCCCAACAAACAATTTTGTTAGATATCGACTTGTTGGGCTATAGTTCAGCCGAAATTCACTAAATAGGCGCTTACTAAGCTGCAAATCAACAAAATTGTTTGTTGGGTAGTCTCTCGTAACGAATATCGATGCTGCAAACGAAAGTATCGAGACCATCAGTATCGATACGAGTATTGCCCAATCCTTTCATCTAGCTGTTGGTTTTGTTTTTCTCAGTGACATATTTATTTTCGTTTGAGAAGAAGTTAATAAAATTGAAAATGAGATACATGCGGAAGACTACGCGGCAGACGTGGACAAAAACAAGCTTAAGAGCGGATATTAATGCAGTCAAATTGGGTGTATCAATCTCTGCTTCAGCTAAGCTGCATGCTATACCTAAAAGAACATTGCTCCGCTATTTGGACAAACAAAACGAAATTGGGAGACTGGAACTCTGTCGGATGGACTGGTTTAAAACCGTATTCACCGAAAACCAGGAAATGGATTTTGTGAATCACATCGTTCATATGTCAAATTGTGGATTTGGACTAACACATAGATATCCGAAGAGAAACATACCAAAAGGCCGAGAAACTCCACATTGCACATCCTTTCAATCGAGAGGAAGAATAAGCTGGTTGGTTACGATCTTTCCTTGGGAGGCATCCGGGTCTCAGTAACGAAAGGCGGAAAATACATCGCTAGCTCGCATTAAAGGGGTTTAGTAAGGAAGCGGTCAACTCGTTCAATCAGCTTCTACGAAAGATGTATACGAAATATAATTATTCCTAGGAGCAAATTTGTAATGTCGAAGAAACTGGCTTTAGCACAGTATGTTTAATACAAAAAAAAAAATAAAAAAAAATCAATCAAATTTGTATTTTTAGGTTCAAAACAAATCCGTCAGAGTGCTCGCTGAAAAAAAAGCGTCAGATAGCGGGAATTTCATCTACTTCAAAACTGGAGCCCCCGAGAACTCCTTGTTTATGTGCCATCCCAGCGACTGGAGCAACTCCAATACCCGTAGTTTGTAGTTTGAGCACTTTCTGGAGTTTGTAAAACAAACAGCTGATGCTGTTAATGATATTTTTTGCTTCACTTGTGGATATTTATTCAGTTCAACTGGAAATGGCAATAGATGGAATAGATGCCTCCGTTGCTATTCTTGGTTCTATCAGGTTACCTTGAAACACAGTACATGTTACTGAAATATGAAATGTTACTTCGCTAAGAAATAAAATATTGTTTTTTTTTTCATGGAATAAATTGATTTTGATATGACATAACTCTCGATACTTGTTTAGTTTTGAAATTTGATCGTAATCATACACATCTTGCTAAAATTGAAAAAAAAATAGATAAAACTATAAGTTCAATTCAGACACTTAAGGTCCGAGTAGACACACGGCGTAATGACACCTTCTCTATACGAATTAGAAGGCGTAATCGCGGCTTCCGTTGGGATGCTTTGCTTGCCTGGATGGTCGCCCGCCGTCTTCTACTGCGCACTTGATTGCCTTCCGTGCAAACGCGACGTCCTTTACACGGCCTTGCGCCGCTTTCGATTGGTGAAGGCGCTAGCAACGCCGTGTTGTATCATTTTCCGCCTCCTGGTGTTTTAAGAAGTATGTTGTTTTATTTTGGAATGTTCCCCGTGGCTCTGTGGTTAGCGATGTCGGTCGGCTAGCCCTCCCACATGGTTGTGACGTCGGGTTCGATTCCCGATCGAGTCTAGGATCGAGCAGGAAATTTTCTCGACTCAGCAATGGGGCACGATGTATCGTTGTACTTATCTTACACATGCAAAATGTGCCGAAAGCAATATCGATAACGAATTCTCTCAACTAATCTAGTTGATCGAGACCGCTATTAACCCCCAGGCTAAGCGTGCGATATTGTTTGTTGTTTTTATTTTTTCTCCAATAAACATGAATAAACATAATTTAGGAAGAACGCCAACAAGAAAGTGTGCACACAGCGGAGCTCAAGAAAGCGCGATTGTGCCTTTTTGTGTAGACGAGTGGAAGGAGGCAGTAGCTAGAAGGCACATTGGGAGGTTTCAAGAAGGTACTGACAATTTTCGTCAGGAAGGCGTTGAGTAGTCGGGCCTTTACTCTCACATGGATTAACTTTAGGTACAACTCAATAACGAATAATGATTTATTCTCTTTGAATGCCAATGAATTCTTACATTTTCAATTGACTCGTCACCAGATAAAATTAACTATGAATTGGATTTTGATCCAACTATCTTTATTAAGGCATCATGATGTTCAGGAAAATATGGTTGAAGTTCTGTGGTTGCGTGGATTGTTTTGTCTCTATTAGCATAAAAAATGCTGTTTGCTTCGATTTGTCCTAAAATTGTTTACATAAACAGACTTAATGTTTATTTGAAGGTTGTTGTTGTGATTTGGTGCATTTTATCCATTTGTTTTGATTCGTTCTACCCTTTTGTTGTGGTGCGTCTTGGCAACGAACTTGGGCATTTTGTCCAATGGTAGGTTTTGAAGCAATGGTACTTTTCATTAAAAATAACATTGATATCGAGTATTTTAGAATGAAACTTAGTCCTAAATATAAATTATAAAGATCCTTCGAGCATCCTACACGTCCAACGGTGCTTAAAAAAGATGAGAAGCACTGTAAATTGCGTAAATGCTTGACTGGTGCGTTTTGTACAATTCTCCCCTAAATCAAAGTGAAACGGCAGCATATGACAAGGAAAAAAACCAATCCTTCACCAACACAACGCTCCCGTTTATTATACTCGCGTCATGACTGATAAATTAAAAAAAAATTCCCAACAAAGTGGTTCCCTATCCTTTGTATTTAACAGATTTAGACTCGAGCGACCCTGTTTCCACGGTTGAAAATATGGCTCTCTGGCAAGCGGTTCTACTAGAATGAAGAGAGTTGGAAACAAATGACTATTTGATACACTTGAGGCGCAGTACTACAAACCTGGCATCGAAACGTTAGAGGACCGCTACAATACGTGCACTACTCTAGATGGAGACTATGTCAAAGAATAAAAAGGTTTTTTTTATAAAAACTCGATTTTTCATCAGCAAGTCAATAATACTGTTGAATACTGTTCTCTATTTCTGTCTTATCAATCCATTGCAATGTCCTATTCCAATTTCAGCGGATTCTTGATGATTTCTAAAACTATAAGATTCATACGGGAAACGAAATAAAAAACCTTGATAATCAACAAGCAATTTTAGTAACGCAACTCAAATCAAACTCTCAAAGCAACCAAATTTAAGAGTAAATAATTCACACATAATGAATCAACACAAAATTTCTAAAGCCAAACGAAACAAGAAGTGTACGTACAATTGAACGGAAAATCACCAACAAAAATGATTCTGTGCGGGCACAGGCAGTGGATCTCAACTTGAGCGACAATGGAAAAAGAGGGGGAAAATGGAACACCGAGCTCAAATCTCTGTCTCCTTAGGCAGTAAAGGATCTACACTTCGGGGCGGCTCGCCCGAGGCGGAAGTTGATGGACCATCATGCTTAAAGATCCCAGTGAGAGAACTCATAAACTTCGTTTTGTGCTTTTTGTCTTTCTCTTTATCGAACAAAGATTCACCACCGGAAGTACCACTTACTTTCATCGCTTGCTCTGGCTTTGGGGTTCGTGCGGGTATTTGTGGAACCGGTGCATCAGTAATGGACGGAACAAAACTTTCAGGCTTAAATGCAATCGGAACCGATGGAGCCTTGCGCTTGCCATGGGATTGTGGCTTTTTGGCTGGACGTTCGTCGGCATGACTGCCAGCATCGGAGACCGCCAACGAGGAGCTGGACGAGTTTAGGTTCCATGTGAATACATTAAGATGGTCGAGTTTTACAATGGATTGGTCATCAGCAACAGATTGTTCTTTTGAATCGATCTTTTTATCAAGAACCAATTTAGAATCATCCGACGTTGATTCATCTTCTGATATGTGGAGCTTTTCTTTGAAAGCCGGATCATCAGCAAAAGTGGGAGGTTCTTGTGTTTCCATTGAATCTACCACGGTTGGGATAGCTTCAATAGCTTGGACGTCGTTAGCAGATTCAGAAGCTTCCGCTTCGGTTGTCTTTTCGATCACTTCATCGTCAGGTGATACTTCCAAAAATTCGTCCTCGCTAGATAATGAAATTGTATCGCGAAACGCATCCTCAATAAGGCTTTCTTCCGACGGCTCAATTTCTTCATCTAGGGTTGAATAGGCCTTCGAAGAATCTATCTGTGAAACTTCGTTTTCATCCACAAAAATTTCTCTCGGAAGATTTTCTAATTCACTAGATTCTTGTGTACATTCTTTCGGTACGGTTTTATTTTCGTTTGAAGCCGGTTCTTGTTCGGCTCGTTTTTGAGATTCCATCCACTGCAAAAACAGTTCATATTTCTGCTCTAGCTCCGGTGGCATCGATTGCGGCGAGCTTGGAACCGAAGCGGGATGCTGTGAGAAAATAGGCTGACGGTTCGAATCAACAAAAACCACATTGGCTTGGGTGATGGCCGGGAGAGGACTGGGGGGAATTTCATACAGAGTAGCGGATGGGGAAAACTGAGAACCACTGCCATAGTATTGATCTGTTTCTCTCCCGTCAAAGAAAACGTCATCACCATCCTTGAAACAGAAAAGTAATTCAGAATGAACAAAATAGTGCTGGAAAATGTTGACAGAACTCTACATAGATTGGAACTTAACTATGTAGAATCTGTTACACAAAACAGTAGAATTACTTTATGTGAACTATTGAGGCTTGATATATTTAGTAATTGTTTATTTTATACAAAGTTGTTAGCAGATTTAGATGTCTTATATAACAATAATGCTGTATTGTGCCGTGTCAAATAAATGTTGTGTGAAAACAAAATAACAATAATGCACTGCATAGAATAATTTGCATTGTAAGTAATGATTTATGGTGCATGCTATAAAACTACAAATACTAAGACTAGCATAAACAATGTCGTTGCATGCTGAAAACAAAATAACCTTTATTTACAACTTAATTTTTTACCACCTAACTGCTTAAGAGACCTTTCCTAAACCACGTGGTCATAAAGAGGGGGACGGGGAGGGGGGCGGTGGGGACGGGGGTCTTTGTCAAAAGACCACGAAAGACCACGCATGGGGGTGGGGGGGTTAACAAAATGACCACTTGGTCTTTTTTTCTGACTTATGATTTATTGTTGCCACCAAGTCAAGAGCAAAAGCTTTTGCATTTTAGAAATATAGAATGTACCGAATGTTTAAAAATAAAAATATTAAAATATTTAAGTGAATTCTTGGCACTAGACAAATGAAAAGACCACGTGATTAAAGTCGCAAGGGGGGGGGGGATGGTTGGCCAAAAGACCACGAAAGACCACGGGGGGGTACGGGGGGTATAAAAAGGGATCAAAATATGACCACGTGGTTTTTCTCTTAACTTTTGGCATTCGTAATCCGATAATTCAGGAGTAGAATGTAGACAATCGAAGCGTATGGCATCAATAGTTGGCTGAATATTCTAATATATTATAATATTTACGAAAGTAAAAATAAACTGCTAAATCAATTTATCACAAATATATCAAGCCTCAATAATTCCTACATTCTAAGAGCTTCTACAAGAAAAACCGAAAAAGAAACTCACCTCTCGTGTTTTAGACTTGACACGTGGCCTTGCGGTGTTACTCATCGAAGCCGTTCGGCTCAATCCAGGCTCTGCGCTCGAATATCCGGAACTGATATCGTCGGAGGACCGAATATAGCTAAAACGAAAAGAGAACATATTTTTACAATTGCCTACACTACGAGCAGCGTGAAACCTACTTATACGGCGGTGGATTGCGGTGTGGTGTCCCAGCTAGTTCCACTTCAGGGAAATACATTTCCACATGGCGACCACCGGAAGCGGACCGGGTGCTCTTCGAGCGCAATACCCGCTGAGGCCGGGTCAACTCGTCCATCTCCTCCTGGGTGCGCTGCGCGTCCGGTTCCGAGAGGTCGCTCAAGCTGTAGCTTTTGCGCAGCGTCTGCACCAGACCGCCTCCACCCTGAGCAGCAGTGAGTTTTTTTTTTATTCAAATTTTTACAGTTCGGGGTGGAGAATACAGGGAAGCAGAAAAAAAGAAAAATTATAAAAAAGATAATAAGAAATAGTGAATGTTATCGCGCGGGGGAAATTTTGCTTGATATATTCATTTGCAATCACGGCAATGTGAAAATTCACATTATCAAAATTACAACAAATGATTGTGAGTATTGATGATTTTTCTTTGTTAGACATAATCGGTGCACACAAAATTTAAAATATAGTGTCCTTATTAAAGCCATTCATTAATTATCTTTTAACTAAAGGTTTATAAACACTTAAACTGAACACTTTTAATGTCTCAAGGCTTGAACAAAGGTATTTGCTGTTAGGTATTCCATCTTACGTTTTGTAAAAATAACTTGAGAATATTTGTAAACGCTTGTGAAAAATAAAGAAGTAATACATACCGTGTAGGTTTGAAGAAATGATAGTTTTTGCTAACTGAAGCAGATGAGATAAAAGCAGTAAAACTAATTTCACCGTGAGTGTTTGGAGCAGAAAAAATTGGTGCCTTTTTGCATTAAAAGCTAAGCTAGACTTAAAATGATAACTAAAGTTGAGCTCATTGACTAACGGATTGATTATTAAATTAAGGATTATTTGTCATCGCTTAGGGTCTCAAACGTGAAGATGATAAGGATTTCTTTTTTTTTTTTTTTGAAAAATGTTGAAAAACTTGGACACGCTATATGAAATTTGCAGACTGACATTCAATGTTAGAGAGCGTATCCTGAAGAAAGTAATTAAAAAAATTCTAAACAAACAAAACGTAGTCAAAGAAGTTAGAAACATTGTGTGGAAAAAGTTAAACAAAAACGTGATCTCCTTAAAAACATTTTTTATTTGTATGTTACGGTTACTTAAAAGAATGTGAAGCATGATTTTTTTAATTCTATTAGTCCTATTAGTGTGTGCATTCTGTGATTATGTTGCTTGAGCACTCCGTGCAGTGCACGCTCGATTTTTCTGTTCCCTAGAACTAATCTTATGGCCCTTACAATAACGATTTTGAACATGGTTACACTAGGTCTTGTTTTCGCGATATAACGGAAATCGCCGAGAGGTATTGCTAGGTTATGATTACACCTACAGGATAACGACTAAAGCTAGCTAAATTAGATGAGGAAAATCCTAAGGCATTGTTTAAAACGTTCGTTTCGAGATCGGACACGTGTGCTTTCGATGGTTCACTCATTGCTCGATTGCTCGAGTGTGCTGGAAGTCGTAAGAAAAATGATTTACTGTACAGTTATAAATTGTTATCCCTGACTGAATGCATGCAATGTTAGCAATCAACGAAACGAGGTACTAACACACACTTCAAAAATAAAACTTAATAATCTATTCGAACCTACAATCAAACTAACCTCCTCTGCAGTAGCGTAATTTTTCTCAGTGTTACTAGTCTGCGTTCCAGGTTAGTTATCAGTGGGTCTAAACCCATCTAAATTTGGTTAGTTTAGTCCATATGACAGGTAAGTAACAATCTAATCAGTTCTTATAAAGGACAATGTTCATAACTACATTTGAGCACATCGTTATTTATCACTAACGGTTAACTAAACTAAAACACATCAGAAAGACCTAATCAACATCTACTTCCATAGATTCAGAGTCCTTATGAATTCTCTTGCGACCACGTGTATTTTTTGCGACAGTGGTAGTGCTATTAGTAGAAGCAGCCGCGGTCTTCCTGCCACGAGTACCGGTGGTGGCAGTAGGTTTTCTTTTCTGCACTACTCTCAACCTAGCTGAACCACCTTCAGTGTCAGCGGAACTCGCTCGTTCAAAGTCCGCATCCCCGTCAGTCTCATCATGCGTTCCACCGTCCACTGTGTCACCGAACGAAAACTGATTCTGCTCAATTGCAGCTTGAGCTTGCGCAAGCAGATGTTCCTCTTCTTCAGAGTCAATTTCGTATATTATACTGTGGTTCCTAGTGCTAGCTGGTGCTCGTGTTGCTCTGTTTAGAGCTGAGTCGGCCGAGCGAGACCGCCTGACCCGGGAGGGGCCGGACGATGATTCCGAACCGTCCACCTGAGACGATCGGTCATCGTCTCCGAGCGAGTAAGTGCGCCGTGAACTGGCGTGTGTTGCGGTAACGAGTGCATCATCAGAATGGCTTTGTCGCATTAGGGATGGCACTTGCGATGGGTTGTTAAAAGCCTGAATATTTTAGGATTTGGATACGGTTACGGATTGGGATGCAAAAATGAAACGAAACAAAAAAATTGAAAACTCCAATGTGGTTTGCTTCATAACGAATTTAATCGCAAATAATGCTGTTGCTATCCGATTGTTCACTGATTGGATCGAGAGAAAACAAAATAGGAGAAACAAAACTCGTACTACTCAAAACAAACAAACGTGCAACAACGGAATTGTTAGCGTAAAAACAATAGATTAGATGCGATGTGGTGATGTGTTATGGCAGAGAGAAAGCAGTAAATGTTGGTGAGAGTGTAACAAACAGTTCTTACCTTGATTGCGGTTTGCATGATGACGTTCGTGGCATAGTTAACACCTTTGGAACCTAGCTGCAGTACGGCGGTGTAGCCTTTTTCTTTAGCTTGGTTTATATAGTCATCGATTTCCTAAAAAGGCCGAAATTTATATTAGCAAAAACTGAACGAAATCCCGCTCACTTGGCACACTTACCTGCTCGCGACGCGTCAGCATCGGATGTACGAACTTTCGGTAGAGTGTTGAGCTGCCACGCGTCGCCGGCGACAGCAGCCATAGGACGAGGATGACTTTGATTTCATAGTAGAACGGAAACCACGACAGCAGGATGTCGGTGAACGTTTCGATGCAGGTGAAAAACGCAAACACAATCCAGTACATCATCCATTTGACCTAGATTCCGTAGAGCCACCAGGAACGCGCGTGTGTGAGAATTTGTTTGCCGAGTTGGGTCAAAGGAAAATGCCAAGCGCCGAGAAGAAAAAAATAAATTAGTGAAACTAGGTAATGGAGCCTTGCCAAGATGGGCCGGATCACGCATCTAAACATTTTTTAATATCAAATATCAGATTACACAATCGTATGTGAGAAAGACATTAGAAAAATTTTGTCGAGGAATTACACCAGAAATGAAACAAATACCTAAGCGTCATTCATTTTCTGTAATAATGTGCTATTTTCGGCTCGGGCGTAATCTGAATAATTTTATCTAATGATATAATAACAACGTCATTTTTACTACAAAGACTAGTCGAAAAAATTTGAGATTTTTCTTCGTCTGTTACAAAAATCACTTTTATGGAACTCGCTTTCATCGGGGGATCACACAGAAAAAATTTTTTTTTGCTAATACTTTCGAGACAAGATAAGCAGTAGTGAAGATAATTTCGATCAAGGGCAAACTCGTTAGAGAGTGATTAGATAATGTGGAAAAAAATCTTCGAATTTCTCTGTTATCACAGCAACTGATTATCGGATGCAGTCATGCTTGCAACTTATGCACACAAAAACATCGCTCACTGCGTAGTTTTGTTTTCCCAATAAAGAATATTTTTCGGTTGTTCAACACAATCAAATGAGAGCCGAAAAAAGGAAAAAACACGCGGTTCTTTTTTAGGAACCCGGGTTTGGAAATACCGGATATACCTGCCTCATCCGCGTCTGATGAGCCTGATCAACCGGAGAAACTGTGATTCCCATACGCAATAATTTGCCACATGACAAGATGGAGAGAACATTTCTAGACACTGCTGAACGGAGAGGATGGTGATGACCGAAGCAGGAACAGTATGAGAATTGATAGCGATGGACGAACTGTGGAGCCACCAGCTCAGGCGGAGGTTAAAAAGGCGATTAACGAGCTAAAAACCGATAAAGGATGGTATCTCAGCCTAACTTCTGAAACTAAGAGCAGCTACACAGCGTTTCACCGGATCGTTTTAGGAATCTTGGATAGTAAGCAAATGCCAAACAACTGGCTATCAGATCTCTCCAAAAAGTATCAAGGCACTCCCGCTGCGGCGGTAGGAAGTCAGCAATGTCTTCGTCGAATTAATTCACAAAAAATTCTATATAATCTGTCTACAAAACAGACTTTATGTGTGAAATACAAAGCTTTTTAAACTCCGCCATTGTTGGTGCACGTTTTACCTGTCTTGGCATCGATATGAAAAAATCTATTCCTTTGTACAACAGAGAGTTATGTGACCTTCCAAAAAGAAAATTCGGTGTTCTTGCATCATCCGCGTTTCTAGTGTTGTACCTATGAAAATCACTTCCACTATCAATTCGATTACACAAATATCGAGGCAACATATTATTTTATATTATTTTTATTTTATATAGAAACACTATTGTCAGAAAATATACTCTTTGCTTCACCGAATGCCATTGCAATGCGTCCAGCATATAACTCGAGGAAGTGTATCTATTACATCTTAATATTAATCGAATAACCTTATTTTGTAAGCGCTGCAGTCTCAATATTTGTGTAATTATCAATATTGTGTAATTTTACTACTAACAGTCAATTCATTTTTCAAACGGCACAGAATACCGTATTTTTTGCCATTTTTTTGATGACATTGTCAATGTGAGACTTAAAAGTGAATTTGTCATCAATAATCACTCCAAGATACTTTATTTCGTTTACGCGATCAATAGTCTCACCATCAATTGCAATATTTGCGTCTGGTCTGGAGTTGGCAGAAGAAATGATTAAGTACTTTGTTTTACTAATATTTAATTTAAGCTGTTTAAGTTTCAACTAATTCGCCAGATAATGTAAATTTTGATTTAAAAGTGCCACATTAGGATGCTTAGCCGCAATGAACAGAACAGTATCATCAACAAATAAATTGATATCGCAAAACCGTAAACTCGCTTCATGTCATTAATATAAATAGTGAACAAAATGGGCCCTAAAACACTTCTTTGCGGTACATCAAGTTTATTAGCAATGGAATCCGATTCAGAATCATTAAAACGAGTCTTCTGAGTTCTAGCACACAAATAGCTTTCAAACCATTTGTATGCTGTCCCTACGATACCAAAGCGCTCCAATGTTTGTAACAATAAGGACCTAGAAATTGTTTCAAAAGCGCGTTTTGGATCCAAAAACACCGCAAAAATAGTTTCTTCAGCCTCGATTTTTCCTTTCCATTTTGCTAACACCAGATTCAAAGCAGACTCACAAGAGTGACCCTCTCGATAACCTGATTGCTCTGGGATTAGCAAATCATAACTATTTAAATAATCCATCAGCTGGCCTTTCACAACTAGTTCTAAAATTTTCTCTCGTGTGCAACATATTAATGAGGCGGAACTTTTCGGCTTGATCCGTCCCAGTAATCTTGGAGATAGGAACCACAAGTGATTCCTTCCAAACCTGAGGCACGTGCCCTGTTTGCAGTGATTCATTGATAAGGTTCAGCAGATCGTGTCCAATGACATGTATTACTTTTGCGTTGACATTGTCGATACCAGCCGATCTCTCCAAAGAAAAACAAATATCTTTCAACTGTGCAAAAGTAATAGGATGGCAACCAGAAAAATTACAGTTATTATGGACCGGCTGTATTATTTCGAGAGGTTCATTGACCAAATCAATACTCTGACTGATCGATTGAACACTATCAACGAAATAACTGTTGAATTGACTTGCAATTACTCGCGCCGAATGTTCTTCTAAGCCATTCAAAGTTATGGATTGCGGGCAACTATCTCTAATTTTCATTAGTGTTTTTAAAATTTTCCATAACTCTTTGCTATTATTTTGATGTTGATCAATCTTCCGTTGTATATGTTCACATCGTGCCTTTTTCAAGGTGCGTTAGTATATATTCCGCGCAGCGGTGTACCTATTCCAATCATTGCTATCATTACTACTGCAAAATTTTTTGTACTTTTGAAGCAGAATACTTCTCTCAGGAAGTTCGGCTACATAGGGATGTGAAATGAAAATCTAAAACCGAAAAAAGTGAAAAATATGTCCAATTTCAAATGCTAATAAATCGGTTAGTATTCGATGGATTTCCTTCGTTCTTGCAGCAATAGATTGGAAAATCTTCTAAGATTCTTCCCAAAATAAGATAACTGTAATTTTATCATTCACACTATTGTACTATTGCAAATAGTCAAGCCTTGTCAAAACGAAAAATTCGACCTCTGATTGGTCGTTATATGCTTGCTTCCCAAGCACGGTCGACAGGATCATATACCTTGCAATTGAAAGCATGCTATTTGGCCTATATAAGAGCCTGTTTCAGCCGGAGCCGTTCATAATAGTTCTAGACAGCGACAACAACAGTCGTCCCTTCTTAGCAGCAGCACTAGCCCTGTGGTTGGTCACCACGTCTCAGGAGCAGCGCGGTTTTTCTCAGCGTGTGTCGCCAGACAGCCATTATTCCCCCGTGTTGGGGCGGCATGAAGATTGCCATCAGGAAATCCAATTTTGGAAATCAAAATGCCTTTTTGAAGGCAAATAAACAAGTCATTGAAAGTTAATAATTTTTGTCAACGCAAGCAAGTATTCTGTGTTGCATCCTAGCAATTTAAATTTGTCGCACCCGTCTAATTTACTGAATGTGAAATAGCTTCCACAGTGCATGTTGTCCGTGAATCTTAATTTCCCCAATGTTAGGGCAGCTCAAAGGTTGTAATTAGCAACCGATTTTGAACAGCAAAATGCTTTTTTGAAGTAGAATACTTCTCTCAGGAAGTTCGGCTACATAGGGATGTGAAATGAAAATCTAAAACCGAAAAAAGTGAAAAATATGTCCAATTTCAAATGCTAATAAATCGGTTAGTATTCGATGGATTTCCTTCGTTCTTGCAGCAATAGATTGGAAAATCTTCTAAGATTCTTCCCAAAATAAGATAATTGTAATTTTACTATTCACACTTTTGTATTATTGAAAATAGTCAAGCCTTGTCAAAACGAAAAATTCGACCTCTGATTGGTCGTTATATGCTTGCTTCCCAAGCACGGTCGACAGGATCATATACCTTGCAATTGAAAACATGCTATTTGGCCTATATAAGAGCCTGTTTCAGCCGGAGCCGTTCATAATAGTTCTAGACAGCGACAACAGCAGTCGTCCTTCCTTAGCAGCAGCACTAGCCCTGTGGTTGGTCACCACGTCTCAGGAGCAGCGCGGTTTTTCTCAGCGTGTGTCGCCAGACAGCCATTATTCCCCCCGTGTTGAGGCAGCATGAAGATTGCCATCAGGAAATCCAATTTTGAATATCAAAATGCCTTTTTCAAGGCAAATAAACATATCATTGAAAGTTAATAATTTTTATCAACGCAAGCAAGCATTCTGTGTTGCATCCTAGCAATTTAAACCTGTCGCATTCGTCGAATTTACTGAATGTAAAATAGCTTCCACAGTGCATGTTGTCCGTGTATCTTAATTCCCCCAATGTTAGGGCAGCTCAAAGGTTGTAATTAGCAACCGATTTTGAACCGCAAAATGCTTTTTTCAAGGCAAATAAAAAAATAATTGAAGGTTAATAATTTTCTGGCATCAACACAAGCAGACATTCTGTGCGGGATGCAATCAAATTCTGTTGTAGTTGTCTAATTTTTACTTGAGTTAACCCCCCACTGTTGGGGCAGCGCAAAGGCTGTGATCAGCATAACCGATTTTGAATAACAAACTGCCCTGTTAGAACGCATTCACAAAAGCAGTTAGTTCGACTATGCAGAGCTAATATGAAGTCGATTCAATCAATCAGCATGAACAGAATTTCGTCATCTCCCAGCTGCCAAGTTGCAACATGATGCAACACGCAACAGCGAGCAAACGTAATCGCTTGATGTTACAAGCCGCAATACGGTTAGGGATAAATCGTTGCGTGTGTGAGAGCACGGTGTTTATTCGCTGGATACAAAAATCAAATGCGAATTGTGGAACAATTCGTCTGAAGAACATTACAAAATGGTAAAACTGAACAGAAAGGCGTGGCCTATTTCGTAGCACCCTTCGACTATAAAAGAGTGTTTCTGAGCAGACTAGCTACATTCATCAGTCGGATGGTGAGCTGGATTGACCGTCCGCAACGTTGACAGCAGATATCAGCACTCAGCAGTAACAGAGGATAGCAGCGGGTTGCGCCTGTGGCTGCCTTCAAATTAAACAAATCACTTACCCTGTGGTTGGTCACCACGTCTCAGGCCTCTGCCAGGCTGACTTTCGTACGATAGCGGCGGTATTAGCGGTTGATGCATTTACCAACACTTACTCCAGTAAAGCCGTGTCTAATTTTCAATGTGAAAACACCTTTCTATTGTGTTGGTCGTGCGCATTAGACCTCTGCCAGGCTAAACGCGAAAAGCGGCGCGAACCGATTCGCCCGGCCGTAGGTTAATGTACAGTCGTAAGTAGAGCTGTGTAAAAGTATTCTACTTCAACATTGCGGTCGTGGCTTTGCACACAACCCTCCTGTGATTTTTATCTCTTCTACGTTTTAAACGCAGAAGTTCTAAAGAGTACCAGCTGTTCAAATTATGCAATTCAGCACACTTTTCGGAAACTAGGCTATTGGTACACTCTGTTAGCGTGTTAGTTAGAACAGCTGCTTTATTGTCGAAATTCCCTGTTATTGTCGGAAAATTCAGGCTTCTCGAAACTAGCTGAGACATTGCTTGCTTCGAGTATCTATTCCAACACTTAATTTTTACTTTATTATCACGGCTTTGATCATTCTCAAGTACAACACAAATTGTCTCATGATCTGTGATTTTATAATCGGCTTCAGTGAAAGAATGAACATTATCAAAATTCGAAAACACGTGATCAATTAATGTACGAGAGTGTCTGGAAATTTTTGTAACTTGCAAAATCCCATCGGTTTTCTAAAGTTTCTAAAAAACGCTGGTTACTTGTACTTGGAGAGTGGTACACAATTCCAAAATTTCCTACCGTCATGCCTCTTTTAACTGATATTCCTAGCAACCAATTATTTTCAAAAGATTCGTTTAATCGAATACTGAATTTGATTGATTCTTTGGCGTAAATAGCAACCCCACCAGTATGTCTGGAATGTGAAAGGCAAAAAGCAACTTTGTAACCCGGAATGCTATACTGATCAAATGCATCAGCTTCCACTATATAAGTTTCCGCTAGAAATACTAACATTGGACGTGTTGTTTCCACAAGATGCCGCAAAGCAACATAATTTGTAGATAAACCAGCAATAGTTAGATAAATAGATTCTAATTTCCCTCTCATTTCCTTTCAATTATGCCGAAACACAATCCCTATGTGTTAGTTCATTCCCTGGAAGTTTCATAAAATCCGATTTGAAATAAATTTTTGACAAACACTTTTGTCTGGTGCGTTTTTGTTAGTACGGGCCTTACTCGATAGTTGTAATATTCAATAAAATTTCCGGCTTTTTCCCGGTTTTTCCGGTTCCGAACAATTCCCGTTTTTTTTTCAGGTATCCCGTTTTCCCGGTTGGGTGGCCACCCTATATGTCTAGATTTCCAGCGTTACGTAATTTGTGTACAACACCGCCTTACTCGATAGTTGTAATATTCAATAAAATTTCCGGCTTTTTCCCGGTTTTTCCGGTTCCGAACAATTCCCGTTTTTTTTTCAGGTATCCCGTTTTCCCGGTTGGGTGGCCACCCTATATGTCTAGATTTCCAGCGTTACGTAATTTGTGTACAACACCTGATTTGGTATTTCCAGTCATTTTGAAAAGACTTGGATTTTTCCAACTTTTGTTCCGAAATCTGCCACTGTGAGTTGGTGAAACTCTTTGCCAGTGAATACCAAGTTGGCCCTCGAGAGGGACGCTCCACGACTGATCATATCTTTGTCTTACTTCGACAGATCCTACACAGTAAGAAAACTTTATGTCGAATCGCATGTAAAGAATTGCCTCCATCGCTTATGATAGAAAATTCCATAACATTCCACGTAAATTTGAATGATATTGCGTGTAATTTTCAAACAAAACCATGATTTACGTCAGAAACAACTGAAATTCAAATAACATTGCATATAATTTTCATTTAAAATCGTGGTTTTCGTCGGAAGCAACAGAAATTCAAATGTGAAAATATTTCACGTGACGTGTGATATTCAGAATTTTTTACTGTGTAGATAAGTTTAGGGAATACAACCTGCAGACTCACTATGTCTCTATGTTTGTGAGGTAGAGGTCGACTGTAGGAGGTATCAATAATAGGGTTTCGGCTTAGCAGTCTTTAGACTCTATATTTAGAATGCATTTGTTGTTATTCGTCCCAACGTTTCAGCGCTTGTTGGTGCCTTCATCAGGGGAAACTGTTATTTATTATAATTTCACATATTTGATATACACTGGGGTCGCTTTTTACGCGGGTTGTTTTTATGCGTTTTTTCAAACGGAATATTTTCACAATAAAGCGAATTATTTCTACTCGATTCGGAAGATCATTTGTATGCGGTATCAAATAAATTCAGTTTAAGTATATCTAATCTAATCTTTTAAACGCGATACTATCAACCGCGTAAAAAGCGACTCCAGTGTAAATATTCCACTTACAATAATTGTATTGTTCTACGTCCGATGTGTTTCATAACTTTAACTATTGTTAGCAATTTTAAAAAAACTTACGGTCAATTACAAATAGCTGAATAAATTCTACACTCATTAAAATAAAAAGATTTATTTTAATGAGCGTATAAGATTTATTTTAATGAGCGTATAATTTATTCAGCTTTTTGTGATTGACCGTAAGTTTTTTTAAATTGCTAACCATAGTTAAAATAATAAGATTTATTTCAATGAGTGTCTAAGATTAATTTTAATGAGTGTATAATTTATTCAGCTATTTGTAATTGACCGTGAGTTTTTTTT
Organism: Wyeomyia smithii; assembly: GCF_029784165.1. Taxonomy (NCBI): domain Eukaryota; kingdom Metazoa; phylum Arthropoda; class Insecta; order Diptera; family Culicidae; genus Wyeomyia; species Wyeomyia smithii. The sequence goes on from NC_073695.1 coordinate 216,604,238, forward strand.
TTCAATTGCTAATCATAGTTAAAGTTATGAAACTCATCTGACGTAGAACAATACAATTATTGTAAGTGGAATATATATATATATCAAATATGTGATATTATAATAAATAACACCCCTTAACAGTTTCCCCTAATGAAGGCACCAACAAATGCTGAAACGTTGGGACGAATAACAACAAATTCGTTCTAAATATAGAGTCTAAAGACTGCTAAACCGAACCCCTATTATTGGTATGTGTCTATGGATTTCAAGGCGGCGTACGACTCAGTCAAGCGAAATGAGCTGTTTGGCAAATAATGCTTGAACTAGTTTTTTCGACGGAACTGTGAAGGCTGATTCGAATGACACTGGATGGATCAACACCATGCGTACGAATAGCGGGTATCGCATCAACCGCTTTCTTGATGTTGGACAGAATAGAGCAAGATGACGTTTTCAAACCATCCATTCAACACATGTGAAAGAAACGGCACCATCATGAAAAAATCCTACATGAGCAAAATTATCTCAAATGACCAGGATATGCGCAAAAAAATTAATCGGCCCTTTTTTGATTTGAAAGAAACTTTGCACACGTATATGGCTTAGCAAACTGAGCATTTTTCGCAAATGGAAATTTTTTTTAGACCCATGTGTTATTATCTAAAAGGGCGTATACTTTTTGGCATAGGTTTTATTCAAAGCATTGTAGCTCTGAAACCGTTGGTTGTTTAGTCTGAGCATGAGTTGTAGGAAATTTATAATGCCTTATAGAAAACTATACGCCGTGAAAAAAAAATTTTTTTAGTTAAAAAAACTAAAAATAAACAACAAATTTCAACTTTAAAAAAGAGTTGACTTTTTTCATAATTCATTTTAAATCGAATAGCTCTCGGTAGTTAAAATTTGAAGTGCATCGGTTTTCGTTATTCTGAATTTAGGTTCGAAAAAATTTTGATATTTAGGAAAATACCGGTTTTTTGAATTCGTCCGTGGACAAACAAAATCCATTAATTCATTGGAATGTATGGTCAATATTATACAATTCATTCTTTGACAACAAGACGATTGGGCGAACGGTTCTCAAGAAGAGGGTTAAAATGTTCCAAATAATATGGTCATATATTAATTGATTATTCGAAATTCGAATATATTAATTATTTATTCGAAAACAATTTTTTTTCACGGTGTATATTTCTGTGATGAGGCATTATTAATTCCCTGCAATTCATTCTCAGACAGTTTTTCTATACAACCAACGGTTTCTGAGCTACAATGCTAAGAATAAACCCTAAGCCAAAATGCATACATCCTTTTAGAATATAACACATGAATCCAAAGAATATTTCCATCTGTGAAAAATGTTCAGTTTGCTATTAGCCAAATACGTGTGCAATGTTTCATTTAAATCGAAAATAGTCGATATTCGGCTATAGGCCATTTGGCCTGTTAGGAGAGGAGCGGTAAACCTTCGAAATGGCTGACTTGACAATGACGTAGACCTAAAAGTCGAACGGCGTGTTGCAGCTGTAAATAGGATTATGCTGCTAGCTGAAGTCCCGAACAAAACTTGAACTAGGTATAATTAACGCCAATTCTCCGGTTGTTCTTTACGGTCTTAAATCATGGACGCAAAAGAAAGCCTGCGGTAACTTAGAGGATGGGATGTCGAGCAACGCATGAATCACGAGCTGTACCAAGTGTTTTTTTCGATTTGATTTTGATGCGTTACATTCGTTTAGTCGCAGCAAGTGTTTGAAGCTTATTTTCTTTCGACACCTAAGAAATTCGCGAAGTTTGTGTTATATCCGAATCCAAATGAGTGTTCTGTACTTAGACAGATTAACTACTTTTAATTTATTTCATTCTCATTAGGCATAGGAAATGGAAAACGGTTGAACGACGTGGAAAAGGTACCTAAAGCAAAGTTGACAACTAGGCAAAAAGGACACATTAGGGAAGAAGCAACCACAAACTACATAAGATAATTCACAAATCTGATTTTCTAGTACACCTTTAGTAGCGTTCTCAACACATCCTGAATGGACAAAACCAAGAGCAAAACCTAGACTTCCACCCCAACATAAAACAAACCTTTAAGTTGGTTCGCAAAGAAACACATGCACTGAAAAAGTTGTAGCTTTACGAAAATCAAGTAAATTCAAAACGGTTGACCCCTTGAATATGGACGATCAACCGAAAGCTCGCAGCAAAGATATCCTCTCCATTGGCCGCAAGAGTTTGAGGAGAAGTAGCGTTAGACACTCAAGATCCCGGGAAACCTGAGTATTGTGTGGGTAGCTTGCCGAAACCACGGATGGGTCGGGGGAAACTCCAGGAGTAGCGGAAGGTGACGTTGCCCATGGGATGAGATAACTTCTCTCGTAAAGTTAGATCTGCAAATCGTTTGTTTCTGAGTTCAAAGGAGTCGGTTCGGCTGAGTCCGAACAGCGAACGCCGGAAATCGAGGGCCGAGGATTTTACAATGCCAGTTTGTCTGAGGGATTTCTAACTGTTACTCTGCCACTTTGTTCTAGACCGTGGAAGAGTCCGCAGTGATTTTAGTTATCTTGTGCGCGCCGCGATTATACTGTAGAAAGGTATCCACCATGTGGTGAAATTGTTAGCCGATAAAGTTTGAAATAGTTTTATTTTAGAGTGAAGATAGCTGGCTCGCTAGAAAAAGCCTATTGGGAAGAGAGTCGTGAATAGAAAAGGCGATTATAAGGTAGAGTGCCTCATATCTAGGCAAGTGCGGGAGTTAATCCCAACGTTGCATGTTGGCTGTTCTTTCGTTCCCGCGCAGGTGATACCGCAGCAACTGCCGGAACACCGCAACTCTAGCCGCCACCTACGCCAGAAACCATGTCAATTCCACACTGTCTAGGAGCAGAGATTCCCGGCAACAGCCAACCTGCCAGAGGAACGTCATCACGTCAAGCCGGAAGAGCGTCGTCACGCCAAGCCACGCTGCAGTCGGACATCCGCTGCAACAATTCAACAAGCAACTACCGCCGCGGGACACCGAGCGAATCACGCAGTTATCAGGAGCAGTAAGAGGTCACACGTAAATCCATGGTAGTCAGTGAGTACACCCTCATTTTTCTTTGACATGCGCATGATCAAATCGTCCGGAACACGTGCACCGGCTATAATGAACCATTGGTTCAGAGGTTAGGCCGACTTGCCCACTTCGGGAAGGTATCAACCCCCAAAGAACGAGCCGACACGAAGATCGTGGGATCGCGCGCGCTGATGAAGAAGTTAAAGTTAAGCAAGTAACCGCGCTCGGGCGCGTGGGTTCGAATCCCGTTGCAGACTAATGTATTTTTTTTTTTCTGCTAGCAATACAGGAAACACGTGTAATGAATAGAAGCTAAATGAATATGAATGAATAGAAGCTAAATTAAATTCTCTAATTAAGAAACTTTTTCGGATTTTATTTTTGGTTTCACAAGAATCGCCGTTTAGGTCGCTATCGTTTTCCATTTCTTTTTTGTAGTTGCAAGTAAGGCTGGCTTGTACTCTGCAGCCTTCTCTGATGGTATCTAAAGCGTTCATAGATAAAGTGGACCGAGAACAGTCCCCATGATGATAATCGGCGAATCCGATTGAATAGAGTTTTTGGTATGGTTAATTCCCCGGGCCACCCGATTCAAAGAGCCCTCCTACTCCTAAGGCAACCTTTTTTTTGCTCGTCACCTTCCAGAACGTTACCTCTAAATGTTTTAAGAAAAGAGGGCCTAACAAACAAATTTGCCCCTGGTCCCCGGCGCCTAAATCCGACCCTGGTTTAAAGAAAGCAGCATCCGATAGCTATTTGAAGTTATATGATTTATAAATGCTAAAGGTGACTATCCCATGACTCCCTATTTTAAAATAAGGAATAGTTATATTTATTCCTCATTGAATATTTTCTCCAGCATTAATCGTTCAAGTACCTATAAACTGCTGATTGTACTGCTGCAGAAATTTAGATGTGTTTCAACTTACCCCACTTTAAGACTAATGGCCTCTAACAAAGATTGATATTTTTAAACTGTTTCTTTTTTTATAATCATCTAATAATTCTAATTTATGATTTATTAAGAAACTCTCAAATTAAAAATAAAAGATCTTTCAACTTTCCCAATATAACTCAATTGGGTTTATAAGATTCTTAACATAATTCTGAACAATAACATACATTATATAACAAACTAATATTCAACATTCTCTTTTACTTACATATTCCTTGACATTTTTGGTCCTGACGGCCTTATATGATGCATAGGCGGGATAGAGTGTGCCGAATAATAGTCTGAAACCGGGAAACAAAATGTTGGCACCGAGCGTTCGTGGACAGATGAAGATAGCGATGAGCGAGCAGAGGCCCATCCCGGTGACGGAGAGCCGCGGGAAAGGAATTTTCGACAGCATGTTCAGGATGGCGCCGAACCGCGACAACGATGTAGCGACTTGTTCCTTACTGATCGGAACCCCATCCTCCTGATAGTCTTCTAGAACGGAATCGTAGGGTCCACCGTAGTCCGATTCGTTGAGCGATGATAATGACTCATTGTAGCGGGGCCGATTATTTCGGAATCTGACTTTCGTCGCCGGTATGCTGTCGGCGCTATCATAGAAGACGGCTGAGTCGTTCAGATAAATAGGGCGATCCCGGGCCAGCGGTGATTCAACATATTCCCGGCCCCTTCGAATGTACATAGCTTCGTCGAACTCTGCTGCCGACATTCTTCTATTTTTAGGATCTTTTCGCACTTCGAACTTGTTAATCAGATGACTGACATTATTGTCGTAATGTCTTCTATCCATGACGAACAGAGTAGATTAAATTCACTAATTTATTATATCAAGCACAAGCACAGCTCAATCAAAGCAAATCAATAATGGTGAGGAGTCCACTATGATTTTACGGACATTAGCTAAGCCAAACGTAACTCGCTAAGCGATCTGCACTGCATTACACGATTCGTACTCACGAACAGCGGCAATGAAAGTGAAACTCGTGAATACTAGTGCTGCCGTTCGTAGAAGCATTGCACTGGCATTAGCGTCACATTACGTTCACCGTCGCAGTTCCCGTCTGCTACGAAAAGTATCTGCCAATTTTCCTCTGCCGTGAGGTTATCCACACTTGAATTTTCATCGTTTATTTGTGAACTCACATGCAGAAAACATAAGCAACAAGCCATGGAATGTGATCATCTGTGCGTTTCGATGGAAGCGTTTTTCTTCGGTGTTTCCTTTGCGGGCTAACATCGAACCGTGAAACGGGGTGACGTTGGGAACAAGAGATGAATGATCGTTAAAAAAATAGTATGGTAGAATGCACGAAACCAATTCCAGTCCAAATACTTTGCACGAAAACAAGTAAACAGATTGGGTGTTCTGTCTAAGGCAACTCGTTCTACGGTAACGAGGAAAAGCGGAGCACGAGTTGGTCTTTGCGTTTATTTGATCTGTTTTGGGTAGGGCAGTTCGAGAGCTGACACATATGTGTAAGCTGCTGTCGGCGGAAGAAACTATTTAAACTAATTTTAGAAGCTAAACAAAAGAAATGAAGCAATGTACTAGCAGCTCTGTTTATGACCAATCAGCGGTGATTTGTGGAAGGCAAACAGCCGTAAGGAAGCTGACTTAAGGAAGCTGACTTAAGCGTGATTGGCATAATCGGACTGTCGGGGCATTTCTTTATGTTGCAACGAATTGTAAGGGCAGCGATGGCATTTGTTATGGTGAATACTTTCAAAACAATATAAATATTACTGGTTGAATTGAACAATAAATTTTTCCGTCGAGCTATCCATTCATGTTGGTGCCAGGTGCAGCCGGCCCATTGAAGATAACATATCCACTTGACAAGCAAACGAGTTTTCCTGCACTAAACAATTCCAGTATTGCAGTAGCTTACAACGTCTATTAAGCCTTTAAAACATCGTGTCGGTTGAAATAACAGAGGATCAATATATTGACAGTTTTTAAAATGGAAAAGGTTACATCACTTTCAGATAAAAAAGCTATTTTAGCACAAAGATTCTGACTGCTGTATAAACAATTGCTTACTTCATGCATCAATCCATCTGTCCGAAATCTGCCTTCGCAGCACTCATATGCGACTATATTTAGACACGTACATCCTTTTACCGGTTTTTCTGTCTAGAGTCTAGACACCGCGAAAAACGTATGTTCTTCAAGCTGGGCATTCCCAGCAATTGCGCTCCGATTTTCACGAACTATCACACATGAAACCACCTTTATTGAGGGCCCGCACTCATAAAGCGGAATAATTCACAAACGCAGGCCTCTGGGTTATTTTTACGCTAGACAATTGGACCATAACTTGACACACAAAGCAAAGCGACTGTCATCCGGCGCCAGCAACAAGCACCTTGAATCGGTCTGCAAATTCGATCGCTGTCTAAAAACGGTTTACTTATCGATAACTAGCGCATTGAAAGCCACATCACACCAGAAACAGCCAATAAAATCCGAAACACACAACGCACATTTCACAAGCCCTGATCGGGGAAGCAAAAAAAAGCAAGAATCCGACGAATACTCGCTAGCGTAGAAGATCACCGAGCGTATGAGGGTGATCGAGAATTTTCACCGTTGTAAAAAAGGTTTAGAACGACACCGAGCCAGATCGAGTCAACGACTGAACGTGCGACTTATTCGATACTATGAAACTTTGAGTGTTGGAAGAAAATTTCCTCTCGCTGCTCAGGTGCCGATTTGGATGGTTGGGAAATCTCCCAATCGAGAGTGAGAGGAATCATTTTCCTGCATGCATTACGGAAATATGGGGTGAATTGTTTTTAGTTTGAGGTTGTTTACCAAGGCATGTCATTCCATTCAAACTCTAGAATGAAAAAAATATAATTCCATAACTTTTATACAAAATTTTATCAACCAAATAAAATTAGCAAATTCTTTGTCAGTTTGTGAGTTTTGCGATTTTGATAATGCACTTAGATATTCATTGTCATGAAAATGTGTGTTGGTTAGAGATATACAGTTACGAAAGGTACTAGTGCGTCATATAAATTACATTTCTTCTGTCCATATTTGCAAAACAAATTGTCGTTTCTTACATTGATCTGTCCTCATTATATTGTCTCATTGCTAAATATACATTGTCCTCATTGCTAAATTGTCCTCATTGCTAAATTGTCCTCATTGCTAAATATAAATTGATGAGCTGGATAAACAACAAAAAAAAATGCTCGTACTGTTGTTTGGGGTGCTATACATCTACATTTTTTCACTGACAGAAGGGAATGCTTACCAAACTAAGGATTGTATACTCAAAAAAGTTGATTCATTTCAATTCGCATGATTGTTTCAGCATAGTGTACGAAAAAAACAATAAATTTAGCACAACTACAAAACACCCGTTTCTATGTCAGGGTGGTAGAATGCTCTGAGATTTATGTAATTTAATTTCGATGGAAGCAAAAAAAATGCAACAATTAATCATTCATGCACTGTTTTACTAACATGTAGATGTACAGGTCAATGTTTGAATAATTTTGTAGAAGTGTTGTAGGACAATGTGACACTATTTCATGATAACTGTAGCCTAATTATGAGTTTAACATCCCCAGTAACATTAAAAGTTTTATTATACTCTCGACATCGCTGTAGTGGCTGTGTTCTTAAATCTACTTTTAAGTAGGATAAATCTTAATGGCTATAATAAAACGGTGAAATAACTTTATTACAGTCACAATGGCCCACATTACAAGAGGGTGTTAAATCTATATTTTAAAACCAAATATATGAATATACGTTTTGGTCGGCAATCCTTCATACAGCTTTAAGAGTTCCTGTACAGTTTTAATGAGAACTTTTATGGTATGAAGGAAAAGTTAAAACGCCACTCAAAGGATCGCTTCAGGTTATACAAAAACCTACGTTTGTAGGTAGTCAGGGACACAGACACAAAAAATGTGAAAATAAATCGTATGAATTCAATCTATGGTACAACTTAAAACCATCATCAAACCATTTGAGTTTAATTCACGTACATGTAATATTCTCTTACTTCCATGCAAAGCCGTAGGTACTCCGTTTTGCGTGGGGGGGGGGGCAGAGAATTTTTTTTAATTAAACGTTTTTTTGGAGGGAAAGCCGTTTAAAACCGTTATGTGCTCGACAAAAAAATAACCTTTACGCATCCAACGGAGTACCCGGGTACTCACAAATTAAAATTCTTATAAGTTTTGCAGTTTTCCTCCTATGTCGATAGTTTTAGCACCAAAAGATTCAGAAGGGCATCTATATATTTTCAAATAATCGTTAGTGGTGTCCCGTAAGAATTTTCTTGTTTCCGAAAATCTGGTTTTCCGGGTATATATTCCGAAAAAAAAACCAAGCTGCGAATGTGCGTATGGTTGAAAAAAAGCAGGGATAAGAACTTTTTAATTTCTGCCTTACAGTGACGAACCCGCTATTCGACCAAATCAATATTCATTGAATAAATGATCAAACCAGCAAGAGAAGCAATGCAAGGACGAGTGATGGATTACAACGATTCTATGACACTTATTAGAGCCATTTACACAACGTTCGAAAACTAAAAACAGAAGAGAGTTCTAAAAAGTTATAATCTGAAACAATAAATGCATTGAACGAATTACAGCGTTAGAAACCCATCTTCGAGGGTCGCCTTATTCAAAATCGACGATACTGAGAGATTCTATTCGCCAAGAAAGAATGGAGCGATTCAACCGTTAGCCCAAATTCTAAATTTGACAATTCGCATTGTTTGATCAATGTTTATGTCCGGTTTTATTTTGGAACGAACTGTAACATAGTTGTCCGGGGTAGGACACGGACTGGGTTATGCTTCCGAGGTGTGAAAAAGTCCGGCCAAAATAAATTGAACTGAACATAAACATGAAACACAAGAAGCACACTGCAGGAAGTTAAGATACTGTCTGAATATTGAATATTTGAAAAAACTAGTCTTGTGTGTCATTTTTTGCCCACGATTTCTTCAATCCAAGAAATCAAAAAGTGGACAATAAAAACTTCTGGAAAAACTGGTCAAATTTTGCAACAAAACTTGTTTTTCATTGTTCTTATATAATCAAACATAAAAAACTGTGATTCGTTCTCTCATTAAAATGACACATTTAACAAAACTAACATTTTCACTCCCAGACGCTGGGCCGGACATCCGAAACGGAAGTATGCGGATCGTCAGTTTCAACTTCGCCGCGAATCAAGCTGGCTCACCAAAAGATTGAGTAATTTAACCTTTTTGTCATATGAGTTCGACCGTTTTGATTGTTCGGATTTAAAATGGTTCTTTTGAGATTTAATGAACTACTACTGGAGACTATTCAATAATGCTTGTTGGTCATATTTCAGATTTTTCATTTGGTTTTTTTACCTAGTATCAATCAAATATATGAGAAAATTGCGTGGTGGGGCAATGAAAACGCGTGGGGGGGGGGCTAAGCCCCCCCTTGCCCCCCCGGTAGCTACGGGCCTGCTTCCATGAATGAATATCATTTTTTTTAATAATATTGAGCTTAATAGGGCATGCCAAGACAATTCTTGGGTAAATTTTACTATAAAAGTACTGAATAATACTTGATAATATGGAGGAATTCTATTAAAATTTTTACAGAAAAAGTTGAGCAAGCACCAAGTGATTGGCCATTGCAACTTTAAAACTACTGCTAGGTTTAAGCATCATTTACCACAATTAGCACTACGCCTCTTACATTACGAACTTCAGTATTTTAGGGGAATTTTACGTGAAATTTTGATTCTAGAATATAACATGGCGTACCGAGCAATATCTCGGCGACTTACACATTTCCTGATGATGATGGATTCTGCTGTGGTAAGTTCTTTAGGTCTCTCTTAAACTCTTTAAGCTCAGAAATTTATGCGCTAGCCAGTCAACTAAAATCGTATATCAATGTATGAAAATTATCGCAAATATATCTTGACGAAGTCGGAATCGTATACCACGCTTATTATCATGCGCAGAAATTCAGTTTTGATTGTATATCATGCTGGAGTCTAACCGATTTACGATTGTAGGCTTAGAATTGTACTAAAGTGTGAAACAAATCACACTCAATCGGAAAATATCGTATATAAATACGTATATCAATAAATTGCATACCATTATTCCTCAGTGCGTATATCGCCTCCAAAATAGTACGCATATGCTCTCTTTGTGCATCAAATGCGAGTTTGTATGATATACATATATGAGTGCGGATACTGGAATCGAAACATTATTATACGTATGACAATGTTGACTGGGTAGTTTTATTACGGCCTCTCTAGAATACTTTCTCCACCAAGGTACCTTAATAAAACTGAAACTAGAAATACTACTCTTGATCTGCGCTTTATGTGTTTTGAAAAACCAATAAGTTTTATGGTAGCACGGCACTAGGTCAAATACACTCTACAGCTTTGTTACCTGATACTGTCAAAGACGTTAACAGAATCGTTCGGTATGCAACTTGAAGTGCTGGTTGTACTTTCCGAGTGAGATTATTAAAGGTTATTAGTAAAGAGTGTGAATCTATTAGGTATTTTCAATTTTTCATTAAAATACTTTTTAGATATCGTACAAGATTGTGCAGACCGTCGAAAGCGGTCTCAACTCAAAAGCATCTTCAATGGCACTTGTGATGTTGTCATGCAATTGTTGACAATTGACAGAAGGAGAATTTAGAATTTGAAGGACAAAATTTCTCTTGGTTTTCCTTTCAAAGTTACCACTATTTTTAATCTTTTTCCACTTATCAGCCATGATTGCAGCTCGCAATTGTAAAGAAATTGGCGATCTTATCAATGCCCTCACGTAAGCCAACAATGGACCAAACTGTTTTAATGTTGATTCTTTATTGTCTCTCGATACTCTTAAGACAATGAGAAACCTTTAACACAAGTTTTAATGTAGTTGTAAGGATTAGTTTTAACGTACAGTTGAATCCCCATTAATAAACGGCGAATAACATATTTAAGAAAAACATGATTCTTAGGAGGCATCTGAAAACCTTTCTTTCGTTACGTTCTGAATTTGGATTCATTTTGATGCAGTATGTTACTGTGTAAAAACTAATAAGCTTCGGTACGAGTCTAACAAAACTTTCTTGAAATATGTTTACGGTTCTGAAGAAGGTATAGAAATTGTTACTTGGGATCGTATCAATCAATATCAATCAGATTTTTTATGAGCCTTATGATTGAAAAACACTTTTGCAGGAGTTATGTTTCTTCAAGCCCGACACGAAAGGTTTCTATGAAGAGATAAACGGATCCAGGAACTGTGTCAATCCCTGCCATAAGCAACGACAGGTAAGGGAGCCTAATAACCGGTGAGACACGGGAGACCATGCGTTGTAAACAACATTTCGAGGTGTTGTTGAACGGCAAAGAGGGTAGAGCTGTCGACAGAAACAGGTCTGAAGCAAGATGGCAGGCTCTTGAACCTGTTGTTTAATATTATCTTGAAACGGGTTCGGGTTTGAAAATTTTTAAAAGTGTCTGGTACGGGTCGGGTTCAGGTTTTGTGAAAAAAATATTTTCGGGTTCGGGTCGGGTTCGGGTTTGAAAATGTCGGGTTCAGGTCGGGTTTGGGTATGAAAACCCGAAACCCGACTATAAAATCTATGAAATCTCGGGTTCGGGTCGGGTTCGGGTTTCAATGAAATAAAATTAACGGGTTCGGGTCGGGTTCGGGTTTGAACGCATAAAAAAGTTTCGGGTTCGGGTCGGGCTCGGGTTTTGACCGAAAAAAAATTCGGGTTCGGGTCGGGTACAGTTTGAAAACATTAAACCCGACCATCTCTACTTGAAAGATGGAGTACGGAAAGCTGGCGTGCAAAAGAGCTGTACCATTATCTCGAGGTCTCATACGCTCCTTGGTCTTGCGGATTATATTGACCGCAGAACAGTTGAAGAGGTATTCGAGACTTTCAATAGCGAAGCGGTGAGAATTGGACTCATCGTTGGTTCTATCAAAACAAAATACATGGTAGAGAGCGTGGAAGTTCGTCGACTCTTGGTACGTGGTATGAGTATTTATGAAGTCGCCGATGAATTTGTGTACCTTGGTACTCTGCAGAGACGGATAGCAGCCGCGAACAGGACCTGTACGGTTAACGTAGCCAGCTGAGATCCGCACGAATTCAATAATGTACATGACGTTGATTCACCCGGCAATACTCTACGGTAGGGTGTCCCAAAATAACGTTTTGTCAAAAAGTCTGGGGGCTCAACCGGAAAATTATTGGTTATGGTGTAGCAGAAAAACTTTTGTATAGCGACAACTCTGGATAATGTTTAGTCGTTGTGCTAATTTGAGTTTGATGAAAAAAATTTTTCATGTTTTTTTATTTTAAATTAATTTTACCACTTAAAAATCCTGTAAAGCCGAACCCAAATATATTTTTTGCGCATTCTACGGAGTCCAAACTAAAAGAAAAAAATATATTTCGGCTTGTTCTGGCTAAAATTTCATTGTTATAAATATTTTAGCTCTCCTGAAAATTCCTAATTTTGGTGTTTTCTGAAATTAAACCTTTGAAAAGCGGACCAAACTTTACGCTAGCAACCATACTATACCACACAAAGATTGGAAATTTAATGAGGAACAACTTCCTAGAAGAAACAAAATTACTATCTTGAATCGTTGTTGATCTATTTGAGTTTTACTATGGAAAGAACATCGTAAAATAGAAGATCTTGAGTGTATACAACATCGAGTCAATCATTCTTGACTACGACTGCTTAGCGACATGAGTTTGTTTGAATCTGTATCAATATACATAGTAGGTGCTGCAGATTGACCAGTATTTATTCCGTTCCTTGAAGCCTGAACGATTTCACCCAAACTTGAAGTTAAAAAAGACATTTTAACAGGCGATTCCCGAAAGGAATTGTCCAAGACACATCAGCCTTTTGAACAAGAGGTATTAAGCTTCGTGAGGATAAAAATAAAATCTGTTACTGGAGTACTTATATTGTTGCATATAATAAAATCACAAACCACCTATGGTAACGTGTGAGGAAACAAATCCGAACTACTTTTGAATTGGTCTACGATTTTGAAGTGCTGCACAAATCGAAAAATCCTTTTCCACAAAATGAAGAACCACTTTTATATAACTGGTAACACGACTAGTCGATTCTGTCAAGTGACGATTAGTTGGGAAAAAGGCGTGGTCGGAAAAAGATCGTCGTAAATTGATTTGCAATTTTTGTGAGCGAAATGAAGAAAAATCTAAAAATGAAGTGTTCCACTATGCTAAAGATCTTGGATATAGATAAAAACATTTATATACATTATTGACAAACTCTTCGAGAATGAAAATACCTTCAAATAAAAATCAGGTTCCGGACGAAAATGCACTTTGCAAGAGTGCAAAATTCGAGCGAAATTAAGGGCGGAAACGACTGGTCGGTCGGCGTAATCATATCGCTAGCTGGGCAATAAATTTTCGATTGATTCAAAAATGGTGAACAAGTATCTGCATGAAATAGGTTTAAAACTTTAAATATAAGTACAATAAAAATTACAAATTAGTGTTTTGGCCAGACCTTGCATTGTCAATTTATGCTAATGCAACTTTAGCGAATTTGCGGCAAGGCAATATCGGGTTTATTCCGAAAGGAAACAATCCTCAAAATGTGCCATAGCCGCAAACTATTGAAACTTTCTGAGCAATCTTGAAGCGAGTGGTCTACCATAAAGGTTACAGAGCAAAAAACGTCGATTGTTTGATAGAAAAATCGAGAAGGAGCTCAAAACACTTGAAACATCCGGAATTCAGGAATCTATAAATCAAGTACCCCAAAGGATCAGGAAATCAGCGCGATGTGGAGCTGAGTTTTTCCTATGAGGTTTGTAAATGAGTTACATTACTTGAATAAACAAACAAGTATAGAAAAATAAGTTGCGCAAGATTTTGATTTGGAATTGAAAGTTTGTTCGGATTTTTTTCCTCATACTTTATCTGTCGGAAATTAATATTGGCCTGGCATTTTTCGACAACGCGGTCAGTAACGATATAAAGCGAAAAATGCTCATAAATTTATCTAAACCGAGGGATGGTAAGAATACGTTTAGAGTGAAAAACTTCAAACCGGAATTTCAGTTAGACGATATTGTCGCTGATCAGTCGCTCCAGTTTTTCGAAATTTTAAGAGTAGAGGCAAACGCCCTACTTAAAGAAGACCCTGAGAATTGGAGCAATAATATTGAGTTCATAAAAAATAAAGAAAAATGCGAGAATTTGTGTGTAGTAAACGATCCCGCAGAACGAGCACTAGGGCTGGCAGGACACATAAATGATTGTGGACCATCTACTAATAAAAAAGAAGTAGGTATCAACTTTTGTTAACCGTGGCTAAAAACCGTAAATATCAAAACAACTCGGTCAAGGCATCTGTTGTTGACGTTTTAAATAATGTTAATAATAATTTATTTATAACGTAAATAAACAGCTGAAATAATCGAACAATTGGATGGATGATATTTTTATTGATTTGTGAACTTGAAAAGTTGATTCACTGCATCTGAAAGTTACTATACATATAATTATTATTTTTAAATATTTTGCATTGTTTAGTTCAGCATAACATTCAGTTGTTTGACTCACAAGGCCCATTAAATATCTCTGAAAAGTGAATTTTTCCATAATTTTTAGATAAAAACTCCCCAAAACACATATAAACATATTTTCCAGTCAAAAATTAAGTTTTCACTGCAAAGTGGGATTTATGACGGAAAATTTACATAAAAAAGATTCATGATATCTCATCGGGGGGCTGAGATATTGGCATTTTTATATGTGACCGCTAATATAGGGTATCGAACGTCTTCGTCAGTGGTTTTCTTCGGCAGTTTTTCTGCAGCAATCTTATGCAAAAGGGGGCCGAAGAAAACGAACTGACGAAGACGTTCGACACCCCACCGTTTTTGTGAGATTAATTAAATAATGGTTCAAATGTTCATTTTAGTCATAGCGTCTGTCCGGAGAAGCTTCAGGATATTTAAACACGCATCATTCAATGTTAGACGCGTGGTGTCTTCGGCAAAATTTTATATAATCTTAAAACAAGAATCTAGCGACAAACTTAAATTCGGGCCATCCACATTAGACTTGGACAGAAAAATCGTCATTTTAGACACCTCCCTCAGTGGACAACCGTGGACATTGACAAACCCCTTCTCCCTTTTTTTCCACGCGGATATATTTTAACAGAATAGTTTGAAAAATATTCGTTGTTGTCTCAATTTATTTAGTGATTAAACATAAAAAATATTAGCAAAGAAATAACAATAAAAAAAATTTAATTCAGCCCACCTAGACCAGAAAAGCTATAAAAAAGAAGCACATCAAAATTGAACCTAAAAAGACTGAAACGTATTAAAAGATTAGAAAAAGACAAAGCAGATTGTAATTGATAACGAGCTGGAGGAGATGAAAAACACAAATTATTTCAATTATTTCTGTAGGAATTTTTTGCTAAAAAAAGCTGATCTCATGTTGACTGTTGCAAAGAATTCAATAATTTCTCTTCAAACCTGCAAGGAAATCCAAAAACTAATAAACTATATAGGCGTCCAGAAGAGGAATATCCTCATAAATTTCGCTTTGAATGATTGAAAACTCTTCTAAATGCCAGTAAAACAAACAACACAATAGTTGTGGCTGGTGTTTATACACTTTTGGCTAATTTTCGAGCTTTGGATGCATGAATATTGCCAAGATTTCCGATGTTGTAAGACTACTTTCTATTACGTCAACAAGAACAATGGCCGCGTTACTAATTTCTATATAAAATTTCTATATAACCGTCTGTTGGTTTCAATCGGTCTCAAATCAGAAAACTGAATTTTGTACTCTAGTGAAATAAATCACACACCCGCGTGTGGCCCACAAGGCATTAATAATGTCCGTTAGTTTAAACCAGTATAAAAAAAAATAAGCTAAGTGTGCATCTCTAATCAGCCTAATCAGTCAACTGAACGGGGAATAAACCGAAAATAGCTCAATATAATCTGGTATAAATTACATGTATGATCGCATCACTTATCAAAGTGAATCCCGATCTAGCATACCCTTCCCTGCTAATAAAAACCTCCTTCCTGTGATATTCGTGGAGATGCAAAGGTTAACACGTTCTCCAAACAACGAGGTTAACACTAACGTCCTTTTCCTCGTTCCACCTGATTACAAGGATGTGACGGGCGTCGTTATTAGCTAAGCTAAGCTAAACACGTTGTCCTATGTTCTACACAAAGCTTACGCACGGTGAAACAATTATGTATGAAGCGGCAGTATATGATCCAAGAAAAGGCATAAAAACTCAGTAGATTTAACTGAAGTGCTACTAAAAGCTCGAAAAATCAGGATCAAAACAATCAAAAATACACCATGAAATAACTTAAAAGCTTACGTTAACAAATAAAAAAAGAATGTGGCTCTTAACGCGGCTTGAAAAGCATGAAAATAAAATAATCTCGAACGCATCTCCAACTTCAATTAGACAAAAAAGACTAAAAAAGCTTCTTAGGTACAAAAGAAACAAAAAAAAATAAAAGTTTGTTCTAAAATATATAGAAAATTTCCTTTGAATAAACGGATGAAGCAAATTAGGTATACTGAATTAAATAAAAAAGTTTGAGAACACTTCTAGAATGATAAAAACCTAAACAAAGATAGAAAATGATTTCAAAATTGGTTCAAATTTATAGAGTATTTCAATCAAGCGTAAAAGACCGAAAAGAAATTAATTCAAATACAGATTTTAAGCCAGCCTTGTTGAATAACGCATCTAAATAAAAGAAAAGGGCAAAGCAGACATTGATTCCAGATTTAGCTTACAGCTTGGTTGAAAGTGCCTTACAGAGTTGGAGCAAAATTTATAAAAATTATTTCAAATTTTTTTAAAATCCCAAGAGTACCTCTACTAACGGGAGAAAACAAAAATAAAGAACAATATATTATTTTATCTTGGGTTCTTCAAAGGTTCTCAACATGTCCAAAAGAACTTTTCCAAAAAACGAAGAGTCCACAAATGGCATGATTCGAAATTTATCTCAGATATAGCTGACAACGACACTAAAACTAGAATATCTGCAGAATTTTTAATATAGGCCAATGTATTTGGAAAAAATAATCGTGTCCGCGTGGGCATTGCCATCGCGTGACCAACTTCAAACAGGACACACTGGGACCAAACTGATAAAAGGACGGCCAAAACTTTTTTTCTAGGTTTTTGTATATAGATGTCTAAGGAGATGTTTCCTAATATGCTATTTTAAATATGTAATGTATATAAATTATTCGTTATTCGTTAAAAATATTATTAAGGCGGCATACAGGCAAAATGAACATCTCTCAGATGGTCTCGAGGTACGATGCCAGTCGTCGTAGGTTCGAGTCTCGGCTCGGGAGAGACTGTTAGTGTCAGTAGGATCGTAGCGCTATTCCCGTAATTGTCCTGTACACTGAATAGTCGGCTGCGAAGACTGTGTATGAATAAACAGAAGGTCAGCGAGTTGGCATATTTCTACAAAGTTCAGTTCAGATTTCATAAAAAAACACAATTCTTCTAAGGACTTTAACATCATATACTGAAATTTCAAAAATGTTAATCTAGGTGAGTTTTTGAAAAAAGATTACAAAGTTGCTTTGTTTAGTAAGGTTTTTACACCCACAAAGTTTCATTGAATTCTGAGAGGGTGCTGCCAACATCTGGTCGATTTAGTGCGAAATCCACATACGAGGTCATTAGAAATGTGATTAGTATGATCAACAAGATCAAGTGTGATGGTGGAGAGCAAAGAAGCACGCAACGTCAACATTGTCTCTTATAACCAGAAAGACACCAAAAAACTGGTATCCTTTTTCTCATTTAATTCTCTTAATAATAATTCTTTCTCAATTTAAGTCCTGCTCTTATTCTAACGCTAATAATTTAATTTATGGTTACAATAAATAATTGCTCAAAAAAAGTTGCAAAATATTGTAATTCTTGCAGCACAATTTCATAGCATGAGCACGATAATCCATTCAGACCTAGAAAGAAAAAATCATTCAGGGCATAGGACAACATCGGGAAAGATATTATCGATATAATGAATTTTATGATAAAAAAAATACAAGTTCATTAGAAAACAGCAGATTTCCTCGTGAATGCCAAACATCAATGCTTTTTTGCATTCTATTCTGAATACAATCGTTTGATCACAAATATTGATGATATCGAGTAAGAACTATAACAAAACCTCCCGATAAAAAACTGTAAGTTCAAGGGATTTTTTTCTAAAGCTGGTTGGACACCCTGTCAGTCAGTGTCAGACCTCGAATTTAGGTAAAAAAAGTCATTCTTGAATAATGAAACTAAACCACTAACGCCATAAGTCGAAATCTCAACAAGCTATTTCTACTAAGAGTACTAATGGGTCATAAATTAAATTTTCTGATGTCATCTAAATGATTCGAATCGCTTCATACAGACATCATTACAGGTCAGTCCATTTCAACGTACTCCAAAAACCTTCCAGCTTTCGAACTCCAATTCCGTCATCGCACCGGCATATATAGGCAATGGTTAATTGCTCAACTCTGTCAAGGTTTGTCGATCCACACAACGTGCTATTAGCGACGACTTGAACCTTTTCCTTTGTTATATGCAAAACCAAATAGGAAACGCAAAAGCGAAAGATCAGCGCGAAACTCGTACCAAAGTTTCCTCCCACAGAATAAAAGTTGTCTGCTCGCTAGCTAGCTAACTTTGCACTTCACCAGAGCGATAACCGTTTGCTCGTCGAAAATTAAATGCCCAACGCCGCACCGGAATGAATCATCATCCATTTCCAATTGGCGCTGCACCGTTGCAGTCATGCATCATGTACCGCGCCGCCGTCTCTGGTTCATTGTTCTCGCGGCTTTACGGCGCAGAACCAGAACCATTATCCAATCGATTGCACTGTTCTGCTCATAGACACTGAACTCCCAGGCGCGCGGTGCGCTGGCTGCAGATTTTCAAAAGGTTGCGAAGGCGGAAACTGATCAGCTGAAGTTCAAGACAAACACCTTAAACCTCGCTGCAGACCTCGGCGAAGGTCACACACAGCATAGGTATCGCACCGTGTATGCCCATAACCAGCAATATATCTTCGTCTACCGGTTTAAGGTGTTTGCACTGGTCTGGTTGACGAACTTGTTCCAGCGAGATGACGAGGAGGCCGTAAAGTGTCGTTCGAAAGTGTGGTGAAGCTTTTTGATTAAAGCTTCGTTTTGTTGGCGGTTCAACCCGTTATTCTAAATTATTTGAACAACAGTGTAAAACTGATGAAGAAAAATCAATAGTAGCAGGGTTTCCATAAATGGTATATATGTACTACGATTCAATGCCGGGCATGACACAGTGAGGATAGCAGGGATAAACAATCAGCTGTGCACTGTGTGGCGGATGGAAGATGAATGTACGTGACTTAACAGCTGTTAATTGTAGGTAATAAGTTTGTGCTTCGAGCTACAGGTTGTATGAACTAGTATGGCGAGAATCAACTGCAACAGTTTTTCTCGATAGACGATGTGTTCACGTTTTCATTTCTGCAGTTTGAACTGCGCAAATGGTAAATAAACACTAGGAAGCTGAATTAAAACAAAACCGCAGATTTAACGCTCAGATAAATCTTCAACTCAGCCGCTTGTTTCCAAACTGGTTTGGCTTACATTTTATTCCGACCGAGTGTGTGCATTTCATAAGTGATGTGCAATCAGCCAAATCAGCCAGCAGCTCCGCAACGCTCTGGCCAGCTCCAGTCGACCGCGTGTTATACTAGCACACTTACGGCCACCATGTGAAATAATTGGAGTGTTGGAAGAAATACAGAAGCTCGTTTGTTATGCGATGAAAATTGCGTATAACATAATATAATAGAGATTTTTGTATTTTTGCGACGATCAAAATAGCAGACACGGGCCTAGTTCAAGTTCATGTCAGACTTGTATAGAATTGGATTTGCAAATTTATGTGAAGTAAAAGTTCAAACGTTTCTACCGATGCGATGACCTTCATTAGATTGACCCAAGTAACTGTATCACTCAGCGTAATCTAAAACACTGGCTTGTTAGACTTACATCTTACCTCGAAGCCAGCCAGGAAGCATTGCTTTGCGAAAACCATACAGTCTTAGGACTGATGTCACCGGGTTCACCTCTCCGCTCCGTATAAAGTAGAAGCCCCATAGATTTTTTGATTCAGATAATCTCCGGCCGTCGCACAGAGGAGTACCTAGAACAAAAAGCTGGCCAAAATAAGAAAAAAGTTTTTTGTCGCTTTTTGGTGCCGCTATATTTTTTCCTGCAGCTTAAATAAATGCTCCACAAAATGCCATCACTCGATGAACGTTAAACGGTATCATAATATGCTGGGAGCCCTGTAAACATTGACAAATTTTCAAGCATCTTTTTGGGAATCGAACCATTTATAAAAAAAAATGACAATTGATCAATATTTTGCAGCAAATAAGTTCTTCA
Organism: Wyeomyia smithii; assembly: GCF_029784165.1. NCBI lineage: Eukaryota > Metazoa > Arthropoda > Insecta > Diptera > Culicidae > Wyeomyia > Wyeomyia smithii. The sequence continues at coordinate 216,624,763 of NC_073695.1, forward strand.
TATTGAATGCTAATAAACTGGTTGATAGAAATTCCGAAATTTCAAAATTATAGTTACTCTTAAGAAGTTTTAGAAATTAGTGAATTTTACGTATTTTCGAGCATTTTCATAATAAAAAAAGTTATCAAATCTCGCGGAATCCGATCATATAATCATCGGAGGAATGGAAGTTCATAACATCACGAGCACCTCCTCGCAAATATCTCATCCGGTAACGTCCGGATTGGCATTTGTGACCCGTTTGAAAAATGTTGTTTATGACGAATTTTGAGGTTAAGTGTTCACGCGTACACGGGAAATTAAAAAAAAAATACCTGATGGGTGCCTGCCTCATGCTTAAAACAGTGTTTCAGCTCAACAAAGATGAAATGAGATTAGTTGAGTGAATGAATTTCAACTAATTTAAGTTAACTCAAAAATAATTTGATGCACAGAATCAATAATCCAGGTAGATAACACTCCGTACAAAAGGCTTTTTCCAACCTACGTAGGTTCCACGAGGCATCATATAGTTTGTGAGCATCAAATTGATAGGTCTAAATGAAGATATTTTACTACATTATTTTTCTGGTAAATTCTTCAATTTGTTTCGCTGCCCGTTTTGCGAAAACAAATCATTCGAGCGTATTACTTCATCTACTCACTAACATTAATGAAGACACATAGGCCATGTAAATGTAAACATTAAGTTGTGTGTGGGATATTCAGAGTTACTTTTTGATATAATACTCGAACCAGCCACTTCCACTTCTCTCTGAAATATTTCCCAAAATATTGCTAAATAGCAGCGAAAATAATTTTGGCCAGGTTTCCACTCGAGTTACTCCTCTGTGCGTCGTTTAAAGTTGAACCTGACCAACTGGGTTTTGGGTGAATTGCCCCTCAATTTGCGATATTGGCGTTTGTATTCGAGCTCAGGCCATGAATTTGGGAATCTGAAGAAATTCTCAAATTGGAAATAATAGTTGCAGAGTTTCAGTTGGTAGCGCAGTTGCACTTTCTCAAAAATGCTAACTTTCTATGAGGCAATCAATAATTGTATAACCTTGAGTGCAGTTGAGAGTTATGTTTATATATCAGTCTTCTTGAAATTCCGAATAGTTAAAAAAGAGAGAAGCTTTTGAATCAAGCTAACTCTTTTTTCAACATATCACAACTCTTGGGGGAACTTCTCTTCCAACATTTTTGATACAAAACCTTGAGTAGCCGAAAAAAAATTGATAGAAAACACAACATCTTTGATTCTGTAGCCCCAAAAAAAACAAAGGCGTCGCGTGGCTGATTTCGTCACATGTGCACCAAACATTCATTGAGGTTCTCATTCCATAAATGGAAGAAGAAAATCAAACCAAAGTATACTATGCTTTAAATTGGAGGGTTTCGCTAGGTTATCATATTTCGATAATTGCGTATACCCGGATATTTGGGAATAGAGTACCTGTGCAGTGCACATGTTGCACAGGTGGACCCGACGACACTGGATGAAACTTCTTGTATGCTTATTTAACAAAAAAAAAAAAAAACAATGAGCGAAAAAAAACCCCAACCTTCTCCCGCATTTTTCCCTGAATTTAATTCTCGACTTTTTGCTGGTTTTCCCGGGCATCCTGATCCCCACGTTCTTGAGTCTTTTTGTAGCTTGATAAGTCATTTTTGAACGACGGCGATTCGATGACATTACCAAGCTCAGTCCTAACCCGCAGATGTTTCAATCACGTGCCGTAAACCGGGGTGACTTTAATCAGCGGGGTGACTTGGATCACTCTACCTGTTTTTTGATATGATAAAAAGCGCCCGTAAAGCTTGAAATTCATTTTATATCGAGTGGCACGATATTCAGGAGGTCGTACCCTCTTGAGAAAATGACGGAGACGTACATTAGACTGGAGGCTGTAGCTGCACGAATTGGACTAGCCGTAAACGCATCGAAGACTAAGCAAATGAAAGGAAGAGGTTTCAGAAAAGAGAGTATTAGCCTACCACCACGAATTTATATTAGCGAAGATGAAATCAAGATGGTAGAAGAGTTCGTGTACCTCTGGGCTCACTGATGTCTGCTGCACCAGCAGAGAAATTCGACAACGTCTTATGGCAGAAAATCGTGCCTACTTTGGATTTCGGAGGACGCTCCGATCAGACCGATAGTCATCTACGGCCACAAAACCTTATCCATGCTCATGAAGGACCAACGCACCCTCGGGGTTTTCGAACGGAAGTTGCTGCGTATTATCTGTGGTGGAGTGCAGATGGAAGATGGATAATGGCGGAGGCGGATGAACCACGAGTTGCAACAGCTGCTTGGAGAAGCACTCATCGTTCAAACGGCGAAAATCGGGAGACTACGGTGAGCTAGGCATGTCGTAAAGATGTCAGACGACAGTCCGGTGGAAATGGTTCTCGAAAACGACCCGACTGGAACGAGGTGACGAGGCACGCAGCGAGCAAGGTGGCTCAACCAAGTGGAAGACGACCTGCAGGGTATACGTAGACAACATGGCTGGCATGGACCGAGTTGGATGAAGACGACTTCTTCGAACAGCCTGGAGCTGTTAGTGAGGGTAAGTAAAAGCTTGGAATTTGTCGTAATCTTCACTGATTGTGTTTAGGTATGTCTACATTTTCTGCTATTTTAGGAGTGTTTTTCATGCTAAAATATGAATTTAAAATAGGCTGGAGTATGAGCATACAATCAATAAGCCGATGAATAGATAATAATAGTATGTTTTCTTCTTAACAACCAGAAAAAAAAACAAAATGGAGTGATCGAAGTTACCCCGTAATGATTGATGTAAAAATGTTAGACATTAAAACAATTGTTGCTAAACTTTGAAGTAGTAACTGGAATCTTGCTCAATGCACACTTACTCACTCTCGATATGGGTTGCGTTGTAGAAGAGATATGAGTGCGGAAAATACTAAAGAGAGAATAGCAGAGACCAACGTAGAAGATGAAGTGTTTTCTTGCTTTCTTTAGCGATACACCTTACCAAACCAAGAATTAAAAAGCTAGAGAAACACAGGGATGCGGAAAAGAGAATTGTTTCTCGTCGAGGTTTCAAAAAGTTAGGTTTATTTAAAGTTTGTTTAATAAAATCTTTTCCCCGCACGTACGGAGACTTCTGTATTACAAGTCTAAAACAAAGGTCTAGAAAATAAATATAGCCTTTGTGATAATCGGAGTTCCGGAAGTAGTGCCTCGTAGCTTAGCTAAGCTCGACTGGCTGCACATATCAATGGTTGCACCCCGTGATTGATCCGAATCACTAAAATTGCACATTAAAACAACTGAATGGGGTTGGGAGTGACCGACCATTCTCATTGTACAAGTTTTAGTGACTCAATACTTTGAAAGATCAATAAAGACACCGGCCACGTCTTTGCAATCAGGTGGGAAGAGGGAAGGGATGTTAGTGTGGCTCTTGCTATTCGGAGACCGTGTTAACCTCTGCATCTCCACAAAGGTTACAGGAAGGAGATTTTTGTTAGTACGGCAGGGCTTTTCAGATCAGGATTCACTTTGATATATTTAACTTCTACCCATCTCTATTTAGCTATTTTCGGTTTATAGATTCAGCCGGCTAACTAGAGAAGCTTAATTAGCCTATTTTTATTGGGTTCCGGTTTAGACCAAGTGACATTAACAATGCCTTTGGGGCCGCGCACAGGTGTGCATGGTTTATTTCAATAGAGGACAAAATTGTTTAAATTTATTGATTTGAGACCGATTTACACAATGCCTTTTGATCCGAGCACATTATTCTACACGATGTGGATCTGAATTGAACCAATAAACCATATGAAGACTTTTGGGGACACATACACATCGTCTCCTTGATGCTAGAACTAGATAACTCGAAAATTGACGTTTCGAGAAAAACGAGTTTGAAAATTTGATCTATTCTGGTGATGACGATTCAAATGCAATTAATCAAGAATCAGATTTTATGAAACGCAATATAGTAAATATTAGAATGCATGAACTTTACGTTTTTAGACTAGTTTGAACCAACAGTGAAGATGGCTGAAACCAGGCACACACGTGCATGATGTCATAAAATATGTGAGCTTCTATACATACATATTTGCATATGCGATTTTAAGGAAACGAATTTTGAATCCATCTTATGAGTTGTCTCGAAATGGCCATAATGGAGCAGACTCCTGTGGGGCCATATATGGCCACCAACCACAAGTTAGGAGCATTTAATGAGTTTTAGCTAGCCTAGTAGAGGTTAACCTTGTTTTTCAAAGCAATGAAGTCTGAAAAAATTGGGTACCGTGCCGAGTACATGATGCTAGAAAAATTGATTTCGACGTTTTCACATCGGAAATTCTTGTGGATTTTTTCATCTGTTGAAAAAGTGAAACTCTGACCGCTTTCAGGCATGAGGATTTTGTTATTTGAGGAGACGAAATCTTTGAACGCTGCTAAAATTTCCCCATACATTTCAATAGCACCTGAATCAAAAAGTAATGCAGAACTCTAACAATCAAAAAATCGAAGATTAATGGGAGATATAAAAATCAAAGGACAACGATAGACATTTTTTTTAAATCACGTTTTGCTGAGAAAATTACATCTTTCAGCTGATACATAAAAATTAGAAAACCGTGTAAAATTTTACAACCCAATTGTGATTTGTAAAATAAATTTGTTCCGCCGAAAATCTTTCTGCGATTGCCATAGAAATCAAACCAGTTGGAAAACTCGTTGAGGGATAAAAGTATGCAAAACCCGTGGGGCAAATGTTCGCATTTAGTTTCTGTGGCTGTAAGGAAAATATAAACGCATAACACTTCATTCTAAATAGCGACATTTTTTGCAGGGACTACTGAAGAATAACTAGTGATACGAAGAAAGAGAACAAAATCTTCAAAAATAAAGGTAACATATTTCATTTAAGGAGTCTCTCAAAAGACGTGTCTTTGAGTTTCACAGTTGTCGACATACGTAGCCGAGAATATTTCAGTATAAATATGTAGTAACAAATGCAGAATATGTAATTCATACCGCAGCTTGGATTCAAAATACGTACATATGACTTCTCTGAGAATTTGATCTAAATCGTATAAGAATAAGCGGATTTTAAATTGTGCCAACGAGCAACCAACGGACGTAGTTTCCCGTGATTCCCGTATTCTGGGAAATTTTCATTCGAATTCCAGGATTTGAGAAAATATTTTCTGCAAAAAATATTGGAGAATCGATTAAAAATTACAGATTTGTGACCGACCTCTGTTTGCTTATTACTGGATTTAATTCACCTCTTTTATTCTTTGATTACGAATCAAATCGAATTAAACAAACAAACCCGCGAATACGCTCCTTTAGGCGTTAATGGAATATATGGAAAAAATTGACCCACGAATTTTGTTTATCTGACTTCGAGAAGTGGAGCCTTGAAGCAGTCAGTGTTCCACCTTCAAAAAGCACAGGTCGTAAATTGTTCATGAAATGTAGAAATCTAAACAATGTTACAGATGCCTCTCAGAAATGTATAAAACTGACATTGAAAATAATTATCAGTTTGTTTTCGAAAATTGTTCAATCTATTTTTATTGTTGAAATGCTTTTTTTATGAATTAGAATCATTGATCATGGTCTCAAATGAGGGTGTGCGAAATTTCGCACAGTCTTACTCTCAGTCTTTTCTCTTGTACATCAAACATAAAATCCAAATTACGGAGTTATATACCTTTTTGGTCGAGAAAAATGAGGGAAGTTTGAATTTATTTTTAAGTGCATAGCACCATTTTCATTGCATCAAAGTGGTATTTTTCTAAAAGTACAGCTTATCAACAACAAGAAAATACTTTTGATTTTGAGATATACCAATTATTACTGGAGTAATGGCCGTTTCCCCGAAACGCTATTTTTTTGCAGAGGCTTGCGGTGATCCTGATAGAGACTCAGCGGATCAACCGAAATCAAAAAACTCATATTATTTCATTAGTTTAGAAGTGTGCCGGGTCCTTGAACGATCGCTTTTATGAGTATTTTGTTTTTAGTGCAAACGGGAACGTTTTTCCCAAAAAAGGCACGTTTTGAGCGCAAAAAATTGCATTGAAAAAAATTTTGCGGAAAAATGTAACTGTATGTTTCAAAAAGCGATCGTTCAAGGACCGGCGAATTTAATAACGAAAATTAAAAAAAAAAGATGAAGGAAATCGGTTCAGTAGTTTTCCCGCAATCAGGATCACGGCAAAGTCATTTTCCGAAAAAAAACTATTCCGAGATAATCGCGTGTAAAGTTTCAAGTTTAGCTTATGCGGCCGTGGCGAGGCGCGTTGCAAATCGCTCTAACTTTCTTCCTGTTGCTCAGATCTTTATGAAAATTTGTGGAAATGTTCTCAAGATGTTGTATTTGAAGATAATGTAATAAAAAATTTTCCGGTTTCTTGAAAACTAAAAAGGTATATAACCCCTAAATGGATCGCCACCTTTTTATTTTTATTTTTCAGGGTCTTTTTTCCTTTATAACACTAAAATCCAAACTGAATAAATCACTTTTAGTTCTTTTTATTTAGTAATTTTTCTTACTTTAGGGAATCCTGGGTTTTCTCTGGAAATCAAATTTTTATTTCCCGGGATGCTGAAAACCGTCGGGAAACGGACGCCCTATTCTGGATAGAGGGGCTGTTCGAAGCGGTAAAATCTTAAGCGGCAAAGTTCAAACGGAGTCGTAAGAACTGTGAAGACGAGCCACGCAGTGGACAACCGAGTGGTAGGCATATCAGAAAATTCTATGCATCGCATAATGATTCAAAATGTAGAAACGTAAAAGCTGTATGCATAATGGGTGCTTCTTTTATTGCTTTCTTTGGCCCTAAAACATATTCGTAAAAATGTTCCCAACGAGTCCGACTCTTTGCGTCGTTTCATAACCATGTACGAAACTTTGTTAGCATTGTACATTCAGGACCAAAGAACAATGAAACGAAGATAGTTTCATTTATTGGCAAGGGCATGGCAATGGTTTTCCGTGATGCAAAAATAAAAACAAAAAATAAATATCGTTTCACCGTAACTATAATTAAATTATTCATTGCATTATTGCATTGGTCACAATCAATGATATGAAGTTCGAGCTCCTTCCTCACGTACTCCATTCACCAGATTTAGTCATCTAGGACTATTTTTTGTTCCCAAACTTGAAATAATGACTCGGTGGAATAAGATTTATCAACAAGAAAGATGTTGAGCCCGCGGTTGCTAGTTATTATCAGCTTAACACTTCTCAGTCTCACTATAAACATCGTAACGAAACCATCGAAAATCGAAAGTTGGAAAAGTGATTTCACCAAGGGGCTCTTGTAGCTGTCAAACTTTTTTCATTTTCATTTTTCATCTACCACTCATTGGTTCTGGTACTAACGATTCTGGTGCCACTTTTCGGTTGGTTTGCCCTAAAACAACTGAAATAGAGTAAACGTCTCATCATTGTCAGTTGACTTATTCTCGAATAATTATTCTTTTAGATCGAAAAAACGAGAAATCAACGTTTGTTTGCAGTACAATGTGCACTTTTTAAAAATTGCATATGTTTTGTATAAATATTAAATGAAATATTGACGCCGTGATGAATTTATGATTGGTAGACAAAATGTTAACGTTTATACTCCCCTGGATTTCATCGCTTCACGCGCGTACACTTTAATGAAGCTGACAAAACGATATCAAAACTTTAGAATCACGCTCCGACTGGTCAGTATGGCGCTAATCACCGAGAGCAAAACCAAATGGGACACTTTTCTATGCATGGCTGAGCAAAAAACAAACGTGAACAAGCTTAACTCTCACGTAAAATATTATATCAAAATCAAGTGTAATATGCAAAACTATTTCCTTCTTGGCAGACTTCGCGTTCCAAGATATGTAATTTAAATTCAACCAAGCTCAATTGAACCTAATCTTGCGCAGTTCCGACTACCGACTATACTAATGAGAGGTAATAAAGCAGAGCTTTCAACCGGGCTGAAGGTAGAGGAGAGGTAGAGTTTCTTCCGATACACGGTTTCGTGACCCGTCAGGTTGACCCAATAACAACAGTTAGCTAGCCACCTAATTATTATTCAACTCAAGAACACTAAGTTACCAATTTAAGAAACCTGTCATATTGTCCCACAATTGCGGGAATGGAAGCGTATTCCACTCATAAATTTTTGATAAGGTATCGACAGACGCACTCCGAAGAAGTACCGGCGTGGCACCAATGTTCGGCTCGATGACTGGTGAGGTAAACAAATGCGGAACGCTGCAAAAAACTATATAAGCCGGTTGGATACAGTTAGTGGTATCGTGTTACGTGCTTGGAAAGATGGGGTTCAAATCAATAACGCACGCGATAAGTTTAGTTTAGTGTTAATGACTTGGGGAAACGCTTGAGCGAACACACGTGCATCATAACGCACTGCACATTACAGTGTGTTAAATACTGCATGTTTCTTATCACACTTTGGCTAGTCACTGTCAGCCGCATTACCATTCTTTTTAGTCACTGTCGAAGCTATTTTATTACAAGAATGATCGACCGATTTAAGTTGGATTTGCTCAAAGCAAATTTATATTTTGAACTTGTTATATACGTTGTACTTGTGATGATCAATCATCATTGTGTTAATATCAACAGAATGAATAACTGTCCACACTGAGTCCGGCTCTAGAACGTGAAAGTTTGAACTCATTTGTTTCTATGAATTTAAATGTCTAATTCTTACCCCATTTTGGCCACACGAACAGTAAACAATACTCGTAAATAAAACCAGCCGATGGTCCAATCCAAAAAAAAAACATACTGCATCGTAAAACCTCTACGCCTACAAAGCAAATTGGCGACGACTTGTCTGGCTCTAATACGTAATATGCTTAATTTTAGCAACACGTTTCCTTATCAAGTAATGATACATATATACAGCTTTCTTCGTTGCTTTGCTTTTCCATCCTGGTTTTAAATCTTGTGACAGTGTAATACGGCGAATCTTCAAATTGTCTTGGTGGATAGAAAAAAAAAGCTGCGCTTGATTCGTCCAAATTTTATAACGCACAGTTTCGTTACAAACGAACAAGAATTATAAAACGCGACCCTAATCGCAGATTTCTACAAACAACTGCTGCAAGAGTTGAACAAAAAGCATATCCGGATACACACAAACAATAAATATTCAGCGTCACAACGCTGATATCCGTTCCAATCGATGAGCACTATTCTGTATTGTGTTACATCACACAGGTGGATGCTTCGCCGTCAAAGCTTCATGCTGTTGACATACCTGTAACAACGATAATTTTGTTCATTCTGTTTCCAGCGATGTTTGTGTACTGGTGCTTTGAATTCGGTCATAAATTGGAAAATTAACACAAATATTAGCACATCCAGATTTGATACATATTAACATTAACTTTAGACATATGAATTAAAAACCTTTCCCGGGCTGATTTCAAATCCTTCAAGCATTACCACTTTTCGCATTAATAATGCATATTTTTTACGGTGCGTAATATTCTTTTTCTTTACAAACGGCCGCGAAGTATTTCGAATAAAGTGAACGCTTTTAAATTAGTTCTTATAAATTCATTAAACAAAGAAACAAACGAAGTTCGCACATGCTGAAAAACTGTTTATACATATGAGCGATTCCCGCTGAGGCAGGTCCACTATTTACATCATGGTATAGAAAACGATTTAAGTTATGTTTTTTAGAGGCCCATGTTGAATAAATTAAGAAACTACATTTGGTTGATCGAATTGATGAACCCCTCGTTAACTGGAAATCAATACTTGTTTTGGACCCTTCGTTTCTCGCAAAAACTTGGCTTGCCAAAATTGCTCTAGCTCTTGAATTTCTCTATAAAATTACTCAAACGGACATAGGTATCATTGGAAAGGAAAAAGGTAGGGCCTTCTTTTGGATAAGTGCCCATCCCATCACCTTCAATTTTTTGTCCCATGCTGATGCTTTTTTACATTAAATGTGCCAAAATCAGAGATGTATTTTGTCTGAAACAATAATAATATTAAAACTACCAAAACATGTTCGATTTTACTGTTTGGTTTTCTAGAGAAAATCCAGTACC